>NC_140583.1:403931321-404560785 GCF_964204655.1 Triturus cristatus | reverse complement strand
GAAACTGTACAAAGGACAGGGTAGTATCCTCCTCTCTGTCCAGCCGTTCCTCTAGGAAGGACCCCTGAGTTGTTCCAACTCGTTCCTTAGGGTACTTGAGACTTACCTGTGGGTGGTTTCTTAGATTTGTCGTGGTAGAAGACTCAAGCCTGAAACTACATTTTTCTTCGACCATCTGGACACTTGGACTTCGTTGGACTTCGACTTGAATCGAGACTGCACCAAGGAAGACTCCTGCTGCTCCTGGTCTTGCTGTTCTTCTAGTCTTCTTCATCCTCTAAGTCTGTGCTTCTGCCAGGTTCTTCAACAGACCTGTGGGCATCAAGGACATCTGAAGAAATCTCTCTTCGAGTGAAGGAGTCATTTCCCTGCATCTGCAGGCACCGCAACAAAGAAGACCTGCTGCTCCTGTTGTCCTACTGACTTCCAGATGCTCATCAACACAGGTGGTAGTTCTGCAACTCCCTTTAGGCCTGAGATGTCCCTCGCCACAATTTTGAGACCAGAATACCTCAACAGAACCGCTGGGACTGAATCCCTGTGCCCCACGTCGGATTGCTGTTGCCAAGGCTTGTTGACTCTGCACTCTAGAGACCTTTAGGCAACAAGAAGCTCCAGCGTCTCTTCCCTCCAAGATCAGCAACCTCACCCCATCCTCTGCACTGCGGGCCTTTATTTTTGGGGAGCTGCTTGAGGTCCCCTTGCGACTCCTGTTCCTTTGGCCGGTCCTTCTGAGGGTCTTCTACTACTCCAGTGGACTCCCCTACTGGTTCGGGCCTGCTCTGACTTTCCTACTGTTGGTAAGTCCCCTGGACCTTGCTAGTCCCAACATTTCCACACCAGTTGTGGCTACCAGGGCTTGTTGGTGCTCCCGCCAGACACCGACCACCTAGTCACCGAAATCTGACATGGGACAGCTCGTGCATGGCTCCTGGTCTTCCTCGTCGCCTGGTTCTCACAGCTGCGACACTTCTGGACCTCCCGACATCGGTGGGCATTGTGTCTTCGTGGCTCCAGGTTACTTCCGAGTGGCATAGACTGTGTCTCCTCTGCTTGCAGGTTCTTCACTTCCAGAATCCACCCTTGGATTCCACTAGACTCCTTCCTAAACTTTGCCAGAGGCATTTTTTTCTAAGTCTTCAGTCTTGTCTATGGAGGTTTCTGACGTCTCTTTACCCCTATGCACCTGGCTTCCCTGGTGTTTGTAACCTGATTCCCGGGCTATCTACGGGTGGGGTGGCTCTCTAAAATAACATCCTTCGAGGGAATTCTTTGGTGTCCTCTGGTAAGCGTTCTTCTTTAAGCTGCAACCACAACTTCTCCATTGAATTCCATTGGGCACGCTGATGTGTTCCCACTCTGCACACAGCCTCCGTGGGGTTCCTGTGTACTTACTTTGGGTGGTTCCTTGTGTCCCCAGCTTCTGTGTCTTCTGGTCCAAGTCCCGATCTTCTTTGCAGTTCACATTCCATTCTTATTATATGGATTGGTTTCCCCCTGGAGAGCACTATATTTTGTGCTACCTGATTGCAATTCAAGTATTCTTATGTATTGTGTCGATTTCTCCAGGAAGGAGATATACTAATGTGTTAGTGAGTGTTGTGTAATAAATAGAATTATTTTTATCTACACTGTGTTGTTCTGTTTCATTTAACTGACACTGTTGAATAAACTGGTAAAACAAGTTGCTTAACACTCCTTCAAGATAAGCCTGAAAGCTGCTCTCCACAGCTACCACTTTGAGAGCTTTCTATGGACATCAAAGACCAGGTTGCCTGGATTAGTTCAAGGTGCATCACTTTAATAAATGTGCATCAAATACTAAGCCACAGTCCTACAGACAGGACCAACATTGACTGCGTTATAGCACTTTTAAAAAAAAACACTTTTAGGCGTGCTGTATAACAGTACGCTCTTATACATCATGGCTATTAAAAAAACATTGACAAAACCCATAGATCTTGCATAGGCAAGACCTATTTGCTTTGCCAGTGCTTGTTAAAAGTATGTTGGAAGCAAGGGGCTTTAACTTCCATATTTGGTGCTCCCCTACCTTGCTGCTAAGTTCCAGACTGATTATTTAAGGAATTGTATATTTTTATTTGACATATATCGACATCGCCTGGTGCCATTTTGTAAACAGAAAAGGGAAGCATTCTACAGCTGGGCCATTTAATGTTTTAATAGAAATGGCCAAAGTGTTAGGAAAATACACCTCAGAATAATTTGCTGAATCATTTTATTGTGTTTCCTTCAAAGATGGGCATCATACACATGTGCAGGAGTGGGTGTGAGAGGGAAGAAGGATGTGGCGATGCAGTTGGAGCTGTAGGCTTTGGAACTGGAAAACATCTTGGCACCTGCTCAACTTCCTATGATTCTGGGCAATCAATTAATATCCCATGTCTGTAAAAAACTAAAATAAAATAAAAATACAAAATTAAAAAAGGTTCCCGGGCACGTAAAACATGGCTGAACTGAGGACAGATACTTTGGCTATGGCCATCATTGCTGTGTCTTCGACATAAAAGTCCCCTCAACATCCTTCCAGACAGATTTACTTCTTAGATGTCATCAGCCTTTTGCTCAAAGGAATATGAATTTACCTCTGATATAAGGAAAGACAAGAGGTGTTTGACAAAACAGGAACATTTGTTGAATTAAACCCAGCGGCCAGGAGATCAGGCAACAGAGTCTGGGTCTGAGGGCTGTTTCGAAGCACATTGGTTTCTGCTGCCATTTTATAATTTACATGAAGCATCCTAAAACAATGTATGCATTCCTTTGATGACAGAAGTGTGGTCCTTGTCACTGGGCGAAAAACCGGGGGTTTAATAGAAAGCTCAGACGCGCCTAGTTCCTGTGTGAGCCTACTGCAGGGCCACTGGGTACGTGTCCAGATGTCTGGCATGAAGAGCGTGTGATCACTGTGTGCAGTGTGCGTGCTGTGTTCTGATTGGCTGTGTTTTCCTAACTAAGGGCCTTATGAAGATGTTTGGCAGAGCGCCAGTGACAGGCCGTCGGTGATGGTCCGCCCAACTGTCAGCCCTTCGGTCCGACTGCCACATTATGACGCCGACTGCAGCGAAAGGAGTAGCAGCGCTCTGCTTTTTGTTCGACGGTTGCGAGCATAAGTATCAACATATCTTTTGTGGTGACTTCACTAGAGCCATTCAATTTGATGCCGACTGCAGCGACTTGTCAGAGGAGTAGCGCCCCGCCTTTTAGCTTGACGGTTGTGAGCACGAGTATCGGCTAATCTTGGATTGGTTACTACATTAGAGCCTCACAATTTGTTTGGAAGTATAGCAAATTCGAGAGCTCTTCAATAGCTTCTCTTTCGCCGCAAATGACCAGGAAGATTTTATTTAGAAACAGATTCAGTCATGATTAGACATTCCCAATGGAATGCTCATAATGGTCATACAACAGTCTATTTCATCGTCCTGAAGATGGTCTACGGTTGCTTACACCAACACGACCAAAACGTTGACAACCTCATCTATTTCCTTATTGATTGGTTTTTCTGTAGAAAGTGTTTCTGTTTTGTTCAGACTCACGGTTTTATTTATGTATTTTTGTTTGGAATAGATGTTCGTAATATTGACTCTGAGGCATTAGTAGCATAGAATCCTTTTGTAAATTGTTGCAGGGATTCTGCTCATGCACAGAACTATGCGCAGGAAACCAGGACCTCAGTGAATTCTGGTGTACCAAAAACTCACCTCAGTACCCAGAACCCCTATCCGACCAGCATCAGTGTCCCATTCGTTATCCGTATTTTCTCGGAGGTCCCAATGTATAGACAGTCCAGAACAAGCAACTTAGAGTACTCTCAGGAATGGTGGATTAAAGAGGGAGCCGGGGAATACCTGTTCGCTATTATTCTCATATCAGTCCACAACAAGAGTAATCAGTGACACGGTAAAGTTTAAAAGGTTTATTTTATAAACTACGTGTCCTAAGATGCAGTACTTTGGCTAACATAAGCAGACAAATGATTATAATTAAAACCATCAGCATTGTTACAATACCATAGAAAATGAAGGGAGAAATCATATTACAAATGACAGTGGAATACAGACACCTTCCCTTCGCTAGTAGGCTAGTATTATTATACTAATAGAAGTTCTCTAGGCTTGAATGGGGAACTCCATACCGTAAAGATCAGCTTAGGTGAATCACATCACAGGATCAGCTATGCTCTGCGCCTGGAAATGTTCTTCTCCAGAATGTGTTTCTAACGCATGCAAACAGTAATATTAAAGGCTCTCGACACCCAGGTATTTGCAGCTGTGTGCATATTATGGCTAGAGAGTGGGCCGATCAACCTGAACTCAAAAACATACATTGTCTGGCAGCTCAGAATGTTTTGCACACAATGTTCAGACCAAGGTCGCAGTGCACGTCTAGGGATGTGAACAACAGACAGTTCTCATGTGAAGAAAAGGCAAGCAAGCAGTTTTCAAATAATAACATGTCTCTGCAGTGTTGTGTGCAAAAGCAGCAAAAGTGGCAAGATGGCTTTCTAACATCTAACGCGCTTATGCTAACATAGCAATGTATGCATCTAAATTGCTGCCTTCACTACAAAACCTCAGTCATTTCTGTGTTGCCTTAATTTTTTGTACCCTTTCTATTCACACTATATTACTTCGATTTTTGAAGAATTCACAACAGTTTCATTAGTATCTCATAGATCTTTTGGTGAAGAAATTAAAAACTGAAATGTAGATTGTTAAACTGTAGGTTACGGGTTGGAATCTCGATACATCATTGTATAAACTGTTTAACTGAGTGCGCCTAAATGAATCCCTTGTAGGCACATTTACCTGTCAATACTTAACTTTCCCAAGCCTCCAAGGATGAATTGGGTTTCCCACTTTCTTTTCCCGTACATTATGATGCAGGCAGTCGGACCCTTGTTGGACAGGGGACAAACCGCCACCTCCAACAGGATCTACTGATCCCAACAGGGGCAGCTTTAATCACAGTGGTGCCGAGGCAGGCACCGCCTTCTGGATTAAAATGACCATTTCTGACAGCCTTTTCATTGGGGTCCCACTGCCATGAAAAGGCTGGCAGAAAGAACATTCGGGGGCCCCAAACAGATGCCCCTCCCTCGTGGGCCACTGCACCGTGTGCCATGCACCACATGGCTCATCCCACACGTGGCATGGACGTGCACAAAGTGCTCTTTTACCCTTTGGCTTGTGCTGAAGCCCTTTTCCTGGCAGCCCAAGCTGCAGTGTTAGAGAGCTCTTTTTCGTCCACCAGCACAGTGGTCAAATCGTAATTGGCCTGTTGGACCGCCGTCTGCCTGTCGGGTGGTCTCCTGACCACCATGATAGCGGGCAGCGGTTCGACCACCCACTATCATAATCGAGACCTTAGTGTGGCATCTGACTTTATGGTGTTTTTGAGAATGTGCACCCATCCGGCCAAACGTGTTTTATTGGGGCCAATCTCCTGAGACCATTGTGGTGTCGCTGCCCATCTGTGGCATCAATCTGATTTTTCCTATTCACACGTTCATTCTAAGGGTTACGTTTCCCCCCACCTGATTTCTGTCAATCAGTTGCTTCTGCCTAGGTCGCACTGTCTTCCTAACCATGTATTTCTAAGTCTGGTTTGAGGGGGAGGCCTCATCGGGTAAATTAAACAACAGATGCAAGTTCGTTTTTATACGTACATATATCATGGTGTACATCAACATCATATTGTCCAATATTAATAGGCCTGACCGTGTACTTGCCCAGAGTGCTGATTACATTACATTTGATCAAGGATGTGTGCACAACAGGTCAAACAGATCTAACGATTAGTCTCCCAACATGCTTATTCCCGAGGTAAACCATGTGTGCTCTCTTCAGCAAACCCCGGAGAGAACTCATCTTTTTGAAGGATTACTTTGCTGCTGCTTCAAAGCAGGAACACAGAGGCATCCAATGATTGTTGTAAAATTTTCAGAGCTGTTTTTTTAACAGTGTCGTTTAATGGAACCATAACATTGGATCACATCAGTAGATTTTGAGACAGACCTTTAAAACGTGTATATCAGCAGCTCCTGTTTTGAAATTGGGGTCAAAAACGAGATCGCATAAGAGTGCAGTATGATGTGTTATTTGGCTGTAGTTGTCTACTGCATAGATGCTGCTTTTTCTACAATTTCTACTTGCAATCCTTACAACCTAAAAAAACCAAGTGAAAGCAGTTGCAAAAGTGAAAAGTACGCATGTTGCGATATGGCCGTGTGGGTGTACTACCCGTGAACGTGTACTACTGCTAGGAGATGAAAGCAGGAAAAAAAGACAAGTGAAAACAGGGGGAGAAGAAGAGGTACACAGAAGAGGAAGACCGAGCTTGAGATATATATATATATATATATCTTCAGTTTGCAGCCCAAGTTGCGATGCTGGCGCTCAGTTTCGAGGGGCGTTGCGTTTCTTTTCCGGCAGAGCCACGAAGAGTCCATGAAGCAATTCTCGCTTTACAGTGAAGTAAAGACGCACTCACTTGTTTACAGGAACAATTCAGGCGGATTTATTAATCGTTTGCCATGCCCTACGCATTTCGGTCAAGTGACTTTGACCTTGTTCACGGGATTTGTGTAATGCAGAGAAAATATCTTCTTTTATTTCTATCTGCACACAGTTACTTCCTGTTATATATTTTGGTGCATTGTGGTTAATGTGGTGTATACATTTAAAATTTTACAAAGTGACATTAGTGATTGGTGTGCTTATCTCTCACATGTCCTTTATTTATTTATTTATTTATTTATTTACAATTCTTCTTTCATGCTCCTTAGTGAGCTATTCTTGATGGTTTGCATTTCTTTATGATTCTGGTATCGTTCTTGTTTTTTTGGACTCGGTGTTTTATTTCCAATTCACACTCATTATTGAGTTTTATATTCATCTTGATGTTACTCTATTTCATTTAAGGCACTAGGAAGGGTTTCAAAGATGTACATAAAGTTCTTGATCCTGATTGAGACCTCTCGGATCTAAAGTTCTGAAAGCAAGTATGTGTCTTGATTCTTTTTGACGCAGGGTCCTTTCGCGGTTTCCTCCCCTTTCTGAGTTAGGTATTTGTTCTATGGCCCAGAATTTGAGACATTCCCACTGATTTTCCTGTTCTTTCTCCATGCGTTTTGCTATCGCGTTCAAGCGATCCTTGTGTATGCTGGCTCGAATGTGCTCAAGAATTCTTTTCTTGACCTCAAAGATGGTGCCTCCGATCTGACGTAGCTTGCATGGGCACTCCACCATGTAGATGACATAGTTGCTTTTGCAGGTGAGATGTTGCTTGATCTTCCATTTAGTGCCCTTTTGGATGTCCAACTCTCTCATATGTTTTGCAATTTTGCACGCCTTACATTGTTTACATGGCCAAAAGCCTTCTCTTTGTAGCCATGTTCTTTGAAATGGCTGTGCATGATTTTATCAGCAATGTTTTTTGTTTTACGATATGTTACATTTGAGTGGTCTCCCATTATCTTTGCCAAGGATGGGTCAAGTTGTAGGATACCCCAGTTTTTTTTGATGATCTTGATTACATTTTTGTTTTCCACACTATGTGTTGTGATGAGCCTTATTATTTGCTGATTGGGGGGGTTCTTCCTTCGGTTTGGTCTTTTTCAATATGTCCATTTGTTGTTGGTTTGTTACTCTCTGCAGGCTTTTTTCAATTACTTTCCTCGGATATTTCCGGTTTTTGAATCTCTCACTTGCTTATTGACTGTGTTTCTTAAATTCATTGTCCGCAGAGCAGTTCCTCCTAAGTCTTAGGAATTCCCCGTAGGGGATACTCCATTTTAGAGTGTCTTGATGGAAACTTTCCCCATGTAGTATCGCATTGGTGGATGTTTTTTTGCGATATAATGTTGTGTGGAGCATGTTGTTTTCCACATAGATGTTGGTATTGTGGAAAGTTACTTGTTTGGCACTGATTTCAAAAGTAAATTGTAGTTTTGATATGTTATTTAGCCGTGCAAAATAACTTTTAAATTCAAGCTCTGTGCCGTCCCAGACAATTAGAAGGTCGTCTATAAAACGAAGCAAAGAATGTTTTTTTCCAGGAACTCCTCGTTCTCTGACGTCCAGGCCACCTGTTGTTCAAACCAACCCATGGTCAGATTTGCGTAGTTGGGGGAGAACGAAAAGCCCATCGCACATCCCTTTATTTGCTTGAAAATTTTGTTTATTGAATGTAAAGATGTTATTGTCCAGGCATAAGGTGATCATTTCGATTAACATTGTGTTATGTTGACAATATTCGATGTTTCTTTTGCCTAGGAAATACTTGCAGGCCTCAAGTCAAATTGAATGTTCGATATTAGAATACAATGAGACTACGTCCATTGTTACTAATTTAAAAGTGGGTTGCCATGTTACTCCTTCCAGTTTTTAAAAAAGATCCATAGTGTCACGTAGGTAGGAGCTAAGATCTCTCACTAGTGGTGTCAGGAAGGATCAATGTAGTTTGAGATGGGTTCTAATATAGATCAGTTTGCGGAGACTAGGGGTCTCCCCGGGGGATTTACTTTGCTTTTGTGTATTTTTGGTAGGCAATAGAAGGTTGCCATGGTTGGATGCTCACATATCTGAACATGTTAGTTAGATTCCTCACCTTAGAATATCCCCAGGCGTCAGGCTGGATCTGGAAAGATTTTTCTTCAGCAATACCCTTGTGCGTCGCTAGGCGTCGTCTGCGGCTGCGCGTCCGTCGGCGTCGTGATCGCTGGGATGACGTCGTCGGAGTACTTAGACGCCGGCCTCGCGCGCTGACGTCAGTTCTTCTTTTTTCCGTGCCAGTAAGCACCGATCCGGTAAAAGCATACCCTTTTAGTCACTTTTTGACTAAACTTTTTTGAACTCTTTTGGTTCTATTCTTGTCGACATCGACTCTGGTGCCGGTAGGAATGCCTGGCTTTAAGGCTTTTGACTCCTGTCACCGTCTGATGTCGGTCACGGACCACCACTGCCGGTGCCTCTATTGCCTTGGAACCGACCACGACGCCGAGTCGTGCCTCGACTGCCGGGCCTTGACTTCGCTACTCGAGTACCGCCAGTCGGCTCCGCGCCGCTCAAGGTCCTGGTCGAGGAGGAGGTCGAGGGACCGGTTGCGGAGCCGCAGCCACCACCGCTCGTCGGGGTCTAAGTCTTCGAAATCTGGTAAGTCGAAGCACAGCAATAAGTCGAAGAAGCGACATCGCTCTTCTGACTCCCCTCACCGGTCGCGCGACTCGGTTGAGGGTTCGAGTGGCACCACCCGCGCAGCTCCGTCAGAGCCGCAGGGGTCCCGTCCGTCCCCATACCCTCCGGTCCCTGTGACTTATGCGACTTCGGCGGAGGTCAGTGCCTTCCTTGTGGCCATGAGGAACCTGGCTCCGCCGCCTGCCGGTGTGCCTTTCGTGCCCCGCAGGCTCGACTGGGAGGCCTAGCGAGCCGGCGGCCCCGGCGCCGTCGTCGACTCCGGTCCCGACGCCGCAGGTCCCCGGGGGATCCAGGCCTGGATCCCAGTCGGCGCCAGTCGACCTCACGACCCCTCCGCCGGCGCCAACTCCTCCGGTGCCGCCACCAGCGCCGTCCCCGGACACCGCCGTTCCCCAGTTTAGTCCCGGTCCGGGCCCGGTGTCGGAGCGGTGCCGTCCGGCGCCGCACCCGACGCCATTGGGTGGCAATTTCATCTTCCGCCCTGCTCCGATCATTCCACCTGTGTAACAGGAATCAGATGACGGTGACGACTGGGAGTGGTCTGAGGACCCTCTGGCTCGGCAGGGCCAGTTATCTCAGAACTGGGCAGACGAGCAGGGGGATGCCAGTGGTCTTGATACCTCCCCTGACACTGGCTTCATCTCTCCTCCGACCGTGGCTTCGGAGGAAGTTGCTGCATTTCCTGTGGTGCTGCGCAAGGCGGTCGAAGCCCTTGGGCTAGAGCGGCCTGCTATGGGCGTGAGGACGAACCTCCTCACCGAAGTGCTTCAACCGTCCGCAAGCTCCTTGGAGCCTCTGCTGCAGTTCAATGAAGCACTGATTAACATTCTGAAGGGCACCTGGTCCAAGCCCTCCACAGTTCCTCCTGTGGACCGGAACGTGGCCCGGCGCCACCGCCCTGCACCGGGCGACCCCAGTTTTCTGTCCCAACACCCCACGCCCGAGAGCCTGGTTATCCAGGCCTCTACCTCCCAGACCTCCTTCCCGTCCGCTCCCCCGGATCGGGAATCCAAAAGGCTAGAACAGTTTGGGAAGAAACTGTTCTCCTCTCTTTGTTTGGGGTTGCGGTCTATCAACACCGCGTGCCTTTTGCACCGTTACTCCCACTCCCTGTGGGATACGGTGGAGGACGTGCTGCCCCAGTGTCCGGAGGAGGCCCGGACACAGCTCACCCAGGCCCTTGCCGAGGGGCGGGATGCGGGACGGCATGCAATCCGTTGTGGACTGGACACAACGGACTCGCTGGGCAGGGCAATGTCGACCCCGGTGGCGCTTCGTCGCCACGCCTGGCTGCGGTCCACAAGCTTTTCCGGGGATGTCCAGTGCACCCTCATGAACATGCCCTTCGATGACAGTCGCCTTTTTGGCGACAACACGGATAGTGTTCTGGAGCGCTTTAAGGACTCCAGGGCTACGGCCAAGTCCTTGGGCCTTTCGGCCCCGTGCCCGCAAACCTCCGCTTTTCGCCCCTTTCGTGGCCAAGGAAGGGGCGCCCCCTCACCTCCGCCTAGCCACAGGCCGCAGAACCAACCTCCACGCCATTGTGGACGTGCATTCCGCCGAGGCGGTATAGGGGTGACAACGTGCCGGTCCATCCACATCTACCCCAGCAGCATCCGCCTCAAAGCCCTCCTAGTCCGAGCTTTCAGGCCCATTCCACGCCAGTGGGAGGCAGAGTTCTCCATCACCTGCTCCACTGGCGTACCATCACATCGGACAGGTGGGTGCTACAAATCCTCCGAAGGGGCTACTCCCTCCCCTTTGAGACGGCCCCTCCAGCCATGCCACCGCAGTGCCACCGAATTTCAGGGGATCACTTGCAACTTCTGCAGGAGGAAGTTACGGCCCTCTTGGCCAAGGGGGCCATCAAGCGCGTTCCTAGTCCAGAAGTAGGTCGTGGTTGTTATTCCCACTACTTTCTGGTTTCCAAGAAGGGCAAAGGGGGCCTACGCCCTATCTTGGACCTCAGGAGCGTCAACGCCTTCCTCCGGAAGGAGAAGTTCAAGATGCTCACCTTAGCTCAGGTTCTGGCTGCACTAGCGTTGGACTTGCAGGATGCTTATTTCCACATCCCCGTCCTGCCGGCCCACCGGCGTTACCTCGGTTCACGGTGGGCCAGGAGCATTTTCAGTTTACCGTGCTCCCCTTCGGCCTCACCAGTGCCCCTCAGGTGTTCACGAAAGTGATGGCGGTGGTCGCAGCTCATCTGCGCAGATTGGGGGTTCCAGTCTTCCCCTATCTGGACGACTGGTTGTTGAAGGCGGGCTCGCCCCAGGCAGTCGTCTCCCACCTCCAGACTACGGCCAACCTCTTGCCTTTGCTGGGGTTCTCCATCAATGTGCCGAAGTCGCATCTGAGTCCCTCCCAGAAGCTCCTCTTAATCGGAGAGGTTCTGGACTCGGCGCAGTTCCGGGCCTATCCTCCGGAACAGCGGGTCCTGGATATTCAGGCTCTGATTCCCATCTTTCGGCCTCTATCCCGGGTTTCGGTCCGGTTGGTGCTGCGGCTTCTGGGTCTGATGGCCTCCTGCATCCTGTTAGTACATCACGCCAGATGGCGAATGCGGGCTCTGCAGTGGGACCTGAAGTTTCAGTGGGCCCAGCATCGGGGCAATCTGTCCGACCACATCCTGATCTCGGAGGGCACTGCGAGACAGTTGCAGTGGTGGCTCACGGACCGGGATTGGGTCAGTGGCAGATCCCTCTCCCTACCCCAACCGGAGCACGTAGTGGTGACGGATGCGTCCCTCCTGGAATGCGGGGCCACATGGGAGAGGCGGAGATCAGAGGCCTCTGGTCTCCGGCGGAGTCCCAGCTCCATATCAAGTTTCTGGAGCTGAGGGCGATCCGACTTGCACTGAAGGCATCCCTTCCCTTTGTCCGAGGAAGTGTAGTGCATGTGTTCACGGACAACACCACCGCCATGTGGTATTGTAACAAACAGGGCGGGGTGGGGTTGTGGACCCTTTGTCAGGAGGCTCTGCGCCTCTGGACATGGCTGAAACATCTGGGCATCACCCTGGTGGTTCAACATCTGGCGGGCTCTCTGAACGCCAGAGCAGACGAACTCAGCCGCCGGTGCATGATGGATCACGAATGGCATCTAAACTCGGACGTGGCGCAAGGCCTCTTTCTGCAGTGGGGAGAGCCTTGGTTAGATCTATTCGCCACCGACGAGAACGCACAATGTCATCAGTTCTGCGCGTTGGAGTTTCCAAGGCAGCACTCGCTCAGGGGCGCTTTTCGTCGCGAGTGGAGTTGCGGTCTGTTGTACGCCTTTCCGCCTATACCACTTCTGCCCAGAGTGCTGAAGAAGATCAGGCGCGACCAGGCCCAAGTCATCTTAGTGGCTCTGGATTGGGCACGAAGATACTGGTATCCCGAGCTACTCAGTCTGTCGATCGATCCCCTGATACGACTGCCTCTTAAGGAGGACCTTCTGTCGCAGCAGCAGAGGACGGTCCTCCACCCGAACCTGTCCAGCCTCCATCTCCATGCGTGGAGATTGAGCGGCGACAGTTGATGCCATTTGACTTGCCTCCTGAAGTCTGTAATGTTATTCTGGCAGCCAGGCGTCCCTCCTCAAAATCAGTATACGCCTGCAGGTGGAACAAATTTGTGGCATGGTGCACAGCAAAGGCTGTGGATCCCCTTTTCGCCCCTCTTTCTGAGGTTCTCCTCTTTCTTCTTTCCTTGGCCCAGCAGGGCTCTGCTCTGGGCACCCTTAAAGGATATCTTTCAGCTATTTCTGCTTAATTACGGCTTCCTGATCCGCCTTCTCTTTTCAAATCCCCTGTTGTTTCTTGATTCTTTAAGGGCATTACTCACATGTTTCCTCCTGTCCCTTTCGTAATGCCTCAGTGGGACTTGAATTTTGTATTGACCTTTCTGATGAGCGCTTCCTTTGAGCCACTTCATAATTGTCCCCTTCGTCTTCTCACTCTTAAGACTGCTTTCCTAGTTGCCATCACCTCGGCTAGACGGGTGAGTGAGCTCCAGGCTCTCTCTTCTAAGCCTCCTTTCCTTTCTGTCCATCCAGACAAAGTTGTTCTCAGGACTCGTCCTTCCTTTCTCCCTAAGGTGGTAACTGCCTTTCACGTGGGACAGTCTGTTACTCTGCCCACGTTCTTTCCGCCTCCCTCGAAAGAGGAAGAGAGGCTCCACCGTCTGGACACAAAGCGAGCGCTGTCTTTCTATCTGGACCGCACCAAACAGTTCCGGGTGGACGACCAACTCTTTGTTGGCTACGTGGGTGCTAAGAAGGGGCGGGCGGTGCACAAACAAACCATCTCTCATCTCCAAGAAAGATGTTAACTACCCAGTGGCGAGGCACTTCGCCATTAAGCACCAGAGCAACAAGGAGCTGTTGCTGTACTTTGGACTAGATCATGTGCCTGTGGACCCCAGCGAAGGTGATAGAGTACAAAGATTGCGAAGGCTGGAATCCCGCTATATTATCGATGTACAGACCAAGGTATCACATGGGTTAAATAGTGGGGAAGAGTTAGAAGTACATCTGGGCAGATGAATCATGATGTAATGAAAATGCAACAGGCAGATTTATAATATATAATATTGTAATGTTTTGTTGATGTACTAATTTTGATCCTATACTGTAAACATTGATTTTTATTCTCTTTATTTTGATTGACACAGACTTTGATGTCAGCCAATCTATGGCTAAATAGTAATTATGGGGTGCAGATCATGTGCGAAGATCTGATAAATATGAATTTGCAATATTTGAGCATTGGTCGATTCACGGCACAATAATGAACTTATGAAGGCCTGTATTTTTACCTCAGGATCGATACATTGCATCACATGGGTGTTGAATCTCGTACACTTGTCTAATTTGAGGGAAGATCAGGTCTGTCCCATTGAGGTGTCGTGCGAAGTTATATACACGCGCGACATCGATATGTAAGACAGAGCCGATACACGGCTAAATTCTATAATTAGTGAACTAATTCTAAGGGTCTGATTTTGGTACACTATATGGGTCTTCTCTTGGTCCTTAAGATGAAATAAGCAGTGTATAATCATTTGTATATATACAACAAAACACTGTTCCAAGATGGCCGTCAGTGGCGATGTATTTACTGAAACGTGCAGCCCGTTGTTTATGAATTTAAATGGATCCTCACAGCGGGCTTATTTGACACTGACGAAGGAATTTGCGAAACGCGTCCGTTGAATAAATATCTTACAAACTTTCCCCGTGAGTGCTGCACTCTGTTTTGAGTAAAATTTCAGAGTTTACGAAGTGTGGATATTGCGCGAGGCACCCCCTAAGAGTGACCCAATATCCTGGTGCACTTTGGTGGATATATATATATATATATATCTATATATAATTATTATTATTATTATTATTATTATTATTATTATTATTATTATTATTATTATTATTATTATTATTATTATTATTATTATTATTATTATTATTATTATTACGCTGGTGGGAAAGTGCTTCTCCCAAGCAGTATGTCCAAGTTTACCGAGGGGACTTCGAATCATGATCACGCCCACCTATGAGAATCCACACCCCAACCTCCTCAAAGATTGGGCAGATCATAATGCCCATTGTTCAATGAGGATGATCCATATGCTAATCAAATACGCTGAGATTGAGCGAGCAGACGTAGTGGAAATAATTAAAGAACTGGATGCCCAATTTGATCAAGATTGTAATCAAGACAGAATTTTCAAATTCAAAGGAGAACTTAAGGAACAGTTGCGAAAATACGAACTACGCATCAAAGAGAGAAAAGCAGCCAACCTCCTAAGAGATCAACTAGATTACCAAAAAGGGCAAATATACACGTTTGCCAAGCGTTTCTATAACGTATGTTGCCAACAACTTCAAAATACAAATAAAACGTGCTAAGAGCAATTTGAAAGTGAAATCCGCTCTGACACAGGATCAGAGAGAGAAATAGAGAATCAAACAAAAAAGGAGCAACAGCAAAATTCTCAACATCAGACGAATTGTGTTTTTTACAGGAGGACCGGCGCATCGAATTCAAGACGGGAAGCAGTCGGGGAAGAGGAGGCGCAAACAAATGAGGGGCGTGAAGGCCGACAAAGGAAAGCAAGGGGACTCGGCAGAGAGAGTCACACGCAATCGTAAGAAGAATACAGGCAAATGACGAACGACAACACAACTATTGTCAACCTTGGCACTGCCAATCTGACGGACAAAGACTTGAGGACACTAGAATTGGGACTGTAATATTGCCATAGGAACAATTTTGATTATCCCAGCCCAAGGCTCGACCTCTATAAATTCCGGAGGAAACTTAAACTCAGAAAAACACACATGCTACGAAATTGTTCTAGCAGATCTCTTTTCTTTGCCGGAGACAGGTGTGCAACAGGCAGACAATGATATGTCGGAAGATGAAATTTTAGGGAATCTTTTGGCCCTAAAAGAGGAAGGGAGGTCAAACATGGAAGGGGTAACAGATGGAATGGAATGGAAGAATGATCTGTTGGATTGATCAAAGGAGCAGGCTTCACTCCGTTTTGACCTAGATCTAGGTTTATTCCAAATATACCAAGGGACAATATTGATGTATTTTCGGATATCATGTTCAAAGAACTGTGATGCATCAACATCTTAGCTAAACGGAATCCCAACACTTTTAATCTGAGAGACAAAGATTTTCTTGAAACTGTGGGAAGATTAAAACCTTCAGACAAAGGAGGCAACGTGGTCCTCTGGGATCGAGACCTTTATGAAAAAGAAGCTTTATCTCAACCAAGAGACAAGAACTGCTATATCCCTGTTACAATGAAGGAAAGAATGTGATACCCACATTTTACATGATTCCCAAAGTGCATAAAGACCGGACAAAACCACCAGGGAGACCGATCATAGCAGCTCAGTACAGCATCTTTGAAAATACCTCAAGATATATTGACTTTTTCCTTAATCCTATTGTCAGTTCATTACCCTCCCATATCGGAGACACCTCTGATTTCCTCAAGCACATCTACAATGTCAAGTGGGTGGGTGATACGTTGTTACTAACACTGGACGTTTCTACCCTGTACGCTAGCATCCACCATACAGACGGCCTACGGGCAGTACAGCATTTCTTGTACATGAGACCACTGGGATTTGCCCTGCATAACAATATGCATCTAGAAATGACAGAATGGTGCCTCACTAACAATATTTTTATTTTTGACAAACAACTGTATCAACAGCAGAGGGGAACAGCGATGGGCACCTGCTTGGCCCCTAGCTATGCGAATCTTCACATGGGCTGGTGGAAGGAGCAGGTGCTCGGCGGCAAGGATATGGAACATTGGTCACAACATGCAGTTTTATGGCTAAGGTATGTCGACGACCTCTTTGTGTTGTGGCAGGGCACAGATTGGGAAGCCAAACAGGTTGATAGGGAGTTTATGTGACCAACTTAATCTGAAATTCACTTCCAATATCCGCTCCACCACAGTGGACTTTCTGGATGTCCGCATTACGGTTGGACCCAGTGGTTTGGAAACTTCGGTGTTCAGACAGCCCACTGCTGGTAACACTATACTCCATGCCAATAGTTTCCATCCAGCACCACTCATCAGAAGCATCCCATTTGGGGAATTATACAGAGCCAAAAGAATCTGTAGGAGCCATGAATTCTATTCTGCTACAGAAACTGAAATGCTAAAAATATTTAAGCAAAGAGGTTATTCTGATAACATCCTAAACACAGCCTGCAAAAGAACTGCAAATACGCTGAGATTGAGCGAGCAGACGTAGTGGAAATAATTAAAGAACTGATTGCCCAATTTGATCAAGATAGTAATCAAGACAGAATTCTCAAATTCAAAGGAGAACTTAAGGAACAGTTGCGAAAATATGAACTATGCATCAAAGAGAGAAAAGCAACAAACTTCCTAAGAGAGCGACTAGATTACCAAAGAGGGCAACTCTTGCCAAGCGTTTCTATAACGTATGTCACCAACAACTGCAAGATACAAATAAAACATGCCAAGAGCAATTTGAAAGTGAAATCCACTCTGACACAGGATCAGAGTTAAAAATAGAGAATCAAACAAAAAAGGAGCAACAGCAAAATTCTCAACATCAAAAAAATTGCGTTTTTTACAGGAGGACCGCCGCATCGAATTCAAGACAGGAAGCAGTCGGGGAAGAGGAAGAGGAGGCGCAAAGAAACTAGGGGCGCGAACGCATAAACATGGAGGAAGCATCGTCTGATCTTCCTAAAGCCAGCATGAAAAGAATGAACACCACAGATAAACCAAGATTCATAACTACATACAATCAGGAACACCAAAAGGTGCGTCAGACCATGTCACAACATTGGCACCTTCTGAGGAAAGACCCAATAATAGGTTGACTAATTCCTAGACACCCTATGATCACCTGTAGGAAGTCAAAGGGAAAGAGAGACTACCTAGTCAAAAGTAACTTTGAAACAAAAACTAGACCACAAACCTGGTTGATGAAATATAATGGCTTTAGAAGATGCTTTAAGTGTGAGGCATGTAGGAATGGTGAGAATCGTACTTGCATAGAAACACAATTCAACAAAGTCATCAAAATAAGGGGCAATCTGACATGCAAGTCAGACTATGTTGTGTAGGTTCTTTTGTGTCCCTGCAAGAAAATCTATGTGGGGAGTGCCACATGCCTATACACAAAAGAATATTAAAGCATATCCGGGCCATCATACACAAAGATCGCAGTTACCCGCTGTTAGACCTGTCAGCCCTTTGGGTGGTCCCTCCTCATCATTATTTATTTTGTCCCACTTTTGCCTCAAACCCTGTTATAATTTTTCCTTTTTGGGAACCACCAGACTTTTTAGTGTTGATGCAGGGTCAGGGAGCCATTTTCCCTACCCCTGGAACTTCTGGCTGAGGGCCTGAGACACAAAATGGTGGCCATCCATTGTCACCTGTGACATCACCAGAACCTCCTGGAACATTCTAGAACCCTGTGACAGTGGGAGGCAGTTTAGAATGTTGGGAGGCCATCTCAGAGTGGCAGTTAGCAACTGACTGGAGAAGAGAGAGGATAGAGATAGAAGGAGGTCGGAGTAAGGCAGCAGAGGTGGAAACCAGTGCTTGGAGTGGGGTCCAGAAACCCACCCTTGATGCTAGTCTCTACTGACCAAGCCCAGCCTAGAGCCCTGTGTGGGACCAAGACCAGAAGAACCATCTTAAAGGACTGAACATTTGAAACAGGCCTTAAAGAAGAAGAACAGCAAGTTCCTGACCTGTTCAGCAGTGTCCTCCTGGAGTCCTGACGTCGAGAAGCCTGGAGACCTGGGGCCTGAGGTGGAGAAGCGGCGCTGACAGAAAACAGACGTCGTACCCGGAGCCGCCAGAGGTCGAGTGAGGGCGCCGACGGAGGTCGTGGAGAGGCGCCGGAGGTCGAGTCGGAAGTCACCTGAGGTCGAGGTGAGGCGTCGACGGGGGAGTGAAGTCCGCCCACCGGAGTCGCCGGAAACTGAGGTGAAGCGCGCCGGAGGTCGGGAGTGGAGATCGCACTCCGGAGACACCAGGAAGTGGGGAGTCCGAGTCCCTGTGACGCCGGAAGGCGACATCGAGTCGAGACCGTCCAGCGACATCGAGTCGAGACCGCCCAGCGACATCGAGTCGAGACCGTCCAGTGACATCGAGTCGAGACCGTCCAGCGACATCGAGTCGAGACCGTCCAGTGACATCGAGTCGAGACCGTCCAGCGACATCGAGTCGAGACCGCCCAGCGACATCGAGTCGAGACCGCCCAGCGACATCGAGTCGAGACCGCCCAGCGACATCGAGTCGAGACCGTCCAGCGACATCGAGTCGAGACCGTCCAGCGACATCGAGTCGAGACCGCCCAGCGACATCGAGTCGAGACCGCCCAGCGACATCGAGTCGAGACCGCCCAGCGACATCGAGTCGAGACCGCCCAGCGACATCGAGTCGAGGCCGCCCAGCGACATCGAACCGGAGCCGCCTCACGGCGTCGACACGGCGCCGAGCGGAGCCGATCATCGTGAAAAGGGCAGTAAGTGGTAGAGGGTGTATCTGAGGTCCCGTGGAGCCCTAAAAGACCATTCTAGGGGCTAAAGGGGTGCTAGAACCAGCCTGGGAGTGCCAGGGGTGAACTGAGACTGGTACAGTGACCTCCATAAAGGGTTGTGTGGTTTGGAGGGCCAGATCTTTAGGTTACTCTTGTTCTGCCTCAGCTTAGGCCCCAGCCTTGATCAATCTAGGTGGGACACCCCCCATGCCATCCAAGTGTCCTTAAATTGTGTATGGGCAAAGTAAGACCAAGTGACCTCATGTAAATGATTTGAACTGTAACTGTCATTGATTGTTTTACCTTATTTATTGGAGGTGCTTTATTTATTGTCATCCACTAATTTATTCCTGCACTATATTTGTCTGACTGTATTTATTTGCCATCTGTATTTATTGCACATCTATTTATTCTTTGCTTAATGAGGACCTGAACCTATTTATTGAAATTCCAATGTAGTATTATTTATTTGACCTGCTCTTTTAAGGAAAATCTTATTGTCTTGTATTTATGTAATGAAACCTGCAACTAAGAGAAAATAAGATAAAGACATATATATTTTCAACTTGACTTGCATAATTTTTTACGGTGTAGTGTCGTTTTTGGAACGGATGAACGCATGGTTATTGTGAGGGTGTGACGTACGCTTAACACGGTGCCTGACCCCCAACCGCTCGAGCCAAGCTACCATTGTGCTGGGAACCTGGTGATTGCTAACCCGGTTGCCCGGTTTCCAACATAAAATTGGTGTTCAGCGGTGGGATCGAGCTGTGCTTGCGTCCACTTGACAATAACTTTGGGTAGTCCATAGGCCTACACCAGGAGTTTTCTCCAAGCGGACTTCCTAATTTTGAGTTTTGTTTTTTCCAAATTTACTTCTGGTGGTGGGAGGAGGTATTACAAAAGGTACCCCCCTGCATAGCTTCTGTAAGCAACTGTCTTCTATCCTGAGTGGGCAAAATGGAGTTTGTGTTGGAGGATGTGGAAACTTATACTGTGGCCCAACTCAGAGAGTTTTGTCAGCGAGAGGGGGTGTTTTGTCCCCAAGGTGCGAAGAAGGGTGAGCTCCAGACCAGCTTAAGGGCTTGGGGGGAGGCACGACGAGAAAGTAAGGTTGAGAACGAGGATAGGGAGGGAGAGCCTGACAGCGAGGGGGCTGGGTTGTACCAACCTGAGGTGGGGAACCTAGTAGAGGGGCCCAGAATACTTTCAAGGAAGGGCAGCAGTGTCTCTAGTGTCGGCTTATCAGAAGCAGTATTAATTGACCGGAGGGAGAAAAGACAGCTCACATGGGATTTGGCGAAGCTGGAGAAAGAAAAAGAGGAACGGAGGATGGCTCACGAGTTGAGGCTCAGGGAGATAGATCTCCAGATCCTACGGGTCGGGGCACACACTGTTCCTAATGGTGGCAGCGAAGAAAGAGAAATCACCAGGGAACCCAAACCCTATTTGCCGAAAGACATAGTAGCCAGCTATAGTGCGGGAGATGATATCGCCAAGTGGCTAGCGGCCTATGAGGTCTCGTTAAGAGCCCATGGGGTTCCAGAGAAGTATTGGGGAGGGGGATTGTATAAATACATGCCTCCAGCTGGCAGGGATACATTATTGGCCCTAGAGCAGGATGAGCAGACCCACTACCCCACCATGAAAGTGGCGCTCGTGAGGAAGTTTGGACTAACACCCGAGAAGTACAGACAGAAGTTCCGGGGTAGCCACAAACTGGGCACACAGAATTGGGTGGATTTCCTGGACTATGCAAAGAAGGCATTAGAGGGTTGGATACAGGGCAGCGAGGTGAGGGACTACGAGGGGTTGTTTGATTTGATGTTGAAGGAACACCTGCTCGAAAAATGTTTCCCTGACCTGCGTCAACACCTGGTGGATAGCAAGCTGACCAAACCCCGTAAGCTTGCTGAGGAGGCGGACATTTGGGCTAGTACCCGGGTGTCCACAAGGGGGACTGGAGGGGACTCTCAAAAGACCGGACAGGGCACCCCCCAGAAGAAAGAGGGAGGGGAAAAGAAAACGGAGTTCTCTAAAGGCCCCCAAAATAGTTTCCAAGGGAAGGGAACAGGATTCACCCCTAGGGCTAACCCACCCAGAAACCCTAATCCTGGCCAGAGTCAGCAGCCAAGGGTTGTCCATTGCTTCGAGTGCGGTGGTGTCGGACACTATAAGGGAGATGTGAAGTGCCCGAAAAGACCACCCCCTCCCATCGGAGGAAAGGCCCCCGGAGTAGCTAGTGTAGTGCTCGGGGAGGAGATGCCTTTAGATAAGGGAAGGGAGTGGGCGGGTGTGAGAAGTTGGCCTGATGTATGATGTCACTAGTTCTAGTGTACACCTTATATCAGTCAAAATACCCTTATGGTGATTGGTTGTAAAGTCAACCTTATAGACCAGCTATCCTAGTGGTAGCATGGACAAGAGCAGTCTTAGGCTAAACTCTGAATGGCATGTGAAGCCAGCTGTGATACCATATATAATCCCTTGAATACCAAATGAAAGGACACCACAACAGATATATATATAAAATAAAGTGTATTTATTCTAGTCAAACCCTCAGCACTCTTTATGAGATTAGAGGCAAGTACAACACAGTCTTATTTAAGCATACATTAAGTCACACAGGTAAGTAATACAGTTAGGCCTAGGGGCCACGCAAACCATATACTAAGTAAGTGGTATAAGAACCACTGTCACGGAAATAGAATAGGCCTAGGCCTAGGGAATCGCTGGGGCTACACTACACTAGCGTTAGTTAGGAAGTGGGAGGCCCACGGGATTCGTGTGCAGAGTGGAAACACTCACGCGTAATGCGTAAAAGTCAATAGCAATAGTACAGTTTAGAAAACGGTAGATTTAGGACACTTCCGGAGTAGCTAGGAAGTTGAGACTTGAAAACTAGACACTAGGATAGTCACTATCCTGATGAGCACCGGAGTACCCAAGTTACCTAGCCCACAGGCTGCGGGTGCATAGGGGTGAAGATGCGTCGTTTTCGTCGTCGACTCCAATGGATGCCTGAAGAAAGATGCTGACAGGCAGTCAGTGAAGAGTGTCCGGTGGATCCCAAGGCTGGGATCAAGAAGAAAGGAAACCTGCAAGCAGAAGGGACAGAGTCAAGGTCACTAGCCAGTGACCACGTGGAACCAGGAAGGAACCAGGCGATGTCGTGAAGATTGCAGGTGAAGGTGAAGCTTGTCGCTGCAGCCAGGAGGACCAGGAAGCGTCGAGGACGACCAGGACCAGGAGGCGAGCTGTCCCACGAAGGCTCTTGCTGTCGGCGGCGTCGAAGTTGGACTAGGACTCACCAAGCCTTGGCAAGCGGAACCCACGAAGAACGGAGGACTTGCTTCTGGTGCAGACCAGGAAGGTCTGGGGTGCTTCTTCTTTGCAGAGAAGCGGGAGCCAGTCTGGAGGAGCCAAACCAGCGCAGAAGATTTCAGGGTGCGTCGTCACAAAGGCCACTAGCCAGCGGGCAAGCAACCGGACAGACGCGGCAAGCAGGAAAATGCTGAAGGGCCCCACGCAGGACTCGTGGAGTGTGGGGGGCTGATCTTCGGTGCAGATGGTGCTTGGGGTTGGGGCTTCTCAATCCCCGGTGCACAACTTCGAGGGGGCCTCAGAAGCTGCGCTTTAAGTTACTAGCACTTTTTCCAGGTAGCCGGTCCCACGTCGCTCGTCGCCTCCACGGATCTCAGCTCTGCTGTAGATGTGGATCAGGGTCGGAGAAGTCTGGAAGTCAAGGCTCTGGTCGGGCTCTGCAGTCGGTTCCTCGTAGAACGTGGGCAAAGCAAAGGGTAGTCTCTTGATGGTGCCTGTTTGCACAGGGTAGCCACTCCTTGGCTACAAGGGAGATTCTTCAGTCTTCTTCTTTCGTCGAATATCGAAGGTCCAGAGTTTCTGTTCAGTTTTGCAGGTTCAGGATAATCTAAAGCCTTGAGGCCCAACTCCCACTCTTATACTAATCTGGGGGGCTGGGATACCTGCTAGGTCACGCCTTATGGGTGGGACCTGGGAGGGGGTGGTTACACCCACTTCCCTTTGTCCAGTTTCGCGCCAGAGCTGGGGCTGGAGTGCCCCAGCGCCGGTTTGAACTGGACTATGCAAGGAACACCTTGTGTGCCCCAGGCATGTCTCATTCCTTTCAGCCCACCCTGCCCCAATACACTAAAGGCTGTCTGGGGAGGTGCTAGCACCTCCCCAAGCAGGAAACCTATTGTCCAGGCCTCCCTGGCTGGGATCACTCCCAGCTGCAGGAGGTCAGACTTGTGTCGTGGCAGCAGCATCCATTTTGTGATGCTGAGGCTTTGGTCAGAGGCTAACAGTTGAAGTATGATTTTAACATGTCTTTCCCTCTAGAAGGGGGGAATAATATTCTCATGTCCAGAAATGGCATGGGGGTATTATTCCACAGTGTTAGACACCTTACACGACATGTTTTGATAAAGCCAAACCATAGTTACCACAACCGTTTAAGATTATAAGGCACTTTAAGAGTATATGGTAGGCTATATCATAGAACAGCTATAAGGACAAGGTTCCGAAAGCTGCAGACAGGCTCAGCTCATGCTAGAGCACCATCTCACATGTTACCAAGCACTCTGCCTCCAGGATTGTCAAGGCCTGCCATAGGAGTGACTGATAGGTACACATGTGTCTATATGTAAGTTAGGTATAGGAATACTACACCTAATCAAGGGGTGATTACACGACCTTGCCCCAGCTGAGTGATCAGCCAGTTGTGTCAAAATGGAAGGCCAGGGGTGGCATAATACATGCTGCAGCCCCTGGTAGGCCTAGGGTACACCTATGCCCTGGGTACCTAGGGTACACTGTACAGGGGCCAATAAGGTGATCCTATCCAAATGGGTTATGCACCTAAAGTACATAGTATTAATTTAGAGAGAGAACAGCAGGGCTGTGGGTCTGATTAGCAGGCCCACAGCCACATCTAAGTCGAAAACCAGTAAAGCAAAAGCAAAAAGTGGGGGTGAACATAGAAAGCAGACCCTACTCTCCTACAGCGGGTGTCACTTTAGTGTCCCTGGGAGAACGGGAGATGGTTCCTAAGATCCAGGTGCCCGCAAATACCACAAAGTATGGGCAGTGGGTCACCATCAACGGCCAAAGAGGGGAGGCTCTGAGAGACACAGGAGCCAGTATGACTATGGTACGTAGCCAACTGGTGTCTCCAGAGCAGGTGATTCCCCATGTACTCCACCCTGCCGCGATGGCTGACGGCAGAATGGGCCACTATCCGGTGGCCGAGGTTCCATTTGAATGGGAAGGGGTTGCAGGGTCACTTCGAGTTGCCGTAAGCCCTGCCGTGCCAGTCGATTGTCTGCTGGGGAATGACATGGAGCATAATGCTTGGAAAGAGGTGGAATACCGGACTCATGCTGAGATGCTGGGTACACCTGACTGGGCCTGTGTCAGCACAAGGTCTGCGACTACCCGGAGGGGGAGTTCGTTTAGGCGGGAGCCTGGAACAAAGGCACCGCCGGCTGCCGACCAAGGGAAGAACCGAGGACAGGAGGAGCCTGCCTCGGCATCCGCGCCCCGTGTGACGGATAGGCCACCGGAGGTGGTGGACCAGGAGTCCGCGGAGGGGGATGTTACCGAACTGGAGAACCTACCCATCCCGGCCGAGTGGCACGTGGAGGGAGGGCCGACCAGGGAGGAATTCTGCAAGGGCCAGAGGGAGTGTCCTACCCTTGAGGGACTGAGGCGACAGGCCGAAGCCCAGGCAGCAGGGAACGTTGAGGGGAACTACAATATTTACTGGGAGGATGGCCTCCTTCTACAGTGAACCCAAGGCACCCATGCATGGATCGTCACGGGCCTTGGTTGTCCCTCAACGTTACCGAGCCTTCCTTCTGGAATTGGCTCATGAGATCCCCTTGGCAGGACACCTGGGGCAAGACAAGACCTTTGCCCGGCTTGTCCCACACTTTTATTGGCCTCAGATGAAAGTGTCGTCCGACACCTACTGCCGGACGTGTGTGTCTTGTCAAGCCAGTGGGAAAACAGGGGTGAAGCTGAAAGCTCCCCTGGAACCACTTCCTGTCGTTAGCACCCCCTTTGAAAGGGTGGGCATCGACATTGTGGGTCCGTTAGATCCGCCTACTACAGCTGGTCACAGGTTTATCCTGGTTCTGGTGGATCATGCCACACGGTACCCAGAGGCCATACCTCTGAGGACCATTACTGCACCTGTTGTGGCTAGGGCCCTGATGGGAATCTTTACCCGAGTGGGTTTTCCCAAGGAAGTTGTGTCCGACAGGGGGACCAACTTCATGTCAGCATACATGCGGGCGATGTGGAAGGAGTGTGGAGTGACCTACCGGTTCACCACTCCTTACCACCCCCAGACCAATGGTCTGGTGGAAAGGTTCAATAAAACCTTGAAAGGCATGATCAGAAGTCTGCCTGAAAGCCTGCGGAGGAAATGGGACGTCCTCCTACCCTGTCTATTGTTTTCTTACAGGGAAGTGCCACAGAAGGGAGTGGGCTTCAGCCCCTTCGAGCTTTTGTATGGGCACCCTGTGCGTGGACCTCTTAGCCTGGTGAGAGACGGATGGGAAAGAACTCCCAGAAAGCTTCACCAGGACGTGGTGAGCTACATGCTGGCCTTCCGGAGCCAAATGGCTAAGTTGTGGAAGCAAGCTTCTGACAACTTGGAAGCCAGCCAAGCAGTGATGAAGGCGTGGTATGACCACAATGCTCACCCGGTGGAGTTGGAGCCTGGCCAGAAGGTGTGGGTGATCGAACCAGGAGAGCTTAGCGCCCTCCAGGATCGCTGGTCAGGACCCTTTGAGGTGTTGGAGAAGAAGGGTAAGGCCACCTACTTGGTGGATCTGAAGACCCCTCGTCAGCCCCTACGGGTGCTGCATGCCAACCGCCTCAAACCCCACCATGAGAGGCCCGAAGTCATATTGTTAATGGTGACTGACGGAGCAGAGGACGTGGAAAGCGAGCCTCTCCCCGACTTATTTGCGTCTCAAGAGAAGGATGGGTTGGTGGAGGGAGTGATTCTCTCCCCGTCCCTAACTCCTGAACAGCAGGAGGACTGCCGCCAGGTCCTGGGGCAGTACTCTTCGTTGTTCTCCCTTGTTCCGGGTAGGACTCACCTGTGCGTCCATGATGTGGACACAGGAGACAGCCCACCTGTGAAGTCAAAGATCTACCGGATGACAGACAAGGTGAAGGCCAGCATTCACAGTGAAGTCACTAAGATGCTGGAGCTAGGAGTGATTGAACCTTCCAGCAGCCCCTGGTCCAGTCCGGTGGTATTAGTACCAAAAGCTGTACCACCGGGTGCCCAACCGGAACTGAGGTTCTGTGTGGACTACCGGGGACTGAACTCAGTAACCAAGACTGATGCTCATCCGATACCAAGGGCGGATGAACTGATTGACCGGCTGGGAGCTGCCCAATATTTGAGTACCTTTGACCTTACTTCCGGGTACTGGCAGATCTCTCTGACTGATGGAGCTAAGGAAAGGTCAGCTTTCTCCACGCCCAAGGGCCACTACCAGTTCTGCGTGATGCCCTTTGGGCTCAAGAACGCACCTGCCACGTTTCAGCGTCTGGTGAACCAGATCCTCACTGGAATGGAGAGTTTCTCTGCTGCTTATCTGGACGACATTGCCGTCTTCAGTAACAGCTGGGAGGATCACTTGCGTCACCTACAAACTGTTCTCCAGGCCCTGAAGCAAGCTGGTTTAACGATCAAGGCCAGTAAATGCCAGATCGGGCAGGGGTCGGTAGTGTACCTTGGACACTTGGTGGGTAGGGGAGCGGTGCAACCCATCCAGGCGAAAATCGAGGCTATCATGGCCTGGCAACCCCCCAAGACTCAGACTGAGGTCCAAGCTTTTCTGGGCCTCACCGGATATTACCGCCGCTTCGTGAAGGGGTATGGTACCATTGTGGCCCCCCTCACGGAGCTTACGTCCAAGAAGCAACCTCGACGGGTAGTCTGGACGGAGGCTTGTCAGCAGGCCTTTGTGAAACTGAAGCAAGCCATGTGCGAGGCCCCGGTCTTAAGGGCCCCAGATTTTTCCAAGGAGTTCATTGTCCAGACGGATGCATCGGAACATGGCATTGGGGCAGTGTTATCGCAACTCAATGAAGAGGGTCTGGATCAACCCGTAGTCTTCCTATCCCGGAGACTACTTCCCAGGGAACAGAAGTGGAGTGCAATAGAGCGTGAAGCCTTTGCAGTGGTATGGGCTCTGAAGAAGTTGCGGCCATACCTGTTTGGCTCACACTTCCTAGTTCAGACCGACCACAGACCCCTTCGTTGGCTGATGCAGATAAAGGGGGAGAATCCCAAGTTGCTAAGGTGGTCTATCTCCCTACAGGGAATGGACTTTCAGGTGGAACATCGGCCTGGAGTGGACCACGCCAATGCAGACGGTCTCTCAAGGTATTTCCGCCTTAGTCATGAGAACTCCCAAGGGGTTGGGTAGCTCTCCCCACTTTCAGCTGGGGGGGACGCGTGTTAGACCTGTCAGCCCTTTGGGTGATCCCTCCTCATCATTATTTATTTTGTCCCACTTTTGCCTCAAACCCTGTTATAATTTTTCCTTTTTGGGAACCACCAGACTTTTTAGTGTTGATGCAGGGTCAGAGAGCCATTTTCCCTACCCCTGGAACTTCTGGCTGAGGGCCTGAGACACAAAATGATGGCCATCCATTGTCACCTGTGACATCACCAGAACCTCCTGGAACATTCTAGAACCCTGTGACAGTGGGAGGCAGTTTAGAATGTTGGGAGGCCATCTCAGAGTGGCAGTTGGCAACTGACTGGAGAAGAGAGAGGATAGAGATAGAAGGAGGTCGGAGTAAGGCAGCAGAGGTGAAAACCAGTGCTTGGAGTGGGGTCCAGAAACCCACCCTTGATGCTAGTCTCTACTGACCAAGCCCAGCCTAGAGCCCTGTGTGGGACCAAGACCAGAAGAACCATCTTAAAGGACTGAACATTTGAAACAGGCCTTAAAGAAGAAGAACAGCAAGTTCCTGACCTGTTCAGCAGTGTCCTCCTGGAGTCCTGACGTCGAGAAGCCTGGAGACCTGGGGCCTGAGGTGGAGAAGCGGCGCTGACCGAAAACAGACGTCGTACCCGGAGCCGCCAGAGGTCGAGTGAGGGCGCCGACGGAGGTCGTGGAGAGGCGCCGGAGGTCGAGTCGGAAGTCACCTGAGGTCGAGGTGAGGCGTCGACGGGGGAGTGAAGTCCGCCCACCGGAGTCGCCGGAAACTGAGGTGAAGCGCGCCGGAGGTCGGGAGTGGAGATCGCACTCCGGAGACACCAGGAAGTGGGGAGTCCGAGTCCCTGTGACGCCGGAAGGCGACATCGAGTCGAGACCGCCCAGCGACATCGAGTCGAGACCGCCCAGCGACATCGAGTCGAGACCGCCCAGCGACATCTAGTCGAGACCGCCCAGCGACATCTAGTCGAGACCGCCCAGCGACATCGAGTCGAGGCCGCCCAGCGACATCGAACCGGAGCCGCCTCACGGCGTCGACACGGCGCCGAGCGGAGCCGATCATCGTGAAAAGGGCAGTAAGTGGTAGAGGGTGTATCTGAGGTCCCGTGGAGCCCTAAAAGACCATTCTAGGGGCTAAAGGGGTGCTAGAACCAGCCTGGGAGTGCCAGGGGTGAACTGAGACTGGTACAGTGACCTCCATAAAGGGTTGTGTGGTTTGGAGGGCCAGATCTTTAGGTTACTCTTGTTCTGCCTCAGCTTAGGCCCCAGCCTTGATCAATCTAGGTGGGACACCCCCCATGCCATCCAAGTGTCCTTAAATTGTGTATGGGCAAAGTAAGACCAAGTGACCTCATGTAAATGATTTGAACTGTAACTGTCATTGATTGTTTTACCTTATTTATTGGAGGTGCTTTATTTATTGGCATCCACTAATTTATTCCTGCACTATATTTATTGTCTGACTGTATTTATTTGCCATCTGTATTTATTGCACATCTATTTATTCTTTGCTTAATGAGGACCTGAACCTATTTATTGAAATTCCAATGTAGTATTATTTATTTGACCTGCTCTTTTAAGGAAAATCTTATTGTCTTGTATTTATGTAATGAAACCTGCAACTAAGAGAAAATAAGATAAAGACATATATATTTTCAACTTGACTTGCATAATTTTTTACGGTGTAGTGTCGTTTTTGGAACGGATGAACGCATGGTTATTGTGAGGGTGTGACGTACGCTTAACACGGTGCCTGACCCCCAACCGCTCGAGCCAAGCTACCATTGTGCTGGGAACCTGGTGATTGCTAACCCAGTTGCCCGGTTTCCAACACCCGCCATTTTGAAAAAATCCATCATGATGATCCCACAGCCATGAGATATAGCCGTGTGGCACAAACACCTAAAAGAAAAGTGGAGGGGACAGGGATAAAGAACTACGCAAACTTAAAACTTTTTTTATTCTAGAAATGGACTGCAGGGAACCTGTGGGTCTGAATATAGACAAAGAATTACACACCTGCCTTCTATGAGAGAACAATATGAGCACAAGATACATCTTTCTCTCAATGTGTGGGGTTATTTTGTATGTACTGATGAGCATTGTTACATTGTGTTACATTTGGTGCAGAGTTTTCCATTTTCATTCTTACTGTGTGAGTCACGTTGAATCATGAATCTCTTAACTTCAGATTTTACTTTTGAATTTTCTTTCCATGCTGTCTTCTATATTATATTGCAAGGTATATATGACACTATGAGGAGATGGCACGTATTCCCTATCCGCCTACCTTTTTGAGATAATTCTATTAGGCATGAGCTCTGATGAGCTTTCCTGTCCCAAGCTGGACATGTATATACTTTTGTTGGTTTTGATTAATTTCACACTAGTGCACTTTATAGTATGTGATATAGATACACTACAAGGTGTAAGTGGGGCGCTTGCCCATGATTTATTTTGATAATTTAACGTTACAGGGTTGGGATGTTTGTGAATAGTCCCAGGCCTCTTGTTAGAGGTATTGACATTTTTTTAACCAACTGTGGTTGAAATATTGAATTATTTAAACCATTGATAGCAACATGCTGCACAAATATGGCACCACTAAACAAGGGACAATGTGGAGGCTATTTCCTTTACTCTAAGTAGAATTACACAATTGTATTAATTTGGGTTTTGTACATTTAAATATAGGATTCCACAATTGTATTGCTATGTAGATGTTTTGAGTTATAACATTCCTCCTTGTAAGACAGCAAGTATTTAACTGAATTTATGCCAATGTATGTGAACACTCGGAATTGGATATGTTTTCTATGTCCATTGCACCTTTTGTTTATGTTTATCACTTGTATTTACCACTATATAAGTTCTTAACAAAATGGCGTTCACTGTCGTGATGAAGGCTGCTGTGAGCAGTTGAAACGCGTCACTCTGCACGCTCTACAATAAAACATTTGCTGAACATCTTACTGTGGAGTTCGTCCGTATCCTTTATTCAAGAGTTGGGATACATTGTTGTGTGTGTGTGTGTGGGGGGGTGTGTGCGTGTGTGTGTGTATATGTATATATATATATATATATATATATATATTATCTACTGGCGGTCGGCAGTAGATAGTTATAGTTAGGACCGAGTTTCCATAGGAAATCTGAAAATTCTATTTTGAATAACTTTGGCGCCGGTTGACGAATCCTCGCGAAATTTTCAAAACTAATGGGGCGCTCCGTTCAGCTCCTACCCTGAAAGTCTCGGGGTGATTCGTCAAGTGGGGGCCGAGAAAAAGGGGGGTCCCAAAACGCGTTTTCCCCATGCATTTTTCCATAGGACCTTTAGTCGAAGGTACAGCCCGAACGGCTGAAAAGAATTACTTGAAATTTGGCAGAGAGGTAGTCTTCAGGTCAGGGAAGTGCCTTTTGCAGGTCTGGTGTCAATCTGTTCAGTAGTTCCTGAGAAAATAGCATTTAAAAGCATATAAATATCTATAAGCGCGCACCGTGCGAGCACCCTAACGTGCGCGAGAGTAATTCTGATTGGTGGTTACATGTTAGTCAACCATCGAATCGGTCGAAATCAGGAAGTGTCGGCCGCCATTTTGTATGTTTTCAGTGCGAGAGTGAAAAAGGAAGGTGGCGAACGTGAAAAGGGTGCAGGGTAGAGAGTTCCTGACCCCCTAGCCTTTGTCAGGGAGTCCCTGAAGGACCCCGAAGGCAGAAGAATTTAATTTTTTTTTTTTTTTTAAATCGCGGGGGTGCGCGCACTGTGCGCGCACGGTGAAAAACCAAAAAAAATAAAATAATTTAATACGTAGTTTATTGTAAAATAAATATATAAAAAAAATAATAATACATAAATAAATTAGCATTTAAAAAACCGTACAAATTCACTGAAAAAACCATAGGTTTCACACACGTTAGAGTTAAGAATTAGCATTTAAAAAACCTTGCAAATTCACTTAAAAAACCATAGGTTTCACACATGTTATGGTTAGGTGGATATTTCACTCGTAAAAAACCAATGATATTCCCCCGTTATAGTTAGTTGAGATAACTATAACTCGCGCGACCGACACTCTATCACAAGGATGATGTCATCAGTGATGTCATGAGTGATGCCACTGACCATGTCATGAGTGATGTATTATGTGACGTCATGAGCAGTGGATTGCGGGCGCGCGAGTTATAGTTATCTCAACTAACTATAACGGGGGAATTTCATTGGTTTTTTACGAGTGAAATATCCACCTAACTATAACATGTGTGAAACCTATGTTTTTTTAAGTGAATATATATATATATATATATATATATACATATGCTCCAAACGCCTCAGTTTCAAATCCTCGATGAAGTATCACAGCTCGGCATGTCAGGGTGTCAAGTACGTATTTTTTTTATCTTAAACCATAGTGCAACACAAAAACTGTAGAGGTCGGTCTACGCGTTTCGGCTCCTAGCCTTCTACTGGACCGTGTGTGTGTATATATATGTATATATATATTCTCCACCACAGCAACTATATATAGTGGCAACAAATGTATAGCACACACGAAAATCTTCAGGCTGGGTGCTTTTATTGTGCAGACCCCCGCTGACAGACGCGTTTCGCCTCACGGCTTCGTCAATGCCAGTTTGTTTGTGCAAACACAGAAGTATTTAAAATCCCCATCTGTGACATGTTGGTAAAAACATTAAAAACTGACTTATGCAGCATTGAGTATACAATTCATGGCGGCCATCTTGTAGTATGTTATGTCTACAGAGTAAATAATAAAATACAAACAAACAAAAGTGCTTAGTGCTCTGTGCATTGTTTTAGAAATAAATATATAATTATAATTAAATTAAATTATGGGTGAGTTCAAATTGCTGTGCATATAACAATTCACTCTTCAATTTTTTACTTTTATTTTACATGCACTTTTTCTCTTTGCAACCTTTTAAGCAGATACAATGATGTACTACACCCTCACCCTTATGTTCTTCATAATTGTGCCCTGAATGGGCAGTCACACTGTCGAAACCTATATGTATGGGAGGTATATTCTTCAATTATTGGCAAGAGACATTTCATTTTCACAACTAGGCATATTATAATGCCTTATCTAAGCTCAAATATCCATTTTTACTATATACCAGATAAGTTGTTATTCTAAATGGGTCCACAGCTCCTCATCATTATTTAACCCTGTTGGTGCTTTTGTTTGGAGATCAATGATGTATCTTGACTCCAAAGCTCAGAGTTTCCTTACTCTGTCCCCACCTATTTAGTGCCTTTTCTATACAGTAGAATTTCAAAAGATCCCTGTTGCTCTGACGGAATATTTAGAAATGGCGAGCAACAGGGTATGTATCATCTTTGTTTACATTAGTGCGCATATGTTCAAGGATGCGCTTTTTTGTCTGGTTGATGGTGCTACCAATGTATCTTTTCTGGCAGGGACATGTTAGGCAGTATACTGTGAAATCTGAATTACATTTCAAGAATTGTTTTGTCTGACTGGCCTAGGATTTCCTGTTCTGCCACTGAAAGTAGTTATTGTATTGCTGTTTTTGCAGGCTTTGCAATTTTTGCAGGGAAAGAAGCCATTAATACCCCAAAAAATAAAATATATATATATAATTGTTTACCAGAAGGAAAGAAAGCGAGAGATGTTGTTTTATCTGGGGCCCGCATCTCGCTCTGTAATTATTGAGATGCAAGGGGAGTGGTGATAGTCCAACAAAGAGACATTAATATGGTGCACGCTTCATCTCTCGACATGCACCCCACAGGTAACTGTAGCAAACTACACTGACTTGATCCCCTTCTGCTGAGTTGTTTACAGAAGGAATTCGTGCATCCAGTTACTCGTAAAACCCATGGACTCATTTGTTTGTCAGCATTGATCGCTTTGATCAGCCTGCCAAGAATTGTAAAATTTTAAAAGTGAAACCGGACAACATAAAGAAGACGGGGGACGCATTGACAAAAGATAGCATAGAGGACGAGGGAAGACCAAAAATCACAGACCTCGGTCTTTGAATGCACAGCAGATGTGACGACATAAAAGCAAGATTTACAGCCCTATTTACAGCAGAGCTCAGTAAACTACGAGCACTCATCTCAAGTGCTGCTGATAAAATAAAAAAGTTGTCAGCTAACACAGTAATAGGCATGACAAATTCATGCTATGGACAAATGGGGAGAAAGAATAGGAGAACAACGATGGAGCCAGTCCATGGGAAGCCTATGGGCGGGCAGAAGCCCACAAAGTATATAAAACAGGCCTCGAGAGAGCAAGCACTGTCTAGCGGAGACATGAAAAGAGGACAAGCTGGTCATAGATTTGCTTGCATGTCAGCATGGTCAGGTTTATCAGTGCCACCCCTCACCGCTATTGGATTATTTGTCAATATGAATGATAAGACAGGGAATGTAATAGGTGAGACAAAGTTGTTTCAGTAACGACAGTCCATTTGGACTGCGAGCTCCATTCTTAGCATTTCTGGTGGGTGCTATGTGAGGTCTGGTATCTAAGGTGTATTTAGCCTCAAATATGTTTTTCAAGCTGCTTAGACCCTGTTGGACATGCAAGAAATTGCAGCACTTAGGTTTTTCTGGATTCACCAAATAAGAACGATCAAAACAAACATCCTGGAAATGTAACCCCAAATAAAGTCGAAACCCTATACTGATCACTTTCCACCATTCAAATACAAAAAACATCCTGTGTCCTCGCAGTACTGCAAAGCCCCACCTCTCTTTTGTGGATAACATGACACAGTTCATGCAGCAGAACTTGAGGACACATACACCTGTGTCAAAGAAAGGCAACAAACGATGCAAAAGATTGCTTCTAAAATTTGTACTGCAGTATATCCAGAACATTGGAAGAATTGCTATTCAAGACAAGGCTTCTAAGCATCTTACAAATGGTTTGAGGAGGAATTGAACAATATGAAGTGGACTACAAGGAAACTGGAATGAATATGTGTAGGAAACTGGCTTTTTATTTAATGTACCAGAAAGAGGTACACCATGTAGAAAGTCCAGACACCCTTATTGGCTTACATGTCTTAACCCCTTCGACGCTCATGACGGAACGGTTCCGTCATGAGCGTCGGTTGAGCTGTGCTCATGACGGAACCGTTCCGTCATGACCACGCCCGCGCAGGTAACGGTCAGCACAGCGGGGGAATCCGCCCCGCATGGAAGGGGTTAAATTATTAGTCCCAAATGCTCTCTATTGTGGTAGTGCGGGCAAGCAGTTTAGACTTATCAGAAGGTAGTGTTAATGTTTATGTTGAAAACAAACACAGAGTCAATAAATGGGGGACACACTCAAGAAGAAACTCAAGACCAATTATGAAATAAGAGTATTTGTTATATTTATGTTTTTAAACGACAAGAACTTTGTTATGGAGTAAGTACTTTTCAGTTTATCCATTTTTCTGGTAAGTATTTTTTTTTTATTGAAATGTGGCTTTCCACGCAATACTTTCCTATGGAAAATGGCATAAACTGCATTTAGATATTTGCAAGGTATTCTCGGGTGTCCCCTTAAGGATTTTTCGGTGCCAGGGGCCATGGTCCAAAGTACCACCTGCAGTTTACTTTTACCTGCCCATAGAGTGTCCGCGTGTAGAGTGTAGAGGTGCTGGACGGGTTGGGAGTTTTGTGTGCTACACCGTGGGAGACCACCTAGAAATAGGCTACAGAGGGAGACTTAGGGACAAGCCCGCAAGCTCCCAATGGGTGGCTCGGTTCATAGCGGTCCTGGGAGTAGGGGAGCTCCGTGGTAGTACTGGACCCGGGTCGGGGAGTTCGGGTGCAGAGGGTTTTGACCGCCTGGTGCTCTTGCATCAAAGGCACCCACGGATCTCGGTTAGACCTACAAAGAGGGACAAAACAGGACAGCTAGACCACTCTCGGTGCTGACCTCGATGGTGCTGACGTCCCACTTCGGATGCTGGGTCTTTGTGGCATTGGAATCCGGATTGGACTCAAACAAGCTTTGGTTGCTGCAAGGGGCCCGGTGCCCTGGGTATTGGTGCAGGGTAGCTCCTGGTCCTGATATATTCTCACTTAGCAGGAATGCTGATCTAACCTCTAGGAGCACAGTGACCTCTTCCTGGGTGACTGCTGCGTCAGCAGACCCGGTGAATAGCAAAACGGTGAACCAGACTTTGCGGTCAGTGCCTGCAGGCAGCAGGGACGTAGCTCCTCCAATTCAGGGGAGATGCAGATGGATTAGCGAAGTGCTTGTGGCTTTTGGAGGATGCACAGCTGCAGGATGAGTTGGGGTGTTGTAATTGTCGGGATAGGAGCAGGTAGGCAGGCATGGTTTGGGGCCAAAGTCCACTAGTAGTCTGTAGTTCTTACTTATTTGGCTCTTCTTTTTCTCATCTTTCTTCAGTCAGCTGAATTAGAGCTTCTGGTGTCAGAGGGCCACTTAAATACTGAATTCAGGGGCGTTAAGGAGAGTGAAGGGTAGTAGCCAATGGGCTACTTACCCTTGGGGTCATTGCACCCCCTATATGACCACTTCCTATGTGGGGTGGACATAACCCTGTCCCAGAATGCCCATTTACACCAAAATAAAAATGGTGGAACCCTTCTTTCTTGGGGCACATCAAGCAGCCCACCTTAGTGGTGTGACTGCCCTGGTTGTGCACCACGCCTCCTAGCAAAGCTAATTACCCGCTTGTCCTGGTGCCAAATGGGCCTCAGAGCAAGGAGTGCCATCTCCCATGTCTGGGAGAAGATGGGAATGCATATTAAAGGCAGCAGGGCCCTTAAGAACATGACCTTGGTATGCAGATTCACTAGTCATCTTGCTAGAGGAGGTGTGAACACCTTCCTCCGTAGCAGTCATTGCTTCTGGCCTCTGAGAGCACGGGCACTCACCTGCAGGGGTCAGAAACCTGCCTGTGATGGCAGGCTGGATGACATCAGTCTGCCAGCACACTAAGAGGCTGGTAGGTTTTCAGGGGGCACCTCTAAGGTGCCCCCTGGGTGCATGTTTTAATAAATCCACTACTGCCATCAGTAAGGATTTATTAAGAGAAGGCATTTGATACCAAACCACATATGTTGCATTGAAGCCATCATATAGCTTTATAACTCGTAATGACCAGTGCCCAATACATATACTTAAGATTGCTTCCCTCTTCCCTTCCACTATCTAGAAATTGAAGTAGACAGCACAGTGGCATATCTACTCTTATAGATATGTCCTCATATGTAATATAATGCACCCTGCTTAGGGCTATAAGGCTTGCTGTAGGGGTAACTTACATATTTTGCATTTAGTGCCAGAGGGCGTGGCACACAGGCTTTGTGCCATGTCGTGTTTTCACTTGTGTCTGCATCATTTCACACAGTCTGCAATGGCAGTCTGCAATGGTTTTTGTGGGGGGTCCCTTAGGTTGGCACAATACATGCTACTGCCCTTAGGGAACCTCTTTAGTACCCATGTCCTGGGTACCAGGGGTACCATATGCTAAGGACTTACAGAAGTCATAAAGGTCTGGCCAATTGAGGACCCATTGCACAGATAACTTGTTTGGGAAAGAGCACTGGCACTGGGGACCTGGTTAACAGGAGCCCAATACACTCCTGTCAACATTTCATCAAATACCGGACAAAAAGTAGGGGTGACTATGTCAAAAAGTGGCACTTTCCTACAATATGTAAATAGTCTAACAACATTATTGCTAAGACTTGATCCAAGAATTTTGGCAAAGGCTGTTAAAGAAAAATGGAAAGAATGAATAAAGCATCCTTTATCGGCCAGATTAACAACACATCTAAGAAAACAAGGGAGATCTTCATTTTTCCTTTGTAAGCTAGCCAGCTCAGAATCTACAAGAAATGATCCGTGTGTGATTCCTTCTACAAAACATTTAGTATTCTTAGAATAGGGAATAACTCAAAAGATATAAGAAGCAAAACAGGAAAGTACCTAGTACTTACTCGTTCATCTTCCTCATCCCAGTTCTTACACCATGAACAAATACCTCATTCCACAGACATCACTTACTTAGGCATGTTAAAACAAAGATGGTGCCCTTTCCTTATTCACCTTGACTCCACGTCACAAAATTGGCAACTGCCTCTCTAGCTAAAGGATCAGCGCCTCAACTCTTGAAGCACACTGCAGTCATTCTGTTTGCAAAGGAACAGACTAATGTAAGGTCTTCGCTCACTATCCGCTCGCTATTGACTGATTTCAAATCTGCTGTAGCCTACAATAATCATGAGAAGTCCAATGACTTACATTAACACGTGGAACGGTGCAAGCTACACAATAGAAATTGGATTTAGACGTAATGCATAAGAGAGAGTGGGAGGGAGACCACAGTGACTGCCATCAGAGAGGACCCCTTCATCTTCCTGAATGATTGTCTAAGCTACGCAATTAATAGAAATTGGATTTAGACGTAATGCATAAGAGAGAGTGGGAGGGAGACCACAGTGACTGTCATCAGAGAGGGCCTCCTCATCTTCCTGAATGAATGTCTAGGCTGCATCGAGTCTTTTGGATCTTGCTGCAGGATTTGAGACAGTAGACCATGTCGTCCTACTTAAGTTGAAAAGTAAACTACAGTCCCTGGCATACCATAAGTCATGATCTAATTGTTCCATGTTGTGTGATGTGATTAAGAGTTCATATTTCCTACCCATACTTACACATTTATTAGCACCCATTGATCAAGGTAGGTGAATACAATCTACAATTACATATGTATGGAGATGGCATTTAGATTTACCTTTGCCTGGAAAAATAAGCTAAGAACCTAACAGATCTATTTATTATTGGATTTTCATAGCTTCCACAGCTTCAGATTGTTTATGTGCGACATTTTCAGGTTTCCAGTGTATATATTGTGACAGTTGAATTCCGTATTTGTGAGACTCTGTGTGACGGTTTACTCCAAGTAGAACAAAGCAGTTATGTATGGATCGTTAGATTTCTGAAAGTAGCCCCTTTTGGGCAACGTAATGAGCCAGAAAGAGCTTCAGAACAGCTGCAGTGCTTTTAAAAGGCCTATGCATAAAGCTCTTAAGTTTCACAGTCCTACTTGTGAGTAGATCTCCCAGGTCACATTTATCCTGTGCATTCCACATTCCACTCTGCTCTGCTGTAGGGCGCAATGTTTACTAGATGAGCTAATCATGCAACAACCTGGAAACTGAATTCCTCTGACTGAACTGCCTTCCTTTTTTAACAGATTATTCTTGTATCATTTGTAGCACCTTAATAAATAATATATCTGATAGAGACATCTAGCCGCAGATTCCTTACCGTACAATTCCCCCCAGACGCCAGACTGGATCTGGAAATTGTTTTGCACCAGTGCCTTTTCGCATCGGTATAGGGTGTCGGACGGCTCTGTAGTGAAGTCATCCTCTGGGTGTGACGTCGATGGAGTTCATATAAGCCCTCCCCTGATGCAACGCAGATCTGGTAGCGGTTCCTGAGGCCGTTTTTTCAATTTACACAACCCCTTACAATTTGGATTCAGGAAAGGCTGCATTACAGAGACTGCAATCCTTAACATTACTGATGATCTACATAGATGCCTTGACGATGGCGACACCTGCCTCCTAATCCTCCTGGACGCCTCTTAGGCCTTTGATACCATCAACCAAAACATTCTTCTAAACATCCTCTCACAACATGCTGTCATCAGCAGTACTGTCATGCAGTGGTTCACATCATACCTGAGCGAAAGATCCCAACTAATCAAAATAAATAATTCCACATCACCAGCAGCACTAGTCAAACAAGGAGTTCCCCAAGGCTCAATCCTATCTCCTGCATTGTTCAGCCTTTACATGGGACCTCTTCCATTGATCCTAAAACAAGCCAAGACAAGCTACCATCATGACGTGGTTGACACCCAAATCTAAATCAAAATCTTGCCAACCAAGCCATCCATCACCTAAACATTACTCTGTCCTTGATACACACCTGGTTGACCAACAACCACCCGCAGCTCAACCCCAACAAAACCAAACTTCTCCTCATCTAGCCAAACAGTACCCTTTTCCCATCCACAACTGGCTCGACAACTTAACTGCACTAAACTGTAAACTATCCCTCTCCAACTCTGTTAAATCTCTTGGGATGACTCTTGACAAAAGCTTAAACATGAATGACCAAATCAACGCCTCAGCAATAAGTGCCCTTTTGCATGCTAAAACACCTTAAAAATTCAATCATGTATCCCCGTGAAGACCTGAAGACTGTAACGCAATCACTAATCCTCTCCAAAGTGGACTACGGCAATGCAACGATCACCAGCACCCCCAAAATCCACTTTTTACCAATGAAGTCCACACTCAATGCAGTAGCTTTCTCTCCCACATTTAAGAAACTCAATTGGCTACTAGTTGAAGCAAAAAGTATATTCAAAACATCATGCATGACCCACAAAGTCCACTACTCTGGAAAACCAATGTACCTTGCCTACAAACACTCTACAAAGCTGCCCAAAACATACCACTTTGAAGCTCTAACACTCTTCTCTTTATTCCACCCAAATTCAAGACTCATCTCTCACCCGCTCCTTTTCAGGGAATGCTCCCAGAGTTTGGATAGCCCTTCCAAAAGAACTACGTGACTACACTTCAGGAAAATCGCTTTTCAACAACTAAATCAAACCAGCTACACATCCCGACGTTTGAACAAACTGTTTTATCCCCACCTACGATGCCATGGCCTGTGCCTCAATCTCCTATAGCTACCTCCGAACCACATTGACAATTCTCGCCTTCCCTCATTGTATATTTCACCCCTGTTATATGTCTGCTGTATTACTGCATGCTTCCTACTTGTATTATATCTCCTGTATGCATCTTACTGTTTTATATCTCCTGTAAGCGCTATATATGCAACTCTGTAAAGAGTTCTGATGCCCTCGGGCCAAGTTTGCGCTATATAAAACTCGACAATAGATAAATAAACATGTCCTATTATAAGATGCCGAAGGCAAGCTGAAATGGGAAGCAAAACTGCATCAATGCCTGACTGACAATAAAGAATCTATATCATCGGCCTGTGATGCAAGGTGCAACAGCTGTATATGGGGAGTAAATGAGGGGCACGACCCATCGGAAAAGCCTAGCACTAACGACACAACAACGGCTGGAACAGTCAGTTTGGACACTTGTAGGAAGCTGACTCTTTATTTAGTAGTGCCAATGTATGGGTACACTATGCAAAAAGTCCAGTTGACCCTTATTGGTTTACAGGACTTACTCTAATAATCTCAAATGCTCTATTTTTGGTACTGAGGCAGAGCAGTTTATGCTTATCATAGAGTAGTGTTAAACATTTGCTGTACACACAGAGTCAATAAGTGATAGACACACTCTAGAAGAAATCTGATACGTATTTAGATAAATAACTCAGATGTTTATATGAATTTTGATACCAATGTGTTCTGAATCAGGTAAGTACTCTGATTTATTGATTTTACAGGAAGACTGTAAAATGTTCAAATAACAGTTTTTGAGGTATGAGCCTCAAACGTGGTAATGTTATCCTTTGGGGGGAGAACATACACAGAAAACATATACTTGCAGTCGATGTACAAAGGTGCCCTTTAGAACTTTAAGGTGCTTAGGGGGCCATGGTCCAGAGAACCACCAGCAGTTTGAGTTTGCCTGCCCTGGGGTGTCTGGGTGTAGAGGTGCAGGTCTGGATGGTAGCCTGAAGCGCTACACTGTTGGAGTCAATGGTACCTAAAACAAAGAGGCTGCTAGTGGGGACTTAGGGACAAGCGCAGGAGATCCTAAAGTGGGGTTCAGGTGCTATGGATCCCTACAGCAAGGGGACACAGACAGAAGTTGTGAATTCGGGCTGTGGTGATCAGGTGTAGAGGTGTTTGGCTGACTGGCCACTTGTTTGAGGCTCTCACATTCTCGGTTCACCTGCAGATGAGATGAAAAACAACACAGCAGGGCCACTGTCGTCGTGGGTCCCAACTTTCCTGTAGTCCCTCATCGCACAGGTCGTTTTCCATGGCGGTGTTGTCTGGGCTGGACACAAACAAGCCTTTATTGAAGCGTGTGCCCCGGTACTCACGGTAGTTATGCAGGATGCTCCTATAGGATCTATTTAGTGTCTCGTAACTCTGCAGGGAGAAGGGGCTGACCTCCTAGAGCCACAAAGACATCCTTGTGTTGTGCTGCACTCTCTGTGGGCCCGATGGCCAACAACACGGTGTACCAGACAAGTGTTGTTGGTGACTGCGGATGCACAGGATGGCTCCTCCACCCCAAGGCAGGTGCTAGATGGTTGGCAAAGTGCTCTACAGTCCTCCAAATGTTGAAGAGGATGTACAGCTTTTGGGCGAGTCGGGGCTTTGCAATTGTCGAGGTACCAGCAGCCAGGAAGGTTTTTGTGCAAAGTTTGGTGTAGGTCCTTAGTTCTCACAGTGACGTCTCTTCTTCGTCCTTCTTCTGTTCCCAGGTAGGCAAATCTGTCACTCTGGTGTCAGGAGGGACCCCTAAATGCTCCATTTAGGGGGGAGTATACAGTAGTAGCCAATGGGCTACCTACCACTGGGGTAACTACACCCCCTATATGACCACTTACGGCATAACCCTGACCCAGAATTCTCTAGTGTCACCAAAACCAAGATGGTGAAAACCTTCGCTGGCTGCCACTGTAGGTAGCTTACCTTAGGGATGTGACTACCCTGTAAATGTAACACTCCTTCTGAGTACGTAATTTCCCACCTGCTCCAGTGCCAAATGGGCCTCAGGGCAGAGGGTGGCATTCCCCAGGTCTGGGGAGAAAGCTGGTTTGCTTATCAAAGACGGCAGAGGCTTTAAAGGCTCTGCCCTTGATATGCTAAATTCACTAGCCATCTTGCAGAGGAGGTGTGATCACCTTCGGCCGTAGAAACATTGTTCCTGGCCTCTGAAAGCACGGGCTCTTACCTGCAAGGGGTCATAAACACATCTTTTGTGGCAGGTTGGGTGATACCAGTCAGCCAGTACACTAAGTAACTGGTAGGGGTACATGTGGCACCCCTAAGGTGCCCTCTGTGCGCAAGTATTAGTAAATCAGATACTGGCATCAGTATTGATTTATTAAGACAAGATGTTTGATACCAAACATCAATATTTTCAGTGAAGCAATTCTGTAGCTGGGTAACTCGTAATGAAAGTGTCCGTGACATACCTTTAAAATGCTTCCTTATCACTTGCAATGTCTAGCATTTGAGCTATACATAACAGGGACCTTTCGGCTTAAGCCGATGTGCCCTCACATGTAATATAATGCACCCTGCCTTAGGGCTCAAAGGCCTGTTATAGGGTTGACTTATAGTAAATGCATTGTACTTTGGCATTGCGCACATATTGTGTTTTCGGAACGGCTTGCACCATTTCACACATCCTGCAATGGCAGTCTACATGCAGTTTGTGTGTAGGTCGCTTTGGGTGACATAATACATACTGCAGCCCTTAGAGAGCCTCTTTAGTAGCCATGCCCCCTGGGCACCAGGGGTACTATGTAACAGGGGCTTTCAGGGTTGATAAAGTACTTGCCAATTGAGTTACAATTAAGCATTTGTCTTGTTTTTAGGTAAAGAGCACTGGGGGCCTGGTTATCAAGGGACCCAGTGCCCTACCAATCAACATCAGTACCAGTGAGCAAGAAGTGGGGGAGACCATGCAAAAAAGTGGCACGTTTCTACAACTAATAAAGCAATATACTAAGTTCCCCACCCACCAGCTCCTACATCAGCTGAAAGACCGAAGTTTGACACAAATACCCTTGCGTCACAAGCTGAAAATGTTTTACTTTGTTCAAAAGGTGACATTATTAGCTGTGGGAAAAACCAGGATGGTTACTGGCAGTGTAACTCTGCTAGCAAGAAGCACAACTCTTCAGACCTGCCATTTGAGATGGAACTGGCTTTGTGACCACCCACCCAGTAGAGATGATGAATGCTTTTGCTCACTTGGAGTGATTTACATAGCATTTCTGGAGGGCGTACTCTTCCCTACCCTCTCAGAAGTTGGTAGACAAATGTTAGGAGGCGAGATAACAACGTGGAGATTACAGCTGATATAACACATGTGCCTTACAACACAGGCCTGTGGGACAGTGAGTTTCCCACTGAGTTCCATAAATTAAAAAAGTGCCACTGCTTTACAGGGTCTTTAAAGAGGCTGGAGACAGTGATGGACTGCAAGTGGAATACAATATAGCCAATATCAGCCTCATCCTGAAGATAAGCAAGGCCAACTCAATGTGCAAGTTATAGACCCATTGGCTGCTCAGTACTGATATGAAAGTTGAAAGACATCATTAGAAAGTCCACTGTGAATGTAACACTATTCCAGTTTCCAGTTGTCAAACCGTTACTTTTTTATTTCTTCTCTGCCAATACGTGTTTCCTCGCAAAGGCGTATCGCCCATGACTTCGTCAGAGCTTAATATCACTGATTCATAGTGTAAAACTATTAGACTTTCTGATGATGTGTGCTCAAGAATTTCTTTCAGTGTTTAAGAACCTTTTGGTTTATAAAGGGTGTTAGGTCCCTACACTTCCTTGGATGCACCGCAATTGAGACACAAGAGTTTAATATAAAATTTTGTCCGATATAAGTGTGCACCAGTGGTATTCAGTGATAAGCCACTAGCACAGGCCATAAGGAAGAACAAACGCATACAAGGTATCTGAAAGAGACTTCTGGCCGCAGATTCCTTTCCTTATAATTGTTCCCTGGTGTCAGACTGGATTCGGACATTTTTGTGAGGAGTATCCCTGCGTATTAGTAGGTGGCATCATTCAGCTCCATGTGGCATCGTCCACGCCAGTAGTGCTGTGCGTGGTGCCTATATGGGCGCCACCCCAGTGCACTGACATCAGTACTTTTCTTTCTGTACCAATCAGCACAGAACTGGAGCGAGAGAGACCCCCAGTCATTCTTTGACTGTTCTTTTTTTACTTTTTTCGTCAAAGTTTTTTAGACTTGTCTCCTGGTGTGGCAGGGATGTCTTGGAGGATGGTTGGATTCAAGCCCTGCTGCATCTTTGACAGCAAATGTTGGTGACTGACTCATCTGTCTCTAGCGTCTTTAGTGCAACCATGATGCCAAGACCTGCATTGATTGTCACACCATGCACTCCAAGGCCTTCAGGGAGTGATCCCTCAAGCTCCTTGCCCTCTAAGTACGACACAGCAGTGGTCTCGAACCCGTACGAGATGAAGTTCCCGGTATCAGTTGCAAAACCCTTCATCGCAGTCAAAGTCACCACACTCCGGTAAGTCCCACAAGAAGGAGAAGAGAAACAAGACGATTAAGTGTTCGACTTCTCCCCATCCGTCGAAGTCATCCGACAAGATGAGGGAGGGCCATCACTCTAGGCCTGGTTCCACGGTTGAGCTAGGACGTCTCTGCGCCTCCCCGAGTTTTCAGGAGCCGGAATGACACTCGCCCAAAGAATTTTATGAGGCCATGCACCTCATATTTGGGTTGCCTGTCCCCTTTGTGCATCTTCGGAACCTGCGTGTTTGGAAGGGGCCCATACTGGTTCTCCAGTGGCAGGTTCACCCTCGGCGCTAGTCGAGCCCCTTGTATTCACAGATGGATCCAGACCAGCGTCAGTCAAGCCACCACAACCTTCTCTAGTGCCTGCCCCATTGGTGAGTTTCCCGGCGGCGCCATCCTCATTCTTATACCCGACTCAATCACAAAGTCGAAGGGGTGTCACTCGACGCTGGGAACGACTGGAGCCATTCCTTCCAGGCAGGACCCTGAGCCCTATTCCTATGGGCTAGGACTTAGGGAAGGTTGGAAGGGGCCTCTGGACCCTGAAGAATTCCAGCCCCTATACCCCAATTTGGATTTGTGTGAGGATTTGGTGGATGCCAGTAGACTGGACAACTTCCCAGATACTGGCTTGGTCTGTCCTCCTACCGTGCCAACAGAGGAGGCAGGCTCATTAGCTGTGGTGGTAAGGAGGGCGACCAAGGTCCTCAACCTTAGCCTGCTTTCAGTGGCAGTCAAGAGTAATTTCTTGACGGAGGTGCTTCAGCTGGGAGTTACCCCCTCCGAACCGCTTCTCCCAATTTATGAAGCTTCCCTACCACTACACCAAATGGGGAATCCAAAAGGCTAAGCTCCTTCGGCAAGAAGATGTTTTCTTCTGCCAGCCTGGCACTGTGGTCCTTGAACATCGCATGCCTTTTGGGCCATTACTCCCATTCTCTCTGGGAATCGGTTGTGCAGGTGCTGCTTATGGTCCCAGAGGATTCCCGAGCCATACTCTTTCCAAGCTGTGCCTGACAGGAGAGCTGCAGCAAAGTTCATGATCCGATGTGGGCTGGACACTACCAACTCGCTAAGCACAACATTTTCCTCACCTGTGGCATTACGGTGCCTCGACTGGCTGAGGACAACTGGCTTTTCAGGGGATGTGTGAGCTTCACTTATGGAGATGCCATTTGGTTGCTCCCTGCACCTCTGGAGATGGCTGGAACATCAGGGCATATCCCTGGTGGTTCAACACCTGGCAAGCTCTCTGAATGCCAGGGTGAACAAACTCAGCCAAAGATACCTAGAGCATTACGAATTGGGCCTCCATCCTAAGGTGGTGTAAGGTCTCTTTCAGCGAGAGTAAGAGCCTTGGTTAGTTAGGTCTGTTCGCTAACGCCGAGGAATTGCAGTGTCAGCAGGTCTGCTCGCTGGAGTTTCCAAGGCGGCTGTCGCTCAGAGACGCTTTCATCTTGTGTGGAGCTCAGGCCTCCTGTATGCCTTACCGCCCATACCACTCCTGCCCGGAGTTCTGAAGAAGATCAGGATGGACCGGGCCCAAGACATACTTGTAGCTCCGGACTGGGTTTGAATAGTTTGGCATCACGAGCTGTTGGGCATGGCCATTGAACCTCCGATCGGGATGCCCCTTTAGGAGGATCTTCTGTAGCAGCAACAGGGGAGGGTTCTCCACTCAAACCTGTTAACACTCTGTCTTCATGCATGGAGATTAAGCGGTGACAGTGGTTAGCTTTTGACCTTCCACCTGAAGTCTGTAATGTCATCTTAGCAGCCAGGCGCCCATCCACCAATATTGTATGCACCTGCCATTGGGGTAAGTTTGTGGTGTGATGTGCAGAAATCCTGTTTGATCCCCCTTTCTGCTTCCCTTTCTCCGGTTCTTCTGTTTATTATTTCTCTTACCCAGCAGGGCTCTTCTTTGGGCACCTTAAAAATCTTTCTGCCATCTTGGCATTTCTGTGGTTGCCAGATCAGCCATCCCTATTCAAATCCCCTTTTAAATAAGTTTTTGAAAGGTCTCCATTACATGTTCCCACCTTCTCCTTTTATCATGCTTCAGTGGGACATACATTTAGTACTCCCCTTTCTCGTAATGCTTACCCTTCAAGCCACTACACAACTGACCTATCAAACTCCTTACAATCAAAACAGCCTTTCTGGTGGCCATAACATTTGCCCGGAGAATCCGTGATCTCCAGGCTTTATCATCTAAGCCTCCGTACCTCAACATTTCCCTTTCAAGGTGGTCCTTCATGCCAGAGCTTCCCGACTTTCGAAGGTGGTCACTTTCTTTCATGTAGTCCAATCCCTCACCCAGCCTACCTTTTTTGCTCTGCCGCATCCCTCCAAGGACGTGACCCAAAAAGAGCGTTGTTGTTCTACCTTGACCTCACAAAGGAGTTCCCGGTGGATGACCAACTCTTCGTTGGGTATTGTGGATCCAAGAAAGGGAAGGCCGTACAGAAACGGACGATCTTATGAAGGATCATGCTCTGCATTAAAATCTGCTACGCATTAGCCTAGAAGCCACCTCTAGAGGGTTTGTGTGCTCATTCCATCAGAGCAAAGGCTGCGACCACTGCGTTAGCACATGTAGCCCCAGTCCTAGACATCTGCCAGGCAGCAACGCCAACCCCACTGCACACATTCACAAAACACTACTACATAGACAGGCCGGTCCGTCGGGATGGGAACTTTGCCCGTTCGGTCCTGCAGGACTTTTTGGGGTGAAATTGTTTCACAGACCCACCTCCAGGGAGGTATTGCTTGGGTATCTATTGCAGAGTAAGGAATCTGCGGCTAGAAGTCTCTATTTGATGACCAAGTTACTTACCTTCAGGTACACCGTATTTGGTAGAGAATCTATCAAATAGCAGATTCCTTAAAGACCCAACTAATCCGCCCCGCTCCATGAACTGATCTATAGGTAGAGGGTTGTTCCCCCTTCATGACCCTAGTTTTCCACACCAGTGGTCTGTGTTCTCTGCAAATGTGCTCCTGGCATGGAAAGTCGTGAAAAGCAACTGGGGTCAGCGCGTTTGGGTGGCACCTATGTAGGAAATGCGCACATCACTTCTGGCGTGGATAATGCCAATGACAATACACTGAGCAAACGACCCCACCTACAGCTGTGCAGCGATATTGCTCACAAAAAAGTTCAAGATCCAGTCTGACACCTTGGGATAAATCTAGCATAAGGAATCTATGACTAGATAGTCTGTACCAGATAAGGCGTTACTGTAGGTAACTTCTTCTTTAAGGAGTGGTGTTAAAAGAATAGCTGCTTCATTCTTTTAAATGGTTCCACTTAGTACACAGTTATCTAACCATAGCTAAACAAGGAGCTGAGTCTTTATTACAGGTGTTTCTATTGTCTACTCACCAGGAGAGTGGTGTTTATTCACCATCTGGAGGTCACTGTCCTAGAGTGAACACTCATGCATTAAAGACAGCACTCACCACCTAACACATGAGTAGTCTCCCACTAAACACACCACTCTCATTTGTCACCGATCAGTAGTCACACATTCTCCGAATTACTCTCACAGCAGCCACCCAGATTAGCAAACAGTTTTACAGCATTGACATCCTTCAGAGTAGTTTTATGACTCGACCAACACCATTCTCACCCCATCCACAGACTAACACTTGTGCACTACCCAATGCCTTTCCACACCACGCACAGAATAGCAGTGACACTACAGAAAACACACGGCTATGAGAAGCAGTTTTGTATAATCCGATCAGTGTGTTTAAGGTTGTCTATTGTCTTTGGAGAGCATACAATATATTTAATGGGTGACCCATATCCTATATTTAATACCACAGTCATAAGTCTCGGTATATTTGCCATTGTCCCCAAATCTTTTCCCATTTCTTTGGGCAACCTCTGTTTTGGTAGATCGTACGTTCTGCCAACCAACACCAATCTAGAGCCTTCTCCCAGTCGTCTACCTTTGGCAATGCTTGTGCTCCCTAAACCCTAGCTATATTACGTTTTGCCACCACTGCCGCCAGTGCCAGCCATATACTAATGTGTCTTGGCCAGGCGTCCTCCTCCAGAACCATCAGTAGGCACCATTTCGGCTCCAGTGGAACCTCCAATCCCGTCACCTGCGCCATAATTCTCCTGATTTTCTCCCAATATGTCTGCATCACTATCCTTATGAGATGGTAAAACTTTCCCTCCTGGCCACACCCCTTGTGACACTTTGACGAATCCACTCTCCTCATCCTGTGTAATAGTCTCCTCGAGCAATAAATGCAGTGGAACATGTTCAACTGAATTAGGCAAAAATGGGCGCCTCTATCCATTCTTTATCCTCTATAGGGCCAAGATCTCACTCCCACGCCATCTTCCACGTGTATTGTTTACCAGGTTGTTTTTTTCTATATCTTACTGAAGTTGCCTTCTCCTCCAAAGGGTCAGTCTGGAGTCTATCCTCCAGTGGGGAGGCCTCCGGCAGGTCTTTGTCTTCACAAATATGACCCCAAAGGGCATGGCCCAGCTGCAAGCATCACAGTCATTCTCCGGGACCCAGTTGGTTCTCCTGTTGGAGAGTCTCAAACTTCACAAAGGCTTGATTCCTCCAGACATACCCCCAAGTTTTTCTAGGCCTAGCAGCTCCCACTTCCCAAAGCTCTTCAGCCTTAATACCCTGTCCGACTGGTCACTGGCCCACAGGGGAGTCACTGCTGTCAGCCTACCTCCTCAGCCCAGGTGTTTCGTTGCTGCCCACCAGGATTTGATTACTGTTTGTGTGTGTCTGCAGCCCTCGGCTCGATCTTCTATTGTTAATTAGGTGAGTATTTCCCCTTGCTCCCAGGATTTGATTACTGTTTGTGTATGTGTCGGCAGCCCTCGGCTCGCTCTTCTATTGTTAATTAGGTGAGTATATCCCCTTGCTCCCATTTGTGCCCTATCCACCCTGCAGGCTGGTTCCGACCTGTATCAATACACCCAGTCGTTCAACGTCACCAATTGGGCTGCCCAATAATACAATCTCACATCAGGGACTGCCAGTCTCCCATTAGAAATACTTCTCCGCAGTTTATGCAAGGCAATATGTGCCGCTCCTCCATTCCATAGGAGGGAGCGCAACTCCGCCTCAATCATTTGGAAGAATGATGTGGCAATCAGATACGGGGCATTCTGTAGAACATAGAGTAAACAAGGCAATGTCATCATTTTAAATAAGGCTGAGTGGCCCGGCAGAGTCGAGGTTAACGATCTCCAGCGATGGGCATCTCTCTTAAATCTATCCAATTGGGGCACCAAATTTCTTTCATAAAACCTCCCACGGTCTCTTGTTATATTAATCTCCAAGTATTTAAACCCTTCCAGTTCCAATGGAATTCTACACCTTGAGATCAAGCTAGGAGGTCCACCCGCCAGAGGATACAGCATTAACTTCTCCCAATTAATAGGGTAGCCTGAATAATTTCCGAATATGCGGAAAATTTGCAGAATTTTATCTATGGATTGTCTGGGATGCTGGACATATAAAAGAATATAATCTGCATAGAGGGAGATGTGCTTCTCCCACTCTTCACCCACTGGAATCCCCCATATCAGTGGAACCTGCCTGACCCACCCCGCCAGCGGCTCCAGTGCCAGGCGAACAGAGTTGGAGACCGGGGGCACCCCTGTCTCGTCCCCTTCTGCAAGGGAAACTCCCAGCATATTGAAGCGTTGACCCTTACTCTCGCCAGCGGATGTTCATACAACAATTTTACTCATCCAATGAACTTTTGTCCTATCTCCATACGCACCATGACTGCCCACAAGTAGTTCCATTCTACGCTATCAAAATCCATTCTGGCGTCTAAAGACAGGAGTGCCAAGTGCGGGGAGCAGTCCAATTGAGTAACATTTAGTCCTCTACGCAAGTTGAGCCTAGTACCTCTATGTGGCATAAAAACACATTAGACTGGGTGTACTAGGGAGTGGATCACCATTCTCAGGCGCAAAGCAAGCACCTTCGCCAGAACCTTCACCTCAAAATTAAGGAGGGTAATTGGTCTGTATGACTTCTGAGTATCACCGCGCTGCGCTAATCTATCGGTAAAACCCCCATTTTGCTGGCTTCCTGAAACATAGTAAGGAGGTGCTTGGCTGTTTTGTCCAATAAGCCTTTGAACAGTTACGGTGGCAGACCATTTGGTCACGCTGCTTTACCAGACTGCAGCACTGGTGCCACTGTGCTAATCTCTACCTCCATCAGGTCTCCTTCCAACCCCTCTTTTTCTTCGACGGTCAAAACCTGAAGTTTAATATCTCTCAGGAAATCGGCACAATCCGCTTCAGTAAACCCAGAAGTTCATGTGTACAACCCCTCATAGTAGGACACAAATGCCTCCGAAAACTCATGCCCCGTCACGTCTCATCCCCGGTCATCCATTTTCTCCAGGACCCACTGTCCTGAAGTCTCCCGTTTGTCCAAACACGCGAGGAGTTTACTGGCCTTATCTCCCATCTCATAAACTTTGTGCTGGAAGGCCCTGGCCTCATCCTCTAAAAGCCCTTTTAGCTCCTTCTGACGCAGACAAAGGAGGTGAGTAACCTCTCAGGTTTCCCACTCCTCCTTTCCCGCCTTGGCTTCTAGCTCCTGAATCTCCTTCTCCAGAGCTGTGCATTTCAGTGCCTTTTCTTTCTTGGAGGCCCCTATCAAACCCTGGATATGTCCCCTGATCACTGACTTGAAAGCTTCCCACAAGGCCACCCCAAGTCTACCGATCCCACATTCTCTGTAAAGAAGTGGTCGGTACAGTCCCTCACACTAGACCTAACGTGTGAGACTCTGAGGTACCATGGGTACACCCTTGGTGGCAGGATATGTTCCCACGAAGGCCCTTGTAGCAAGGCCTCCACTAAGGAATGATCGGATATCCCCCGAGCACTGTCTTGGCCCTTTTAACTGGCCCGTAAACTGAGTCTGTGTGATCAAACCATGTGCTGCGGGTAAGTGAGTGTATTGTCTGATAGTGGGATTATGACAGCGCCAGATATCACTGAGTTCCAAGGAGGCAAATAAATTCCCCAGTGCCCTGGCTCTTCTCCCCGCCCAACACATCCAACTTTACCAAGTGTACGTCATTTATATCCCCCCCCCCGCGCCCCCCTTAAAAATCAGTCTCCCTTGCGGGAGCTCGAGAGGTTCCGCACCAATTTTGCCATCAATGGGGGCCTGCTGCAACTTGGGTAGTGTGTACACCGAGCAGGGAAACACCTTTCTGCCTAAAATCCCCATCCCTCTGGAGCCGGCGGTGTACCCTGCATGTGCCAGTACCGTGTATCGATATCTATCTAGGGACCTACAATGATTAACTCAAAGATGGGTTTCTTGCAGTAGGATAATGTCTGGTGCATGTTTCACCCTGCCATTTAGGCCATTTAGATTCCAAATACCTGTTTTTTTAAATAAAAAAATATTATTGCGTTTAGCCAATGTTGTGTTTTTTATATTAGTGAGCGCCCAGCATCTCTCACAAAAATGTTCTTTGCAAAAACCATGACAAAAACAAAACAAGTGTTGACAAAGCCAAGCTGGGCCCACCTTCGTCCAGCAGGGCTGTAGAAGCTACACCGAGGGTTTCTAGTAGTTTGAAAATGCAGATGTAGATATTATGGATTGGCACACGGAGATGGCCCATCATCCATATCAAAGTCAGTACTAGACAGGTTTGCTAAGAGACTATTGGTGGAGGTGTTATCTATTGTAGTCACACCTTTATATTAGTGACAATACTAGTTCTTATTTTCCCAATTTTAATGTATTTCAGGTATTCTCTTATAGATGTGTTTAAAATGGTTCAGAAACGATTCAGTTTGTATTATATAGACGCTATCATTATTGCATCCATTGTACCCCTTGTCATAACAGTTTGTGACAGCATTGCATGGTAATACCATTTCTTTTCTCATTTTTCTCATTGCATAGATCAAAGGATTTTTCGGCACTTCCAGTAAAACGACTATGGCATTTTCTTGTAAAGCAAGAGCTTCTTCAAGAATTATTTATACGATATATATTCACAAAGAAAAGAAACCAACGTGAGGTAAAACTGAGAGAAACAGATTGTAATGTACCATTTAAAGGCATGGTCTGTATTATTTTATTGTTTCATTAATTTATTAATGGCTACCATTCAGTCATTATTATTTTTTGTTTGCTGCTCACGTGAAGATATTTAATTTCGTTAGCATGCAGGAATCATGCCGCACTCTGTCGATAGTTTTTTTTTCTTGGATTTATTTTCACACCACTTCTAGCAATAAAGTAATGTCGTATAAATGTCAATGTATAAATAATTCTTGCAACATTAAACAGTGCTTACAGGTTTTATCCAATTTGTGTAGTCTGCAATCATTCCGTATAACCTAATTTGTTGGGTATAAAGCCTGTTCAAATCTATTGCCATCGTCTTAAAGGACAAATATATTCACTATTAAATTCATTACAAAATACTAAGTAAAATAAATACCAGTGCAGTCCCATTTCACAATTTGTTAAAATAAGAAACAACAGTAGCAGAAAAAAAACTGTTCACCTCCATCCCAGGTGAGGGACAAAGCAATTGAAACATAATTTCCAAAGCCTATATTTCCACCTCCTAACTTGTTAGATGCACCATTCGTAGCCAGGCAGGTCGCTTACCAAAGTCAGCCAATATCTGAATCCTGAATCACTGGAAGACCCTATTCCACAAGGAGTGCATAGATCATAAGCATATTGGCCACACTGACAAGAGCTCCTTTCTGACAGGTGTGCCTGCATTAATTGCTAGATGGCTTGAAGAAGAAAGCTCCTGGAAACAGTCATTAGATTATGGAGCACTAGTGTGAGAGGGTTCTTTATAAACCTTACTGGTGAATAGCCGTGCTATATATATAAACCTTTTTCCCCTCAGACTATGAAGAGCTTAATTGTACTATTCTCCAAACAACAACAGTACATAAAACTATTAGAGCTTCTTTCTGCAGATATTTATATCAAAGTGTCCCAATGAGATCATACCAGGCGTATACAGTTAAGGAGTGCAGGTCAAACAATAGTGTCGCCGCTCTTCCATTGGCAATATTTAGATGTTTAGTCCAGTTAAAACTCAAATAATGGTTACTCATTCACTTTTTCACAAAATACTATAATTTTGATAAGTCATTCCTGGAACCATTCTTGGTGAAGTTCTCTTCCAACTGAAACAATTGTCTGTTATGTTGCTAATTAAAGCAATAAAAAATCCATAAGAATTGATGTATAAAAAATATTTTTTTATGGTAAGAGAATTCTTACATTTTATCTACATTATAAGGGATTATTTTAGCTCATGAACACGACATAGAATTACTCATACTAGGTTCTTATCACAACCATTACATTGTAGCTTGGATTGTTTAAGTTGCTGCCTAATGGTCATGTTGTATATTTTGACTTTTCATCATTTACTGACTGGGAGTGTTTTATTTATAGTTGGAGTTTTTCATTCATTTCATATTTGTTTCTTTGTGCATGTGTTTTGTTTGTGGTTGTGGTGTTGTGTAGTCTGTAGAAGATCATGTGGAGCAGGGCAGACATTGCCTCGCAGAAGACCACAGAAACAAGGTAGTATCCATTTCCCTACCCATTCCTGTAGCTCAATATTAAAAGTTCAGTGGTACCAGTCCTTAGCATACCATATTGTTAACAGATGTAATACATTATTCCATATTACAAATTTTTATTATATTGCAATATGATCTTTTTTTACGTTTTTGTATGTTCATATTAGAAAATGGTACCTAGTAATGAAAGCTGTAACATGTCTTCATCTCTTTGGAATACTCATTATTTTAACCTAAGTTATTCACTCTTATTATGTAAGAGTTGATCCTATCCCTCAATCAAGCCTGGACTGCAGTGGCTTATTTTTCTACAGTCTCATCAGTGGCATGCGTCAACATTTATATGTTAACCTCTCTAATGTTCTTGTTGTCAAGTTAGCTACTAATTTTCTTAATTACAACAGGCACTTGGTTTTTCTAAATGCACAATTAATCCAAACGGTGTGCTATTTTCTTCTTGTAGGTATACCATTGACTACTGCATTTATATCTATTGCTTAGTCCATTAATAAGAAATAAATAATATAGCTCGTGAAGAAGTAGGTGTATGTAAAAGATGTTTTAGGCTTTTCCCCTTGTATACTATCAAATGCAGTCAATGGATAGAGGGTCCAGTTGACAGTATAGCTATTTGGTAGCATTTGACTACCACTTGATGGGTCTTCAGCCCCCTTTTCGTTTTGCTATTAACTCTGCATGGAGATTGCGCTGCCCTGTGTTAGCATGTCTGCATATGGAGTTAAAACTAAAGTGTTACTATTATTCCGATACCGTATCCTCTTATTAACACACCTTATCATTCACTCTTCAATATATATTTGGCACTGGGACCACTGAACTTTTTATTGCATGTTTTTTGGCTTTAATAATATCCAAATCACATCAGAGTGATACTGTGTTTGTGGAAACTTTGTGTTTGCATGAATTTTATTTGTAGGCATATTTTGCAGGTGGAAGCAGATCTTGGCTATCCTGGAGGAAAGGCTAAAATTATTCACAGAGAGACTGACATGATAATGGCATTTGCTGTTAATAAGGTGAGCCATGTACTTTTGTTAATATCATATTTCAAACTGTACTTCACGAAGAGTGCCAGAGTAATTCCCTTCCACTATAAATTCTTAAATTGTAGATGTTGCAGAAAGGCGTCACATCCCATGTATCACCCACAGGAATTGTCTACCTTATTGTTTCCATTTCTATTTCTTTTTTAAGTCAAGCCTAGGCAGCGCATGCGCTGTCTCTTTGAGACATGCTGTATTCACTCAGTGGGCTTACAGCCCACCCATTGCCTTCTTATTCGTTCCTTCCATTGTCATTCAAAAATGCTTGGTTGCTAGTGTCCCTCCTTTTCGTGTTTGGTTTCCTCCCACAGAGCACCACCAATTTACTGTTAACATTACGCATCTGTCTTTGTGTTGAATTGCAGCACTATCTTTTTATTTGATTCCTACTTGTGTCACTGTTTGCCTGTCTTCAGTGGTTCAGCTTTGGGGCCCATCACTTAATCTCCCCGTCCCGTTCAAATATTAAGATGAAATGTGAGACCCCTTCCACTTCTCTGCCTGTTGCTTTAGCAAGCCACGGTGACCGGACCTTCAGCAGCCCAACCTTGCCGCACAGTTAAAGGCAAGGCTTGGGCAACTCCCATCACATTTTCTCTGACGCTTGTTTATATAATGTGAACTCAAGCGACCCAGAGGTGTTGGAGCGCTTTATATGAGCGCTAGGTACATTACACAATGTCAGATACATTTTTGGGTGCATTTTTATAGAGCACGAACTTGACTGGCCCAAAGGTATTTAAGCTCTTTACAAAAACGCAAGTTACATTAAGTTTATCTTTTGTTTTTTAGGTGCGCAGAGATTAAGTGATGCAGACTCCGTGCCGCCTTAATAATTATTTCCCATCTACCTGACAAATGGGGCTAGCATTTGTCCCTCTCACCTCCTGCCATGTTGCTGCATGCCCACTCTGCGGCCTTTTTCTGTTGTCCTCCTCTTTTCAGAGCTCTAACTTCAAAGCACATTCATGGCAGCTCCCCAGGGACTGTGAGGCATTTTTTATTATATAATGTGAACTCGAGTGACCCCAAGGTGTTGGAGCACTTTACATGAGCGCTAGTTACACTATACAATTTCAGATAATTTTTGGGGCTGTTTTTCTAGAGCGCAAACTCGACTGCCCTAAAAGTATTGAAGCGGTTTACAAAAGCACCAGTTACATTACACAAGGTCAGGTTAATTTTTTTGTTTACAGGTGCGTGGAGATTAAGTGATGCCAACGCAATCCCTGTTTTTTCATTATTTCCCCTGTACCTAACAAATGAGAGCATTTTGTTGTTGTTGCTGTGTCCAGTGCTCTTATACCCAGGGGGCTGGGACAGAAGGTTGCGCCAGTATTTTGTTGTTAAACGGATGGTGTGAGCAGTGTTTGAATGGAAAACTCAGGAAACGGGTGCCTGGTGAATAGAGACCTGGGGAGGAGGGATGTGACGTCTCCGCCATTGGAAAGTACTTCACTGCTTTTTTTCATAGGCTGTTCAATACTCTAGTGATGCAGGCACACACAGATTGTTATAGTGCTGTTCACTTGCATGGAGGCAATTGTCTTTCTGTCTGTGCATTACAAACGCCTTGGAATGTGTCTATAAATGTTTCCTGAGGTAGGCATGTGTTCCTGAATCACACTGCATGACCCAGTGTGTAGTAATTGTATAGTTGTTCAAAACCTGGTGGCACAGAACCCAGGATAATGTGCTCCTTGGCTAAACATTTGTAAGGTGCCAAAGGGGAGACCTATTGGTGATGCCAATGCTTGTTATTATTTCTTGCCGATAGACAGAGCATTAACTGTTTGTTCTATATTGTTTACAATACAAAATACAGAGTGGGCTTTGGATCAGCCCCTTGTTAAGGACTGGATAGCGTTCTTGTCTACTTCAGTTCTTTGTTCTGTATTCAAGGGCTTTCCTCCCCCTTATAATGTTTCTACAAACCCTGTAGCCTTGACCTCAATTTCCAGTATTTCTGTTCGGATGAACGTGCACAGACTTTTTTTATTTGGTCTTTGATTTCTTCATGAGATTGCATCGCTTTCCTCAGTTTCTTCCCTTTGTTCCCCTCTTTATTTGCATCCGAATTCTTTTTACAAGGGACCCGATACCTGCACCCTGAATTCTAGACATTTCTCAATGCAAACTGGCATTTATTCCTGATGTTGTCTTCTTCAGCGTGCCCCAGATATTCCACAGTACAAAACAGTCTGCGATGCTTATGAAGCACCAACTCCATCCTTTAGCGTCAGACACGCAGGTGATTAGATGCAATACAAATGATTTCATACTGCACAACTTGCAGCCCCTATACGAACAGTGATCGTGCAAAATATCCACTCTCTCCTCACCTCGGTTTGTTCGATCATAGAAGTGTGTGCAGCTTGACTTCAGTTATGGAAGCACATCCATAAGGAACATGTTGCTGATTGTAAAAATAAGCCATGCGTATGCAAGTGTTTGTAAGTGCAAACAGGTAAATCTTCCTGATGATGTCTCTATCAACATGCCACATGAAATCCTCAGTGCAAGTCAAGACATTCATTGAACACAAACCTCCACTCCTTGTTGGACAGGCACATAGTTGATTAGATGAAAAGCAAATATTTCCATACTACACAAATCTAACACATGGACATCCCATATGCGAGTGCTGCTAGTGCAAAACTGAAGCTTAAGTCTCGCCTAACAGTGTGTTGATTGATCGTAGATTCATGTTACTTACTGTCAATGAAGCTCACACATGGGGATCAAGTAGTCCGTGTTTGCAGAACTACGCAGCAAGCAATGACTCTGTAACCCAGTTTACCAGCAGTGAACAAACAACCACCCAAAAAGGCAGGGAGTAGAGTACGGCCAAGGAACTCACAGATCGCCAGAGACGAGCATCATGGAGCTTGCGGATGGAGAACACCACAGATATTTAAACGGTCATCACATCAAACATTTTCCTACAGTAGATAAACAGAATTATGTAGCCAGTTTCGTGGAGGGCTCCTTAAGCCAATGCAAGAGCAAAAACATGTAAACATTTTGTTTGTATACATTACCACATTAAAGCACTACCTATATCAAGCATTGGCAGTGCTTGTTTAATTATTGTTTTATTTTCCCCTACATATATTGTATTTATAATTCAACAATTAGGACCTTATGCACCAAAGTGATAGGAACGCAAAAAGAGAATTGTAAATTACTAAACCTGATTAACAGAATCGATTGGGATTTGTGAAATTTTAGGATCACAGTGTCACTTATTCAGTTTAGGCGTGGAAATGATGTGCTCCAGGATGGGCCACCATGCAGCAGTATGTGAATGGCTGTGTTTTAGTTTGTCAGTGTTGTGCTTTTCCTCCCATAACGTCTGAAGCGATCAGTATAGCAACAGCAGACATGTTCCTTCCGCCAGACCCTCTGTAGTAAAATGTAAAGCATTCAGTTGGCTGACGTCCATAGTTCTGGGAGTTATAAAAATGAAAGTTGAGTGGCACTGACATCATAAGAGACATTAAAGGCTTGGGTGTACATGTGCCTATGTGGGGAATCAAAGCAAACCCAAAGGTGATGATGGACAGAGTGTTGAACATTGCGAGCACTCACCCCCAGGCAACTGATCTGGGTTTAATCCATAATCATTCTTTAGCTCACTCCACCACCCCAGTTCAGCCTTCCAGCGTAAGACACTCCAGGAGGAGAACTGACTGTGGCTCTACTCCCACTCGAAAAAACAGAGAAATGCGCAGTCCATTGCTGGACTCCTGCCCAGGATGGTCGCAAAACTTCCAAAGCTGGTAACGTCGCAGCTCAAGGGAAAGGAAGCAGGTAAACGATATGAAGCATAAGGAAGGCAACATCACCGATCTTTCTTTGTCACTTATGATGTGCATTTTAATCATTGCATGCCAGGTTTAGGTTATCAAATCGTGGCTTATATTGTGAGCAGAACGGCACACGAATCAGCAAGCCACAAATCAACCTGTTTTAGAATCCTAATCACAAAGGAAGGGTTCCAGTCACTGTGATTAGAAAGTCTGCACTTGATGGGGTCATGATAAATTGTTGACATCGACACAGCACCTTCTCGGGCTTCTCCATGCACCCCCACCCTCAATGGGAGGGGCGACGGCTGCTTCAGAGGCCTACACATATTTGTTGTAGGCTGGGGCGAGACCTGTCGAGACGCTCGGCGAGGCCAGAGTTTGGCATGGACAGAATAAGGTAAGGCAAGTCCTTTAATAGGCTGTTCTGTGTACTGTATCTACTTGATGGCTGGCACTGCACTGACTGTATTTCTGCAACTACTACCGTAAATTGAGAATATCACCCTGAGAAGTTGCTTTTGGGGGCTGGAAAACAAGCCTCCATCCTAAGGATGAGTTTGCAGAAATAGCAAAAGGCAAATTAAAGGACAAAGTAACGAAACCATGCATGTCTTTACTTTTCCCTGTTCAAACCTTCAAATATAAACCATGCAGTTGCAATTATGCGCGTTTATTCAAATAGCAAATCAGGAATGGATTAATGTAGTTATAGGGCTGTTTTTGAAAGGTCTGTTGGTGGTGATACAGTCCCCTCACACATTTATTCAACTATTTGTTGACCCTGAAGTAACAATAATGCAGGCTGAGATTAACTTAATGCTCTTTCAGCAAGTTATGAATTTTTAAGCAACAGACTATAGCAAATAAAAAAATCAAACTACAAATCCCAGAAGGCAGTAAGGGGTTGGCTATAAAAGCCATGGATGACTAAAGTTCTAATTCATAATGATGACACATGGGTTATCACCTTTCTGGCATATCATGACGTGATGCTGAAGCAAAGGAACCAGTCAAAAGTTTCAATTCCGTACAGTGGCAAAAGTGGGGCATGACTGGTGCAACCATATGAAAAAAAAAGCAAACGTCACAGAAGCAGCACAATGGATTTGATGTTTGGAGGTCCATATATTCTTTTCCCCAAAAGTTAATTTAAATAAATTGAGAATATGCATTTACCAAATTTCGTTGACAATGTGTGGAAGTCATTCAATGACAATCCTTATTTTTAACGCAGGGTGAGTGTATCCACCAGATAGCTGCCCTGTGGTAGTGAGATGAAAAATGTCCGTCAGTCCTAGCTTTACAGCCAACAGCAGTGTACATTCTGGGGCCTGTATTTGCACTTTTCTCACTGACAGACTGGCTGTTAATCATATCAGGCCAGTACTAGTCGGGACTGCTCTTATTAAATGCCTGAAGTCAAAGCACATAGTGATATACCTCAGCAGCACGTTCATGTGATAATGTTCTTTATGATTGCCAACAAAGGTAAATGTGTTTCTTAAGCAGCGTGATGTAACTCCTGATTGCCAAGCAAACAAATGCTAGCACTCTGCCATTTCTACACAGTTTATACTCCGTGTCTGTGAAGAATGGGACAAGGAATTACTGCTGGTTTCCATAGTGTCACTCAAAGGCAATGAAAGTTCACACACAACCACACTGAACCAAAGAATTGTCACACAAAAGCAATCTGAAACCTTAGCAGCTATGTTGCAGGGGCACCGGCTTGCTAGGCTCGCAAAGACGTGAGTGCATGAGACTGGGTGACCGTATAATCTCCTAGTTGCACTTGCTATGCAATGCTATAAAATTAGCTTTTTTAGCTAGCACATGGTCATGAGTGATCAGATCGATGAGATCATCTTGTGTTGCTGTCAGTGAGAACTGCAGTCATGCAGTCTGTCTCCCGTTAGTGCCCGTCCATTTCTAGTGCTTTGCAGCAGTTTCTCGTTGCTCAAATGGGTGTAATTTCTGATATTTACATGTTTCACTCGTCTTCAGTGCTTGATTTTGCTCGCGAGTAAGTGTCACTTATAGTTGTTGAAATGTCACTCATAATTACAGTGAAATTATAAAAATGTCACACTTGGCATTCTGAAACCTTGGCAGCTCTCAGCTCATCTTTAGAGAGCTGTGTGTGTCTTGCTCTAAAGCAGCTGCAGTGTGCAGCCTGCTCTGAGCTCCTCGCGCTGACCCAGGACTGAAGAGAAACAAAGTAACAAGTTACAATGTTTCTCTTCAGTCAGAGCCACGCCCGGAACAAGGATGGAGGTGGGGGCCCCCAGAGAGAGCATTCACCACAGGGTTGGGGCCTCCGAAACCGCATTCTCCACAGGGCACTGCTCCTCTGAGAAGGGACAGGGCAGCACAGAGCTTACAGGGGCAGAAGAATGTTTGCAGCTCCAGGAACAGGATCTGCTGGGACGCATTGGAAGCTAAACAAGCATTTGCCATGCAATTGGTCTCGCATTTGTGAGAGTTAGAGCTATTGACGTCGTAAAGGACAATGTATTTTACCTATGCGTTTTCTGTTTGGAGTGGAGTGAATGTGTGTGGTGTCATGTGGTTTTGGATTGGAATTGTTAGTTGTGGAATTGTATTGTGTGGATTAGATCTGTGTGGTGAAATAATGTGGCATGGTGTGCAGTGTAATTATGTGGATAGTAATTATGTGGTATTGAGTGTACTGGAATTATGTGGAGTGGGATTGTGTGTCCTGGAGTGGGATTGTGTGTCCTGGAGTGAGATTATCTGGAATTGTATTTTGTGTTGCGGAGTGGAATGTAGTGGAGTTTACATATTTGGTGTGCTGTTCAATATTCTAACATGATGTGGAATTTTGTAGTGTAGATTGGATGTGTGTGGTATGTTGTGTAATTGTGAATTATGTAGTTTATTGTTGAATTATTTGGTATGGAATGGAAATGTGTAGAGTTGAATTGTGTGACGTGGAAGTGTGCGCTGTTGAGTGAAAATTATGTTGAGTGGTATTATGGTGGGAAGTGAGTTATGTGGAATGTTGGTACGTGGCATAGACTGGATTTATGTGGAGTTATTTATGCAATATGGAGTAGAGCATAATTATGTGGAGGTTAATTATGTGGTGCTGAGTGATATTATGTGGAGTGTAATTATGTTGTGTGATGAATTGTGTGGGGATGAATTGTGGAATTGTGTGACGAGTGGAATTATGTGGCATGGTGTGGTGTATAATTGTGTGGAGTGGAATTATGCAGCATGTTGCAGAGTTGTATTTTGTGGAGGGTAATTATGTGTTTTGGGGTTGAGTGAAAATATGTTGTGTGAAGTATAACTATATAGGTTGAAGTGTAATTATGTGTAGTTGAATTGTGTTGTGTGTAGTGTAATTATGTGGTTTGGAGTGGTATTAAGTTGGGTGGAATGTTATGTGATGTGGAATTATGTGGTATGGAGTGAAGTGGAAATATGTTTTAATTTTTCGGATTGTAATTATGTGGTATGAAATGTTGTAGGGTTAAATTATTTATCGTTGAATTGTGTGGCATGTAATTATGACATGTTCAAATGTGCTGTGTGTGGTAGAATTAGTTGGTGTGGATTTGAACAAACTGTGCACGCTAAGGCTTTTATGTCATGGGGTATAAAGTTGACGATTGTCTATTTTCTTTGTAAAAATAATATAGGCGCTGTTTCTTTACCTTTTGGTACATTTCTGAAAAATGTGTTAAGCTGAATTGTATTGTTGCATTGTGTGCGCATGCAGGGAAGAACGAGTGTCTGGCAGCCATGCAAAAAATCATCATAGGTCTCAATATTAACTTCCACACTTATAAGCAGTAATTCCAATCCTAGAATGAGTTACCTGTTTGCTTTACGACAGTTAGTAAAACAAGCAAGTGCTTTGCCAGGCTGTATAAGTAGCAAAGGTTTCAAAGGGACTTGTTTTTTGTGCAAGGTAGTGCTTTTCCCAGTTCACAGAAGGGATAAAAAACATCTCCAGATAATAAGAGGGTTGACAGGATGGTGTGATAGCAGAATATTGATACGTGTGGATCTGGTGAGGACTGCGGGCAGCAAGTGCGTGATACGCTATTTGCATAAGAAAATACTATATATTTTTTTTTGTTCTCGTCCATTAGTTATTAGCAAAGAAGGGGGAAGAGAAGCGTTCACCAACAGCATTCGGTTAGTCTTAAGGAGAGAAAGAATACTGTGGTCTGTGGTAGATGCTGCCCAGAAGTCATAGGTATATGAATCAGGAGCTGCCAATTAAAGGAAGTGGAAATTCGCCTTAGACGTTGCTTGGATTGATGGCTACTGTGCGGTTGCAGACTTTGCTGGGCTGACAGTGGGTGGGGAAATCCTACGTTGTCGCTGTAGGTTTAATTACATAAATAGCGCATTCTCTCTGGTGTTTGTCCTTGGGGTACTTGCTGACTGTTGCTACATAAGGGATCAGGTTTGCCTTTGACAGGGGGTATGGTTTAGTGGGGTACATAGTGTAAATTAATGTTGGCGTTAGGAAACAAAAATGTGCCCCTTTGTACATTTAATATTATTGTGTGCATCATGCAGAGGATTTAAAGTAGCATGAACGGATTTGATGCCGTCGAAGCTAGTACGAAGAACTGTTTTGGGGTGGTCAGTTGAAGAGATTGTTGAACATGTTTTAAACTACCACAGTGGCATTGGGGAGGACAGCAGCTGAAAGGCTCTGTCTGTACTGGTAAGCAGTGGTTAGATGGGGAGCGGCCATCAGTCTTTCTGTCGGTAGTGGACAGGAGAGCAGTGGGCGGCAGTCACAGGTTCGCAGTGACATCCAAGGGGTGGTTTTAAAGGTGGGCAGAAAAGCATTACCATGGGTTTTGTAGGGATGAGAGTAGAGTGTAATGGATGCGTTAGTAGCAGGCACGACGGCAGTGGTCTGTGTTTGGAGGTGGTTAACTGAGCGGGCTTTGCTTGGAGGTGGGTCATCAAGTAGGAGGATGTGTTTGGTGGGCCGGCTGGAGGCAGTGTTATGTAACTTTGCTGGAGGGCGCTGCAGCATTATTTACTGATGTATGTAAATCGCCCGATGAGAGGGCGGATGTGACCAATGGAGGAACCAGAATCCTTTTTTATGGCTGGGGTGAGCCCCTGCAGTATGGCGGGTTGCTGGCCTGAGAGCTCTTGACTAGCGCGGAGAATGGGGGCCCCCTCCATGTACTTTGCAGGGGGGCCCCCTCAAGTTTAGTTACGCCACTGGGTCCTGGGAAGACATGGCTTGGCAGTTTGGGCTGGACTGTTCCCATGAGGCACAGGGTCAGACTGATTTGCATATGGACATGTCTGGACTGGGGTGGCGGAGTGAGCTAAAGAATGATGATGGATTAAACCCAGATCAGTTGTCTGGGGGTGAGTGCTTGAAATGTTCTACACTCCGTCTATCATCCCCTTTGGTTTTGCTTTGTGGGGAATCGGCCACTGTGTCAGGGCACCTATCCACCCATTTGTATTCTTTGAAGACGAAGTAGCTGGATTCCTTTTTGGAGGATCAAATCCATTTCAGATAGACGCCTTTCCAGTAATGGCTCTCCTCTCCTGCTCCCCAGCCTGCTGCTACCCTTACCATTGCACTTGGATTAGCAGCACCACCACTTTGAGCAGCCACTGATGTCAGTTTGCTGATGTCTTCTGTCTACCGATGGTGTTGCGCCCAGTAGGTGGTATATCATTGTATTGAATGCAAGAGGACATATTATAGGTCCACTTATATTTACCTTTCAATGTAAGTATTTATGTAGTTAAGAATAGTAATTATAAAATTTACAATGCAGTGGTAGGTTAAAGTAGGGAATCCAATAGTAGTACACATTGTTATTAACAACGTTATACATTGTTTTTAACAACCTAGCTATAGTGTCTTAAAACTGCCAAGGGGCTGTACTGGCACTACTGCTGCCAACCTCGATAGAGATCAATTGTGGGGAGCTCGTAGCTCCTGCTACAATGGTTGTCTTTAGCGCTAAATAGGTAGTTATGGCGGTTATATCCTTGTTTACTATGCTGATCATATGAGCCTTCCTTGTGGTGTTCACCCTTCATAAAATAGCAAAATGCTTGACAAGAAGTGGTGATTGCTCAGGAAGAGAAACGTAATATGTAATATTAGCGGTGACAACCATTGTAGCCCTTTTGTTTAGTTGTCCAATTAAAAAAATAACAGACTTTAATATAATTTTTTGACACCAAGATCTTCGGAATCTGGTAAGTACTTTAGGCGTTACTGTTTTTACTGAGAACACAGTAAGAATAGCAGAACTGTCAGATTTGAGGCATGAGCCTCAAATGCGGTAATGTTATCCTATAGGAGGAAAAGACACGTACTGCAAACACATGCTTGCAAGCGGTTGTAGAAGGTGCTCTTTAGGTCTTAAGGTGATTGGGGCCCAAGGTCCAAAATTACACCAGCAGTTTGTATTTACCCGCCCTTGTGTGCAGAGGTGCTGGTCACAATGGTAGCATTGAGTGTGGTTAAGACTAAAGGACCTGGCAAAGCTATCCCCATCAGAACCCTTACTACCCTTCAACAAAGCCCTCACTGATGTCCTGTTCAGAGCTTGGGCCAAGTCCTGCACAGGCCCTCCTGTGCAAAGGTCTATTTACTGCCGCATTCGCCCCACACACGGGGGACCCAGCCTTCCTGATTCAGCGTTCCACCCGTGAGAGCCTGGTGGTCCAGGCCTCAACGTCCTAATTTAATCCTGTCGTGTTCTCTACCACACCACCGGATAGGTAATCCAATAGGCTGGATACCTTCAGAAAGAGGATTTTTTTGTCTAGCACTCCTAGCACTGCGGTCCATGACCACTGCATGCTTATTGGGCCCTTAATCCCATTCTGTGTGGGATTTGGTTGCACAAGTGCTGCCTATGGTCCCAGATGAAGACCGGGCCACACTTTGCCAAGGTATTCCTCATGGGTGAGATGCAGTAATGCTGACAATCGGATGCAGGTAGGATACGACCGACTGACTGGGCAGAGCCATTGCTTCTTGGACGTCACCCTATATTGAGGAATTCTGGCATTTTGGGGGATGTCCAAGCCTCACTTATAGACATACCTTTGATGGATTCCATAACTTCTGAGACAAGGCGATTTCAGCCTTGGAGAACTTCAAGGATAGTAGGGACACTGCCAGTGGTGGCTGGTATCAGGGCAGAGTGGCAGGTGGGGGGAGTATGATGACAGACGATGATAAGGGAAAGAAAAGAAAACCACTTACCTTGCGCTCAGTGCTTCTTCTGCTGCACTACACAGGCCACAGACTCCCCTGCGGCCAGTCTTGATGCTGCGCTATGCATGTGAGCAGCGTCAGTATTGGCCTGAGGGGCCTCGATTTGCACTCCCAGAGGGACTGGAAGCCTGTGCCTGCATGTCGCCAACCTAGCGATGCATGTCTGTTTTGAAGTCCGGAGATGGTTGGCCAAACCGACATGCACACTGACAGCAGTACAGAAACACTCCCTCTCCAGCCTGTCATCATCTGGCCCCAGCCCCAAAACTCATTTTAAAAAATCAAACAATAATAAACCTGTGTTGTAGTTGTTTTATTTTTCGAGTTTTGCGACTGCTGGCAGGGAGGTGATGCTCCTCCTCTAAAGCTGCCGCCGCTGGCCACTGCTTGGTCCCTGGGTCTCTTTGTGGCCCCACGACAGTGCATTCTTCCTTATGCCTCATGGCTATGGTAAGGTCTATCAGCTGCTTCCTTTCCTCCCTAGACACCACGGCCAGCTAGCTCAGTCCTTTTGTGGCCCCCACAAACCTTGTGGGGCACAAACCCAAAGGTCAGCCCAGTCTGCTTCCCACCTGGCAGATGCACAGTTGAAACCTCTTTAGCTTGATCTCATTCCAGCATGGGCAACTGGTTGGTGGCAGAATCCAATTCCATCTGCACTAATGGTGGGAGACAAATAGACAAATGGGTGCTCCAGATTGTCAAATGGAGGTACATCCTCCTGCTTCACTAAACCCCACCTCCACTCCCTCCTTCTCCACATCGGCTGACAGAGGACCAGCTTGTGCTCTTGCGACAGGAAATGATGGCCCTTTTGACCAAAGAAGCCATTGAGAAGGTGCCAGCATCAGAAGTAGGCTGTGGTTGTTATTCCCTCTACTTTCTGGTACCAAAGAAGGATGGAGGCCTCCTTCTTATCTTTGTTCTGCACCCCCTCAATTTCTTATTGAAAAAAGAATAATTCAAGATGCTCACACTGTCTCAGATCTTATCTGCTCTCGATCCTGAAGACTGAATGGTAGCATTGGGTTTGCAAAATGGCTATTTCCACATTCCTGTCCTGCCTGCCCACAGACGCTACCTGCTGTTCATGGTGGGCCAGGAGCATTATCAGCTTGCTGCGCTTCCCTTTGGCCTTACCAGTGTCCCTCGGGTGTTCACCAAGGTAATGGCAGTGGATGCAGCACATCTGCCGAGGTCAGAGGTCCAGTCCTTTCCTAATCTGACGTTTGTTGGTTGAAGGTGGGCTCGCCCCAGGCAGTCGTCTTCCACTTCTAAACTATGGCAGACGTCCTGCACTAGCTGGGATTCATTATCAACATGCCGAAGTCACACGTGACTCCCTCTCAGACACTCCCTTTCATCTGATCTGTTCTGGATACAGTGCGATTTGCAGCTTATCTTCCATAACAGTGAGTCCGGGCGATGATGTTACAATCTCTATCCTGGATTTCGGTGAGACTGACTCAGAGGCTGCTGGGTCTCATCGCCTCCTTCATTCTGTTGGTAAAACATGCCCGTTGACATATGCAGGCTCTTCAGTGGGACTTGAAAACCCAGTGGGCACAGCATCAGGGGAATCTCTCCGACCAGGTCCACATATCAGAGGGAACTGCAAAAGACCTGCAGTGGTAGCTGAAGGACAGCAATTGGGTCAACGGCAGACCGCTCTCTGTTCCCCACCCAGAGCTCACATTAGTGATAGATGCGTCACTTCTGGGTTGGGGTGGCCGCCTTGTCGAGGTGGAGGTCAGAGGACTCCGATCTCCGGCAGAGACTCAGCTCCACATCAGTCCGTTGGAAATGAGAGCGATCTGTCTGGCATTGAAAGTGTTTGTTCCTTCCATCAAGGGAAGGCTAGTTCAGGTGTTTGCAGACAACACCATCACTATATGGTATCGCAAAAAGCAGGGTAGGGTCGAGTTGTGGACTCTGTCTCTAGACAGGCCTGTAATGCCAGGACATTTTCCTGATGGTTCAGCATTTGGCGAGCGATGCCTAGCGGATCATGAATGGCATCTTCATCCAGAGGGGGGTACAAGACCTCTTCCAAAATTGAGGAAAACCTTGGCTAGATCTGTTCGCCACCGCCAAGGAAGTGCAATGTCAACACTTCTGTGTGCTGGCTTTTCCAAGGCATCTGTCACTCAGAGACTCATTTAGTCTTGAGTGAAGCTCAGGACTCGTATACACCTTTCTGCCTGTAGCACTCCTCTCTAGAGTTCTTAAGAAGACCAAGAATGACCAGGCTCAAGTCATCTGAGTGGCACCAGACTGGGCATGGAGAGCATGGTATCCCAAACTTCTGAGCATTCTGGGGGGGGGGGGGAGGACAAGGGATGGCGAACCGGAGCGGAGGACAGACCCACCCCAAGCCCACGGAAGGGGAAGGAAGGAGGCAAGTTCATGCAGCACTAGAGGGGGAACCCAACCACACAAATCACCACACCTCCCAGAATCCGGAGTGAGGCACACACTCACAATCCCAACGACCCATCTCCGTCAATGAGCACCGCCGCTAATGCGGGGGGGACTCCAGGGGGGTAGCCACCACTACCCCCTCCTCCTCTTCCTCCATCTCGCTCTTGAATGATTCAGTCAGGTGTGCCCACTCCGGGGAGAAAGGCCGCTTGTGCAGCCCCCGACTCTCCTCACGGTACAGCACCTCTCGCTCTGCTACCGCCCATCTTAACACCTCGTCTCCCCAAGCCTCAACCCGCGGCGGCGTGCGGGACTTCCACCGCTGTGTTATCAGGCGCTTCGCCAGCATTAATGCCAGGCTTGCGAAGCGGCGCAGCAGTTTCGCCTTCAAGGGGAGCGGTAAAAGCCCCAATAAACAGGCCCCTGCCGTGTCCCAGGAGGGATGTTCAGCAATCGTGCTCAAGACGTGCGTTATCCTACCCCAGTATCCCTGCAACTTCGGGCAAAGCCACAGCATATGTACCAGGTCGGCGCCCGGCAGCGGGGGCAGGTTGCAGCCGCCGTGTTGTACATCCTACTCAGTGCATGGGGAGTAAGGTACGCCCTGTGGAGGACAAATAGTTGAATAGTTTTCAATCTGCAGTTGCGGGACACTTTTTTAGGGTACTCCAAGATATAAGCCCACTCTTTATATCTAAATGTCCGCGACAGTTCTGTCTCCCACCGTGTCCTGAGAGCGACCACGGAGACCTGAGTATGCTCCCGGAGGCCCCGGTAAAGCCATTTGACCAGGAATCGTCCATGGCCCATTATGTGGAGGGATCGCAGAAGGTGGAATGTGGAGGGTTCAGCCGGCGTCGCCCGCCAGTGTGTCTGAATATACCGAGAGATCGCAGCGTGGAGCAGAAACTGGGTGTCGGGTACCCTGTTAACCCTCACAAACTCTTCGTGAGACATCAAGTTGCCCTCTTGAAAAAAGGCTCCTATTGTTTCCACCCCCTGTTGTGCCCATGCCCGTATTTGCCCGGCACGCAAAACTCCCCGTCTCATGGGGAGGCCTCACAGCGGCATGTTTGTGGAGTATGGATTCGGGATTTTAGCATATTTACATGCCTGTGTCCAGTAATGGAGCGCTATCTTTAGAGGGCCGGTGGGTCCGACGGTTTAGGAGCGCCAGGGCACAACATCGACTGCAAGGCCCCACGTGCCAGTTGGTTCGGGGTATAGCCAATTTCAAACAGGTTTTTCCCGGCCAACCACTGCAGCTGGCCAGCGATGCAGTATGCCCTAAAATCGGGGCACCCATCCCGCCAGCTCCATTGGGTAACCGCAACTTTGCCAACACAAGCCGATGACGCCCCATACCCCAGATCAGCGAGATTAGCAGTGTGTCCAGTTCACGAAAGATCCAAGCGGGGTATGCCACCGGGACATTGACGAAGTAGTAAAGCAGGCGAGGCAACATCACCATCTTGGATATCATTACCCGCCCTGCTATAGTAAGGGGCAGTGTGTTCCAAAATGCAATTTGGGAGCATATGGAAGAGATGGTGTGCACCAGATTGCCTGCTATGACATCCGGCACAGAACGAAATATATTAATCCCCAAGTACCTAAAGGTGACCGGCGCCACCCTGAAGGACAAGGGCCCGAAGCTCCGGCGCCACAAACCTGCCGATGAAAGAATAGGCTACGGACTTGGAAGCATTGAGGCGTAACCCGGAGATCTCCCCGAAGCGGAGAAAGAGATCCGCCACCTCCCCCATGTCGGCGTGGAGATCACGGAAGTACAATAGCATATCGTGTGCGTAAAGCGAGACCGAGTGCAAGACACCCTCCTACAGGATGCCATGGGGAGCCATGGCTCGCCTGAGGGTCTGGGCTAACGGTTCCAGTGCCAAGACGAACAATGAGCAGCCGCAGTTGAGGGTGTTTGATCTCCTTCCCGAAGAATGTGATTTCATTCTGATAGCCAGGTGTTCTACCAATAACATCTATGTCTGCTGATGGGAGAAGTTTGTGGCTTGGTGTACACCTAAAGCGATTGATTCTCCATTTGCACCGTTGTCTGAAATCCTTCTGTTTGTTCTCTCTCTTGCTCAGCAAGACTTTACCTTGTGCCTGGCTATAGGATATCTGCCATTTCCACCTTTCTGTGGTTGCTCGACAGATCTTCCCTGTTTAAGTCACCTGTTGTGACTAGATTCCTTTAAGGTTTTCAGCATAAATTTCCTCCCACTTCTTTCGTTATGCCTCAGTAGGACTTGAAATAAGTTCTCTCATATTGAGCTAATATGCAGCTGCCTTCTACAACTCTTAACTCTGAAAACTGTCTTCCATGTGGCAATAACTTCTGTTAGGAGGGGTAGCAAATTGCAGGCGCTTTCACTTAATCCTCCCTATACTTCATACGTCCCAGACAAGCTGGTTCTTAGAACTAGAGCATCCTTTTAATTAGAGGTGGTTGCACCTTTTACTTTGGGGAAAAAATCATTCTGTATTCCTTTTTTGTCTCTCCTCATCCTTGCAAAGAAGAAGAGAGACTCCACTGCATCGAGCCAAAAAGAGAGTTATCATTCTATATTGACCGTACCAAAGAATTCCAGGTGGATGGTCAACTTTTTGATGGATTTGCAGTGGCAATGAAGGGGAAGGCAATTTCATAAGAGAACTATCTCTCGATGCATCATATTCTGTATTAAGATCGGCCATGCAATCGCCAAGAAACAGCCTCCTGAGTGCTTACGAGCTCACTGTACCAGAACTACAGCTGCGACCACTGTGTTGGCTAGAGGAGTCCCAGTCATGGACATCTGTCGGGCAGCTACATTGGCATCGTTTGCACACGTTTCTTAAACACTAGTGCGTCAGCAGTCAGGTCCAGCTAGATAGGCATTTTGCCCGTTCGGCACTCAAATACTTCTTAGATTAAAACAGTCCACAGACCCACCTCCAGGGAGTGATTGCTTAGGAATCTATTCTAAGGTAAGGAATCTGCAGCTGGAAGTCTCTATCAGATGAACAAGTTACTTACCTTTGGTAGCACCTTAACTTGTTGAGACTCTTTCTAGCTTCAGATACCTTACCGTCCCTCCCATCCTCCCCAATCTGTGCACTTTCATATCACATTCAGAGATTCTTTTGGACTTTACAGGCACACCATCTCAGCTTGGCTCCGTGCTTCTGATGCGAAAAAATTGGCGAGGACTGAAGCATCACTCACTTCATTTTCGGTATGGTCAACGACATGCAGAGCTGAATGATGCAACCTAGCGGCATGCAAGGGAGATTGCAAAAAATGTCTGGATTCATTCTGACACCAGGGAATATTCTAAGATAAGGAATCTTCTGCTAGATAGTCTCTACCAGATAAAGCGTAACTTATTCATTACGTCCTTGTAAGAGGAGTGGTGAAACTCATTGCATTGGATGCACCAAATATGGTTTCTGTGATCTTGGAAATGTTTCAGCCACTAACTCAGATGAGACATTTGCCAGACCTAGCTCCAGAGATTGCGAAATTGGCAGAGGAAAACTTGCTATCTCCAGTATCCACAAATATAGATGCTTCAAGACTCCTTACAAAATATAAGTGACTGCAGTATGATCTGGCATATCTCAGATCAGACCCACGATCAGCATTGGGGATCATGTCACAAGTCTCTCTTTAGATTTAGCCAATCTTGTTGCACTTGAATATTCTGATACTCTCACTCTGCGCAGAATATCTTGGCTAAGACTCACATCGCTGAAGAATGATGCCCTAATGAAGAGTCTCAATATTCTTTTCTGGAACTGAAGCAGCTTAGTCCTCACATGAGAAAAAATGCAAAGGGTGAAACAGAAGCTGTGACTCATAAAATGATGGATTTGAAAGAGAAGAAAAGATTCTCCAACTCAGGATCTTTTATAAATTCACATGTTTTAATCATTCCATGTTGTCATGCTGTGATATCCTGGTACATTAAAATAGCAGTATATAGTGTAACATATACAGTGTAAAATGGCCATATGTCTAAAACACCATTGTATATTTAGTAGCAAGTCCAAACTTCACCCAATGAGGTGGAAGCTGAAGCTCTCCTACTCTCCCTACAGGCCATCATAGCTCAGATTTCTACTGCACGTCTTGTGTGAGGGGGTCCCCTGACAGAGCTCTGCTCTAACCTTTCAGGGAACCTCACATTTGTTGCTTTCTTGATCTGCTCTATATTCGAACCAGCCATATCTTCTTTACTGAAGTACTGTGAGTTGTTTTTAGGGGGAAATTGAAATTGTATACAATTCTGTGCCAGGGAGATCCTCTTACTTCACAGCCAACTGTTCCCAACTGCCACCATCGCTGACCGACAATAAATCTCTTTTCAAGGCTTGTACATTGTGGTCTTCAAGAGGTTTACATTGATGACCCTCGTTTTAAGTGTATTTATTGCCTTCATCCATATCATAAGGCATCCAAATGTGACATTTTTACACTTTTACAACTAGAACTCTTAAGGACAGAGAAAGGAGGTTGGCACTATAGCTGGTGGATAAAGAGAATGTTCCTCCTTCTGAAGGAAATGCCACCCTTTTCAGGTGAAGATTATGTACAAAAGTGTTCCTTCAAGCACTTCCATGAAGGCAGCACAGAAAAGGAGAAAAGGAGACCTATTCAGTTTCCTAAATTAGACTTGTTTGGAACAGCACTTGCAGCCACCCCTCCAGTCACTAAACAAGAAAAAACATGCATCCAAGGGACAGTCAGAGGATCAACCCCTGAAGGAAAAGTAAAAATATCCAAAATTTCACTCCTTATCGTTTTCGACGATAACATGAGCTACGACTTTGTCTAGGAGGCCGCCGCCGAGACCATCAGCATCGACGGCGACAACTCCGTACATAGCAATCCTGACTCCCCCCGACTGTCGACACAGATGTCATCGACGAAGGAACCTCATCCGTCAACTCTGCTTGTCCACTACGCCATCGACAACAGCATTGTCAATGCTAGAAACTGTGACATCGACAACTGTACCATCCACAAAACCTCCAATAAGGAATACATTTTTGGGACCTCTACTTTCAACTTCAAGGGTAGCAATATTGCCACCAGTATAGGTTTTACAATCTGATCAGGTTGAGGAGGCAAGCCACCTTGTTTCGCAAACTGCACATAGCCCTACACAATTAAATGTGAAGTATGTCCTGGATTTTTGAGCGGACATAGATGAAAATGACTATTATTCAGTCCATGATTTCCAATAGGACTTATGAAGTCTTGAAGACCTGGTTCTTCAGACAAACTTAGGTCACTAGTTAGCATATGGTAGGCTTGCGAGGCTCTGTACGTTGGAATCCAGTGTGAGGACACTCCGTATGGAGTAACCAAGCGCTTTAAAAATCCCTAACATAACATGTTTCAAGATCTTGCATACCATCTTGACAACACAGACATCCTGAAGTAGTCCAGGTACCTATGGCCTTTTTATCTACATTGCAGCAAAAGATGAAAACTTTTCAGAAGTTACAGCCACATAACAATCCATAGCAACCTACTCCTTTACCAAATAATCCTCCTCTGCAGCAGTTGCTAATTCCTCCTCCACATCCTTCAAGAGAGTCACCTAGAGTAGTTCATTGACTACTGTTTCCTACAACGCCTGAAGATATGGGAGACAATGATTTCAATAAATCTGTATATTTCGATGTGGATGAGGAAGAGGGTGAACTTTGACAAGATAATGGATGACAAGATGATATTGTTGATGCTATTGTGACACCAAAGGGAAGGGGATGACACACTTGTTCCTCAAGATCAGACAGATATTTCCAGATTTAATTCTCTTCTGGAAAGAGCAGCAAAGAAGTTTGATCTTCCAATGAAGTCCACAGATGAATAATGTTTACTTTATAACTTCAAAGCGGAGCCTCGAAAGCCTTTAAGAGCAATACCAGTTGTAGATTGTATTTGGTCAGAAGATCTAAAGTTAATCAAATTATGACTATGGTTCTGGCAGTGGTTTCTCACCTCAAGAAAAAATATAAGGCTACTGAGTCAACTTTAACCTGTATCACAAGACATACTTGGTATAATTCAGTTATCTCCTCAGTGGCTCAAAGAAGATCTAAAAATACTTCTTCACCATCCTCTGGCCCACTAGATTGAGATAGGAGACACATAGACAACATAGGCAAATGAATCTCATCTATGGCGGTGACCTTTATCAAATCACTTAAGGTTTTTGCAATATTAGGGTGTTATGATGATAACCAGATGTGGCATGATATTGCACCATTGATTGAGCTAATCCCAGAGGACAAGATGGAGACAGCAAGAGTTATTCTTAAGGAGAAATAACTCACTTTTTCTTTCATCATTGATGCAGCAACGGATGTCTCTAATTCAGGGTTTTCTCCAGCTTTCAGGAGAATGGTGTTAAGAAGGCAAGGTTGGAAAAGTGCACAGCCTTCTGTCCAGAGGTGCAATCAAGTGTTTTGTACATGCCCTTTAATGGCCTTACTATTTTAAGCAAGCATGTGGATGAGGTGCTTCAGGGTCTGAAAACAGATAACTGTTAAAAGCTTTGAATCTCCTATGGTATAGCAGATTTGGATCTTTTAATTTTTGTGCCTCTCGAAGATCACAACCTTTTAGGAGGATTCAACCAGTATGGAGGTCAACGGTTATATTATCCTCAAAGGCAATCTGGATATAATCAAGGATACTCCTATAATCATTGTCTGAGGCAGCTGGAAAAAAACAAGTTCTTCCCAATCATGCACCTGTGACAACCAGAAAAGAGCTTTACTGCCTGCCTTTGCCCCCTTTCTCACCACCTACATGGTGGTTGGAGGAGGAGAATTTCCGTGTCTGCTCCGGCATGGGAGGCTTTAACATCGGAGAAAAGGGTGAGGACATTTTTTATTTCAGGCCAAAAATTGTAGATTTCATTCAAAGAACGAGCATCATCTGCATCTGAAGGAGCTTCGGCACTAAATTCTCTTACTCCTTCCCAAAGGAGTTATAGAGATTGTCCCCAAATCACAGAGAAATCAAGATTTTTATTTCAGGTGTTTCCTGATCAAAAAGTGAACAGGTCTGGATCTGGATCTCAGACAACTAAACAAGTTTCTAAAGAAACAATATTTACGGATATTTAACCTAGAGGAAGCACTCTTGACCAAGGGAGCCATCGACCGAGTTCCTGCCCCAGAAGTAGGCCGTGGTTGCTATTCTCACTACTTTCTGGTGCCCAAGAAGGACAAACACCTGCGTCCTACCTTGGATCTCAGGAACATCAACCGTTTCCTCCGGAAGGAGAAGTTCAAAATGTTGAGAATAGCTCAGGTCCTGTCTGCCCTCAACCCTGGAGACTGGATGGAATGTTGGACTTGCAGGACGCTTATTTTCACATTGCCGGCCGGCGTTACCTGCTGTTCATGGTGGGCCACGAGCACTTTCAGTTTACCGTGCTCCCCTTTGCCTTACCAGCGCCCCTCAGGTGTTAACGAAAGTGATGGAGATGGTTGCAGCCCATCTGCGCACATCAGGGGTTCCAGTCTTCCCCTATCTCGATGACTAGCTGTTGAAGGCGGGCTCCCCCCAGGCAGTCGTCTCCCACCTCCAGACTACGGCCGACCTGCATTCACTGGGCTTCACCATCAACGTCCGAAGTGACACCTGACTCCCTCTCAGAAGCTACTTTTCATCGGAGTGGTTCTGGACACAACGCAGTTTCAGTTTTATCCTCCTGAGCAGCAAGTCCGGCATATTGGGGCTATGATTCCAATCGTTCAGCTGTTATCCTGGGTTTCGGTCAGAAGGACCCTGAGGCTGCTGGGCCTCATTGCCTCCTGCAGGTAGATCATACCAGGTAGCATATGCGGGCCGTGCAGTGGTACCTGAAGTTCCAGTGGGCACAGCATCAGGGGAATCTGTCTGTTTGCGTTCAGATCTCGGAGGGCACTACAAGTCAATTGCAGTGGTGGCTAACGAACCACGATTGGGTCAACGGCAGATCCCTTTTGTTTCCCCAACAGGCGTACACGCTGGTGATGGATGCATCACTTCTGGGAAGGGGCGGCCACATGAGGGAGGCGGAGATCAGAGGCCTCTGGTCTCCGGCGGAGTCTGGGCTCCACATCAATCTTCTGGAGCTTCTGGTCTTGTGCTAAAGGCATTCCTTCCCTCTGTCCGGGGAAGAGTGGAGCAGGTGTTCACGGACAACATCACCGCCATGTGGTACTGCAACAGAAGGAGCGGGGTGGGGTCGTGGACCCTATGTCAAGAGGCTCCCCGTCTCTGGACATGGCTAGAACATCAGGGCATATCCCTGGTGGTTCAATACCTGGTAGGTTCACTGAACGCCAGGGCAGACGAACACAGCCGCAGATGCATGATGGATCATGAATGGCTTCTTCACTTGGAGGTGGTGCAAGGTTTCTTTCAACAGTGGGTAGATTCTTGGTTAGGTCTATTCACCACTGAAGAGAACGCACAATGTCAGAAATTCTGTGCGTTGGAATTTCCAAGGCGACACTAGCTTGGCGACGCTTTTCGTCGCGAGTGGAGCTGCGGTCTTCTATGCGCTTTTCCGCCTATACCACTTCTGCCCAGAGTGCTGAAGAAGATCAAGCACGACCAGCCCTAAGTCATTCTTGTGGCTCTGGATTGGGCATGAAGAGTCTGGTATCTGGAGCTGTTACACATGGCCATCGATCCTCCGATCAGACTGCCTCTTCGGGAGGATCTTCTGTCGTAGTTGCAGAGGACAGTCCTCCACCCGAACCTGTGCAGCCTCCACCTCCTTGCGTGGAGATTGAGCAGTGACAGTTGTCAGCCTTTGACCTTCCTCCCAAAGTCGGCGATGTTATCTTGGCTGCCAGGCGTCCCTCCACGAAGACGGTATACGCCTGCAGATGGAAAAATTTGTGGCATGGTGTGCAGAAAAGGCTGTGGATCCCCTTTCTGCCCCTCTTTCTGAGGTTCTCTTGTTCCTCCTTTCTTTAGCTCAGCAGGCCTCTGCTCTGGGCATTCTTAAGAGCTATCTCCGGGCCATTTCAGACTTTCTTAGGCTTCCTGATCAGCGTTCTCTTTTTAAGTCCCCTGTTGTAAATTGCGTACTTAAGGGCATTACTCATCTTTTTCCTCCTGTTCCCTGCGTAATGCCTCAGTGGGACTTGATAGGGAGTTGTTGTTAATTGGGATTTCTAGAGCGCATTATTACCGACCGGTCTCTAAGCGCTGCGAAAGAGAGCCCAACCTGGGCACATTTACAGGGGTGTTCCATGAAAATTTGGCTTAGGTGGCCGCCCACTTGGTTGTTACCTTTCTTATGTGCGCTTCCTTTGAGCCGCTTCATGACTGTTCTCTCAGACTTCTTACTCCAAAGACTGCCTTTCTGGTTGCCATCACCTCTGCTCGCAGGGTGAGTGGGCTGCAATCCCTTTCTTCAAAACCTCCTTTTCTGGCTGTTCATCCGGACAAGGTCGTCCTCAGCACCAGGCCTTCCTTTCATCCAAAGGTGGTTACTACTTTCCACATTGGTCAAACAATCACTTTGCCCTTCTTCTTTCCGCATCCTTCTAAGGAGAAAGAGAGGCTCCATTGTCTGGATCCAAAACGTGCGCTTTCATTTTATTTGGATCGCACCAAACAATTCCTGGTGGATGACCAGATCTTTGTTGGCTAGGTGGGCGCCAAAAAAGGTAGGGTCATGCACAAATGAACCATCTCTTGGTGGGTCGTTTTGTGCATTAAAGCTTGCTACTCTTTGGCGAAGAAGGAGCCTCCAGTGGGACTGCGTGCCCATCCCACCAGGGCGACAGCAGCGACCATTGCTTTGGGACGGGGAGTCCCCCCTCAATCACATCTGTCAGGCAGCTACGTGGGCATCTCTGCACACATTCACAAAACACTTCTGCCTGGACAGCCAATTCCGGAGAGATGGCTTCTTTAGCCGTACTGCTCTCCAGGACTTACTGGTGTGAAGTTTGTCCACAGACCCACCTCCGGGGTTGTTATTGCTGGGGTATCTGTTCTAAGGTAAGGAATCTATAACTAATTGTCTCTTTCAGATGAACAAGTTATTTACCTTCGGTAACGATATATCTGTAAGAGACACAGATGAGTTATAGATTCCTTACAACCCCACCCACCCTCCCGGTTCTGCAAACTGACTTCTAGGGTCAGGGAATCCCTTTCAGGGCCCTAGTTTTGTGCACCAGTGATTAGTGCCTTGCATGGCTCTGCGCTTCTGGTGTGGAATGTCATGTAAAAGAACTGACGTCAGCGTGCAAGGGGGAGGCGTCTAAGTAGCTACCACAACGTCATCCCGGCGACCACGACGAACGCTGAGTCGACTGACGCCACCTTTCGACGTGCAGGGGTACTGCTGACGAAAAATTCTCCGGATCCAGTCTGACATCTGGGGATGATTCTAAGGTAAGGAATCTATAACTAATCTATGTCTCTTACAGATATATCGTTACCAAAGGTAAGTAACTTGTTCTTCTCCAACATTTGTATCGCCTATATGTTCACATGCAACCCTCCCTCTTCCCCAGTCTGAGGCTCATTAAATTTTATTCTCATACTTGTGCTTTGCAATTTGACCTATAATGGCCTCTAGGGGGTGTATGAGAGCTTACGCTTCCACGTAATTGGCTGACGTTTTGCATTCTTTCTAATGAGGTCGACGTGCTACTAGATACAACGTTCTTTCACTCCTATGGCCATTTTAAACTGTACTGTCTGTATATTTTATACTGTGTACTGCTATTTGTATGTACCGGTGATTCCCAGCCTGGCTCCGAGGAATGATTCAAGCTTGTGAATATATAAAAGATAACAATGTTGGAGTACTGGAGTTACAGGTAAATAACTAATTTCTTCTTCAGGTCTCATTTCTTACTGAAGGAGATGTGTTAGAATCCATATCTGATCGAGACTTTTAGCTGCAAATTCCCTACCTCGGAATTATCCACAGGCGTCAGACTGAACATGTACATTTTTCTTGAGCAGTACCCCTGCACTCTGGTAAGTGGCGTTGTTCGGCTGCACATGGTGTCCATGCCAGAAATTACATGTGCCTTGCCTATATAGGTGCCTCCCCAACGCTTTCACATCAGTCCTTTCTTTCCATGCCAGTCAGCGCAGTTCCTGGAAGAGCTACCGCTTAGTAAAGTTTTTACTAACTTTTCTCAACATTTTGTCGGGGCTTTTTGAGTTCTAGTCCTCCTGGTGTGGCAGGAATGTCATCGAAGAATGCTAGCTTCAAGCCCTGCGGCGCCTGTCACCGCTTGATGTCGGTGACGGAACCGCACCTTGTTTGCCTTTGGTGCCTCAAGCATGACCACAACCCAAAGGCCTGCTCTGATTGCCATGCCATGCACCCGAAGGCCTTGAGGGAGCGATCCCTCATGCTCCTGGTAGCTTCTGTGATGATCTAGATCCCGGTCGAGAGGAATGTCTCGGGAACGGTCACAGAATCAGATATCCTCGTTGAACTCAAAGTTGTTGGGCCAATCGGGTAAGTCCCGCTCACTAGAAGAAAAAGTAATCTAAGCCTGCTTCGACTTTACCTCATCCGTCGTCCAATGAGACGATGGAGCGTTGTCACTCGAGGCCTGGCTCTGCAGTTGAGTCAGCATTTGGGCCATCTAGATGCCTCCCCAGGTGTCCGGGAGCCAGAGCGACCACCCGCCGAAATGAAAAGAATGTTACGAGGCTAAGCACCTTATATTTGGGTGGCACGTTCCCTCTTCACCCTTTCAGGCCTCACGGGTTCTTATAGGGGCCCCAACTGGATCCACACCAGTGGCTCCAGTGCCATGGATCCAAAGGTGGCCATCTGGACCTTGCCCAGCCCCAAGGCAGAGACGCTCCCTGCGGCGCCATCCCCATTTATGTCTCGGACATGGAGATGGAGGGGCGTCACTCTATGTAGGCACCGACTGAAGCCATGCCTTCCAGGCAGGAGCCTGAGCCCTATTCTTATGGGCTAGGGCTCTAGGAGGTATGGGGAATGGGAGGGGTTGCTGGACCCTGAAGAATACCATCCATATGATACCATCATGGACTGGTGTGAGGATTTGGCGGAGACCTGCGGACTAGAAACCTCTCCAGATACTGGAATTCTTTTTCCCCCTACACCTGTTAAAGAGGAAGGAGTGCCATTTGCAGTGGTGGTGAGGAGGGGGGGTCTAAAGTCCTGTACCTCAGTTTGCCCACTGTGGCAGTCGAGCTTAAATTCTGACACTTCTCAAACAAGAGGTTCTCTCTCTATTACAAAAACATGCAATAGAACCAGTCCCCTTGCCTCATCAAGGCACAGGGGTTTACTCCCTCCATTTCCTAATTCCAAAAAAGGACGGCTCTCTCAGGCCCATATTGGACCTCAGACCCCTAAACCTCTACATTCAGTCGGATCACTTCCACATGGTCACTCTCCAACAGGTGCTCCCACTGCTTCAACAGGGCGACTTTCTCTCCACTCTGGACTTAAAGGACCCCTACTTTCATATTCCCAGTCACCCCGCTCACAGGAAATATCTCAGGTTCGTCATAGACGGACAACACTACCAATTGAAAGTCCTCCCATTCGGGGTGACTACAGCACCCAGAGTCTTCACCAAGTGTCTAGCAGTAGTTACGGCCCACTTACGAAGGCAGCACATTCATGTCTTCCCTTATCTGGAGGACTGGCTCATAAAAGGCAGGTCACACAACAGCTGTGTGCAACATACACACAAAATAATCCAACTGCTTTACGACTTGGGATTCACGGTAAACATCACCAAATCCCACCTCCAATCATCCAGCATAAAACAATATCTAGGGGCTACCATAGACACTTCAAAAGCTCTAGCATACCCCAGCCCAGTTAGGATAACAGCCATACAAACTCTATTGAAAAACTTTCAGCCTCAACACTCACTGCCAGCTCGAGTGTTCATGCAGCTAATCGGGATGATGGCCTCTTGCATTCTCATCATCCCTTATGCAAGACTCCAAATGCGTCCCTTACAGGAGTGTTTGGCACATCAGTGAAACAATGCTCAAGGTCAGCTAACAGATCTGGTGTTGGTAGACGACCGCACCCATCGCTCTCTGTTGTGGTGGAACAAACAAAACCTTTCCAAAGGGCGGCTGTTCCTCGACCCAGTTCCACAGATAGTGCTAACAGCAGACACATCGCTCACCGGCTGGGGAGCTCATCTTCAAACCCATACCATTCAGGGCATGTGGACCCCTCAACAGAAACCATTCCACATAAATTACCTGGAATTGTTGGCGGTCTTCCCAGCCTTAAAATCTTTTCAACTCCACCTCGTAGGCAAAGCTGTCCTGGTCCGAAGAGACAACATGACCGCAATATATTACATACAAAAACAGAGGGGGACACACTCTCTCCAGCTTTCACTCCTAACTCAAAGCATATGGAGATGGGCCATTCCTGAGAAAATACATTAGTTGGTCATGAAGTCAGATGTGGACAATGAATGTATTCGATGGTCAATCACGCTATGCCCTGTCTCAAAGCATATACTGTACACATAACCAATATCATTAAGTCAAGTTGACATAGAAAAGTCATGTGCAAAATGAATCATGATGTAGCATGGTGGAAGATCCGTATATGATAAAGTATATCACATAGTGATATACATTGTTGATTCCATCAGTTCTTTATAGAAATTTGTGCATCTCCTTATCAATGTTGAGCCCACATTCCACCGCCCTCAATTTGATAATCCAAGTGCTTTCCTGTTTACGTAGTTTAGATATTTTGTCTGCACCCCTCAATCCCGAATTCACCATATCAATACCATGGCAGCCCAACTTTAGGAGTTCACTAGATTTGTGTGTGGTATTGAAGTGAGTCGCTAAGGGATATTGGGTTTTGTTGTTCCTGATGGCCCGAATGTGTTCCTGGATCCTTACTTTGAGAGGTCTGATGGTGCTTCCAATGTATATTTTTTCACATACACATTTAATACAATACACTACCATTTTGGTGTTACAATGTATAAAGCTCCTGATAGTGTATCCTCTCTCTGTGTTGTACTTGAATCTAGTAATTTTGTGTAATCCAAAGCAACAAATGCTGCATGAACCACATCTATGGTAACCATTTGGGGCAGAAGGTAACCAGGACATTTTGACTTGCGGCCTATTGGATTAATATTTTTCTTGAGTGTCATCAATCTTCAATCTCACTTTGTGACAGTTTTCTTTTTGGATTATAGATACAGTGATTTGGTGTGCCCTGACCTCATGGACATGCCCTTTGATGGCCGTCGCCTTTTTGGCGACAAAGCGGATAGCGCGCTGGAGCGCTTTAAGGACTCCAGGGCTACGGCCAAGTCCTTGGGCCTCTCGGCCCAGTGCCAGAAAACTTCCACTTTTCGTCCCTTTCGTGGCCAAGGAAGGGGCGCCCCCGCACGTTCGTCCAGCCACAGGCTGCAGATCCAGCCCCAATGTGGTCGCGGACGTGGATTCTGCCGTGGCGGAGCAGGAGGCCAGAGAGCCGGTCAGTCCACATCTGCTCCCGCAGCATCTGCCTCAAAGCCTTCCTAGTCCGAGCTTTCAGGCCAATTCCACGCCAGTGGGAGGCAGAGATCGCCATCACCTGCTTCACTGGCGTTCCATCACTTCGGACAGGTGGGTGCTGTAAATCGTCCAAAGGGGCTACTCCCTCCCCTTTGAGGCGACCCCTCCAGCCATGCCACCGCAGTACTACCGCATGTCGGGGTATCACTTGCAACTTCTGCAGGAGGAAGTTACGGCCCTCTTGCCCAAGGGGGCCATCAAGTGCGTTCCTGGCCCAGAAGTAGGACGGGGTTGTTACTCCCACTACTTTCTGGTTCCCAAGAAGGGCAAAGGGGGCCTACGCCCTATCTTGGACCTCAGGAGCATCAATGCCTTCCTCTGGAAGGAGAAGTTCAAGATGCTGACTTTAGCTCAGGTTCTGGCTGCCCTAGACCCTGGAGACTGGATGGTAGCGTTGGACTTGAAGGATGCTTATTTCCACATCCCCGTCCCGCCGGCCTACCGGCGTTACCTGCGGTTCATGGTAGGCCACGAGCACTTTCAGTTTACCGTGCTCCCCTTCGGCCTCACCAGTGCCCCTCGGGTGTTCACGAAAGTGATGGCGGTGGTCGCAACACATCTGCTCAGATTAGGGGTCCCAGTCTTCCCCTATCTCGACGACTGGTTGTTAAAGGCGGGCTCGCCCCGAACAATAGTCTCCCACCTCCAGACTACGGCTGACCTCCTGCATTCGCTGGGGTTCTCCATCAACGTGCCGAAGTCACTTCTGAGTCCCTCCCAGAAGCTCCTCTTCATCGGAGCGGTTCTTGACTTAGCGCAGTTTCGGGTCTATCCTCCCAAACAGCGGGTTTGGGATATTCAGGCTCTGATTCCGATCTTTCAGCCTTTATCCCGAGTTTGTCAGGATGGCCCTACGGCTGCTGGGTCTGATGGCCTCCTGCATCTTGCTGGTACATCACGCCAGGTGGCGGATCCGGGCTCTGCAGTGGGACCTGAAGTTCCAGTGGACTCAACAACGGGGCAACCTGTCCGACCACGTCCTAACCTCGGAGGGCACTGCATGGCAGTTGTAGTGGTGGCTCACGGACCACGAATGGGTCAGTGGCAGATCCCTCTCCCTACCCCAACCGGAGCACATAGTGGTGATGGATGCGTCCCTCCTGGGATGAGGGGGCCACATGGGAGAGGCGGAGATCAGAGGCCTCTGGTCTCCGACTGAGTCCCGGCTCCATATCAACCTATTGGAGCTGCGGGTGATCCGGCTTGCACAGGTGTTCACGGACAATACCACTGCCATGTGATATTGAAACCAACAGGGCAGGGTGGGGTCGTGAGACATGGCTGGAACATCAGGGCATCACCCTGGTGGCTCAACACCTGGCAGGCTCTCTGAACGCCAGGGCGGACGAACTCATCCGCCGGTGCATGATGGATCACAAATGGCGTCTGCACTCAGACGTGGTGCAAGGCCTCTTTCGGAGATGGGGAGAGCCTTGGTTAGATCTATTCGCCACCAAAGAAAATGTGCAATGTCATCAGTTCTGCAAGTTGGAATTTCCAAGGCGGCACTCGCTCGGAGACGCTTTTCGTCGCGAGTGGAGTTGTGGTCTGTTATACGCCTTTCCGCCTATACCACTTCTGCCCAGAGTGCTGAAGAAGATCAGGCGCGACTGGGCCCAAGTCATCCTTGTGGCTCCGGATTGGGCACGAAGATACTGGTATCCCGAGCTACTCAGTCTGTCAATCGATCCCCCGATTCGACTGCCTCTTCAGGAGGACCTTCTGTCGCAGCAGCAGGGGACGGTCCTCCACCCGAATCTGTCCAGCCTCCACCTCCATGCGTGGAGATTGAGCGGCGGCAGTTGATGCCATTTGAGTTGCCTCCTGAAGTCCGTTGTGTCATTCTGGCAGCCAGGCGTCCCTCCACTAAAACGGTATACGCCTGCAGGTAGAACAAATTTGTGGCATGGTGCACAGCAAAGGCTGTGAATCTCCTTTCCGCCCCTCTATCTGAGGTTCTCCTCTTTCTTCTTTCCCTGGCCCAGCAGGGCTCTGCTCTGGGCATCCTCAAGGGGTATCTTTCAGCTGTTACTGCCTTCTTACGGCTTCCTGATCAGCCTTCTCTTTTCTAGTCCCCTGTTGTAAATAGATTCTTAAAAGGCATTACTCACATGTTTCCTCCTGTCCCCTTTGTAATGCCTCAGTGGGACTTGAATCTGGTGTTAATCTATCTGATGTGCGCTCTATTTGAGCCACTTCATAACTGTCCTCTTTGTCTTCTGATTCTCAAGACTGCTTTCCTGGTTGCCATCACCTCTGCCCGAAGAGTGAGTGAGCTCCAGGCTCTTTCTTCTAAACCTCCTTTCCTCTCTGTCCATCCGGACAAGGTTGTTCTGAGGACTCGCCCTTCTTTTCTTCCTAACGTGGTTACTGCCTTTCACATCGGACAGTCCATTACCTTGCCCACCTTCTTTCCACCTCCGCATCCCTTGAAAGAGGAAGAGAGGCTCCACCGTCTGGACCCAAAACGTGCATTCTCCTTCTATCTGGACCGCACCAAACAGTTCCGGGTGGACGACCAACTCTTCGTTGGCTACGTGGACGCTAAGAAGGAGCGGGCAGTGCACAAGCAGGCCATCTCTCGGTGGGTCGTTTTGTGTATTAAGGCCTGTTATTCCTTGGCTAAGAAGAATCCTCCTGTGGGGATGAGGGCCCATTCCACTCGGGCCACAGCTGCTACTACTGCCTTAGGAAGGGGAGTCCCTCTGCAGGACATTTGTCAGGCAGCAACGTGGGCCTCGCTGCACACGTTTGCCAGGCATTACTGCCTGGACAGCCAAGTCCGGAGAGACGGCTTCTTTGGCCGTTCCGTTCTCCAGGACTTCCTGGTGTGATCTTGGTTCGCAGACCCACCACCGGGGTTGGTATTGCTGGGGTATCTAGTCTAAGGTAAGGAATCTAACTAACGTGTTTCTTTCAGATGCACAAGTTACTTACCTTCGGTAACAATATACCTGTAAGAAACATTAGTTAGATTCCTTACCGCCCCACCCATCCTCCCCGTTCTGCGAACTGATATCTAGGGTTAAGGTCATCCCTTTCAGGGCCCTAGTTTCATGGCACCAGTGTCAGTTTCTTGCATGGCTCTGTGTTCCTGGCACGGAAAGCTATGTACAGAACTGACGTCAGCACGCAAGGGCGGCGTCTAAGTACTCCGACGTCATCCCGGCGATCACGACGCCGACGGACGTGGAGTCGCAGACGACGCCTACCGACGCGCAAGGGTACTGCTGACGAAAAATCTTTCCGGATCCAGCCTGACGCCTGGGGATATTCTAAGGTAAGGAATCTAACTAACTATAAAACCCACCTGGTCCACGTGGACTAACGTTGACCTGTGGGCCATTAGCCGACTAGCGAGGATTCGACTGAGTATCTTATAGTCCAGGTTAAGCATGGCAAGCGGTCTGTATGCAGTCTGGTCCCAGGGCGGCCTACCCGGTTTAAGGAGAGGTACAATGATTGCCCCCCGCGTGGAAGCAGGAAGGCAACCCTCCTGCTGTGCTTTGTTATATACTACGACCAACTTTGGGGCCAGGGCATCTACAAATGCAGAATAAAATTCCACCGGAAGGCCATCCGTCCCCGGCTTCTTGTTCCGAGCCATATGTTTGATAGCGCTGCGCACATCTCCCACCTCAACATCTTTACCAAGCTCCTCCGCCGCCTCGATATCAAGCTGGGGAAGTTCTATCCCCTCTAATAGCACTGCTCCATTAGCAGCCCCTGGAGCAAGCCTACTCTGATAAAGAGTGGTATAATAGTACAGAAAATGTACGTTGATGGCTTGTTGAGTATAATACGCCACACCCTCCTGGTCCCTAATCTCCAGAATCGGCATGCCTCTACGCGCCGGGTTTGCCAACCATGCCAGCAGCGCCCCTGATTTGTCCCGTTCCGCTTGGGCCCGAGTGGTGTAGGCTTCATAATCAAAGGAGCGCAGCCTTTCCACCTGTGTTGCCACCTCCTCGAGTGTCGCAAGCATGTCCTCCTGCCTATCCGGTCGTTCCGGTCTCTCCTTTTCCAGGTCTCGGAACCTAGCCTCTGCCCTGAGCACCTCCTGTGTCAGCACCTTTCTGACTCCCACCACCTCCCCAATACAACGCCCTCTGATTACTGTTTTGAACGCGTCCCATTCGATAAGCAGGCTCGATGCAGACCCCGCCTTATCTAGAAAATAGTCGTTGATCACAGATTCAATCGAGGTCTTAAACTCCGGATCATCTAGCGCCTCCGGTCTCAACCGCCAAGTAGGAATGGCAGGCTTTGTCCATACCCAATCCAGCGATACTAGCAACGGGTTATGATCAGAGATCGTTCTGTTCAAATATTCACTATGGGTAATCCCTTCGTGCACCTCTGGGGAGCAAAGGAACGAGTCCAGCTGAACATGCAACTCATGCAGCCCAGAGAAGAATGAGTAGTTCCTATCCCCCGGGTGGTGGCCCTCCAAGTTTCTATCAGTCCCCACTGGCACTGCCACGCCCGCCTAGCCACTGCAACCCTGTGCACGGGAGCATCTGGAAGAGGTGGGTGAGAGCGATCCAGGTCCACATCAGCAATACAATTAAAGTCCCCCCCAACAGCACCGAACCCCTCAATAGGGGAGCCAGCTTCCCGGAGAGGTGCTCGAAGAAGCCAGCTTGAGCTACGTTGGGGGCGTAGAGGCTCCCCAACACTATATTCCTACCGTCCAGCCGCCCCGCCACCACTACATATCTACCATCTGGGTCAATCAGCTGCCTAACGCTCTGAAACGGGACCCCCGCTCGTATCCAGATCAATGTGCCCCAGGAAAAGGCTGAGTATGAGGTGTGGAAGAACTGCCCCCTCCATCCACGCTGTAGCGCCGCCCCCTCCATCTGCGTTAAATGCATTTCCTGCAGCATAGCAATCTGTACCCCCTCCTCACCAAATATGCATGAATCTTGTGCCGGCGTATCATAGTGTGCATGCCCCTGACATTCCATGACATACATTTAAGACCTACGGTGGAACCCATATCTGGAATCGCAGTGGTTTTCCCTCCTGCCCCATGATGAGGTGCGGCCGCCATTTTGTCTGCCGCTCCGCCCGAGCGCGAACCGGGAGCGAAATTGCCGGTTTCTGAGTGCCCCGGCTCCACAGCACACCGAAATTGCCCCCAGGTGGGCACCAGGACCTCCGCCGCCAGCCGCGATGTGAGGGGCCCACTCAGCTGCTCAGGATAACTGGCTATGGGAGGAGGCCACGGAGGAGCTCCGAGGTCCGCTGCTCCTTACGCTGGCATCAAGCCACGCCCCCGAGGCTGCTGGGCTTCATGGCCTCTTGCATCCTGCTTGTGACGCATGGGCATATGTAGTTAATGAAGGACGATTGGGTCAGTGGCTGACCCCTCTCCATTTCCTAAGCAGATCTGACGATAGTGACAGATGCATCATTCCTGGGATGGGGAGGCCATCTTGGAGAGGTAGAGGTCAGTGGCCTCTGGTCTTGTGGAATCCGAACTGCACATGAACCTGTTAGAGTTTCAGGGGATCCGGCAGGCATTGAAAACGTTTCTACCCTCCATCAAGGGAAAGCAACTACAGATGTTCATATACAACACCACCGCCAAGTGGTACTGCAACAAACAGGGAGGGGTGGGGTTGTAGACCCTTTGTCAAGGTGCCCTGCTTCTCTAGACATGGGTGGATTGTCAGGGCATATCTCTGGTGGTTCAACATCTGGCAGGCTCTCTGAATGCCAAAGTGGATGAACTCGGCTCGAAGATACCTAGCGGATCACTAATGGCGTCTCCTTCTGGAGGTGCTGCAGGGTCTCTTCCAGCAGTGGAGAGAGTCTTGGATAGATCTGTTTGCCACCACCGAGACCATGCAATGTCATCAGTTCTGTGCGCTGGAGTTTTCAAGGTGGCTCTCGCTCAGGGACATTTTTCATCTCAAGTGGAGCTCAGGCCTCCTGTACGCCTTTCTGCCCATACCACTCCTGTCCAGTGTTCTCAAGAAGTTCAGGTATGCCCAGACCCAAGTAATTCTTATGGCTCTGAACTGTGCACGTAGAGTCGGGTATCCTGAGCCGTTGAGCATGGCCATCGGTCCTCTGATCAGGCTGCCCATTTGGGAGGGTCTTCTGTTGTAGCAACACGGGAAGGTTTTCTACCTGAATCTGTCAGTGACCCGCCTTCTGGCGTGGAGATTGAGCAGCGACAGTGGACTGCTTTCGACCTTCCACTTGAAGTCTGCAATGGTATTCTGGTAGCCAGGCATCCCTCCACCAAAATGGTATATGGCTGCCGTTGGGCCAGTTTGTTGCATGGTGTGCAGAGAAACAGATTGGTCCTGTTTCCGTACCTGTCTCTCAGGTTCATATGTTTGTTCTTAACCTTGCCCAGCAGGCCACTATTGAGAGCTACCTTTCTGCTATATCTGCTTTTCTGCGTTTGCCTGACCAATCTTCCCTCTTCCAATCCCCTATTGTACATAGGTACTTGAGAGGTTTGCAACATTTGTTTCCTCCATCTCCCTTTCATTATACCTCAGTTCGACATTAATCTGATTCTGACATTCCTGATGTGTGCTCCATTTGAGCCTTTGCACAACTGTCTTCTCAGGCTTGTTGCCGTCAAGATAGCCTTCCGGTGGCAATAACATCTGTCTGGAGGGCTTACCTTAACATCTATCCAAACAAACTGGTTCTTCGTACGTGGGCTTCCTTTCTCCCAAAAGTGATCACTCTCTTTCACGTAGACCAATCTATCACTCTGCTTACTTTTGAAGCTCTGCCTCATCCCTCCAAGGAAGAGTTCCTGGTGTGTGCTCCATTTGAGCCGTTGCACAACTGTCCTCTCAGGCTTGTTGCCGTCAAGATAGCCTTCCGATGGCAATAACATCTGCCCAGACGGTTAGTAAGCTACAGACTTTTACATCTAAACCCCCTTCACCCCGCTCACTTTTTACACTCTGGCTCATCCCTGCAAGGAAGAGGAGCGACTTCACCTTCTGGACCCAAAAAGAGCTTTTGTAGGAGGCTGACTCAGTATATAGTGTCCACCTATGGTGAGGCACTGTGCACTGAGTCCAGGCAACCCTTAGTGATAGTGTTGAGGTCCCTGATAACCAAAGCTCTTATGGGGTGGCTGTGAAGAGCAGCTAAGGCTTATTCAGGAGGGTGTAAAGTGGGTACGTTTACCACATAGTCAATCAGCAAGCTTTCACACAAGAAAGAACCACACATCTGTTTACAAAAATACAGTAGTATTTATCATCACCACACTAATACCTAACTTGGTATATCTCCTACCCTGGGATATCAAATGCACCCAAGAAATACTTCAAAAACAGGTAAGTAGCATAGGAAAACACATGTGGCCCTATAGAAAGTGGTTAATAGAGGTAAGTACCAAAACAAGACTGTTACTCAAGGATCGAGAAGCCCAGGGGAAGCAAGGAACCATCAAAGGTGAGTAGCTAGGAACTCAAGGCGCCTGGGTGCAGAGCGTTTACACTAGGTCAGTCAAACGTCCTTAGGATAACACAGGGTAAGTTGCAGTTGGTATTTTCTTGTTTCTGGACCCTGCCCAAAGCACCCTGAAGACACCAGGTGGATCAAGGGAGGTTGGAGAGCCGCCCCACCCGTGGATACCCAGGGAACCAGGATACCTACACCAGGGAGCCAGGGTGCATAGGTGCGAAGCGGTTTCAGACCCACCTGTAAGAGCCAAAAATGGTCTAGGAAGTCCGGCAGCTGCAGGGACTCCTGGACCAAGACGGTGGAACCCAAACATGGATTCTGACCGAGAATTACCTCAAAGCAGAGGGGACCATGTCCAAACCACCCAGAGGTGTCCATAAGAAGCAGGAGCAGAATACCACCCCTTGTCAGAGGTACTTGTTGAAGCGTGACAGTCTTGATGAAGCAGCTTTAGAGCCCGGGCGCTGATACAGGAGCACAGGAGCCATCCACGAGCTGTCCCACGACCGATGAAGCATGTTGGAAGGTCAGTGGCCTGCGGGACCACCAACAAGTGTTGGCAACCCCAACAGTCGGGGTAAAGGAGAAAGATGTTTGGATGCAGACCAGCAAGGTCTCTGGAACTAAGCCAGCAATGGTAAGTGAGGGCCGGCCTGCAGCACACAGGAGAGCTAGCAGGAATCATTGGAGTTTCTTCGAGGACCCTCTGGCAGCAGGCACAGAGAGTCTCAGCGAAGCCTCAGCAGCACACAGAAGATGGAGACCCACGGTGCAGAGGATGGAGGCAGAACATAGTTTGTGGAGCTGTGTGAGACTGGAGCTTCTTTGAGCTTGAAGATCTTCTGGTAAGAGAGTCAACAAGCCTTGGTGATTGCAGACAGACGCGGAGCACAGGGAGGCGGTTCAAGTCGGCTCGAGAGGGATTACAGTCGCCCAAGTTGCAGGGAAGACTGATCTGGCCTTTTGGGAGCCAATAAGCCACCACCAATGTTGTAGAGCTGGGGGATGTCTGTGGGACAACAGGATCAGCAAACCGGTTGTCGACGTAGAGGTGCCTGCTGATGCAGGGAAGTGACTCCTTCACTGAATGGGAGATTGCTTCTTGCTTGGATGCATGCAGAGTCCTTGCTGACTCAGAGGATGCTGGTCACGGAGTTTCAGAAACTTGGAGCATGGAGACAAAGCTGCAGCAGGAGTCTTTCCGCCAAGAGCAGTCTTAATTTTGGACCTGGCTCAAAGAAGCAACAGAGTACCAGTGTTCACTAGCAGAAGAGTATTTAGATGATCTTAAGAAGACAGGAAGTTGGTTCTTGAAGATGTTGTCTTGACAAATCTAAGGGCACACCCTCAGGGAAGCCCTTAAGTAACCCAGAAAGGGGGAAGGATCTCTTCTGCGGTGACCCACCTATCGGGGCAGCTCAGGGACGCTACTCAGCTGGCCCTATCAAGTGGCCACCTGAAGGAGCTCTTGGCACCTTACTAATGAGGAGCTGGACAGGGGGCTAGACACTCCCCTGTCCTTTGTGTACTATACAGAGCCCCCCCAGTACATGGTATCATGCAACTAACACTGGAATCGTTGTAGTTGCATGATTCCAACATGTTTGATATCAAACATGAGACAGTTCGGGCAGCCATTATGTAGTTGGACATCTCGACTTGCCAGTGTCCCACAACATAGCTTAAAATGGCTGTCCCGCACTTACAAAGCCCAGAGAATGGAGTCCGCGGTTTGTAGGGGTACCTCTGCTCATGCAGCGGTACCCACACACTTAGAACCATGCATCCTGCCCTTGGTCTGAAGGTCCTACCTTATGGGTGACTTATAAGTTTAAAGTGCAATGACAGGATATAAGGAAAACCTTATATCTGAAGTGAAAGTTGTATACACCATTTGCCACTGATTGCGATGGTAGCTCTGCAGACACAGTTTGCTTGGGCTCCAGTGGGTTGCACAATACATGCTGCAGCCCTTGGGAGACACCTGGTGTACCAATGCCCTGGGTACCTCAGTACCAAATACTAGGGACTTACAGTGGTACCCCAGTATGCCAATTTTGTGGTGTACCAAGTACTTACCATTACATTTAGAGAAGAGAGCACTGCCACTGGGATCCAGGTTAGCAGGATCCCAGTGATCTATAGTCAAAACACACTGACACCAGACAATAATTGGGGGTATCTGTAGGAGAGTAGGGTCTGCTTTCTATGTTCACCCCCACTTTTTGCTTTTGCTTCACTGGTTTTCGACTTAGATGTGGCTGTGGGCCTGCTAATCAGACCCACAGCCCAGCTGTTCTCTCTCTAAACTAATACTATGTACTTTAGGTGCATAACCCAATTGGATAGGATCACCTTATTGGCCCCTGTACAGTGTACCTTAGATACCCAGGCCATAGGTGTACCCTAGGCCTACCAGGGGCTGCAGCATGTATTATGCCACCCATGGCCTGGCCTTCCATTATGACACAACTGGCTGATCACTCAGCTGGGGCAAGGTCGTGTAATCACCCCTTGCTTAGGTGTAGTATTCCTATACCTACCTTATATAGACACATGTGTACCTATCAGCCACTCCTATGGCAGGCCTTAACAATCCTGGAGGCAGAGTGCTGGGTAACATGTGAGATGGTGCTCTAGCATGAGCTGAGCCTGTCTGCAGCTTTCGGAACCATGTCCTTATAGCTGTTCTATGATATAGCCTACCATATACTCTTAAAGTGCCTTATAATCTTAAACGGTTATGGTAACTATGGTTTGGCTTTATCAAAACATGTCGTGTAAGGTGTCTAACACTGTGGAATAATACCCCCATACCATTTCTGGCAATGAGGATATTATCCCTCCCTTCTAGAGGGAGAAGACATGTTGAAACCTACTTACCCGTTAAAGTTAACCAGAGCCCCAGCATCACAAAATGGATGCTGCTGCCACAGACACAAGTCTGACCTCCTGCTGCTGGGAGTCCTTCCAGCGAGGGAGGCTTGGACAATAGGTTTCCTGCCTCGGGAGGTGCGAGCACCACCCTAGACAGGATTTAGTGTATTGGGGCAGGGAGGGTTGAATGAAACGAGACACTGCCTGGGGCACACAAGGTGTCCCATGCGTAGTCCAGTTCAAACCGGTGCTGGGGCACTCCAGCCCCAGCTCTGGCGCGAAACTGGACAAAAGAAAGGGGGTGTAGCCACTCCCCTTCCTGGTCCCACCCATAGGAGGGACCTTGCAGGTATCCCAGCCCACTAGCCCAGTATATTAGTAGCTAGTTGGGCCCTGCTAAATTAGGTCAACCTGAATCTGCAACTTGAACAGAAACTCTGGACCTTCGACATTCGACCTCAGGAAGAAGACTGAAGAAATCTCCCTTGTGACCAAGGAGTGACCACCCTGGGCAACCAGGCACCATCCAGCGTCTGCTGCTTGCTTTGCGACTGAATCCTACGAGGGACGACTGCAGAGACTGACCAGCGCCGAGACTTCCAGACACCTCTGACCCAGATCCACATCTCCAGCGAAGCTGAGACCCGTGGAGGCGACGAGGGACGTGGGACCGGCGACTTGGGAAAAGTGGCTAGTAACTGACTAGCGCGACTTCTGAGGCTTCCTCGAGGCTGTGCTTGGGGAATTGAGAAGCCCCACTCCCGAGCACCATCTGCAAAGAAGATCAGCTCCCCACACTTCACGTGTTCTGCGTGGGGCCCTTCTGCACCTGTGTTGCTCGACGTGTTGTCCGGTTGCTGGCCCGTTGGCTAGTAGCCTCTGCGATGACGAACCTTTACTTTCAACTTGCTGGTCTGGCTCCTCCAGACTGGCACCCGCTCCTCTGTGAAAGAGAAGCACCCCAGACCTTCCTGGTCTGCACCAGAAGCAAGTCCTCCATCCTGCGTGGGTTCCGCTTGCCAAGGCTTGTTGGGTCCTGACTCGACTTCGACGCCGCCGACAGCAAGAGCCTTCGTGGCCCAGCTCACCTCCTGGTCCTGGTCGTCCTCGACGTCTCCTGGTACCCGTGGCTGCTGCGACAAGCTTCACCTCTTCAGCTACATCTTCATGACATCGCCTGGTTCCTTCATGGTTCCTTCCCGGCTCCTGGCTGGTGACCTAGACTCTGTCCCTTCTGCTTGCAGGTTCCTTCCTTCTTGATCCCCACCTTGGGATCCACCGGACACTCTTCACTGACTGCCTGTCAGCAACTTTCCTTCAGGCATCCATAGAAGTCCACGACGAAACCCGACGCAAGTTCACACCTATGCACCCGCAGCCCGTGGGCTAGGTAACTTGGGTACTTCGGTGCTCACAAGGGTATGATATATTGATTCAGAATACACAAGGAAATCTAAACATCTGAAAAATTAAATAATCATCTATAGCCATAATTCAGCTAATGTATAGGTAGTCATCTCAAATCTCCCACCCATTAAGTAAAGCATAAGAGCTAAATTTAAAATACTCAGAATGTCTTCTCAAACCTCCACCTTTACTTAAATGACATTTCATTCGAGTCCCCGGACCAACCTGCACATCATGGAGAAATTATTTAATTGTAATACTCTAATATCAACAAAAGTCAAATTGCAGTAACCTTGCTTAACCTTGCTTAATAAATATGAACAGAGTGCTTGATATCTCTAGCCATACACATCCTAACTTCTTACTTTGCAGTGATTAAAATGCTCTCCATAAAGGATGCATATTGACATATGAGAAAATACATGAACAAAATTCTTTTATAATCTGGCAAATGATATGATTTTGATGTCAGTTCAATATTGGCAGTAATTCCTTCATATGATTGTGGTGTAGCCTCAACTTCTGATCTTGCAATTGTTGCTACATGATATAGTAATTTTGAGATTTAACAGCATTAAAACAATTCCTTCGTGGGACAGCTCGCCTCCTGGTCCTGGTCGCCCTCGACGTCTCCTGGTACCCGTGGCTGCTGCGACAAGCTTCACCTCTTCACCTGCAATCTCCCGACATCGCCTGGTTCCTTCCTGGTTCCACGTGGTCACTGGCTAGTGACCCAGACTCTGTCCCTTCTGCTTGCAGGTATCCTTCCTTCTTGATCCCGCCCTTGGGATCCACCGGACACTCTTTACTGACTGCCTGTCAGCATCTTTCCTTCAGGCATCCATAGGAGTCGACGACGAAATCCGACGCAAGTTCACACCTATGCACCCGCAGCCCGTGGGCTAGGTAACTTGGGTACTCCGGTGCTCATCAGGGTATTGACTATCCTAGTGTCTAGTTCTCAAGTCTCGACTTCCTAGCTACTCCAGAAGTGTCCTAAATCTTATTAATTCTAACTTGTACTATTTCTATCGATTATACGCATTACGCGTGATTGTTTCCACTCTGCACCTGAATCCCGTGGACCTCCCACTTCCTAACCTTGGGTAGTATAGTGTAGCCCCAGCGATTCCCTAGGCCTAGGCCTATCCTATTTCCGTGACAGTGGTCCTTATACCACTTACTTAGTATATGGTTTGCGTGGCCCCTAGGGCCTAACTGTATTACTTACCTGTGTGACTTAATGTATGCTTAAATAAGACTGTGTTGTACTTACCTCGAATCTCATAAAGAGTGCTGAGGGTTTGACTAGAATAAATACATTCTATTTTTATATATATCTGTTGTGGTGTCCTTTCATTTGGTATTCAAGGGATTACATATGGTATAACAGCTGGCTTCACATGCCATTCAGAGTTTAGCCTAAGACTGCTCTTGTCCATGCTACCACTAGGATAGCTGGTCTATAAGGTTGACTTTACAACCAATCACCATAAGGGTTGTTTGGACTGATACAAGGTGTACACTAGAATTAGTGACATCATATATCAGGCCAACTTCTCACAGTATCCATCCAGAATGATCCTACTTTCCTACAGCGTTGTCGTTCTACCTTGACCGCACACAAGAGTTCCGGGTGGATGACCAACTCTTTGTGGGATATGTCGGAGTGAAGACAGGATGGGCTATAGAGAAGAGGACCTTCTCATGATAGATCGTTCTCGTTATCAAAATCTTATGCACATTAGCTAAGAAGCTACCCCCTGAGGGTTTGCCTGCTCATTCCACTAGATCTGAAGCTGCAACTTTTGCGTTAATACATGGAGTTCTGGTCCTGAACATCTGCCAGGCGGCAACGTGGGCTTCCTTGCACGTGTTTACCAAGCACTACTGCCTGGACAGTCGGGTCCATACGGATGGGCATTTTGCCCTTTCAGTCCTTCAGGACTTCTGCATGTGAAATTGCTCAACAGAACCACCTCTGGTGAGGTATTGCTTGGGTGTGTATTCTAAGGTAAGGAATATGTGTCTAGAAGTTGTTATCAGATGAACAAGTTACTTGCCTTCAGTAATGCTTTACCTGGTAGAGACTATCTAGCCGTACATACCCTACTGACCCACCCTTCCTCCCCGCTCTACGAACGGATGGCGCCTATATAGGCACTACACACATCACTTCCGGCGTAGACGCCACCACGTGGAGCAGTACAAGGCCACCTTCTAGGGCTCAGAAGTGCTGCTCAAGAAAAATTTCCAGATCCAGTTTGACACCTAGGGGTAATTCTAAGGTAAGCAATCTGTGGCTGGATAGAGTCTACCAGATAAGGCATTAACAAAGGTAAGTAAGTTGTTCCTTAATGTGCATGTGTTGCATTTACAGATTTGCCGCCTCAAGTTCTTTAATACCATGTTTATATCCCACTTAACTTGGCGAGGCCATACTCTCAACATAGTGTGTGACCCACAGAATAATTAATATAGATCTTTGAGAGTTGGGGCAGAGAAGCCTATAAATAAGAGCTTCATTAGGAAACCTTTCCATATTCACATAAACCACACTGAAGACATTTTTTCTCAACCTTCTGACATTCCCTCTTTTAATTTCTAAAATTGCTTTGCTAATTGTACAATTTTCTTTCCTTTTCCTATTTTTCACTAACTGTAGCTGTACTCCTCTCTTTACGTGTCTGTCAGTAGTAGAAACCTTGGTGATTTTTTGGTACAGACTCTCTAAGAAACAACTAAAGGTTCAAACTTATGTGAACATTTTCTTTCTACAAAAACAACCATGACAACCATAAAATCGGGACTAATGACGTTTTCAAAACCAGCTCTCCTTTTAAATCTAATTTCTTTTTCAGTGCTGTGATATATTGATTCAGAATACACAAGGAAATCTAAACATCTGAAAAATTAAATATTCATCTATAGCCATAATTCAGCGAATGTATAGGTAGTCATCTCAAATCTCCCACCCATTAAGTAAAGCATAAAAGCTAAATTTAAAATACTCAGAATGTCTTCTCAAACCTCCACCTTTACTTAAAAGACATTTCATTCGAGTCCCCGGACCAACCTGCACATCATGGAGAAATTATTTAATTGTAATACTTTAATATCAACAAAAGTCAAATTGCAGTAACCTTGCTTAATAAATATGAACAGAGTGCTTGATATCTCTAGCCATACACATCCTAACTTCTTACTTTGCAGTGATTAAAATGCTCTCCATAAAGGATGCATATTGACATATGAGAAAATACATGAACAAAACTCTTTTATAATCTGGCAAATGATATGATTTTGATGTCAGTTCAAGATTGGCAGTAATTCCTTCATATGATTGTGGTGTAGCCTCAACTTCTGATCTTGCAATTGTTGCTACATGATATAGTAATTTTGAGATTTAACAGCATTAAAACGATTCCAAGTACTTCTCGGCACTGTTCTGTTGCCAGATTATACTCCGATTCATCCTTTATACCCTAGAATGGTTTTCTAACAGAACATGTTCCACCCTAATATTTTGTGTCTGCATAATTTCAAGACATGCATCCTCTCTTCTAGTTGTGTAACCATATTTGCTTCATAAATTTATATTCCAACATGTTGGTGTACATAAACTATTACTGTTGCTGAAGTTGTCATTTAGCGAAACAACTGAATTTTGAAGACGTCTATGGTCTGAAGTGGTCTCACAATTTTTCTACAGGAGGGGTCTCCAACCTTTTTCTGTAATATGTTTAACAAAATCACCCCAAGCAACTAATATTATTAGTGCTGTTATAGTGACCATGTCATACAAGATTACATTAATGGCCACCATGTGTAAGATTACTAGCATTAATCGCTCTGCACATCAGTCAGAGTTGCCAGCAATCGTGTGAAAAGAGACTGTCAATTTTAAATGCATCTACATGGTTAATAGGTAAGAGGTATAGTTGCATTGTGCCTAATACCAACGTAATTATTTCTCACTCAAATATGAGCTTTACATCTATTTTGAAAATTAAGCTATTTTTCTGCAAACATCAGTTTAAGAGTTTTGAAAATACACATGATTTCATCTTGAAAACACATTCTCATGTTTGGTATTCATATATTAATTCTACCAAGTAAAAGCTTCTAAGTTGGTAAGCTGGGCTTCACACAGGAGAGCTACTTATAGGTTGCTGCAGAGCCTCTGTACCTCACGGGCTACTCGTTGGAGAAGCCTGACCTCGACAGTTTAGTAAAGGAATTGAAAAGTAAATGCTTCTCCATTACTGTGTTGTGTCTACTTTGTAAAGTACAAACAAAACTCTATAAACCAAATACAGAAAGTCTGTATGTGTCCTCCTACAAAGAAAGTTATCCCTCTACCCTACAGCATAGAGGATTTTGGCCATGAAGCCTGCACAATAAATGGTTTGAGGGGGACCAGGAATGTAATCTGACACATGGCATGAAGCAGAACTTTGATTATGTGCTAACTGTAGTTTCCTCAATTTCCCACACTTTGCTTATACCTTTTGGAGGTATAATTGTTAACGTTTTATGTCTTCGAATCATAACTAAAAATGGGAATATTTGCCCCACTAATCCTGTGAGAGTAGCAAGAGGGTTAGCGGTTGGAAAATGTGTGAAGTCTACCAAATGTTGAATGAAAAAATGTATGTTACAAGTGTTAATGCTTTTACAGACTTGATTCACCAAAAGGAATCCTTCATTTTGTCGTGCACTGACCGCTGAGAAATTAGCCCATCACCAGTGTTTTACCTACCGTAATTGACATCTGAAAATACTTTCGTTTTGGATAGTATAACATAATATGTAGCAAATAATAAATAAGCTTATATCGCATCCTTTTCATGTTTGTCTTGTATAGGCAAACTTCAATGAAATTGTCCTGGCTTCCACACACGATGTTCAAGAACTTGATGTTTCCAGCTTATTGGCTGCTCAGTCATATATATGGATTGGAGAAGAATATGACAAAGAATCTAAAAGGTTAGAAACATTATCTTAGTAGTAGTATATGTGAACTTTAAAATAATTTTGTACTCTACTTGGAATCACTACTGTAACAAATACTTACAGTACAGCGACGGACACAACAGCATGGTGGGCTCACAAAGATACTTAAACATAAGTTAAACATTGCATTTCTGATGGATACTTCTAACTGCAGACTTCTTACCTTAAGAATATCCCCAGGTGCTAGACTGGAACCCTGAGAAGTTTCTAAGCAATGCTCCCACGTGTCGATAGGTAGTGCCATGTGGCTCCTCAATGATGCTGTAGCACCCTGAAGTGCTAGAGCGGTGCTGCATAGAAGAGCCACTCCTGGGTGCTGACGTCTGCTCTGCTCTTTCCCTACACTTCGACAGCGATCCAGAGCTCTACTTACAACTTTATTATTTTTCCAATGACTTCTGTATTGCATCAGATAGTGTGCCAGGGAGAATGTTCCCCCTGAAAACTACAGGATTTAAGCTGTGCAGTAACTGCAGGAAGCAGATGTCGATCACAGACCCTCGCAACCTGTGCTTCCGTTGCATGGTCTTTTCTGACAACTTGGAGTTGTATAATACATTCGGCCTGATGCACCTGAAGGTGTTGCAGAAGCTTGAGACAATACTCTTCGTCACCTAATGTAAGAAGAGGTCAGTTATGAAACATAGATTACACTCTCATGTTTGTGATCCCTTTCACCAAGTTAATCCCATGCGTAGTCCCGTTCCTGTTCAAAGTCTTCTAGTAAGTCAAAAACAAGCCTAAAGTGCAAGAAGGCAGACTCTAATCTGTAACCTCTGTCTCAAAGCCAATGCTACCAGAGGCTAGAGGCCTTATTTGACACCGACTCTGTCAAAGTTAAGGGTATGTAAAATGTTTCACATGACACTGGCGATGAGGTGGACAAATCATCCACCTTTCCACCCACTATACTGATGGTAGATATACCTATATTTCCAAAATATCAGTGGGCTGGATACATCGGTAGGACTGAGCTTGGGCTACCAACAGAAAAAGGTGTACCTCTTTCGTAGTAGTTGCGCGAAAAACAGCTTAAGTAATGGATTTACTGTTGAAACCACAACTAACTTGTTAATTGAGATGCTTTCACCAGGCCCAACCTCTTCTGAGACACCTTGGTCTAATCCATGCTCGGGCCCTCGGGTGAGTCGAGCTGTTGCCTGATGATATATATGACAGCCCCCGCTGAACAGATTTTTCTTACAAGGCATCCTAAGCCTGGATGTCTGGTGGTGCAGGCATCTTTGAGTAAAGTAACTCTTAATGCCATTCTGACCAGCCCTTTGCATGGATTCAAAACATATTGATGTCTTTGGAAAGAGAATGTTCTCGTCAACTAATGTAGCCTTAAGATCCATGAACGCTCCACAAGCATCTTAGAGTAAAGTAACTCCTAATGCCTTTGCAACCAACTCTTTACATTTATTCAAAACATATTGATGCCTTTGGGTAGAGAATGTTCTTTTCCACTAATGTAACCTTAAGATCGGTGACCGCTGTGTGCCTTCTTGGTAGGTACATCAATGCTTTAAGGGACATGACCTGTGATATTTACCAGCCATAGTGGCAAAATTATACATGATGGGTGAGATGCTGTGGAATAGGTCGTGTATACTGGCATGGGCATCACAGACTTTATAGATAGAGCTGTATTACTTAATGGTCTGGCTTTTGATGGTCCCAGGTTGTTAGGGGAAAAGCAGATTTGGCACTCAAGTAATGTAAGGACAGTCAAGTCACAGCAGAATCCTTTGGACTCTTTTCTCCATCAAAACTGTTCCATCAGCAGTATGGGGGTTTTCCCAGGGGGCTGGCCTACAGCGAGCACCAGCCCACCCTTCCAGTGCAACAGCAGGGCCAGTCCTTTCCAAGTAGAGGTCATGGGGACAGCTAATGTCATTCGGACCAGCTCTCCTCTCACTTCTGCTTCCCTGCTGCGGCAGCTGCCAGGCTCCTTTCACTTGCTCCCACAGGCACATACTCAGCTGATATAAGGAATGATATCTCATATCCTCCACAATTGGAGATAAATCACTTCATACAGTGAGTCTTATAAATCAATCAAAGGCTCTACAATCCACCTTTCCTTTCCACTGTGTCCCATTTCCATCCCTCCCTCAGCATCAGTGTTCCCTTCCACAGTCTTGCTGCAATAGGTCAACCTTCTGGTGGCTAAGAGTGCTATTAGGTGGGTGTCTACTTCGGCGCAATGAAGGGTGCGCTATTTGCATTACTTTCTTGTCCCAAAGAAGAATGAAGGACTCAGGCTTAATCTAGTCCTCTGGTCATTGAATGCCTTCCAACGAAAAGACAAAAACAAGATGCTCACCCATTCTCAGGTTCAGTTGTAGACCAACTCTGGATGATAGACTAAATCCTGACATCTTTGGGATGCTTATTCAAGGAGTCATTCCCACCTGTGCCTCGTGGAGAGGATTCCTGTAGTTGAGACTGTCATAAATACAGTGACATTCAAGGCCTTTCGACTGTCGCTGCAAGCGCGGAACATTAAAGATATTATCCAAACTCAATCCTGAGTCTTGATGAGGATGGCTCCTCAACTTATTGGACTCCTACCTTTGTGCATCCTGAACATCAAATGGCATATGTGGGCCCTGCACAGGGACTTCAGGTTTATCTCTGACTCAGAGTTGCCTCTCTGACTTCAACCAGATCTCACAGTAGATTGCTCAGAATCTCTTTTGTTGGCTGGCTGACATGTCCTGCAAGAGGCCACTCTCCCTTACACTTCCAATTTTGCAATCTTGGCAGAGGTGTCACTGGGAGGATATCAGGGGGAATTAATTTTGAGAGGCTTATGATATTTGGCGGAGAGCGAGCTTCACATCTGAGTTTTGGAGCTATGAGTGATCCTTCTGGCCCTGAAAGCCTTCCTCACATTTATCAAGGGGAGGCTGCTGCAATGCCTCATAAACAACAGAACTGCCATGTAGTACTGCAACAAGCATGGCGTAGTGCGGTCCTGCACCCTGTGCCAGAGGCCCTAGGTCTCTCGAGGTGGTTGGAACAGCAGACCATCTTTCTGGTAACTAACTATCTAGCACGGTCTATGAGCAGACAAACTGAGCAGACATTGGGTGTTGTCTCATGAGTGGCTTTACCTCTCCCGAAGGGGTATCTTTGATCATTTTGGCATGTTTTAGTTCGATCTGTTCACCTATGCCGAGAACAAGTAGTGTAAAAACTACAGCAAAATGGAGTTTCTTATGGGAAAGTCACTTTGAGAGGCATTCTGAGTAATGGGACACTGGTTTCCATGTATGCAATCCTGTTGCTGCCCTGCGTTTTGAGGTAAGTCTAGGCCTAAGGAGCCAGGAGAGTATGGAACCCAGAGATCCTGAGCATGGCCGTTTGCCCTTCTATCTGGCTACCACTTTGGGAGGACTTCCTGTTAGCAACAGGACAGGACCATGCACCCAGTTCTCTCAGCCTATACTCCCATATGTGGAGATTGAGTAGAGCAGATAAATGTGTTCAATCTGCAGACCACAGTAGTTGCTATACTTATAGAGTGATTCCCTTCGATAAAGTCCATCTACACTCGACATGGGGAAAAAGTTGTCTCTTGGTGTAGTGCTGACATACCAACCCTCCGAATACCAAGCTTTCAGATGTGTTTGTTTTATCGTTGGCCCATCAAGTACTTAAAGTGGACATATTCAAGGGTTATCTCTGTGCCCTTTATGTGTTTACCTATCAATCCTGTCTACTCAATTCACTAGTTTTGATGCATTATAAAACATCTGATTGCCAGCGCCTCTGCACGCCACTTGAGTGAAATACAGGTGGTACTGGTGTAGCCTCCCTACACTACCTCTTTCCGGACAAGTTAGTCCTGAGTTCCAATTCATTTTTCTTACCCAAAGTCATACTACCTTTCCACATTGGGTAATCTATCACTCTTGTAACAATTTTCAGTCTTCTTCACCCTTTGAAGGCGTAGGAGAAGCTCTATCATCTCGACCTCAAACGGGTTTTCATCTTTACATGGACAGTACAAAAAACCCACTGTGTGAATGACCAACATTATGTGGGATTCTCTCGAGCAAAGAAATGGAAGGAGGTGTAGAAAACCACTCTGTCAAGATAGATGACCCTTTGTATCAAAATCTGTTATGCTCTAGTCAAGAAGCACCTCCTGAAAGCAGCCTTTCTCACACCAGGGCCAAGGCTGCTACAACAGCATTGACGAGGGAGGTGCTTGTTTTCGTCATCTGCCAGGCTGCAACATGGGCTCAGCTCACACCTTCATGAAACACTTGCTTCCTAGGCAGTCGAGGCAGACTGGAAGGCCATTTTAACTTCTTGATCCTGCCGGAATCTCTGGGCTGAGTCCACTATCTATCCATTAATATATGCTATTGCAATGAATGGCAGTTTCATCTGGAGATGGCACAGGGTCCTTTCTAGCTCGATCTCTTTGCCACTTGCAAGAACACCCAATGTCAACACTTTTGCACATTGTAGTTTCCAAGGCGTCTCTTGCTTGGAACTTGGAACTCAGGACTCCCGTATGGCTTCATGGCAATACTCTTTTGCCCCGGGTTCTGAAAAAGATAAGGAACAACCAGACCCAAGCCATCCTAGTGGAACTGGATTGGGTCAAGAGAGTGTTGTCCCCAGAACTCCTGGGCATGATCGGCTGTCCTCTGCTCAGACTGCCGTTTCAGGAGAATCTTCTGTTGTAACAGCAGGATCTTTCACCCAGGCCTGTGCAATCTTCACCTCCATACCTGGAGATTGAGCTGCAGCAGTTGACTGAATTCGACCTTCCAAGGATGTTGATGTCATCTTGGTAGCCAGGCATCCCTTGTAGGAAAGTGCCCTTTTTTGGCATAGTCACCCCCACTTTTTGCTCACTGGTATTGACGTTGTTGATTGGTAGTGCACTGGGTCCATATTAACAAGGCCCCAGTGCTCTTTTCCTAAAAACAAGACAATTGTAACTAAATTGGCAAGGACTTTAGCACCCCTGTAAGTCTTAACTAAATGGTACCCCTGGTACCCAGGGCATGGATACTAAAGAATGTCCCCAAAGACTGCAGCATGCATTATACCACCCTAAGGGACCCACACACAAACAGCATGCAGACAGCCATTGCAGAAAGTTTGAAATGGTGTAAACCATTCTAAAAACATGACATGGCACACTCAGTGTGTGTTATGCCCCTATACACTGCATGTACTATATGTAAGACACCTCTACAGCAGGTCTTAGAGTCCTAAGGAAGGGTGCATTATATCACATATGAGGGCATATCTACATGAACAGATGTGTACCTGTAATGCATAGTTCCATTGCTAGACATTGCAAGTGATCAGAAAGCCATCTTAAGGTATGTCCTGGGCACTGGTCATTACGGGTGACCTTGATTCATAATAGCTTCACTGAAAATACTGAAGTTTGGTATCAATTATCGTGTCTTAATAAATCTGTACTGATACCAATACCGGATTTATGAAGACATGGACCAGGGAGGGTACTTTAGAGGTTCCCCCTGAAACCCTACTAGTCACATGTGTGCTGGCTGACTGTCATCTTCCAGCCTGCCACCACAAATTAGTTTCTGACCCCACTGCAAGGAGAGCCCATGTTCACAGAAACCAGAGACTATGCGTGCTCTGGCGGAAGGTGTTTACACCTCCTCCAGCAAAATGGCTAGCTGTTTAGCATCGGAAGGCCAGAGGCTTCAAATCCTCTCCCGCCTTTGAAATGTAACCTTGGCTTTCCTCATATCTGGGGACTGCCAACCCCTTGTCCTGAGACCCATTTGGCACCAGAGCAGGCGGGAATTTAGATAGTCAGAAGACGTGCCACACTTGCAGGCTAGGCACTCTCCTTAGGTGGGCCACCTTAAGTGGACAGTCGAAAAACAGTTTCACCATCTTGGTTTTCTTGAGTCAGGATTATGCCCCCTCCTAACAGGAAGTCGTCATATGAGGGTTGTAGACACCCCAGGGGTAGGTAGGCCGTTGGCTACTGCACTACACTACTTTAAACACCCCAAAATTAAGTATTTAGGTGTCCCCCCGACACCAGAGAGACAGATTTGTCTATCTGGGAACAGAAGAAGGACAAAGAAGATCCATCACCGTGAGAACTGAGGACCAACACCGAACTTGGTGCCAACCCCTGCCTAACCCTGCCTAGCTGCTGGCACTTCGACAATTGCAACCACCCGACTTGTCCAAAAGCTGTGTATTCCGTTAAACCCTCAAAGGACTATCCAGTGCTTAAGCAAAAACTTAGCATCTCCTCTTGGTTGGAGGAGCCTTACCCTGCATATGCAAGCACAAGCCCACCTAGGGATTAACACAACAGGAAGAGATTTTCATGGTTCCAAGAGGTCAGCCCCATCTCTCCACCGGGTTTTGAGATGCTAGACACTCCAGGAGCCCCCTTGCACCAACACCCTTGGTACTGGAGCGCCTGCAGCAAACAAGGCCTGTTGAGTGTGCAGTCCACACACCACCGCGGCCAAAACCAATCTGCCTGACGAGGGACTTCAGGACCGATGAGGTTCACACTGAGAGTGGCCCTGCTGCCTGCTTTCTTGCCCTCTACAGGTCGAAACAAAAACCTTAAGAGCCTCCAACGCTAGTGGCCAGCCGGCCAAACACATCTGCACCCGAGCTCCAAAGCCCAGATTCATGACAACCAACTTCGCTTCCCTGCTTCAAATACCCTTGCGGGCCCAGCCCACCTTTGAGTTCTGCCGGCCTTGTCCCAAAGTTCCCCCTTGCAGCCTTTGTTTCTAGGTGCCCATTAATTACAACAGCGTAGCGCTCTGGGCTACCAACCTGCCCAGCACCTCTGCACTAGGACACTCCAGGGCAGGTAAATTAAAACCGCTGATGCTCTTATGGACCTTGGCCCCCTAGCACCTTAGGTTCCATAGGGCACTCCCGAACTTGGACTGCAAGTATCTGTTTTCAGTATATGTTTTTACTTTCATAGGATAGCATCACTGCATATATCAAAAATCGTTATACGAATATTTTACTGTTTTCTTGTAAAATTCTTAACACCGAAAGTACTTACCTGATTCCGATGATCATGGTGTCTAAAAATGTTAAAAGAACTGTTATTTTTATAAATTGGTCACAGATTTCTTCTTGAGTGTCTGTACCATTTATTGACCCTGTGCGTGCAACAAATGCTTAACTCTTCCCTCTGATAAGTTTAAACTGCTCGACTACACTACCACAAATGGAGCACTTGTGATTATTAAAGTAAGCCCTGTAAACCAATAGGGGTCAGCTGGAATTTTTGCATGGTGGGCCTTTACATTGGCCCACTAAAAAAAGCCAACTTCCTACATCCCTTCACTAAATTGGTATTCCCCTGCCGTTTGTAGCATGGTGTGATACTTGACAGATTTACCATTTTCAAGTCAAACTCTCTGAATTTTGCTTTTTATGTTGTCTCTATCCCAGCAAGGACTTGTCTTGTGCATAGTTAAAGACTATTTGTCTACTCTTCCAGCCTCTTTGCAGTTACAGAAGCTATTATTTAAATCTGCTATTGTGATGCATACACCTTTCTATATGCCAAGAGGGACCTGAATCTTGCCCTTACATTCCTCATGTGCATTCCCTTAGAACCTCTACACAGCTGTCCTTTGTCTTCCCGCCCTCAAGATTGTTTTTCTTATTACCATAAGATTGGCATGCTGTAGTGGTGAGCTGCAAGCCCTCTCTGTTAACTTGCTGTTAACAAATTATTTTCCGGACAAGTCAATCTGGAGGGCCCCTGCCTTCTTTCTTCCAAGAGTGTTGGCTCCTTTTCACGTTGGTCAAAACATCATCTTTCCAGTATTCTTCACTCTGCCTCATTCCTCTAAGGAGGTAGCAAGGTTCTATCGGTCACATGGGAAAAGAGCTCTCAACATTTGCTTCAATTGTTCCAACCCCATTGGGTGGACAGTCAGCTCTTAGTTGGATTCACTGGAGTGAGCAATGCAAGGCATTTCAGAAGAGAATAATCTCCATTGGATCGAGCTCTGTATCAAAATCACACCATCCACTGTATTCGAATTTAGAATGATTTAACCAGCGGGAGCCTAAATTCTGCACCTGCTTTGCTGGAGATAAATTCATTTCTAAGAGGGCATTTGTCCCCTGCTAACCAACCCACTGGGTAGAAGAGCACATCAATTGCCTGGGGTGACACCACTCGGTTGCAAGCACAACTGAGTGATTACTTTTTATTTATCACATTGTGGGTGTCACTGGAACTGTTACATATCCCAGTTACATCTTCCGATCACAACCTTGTGTCTACCCCGTAATCTGGCACCCCTGTTATCTCATTGTCCTGAAGAGAACTCAACATTTCTAAAGAGTTTGAAATGCTGTTGACACCAAAGCTCACTAACTACTGCAGGCTTAAAATAATTTGCTGTTTTCATTGATTTTCATGTGCATGTATTTATAAGCACACAATGAAAGCTGCTGCCTGTACATAAAATTGTCTTCTGTTCACTACTATGTGTTGTTTCACCTTGAAACACAATGCACGTTTTTTTAATCTGTCTGCTGACTGCACTTTTTATGTCAATTGTACAATTTATTTGTGGTCTACAAATTACTACACTACCTGGTAGTAGCACATATAAGATTAGAGCGCTTTAGTGGGTTTACTACATTAATTGTATGCTTAGAATATATCTCTTTGCCAATCTACAAAGTTTGTAGAAATGAATTCCAGATGAACCATTGTTTTGAGCATATGCTGAACGCTCAGGTTTTGCTGGGATAAGGGCAGCTCCTGTCGTGTATGGTATGCTCCCAGAAGGCTTAGAGAATCATTTCATCAGAGCCAAGGATGCTACCACTGAATTAGCACACAGAGTGCATATTCTAGATATTTGCCAGGCTATTAGATTGGCATTCTTCAATACGTTGACAGAGCACTACTGCCTGGACAGCCAGGTCTGTCTAGAAAGTCACTTTGCCTGCGGTCTTGCAGGACTTTTTGTTCTGAGCCAGTTCAGAGAGTCACCACCCATAAGGTTCTGCTTTGATATCTATTGCAAAGGTGAGGATTCCGTGTTTAAAAGTATCTGTTAAAATAACAAGTTACTTATCTTTGGTAATGCTCTTTCTGACTGCAGATTCCTCACAGAGCCGCCCATCCTTTCTGTTTTATGAACTGAGCACCTCTTTCCATCTAAAAAGTTCCCCAGCCTAAAGATCTGCGAACTGGTCTCAGCCAATCTGCTAATGGGCTTTGTATTTGGGGGCAGGGAGCGCATAGAAAAGCAACTGACGCCGGTGTGCATGGTGGCACTTATATGTGGCTCTACATAGCTGATAGAGACATCTAGCCATCGATTCCTTACCATAGTATCTCCTAGGCGTCAACCTGGCTCCAGAAGACTTTTGCTCAAGCAATATCCTCGCGTGCGGTAGGTGGCACTGTTCAGCTATGCGTGATGTCGTTGGCGTCGTCTGCACCAGAAGCAACGTCCGCGTCACCTATATAGGTGCCACCTCGGCCTGCTGACATCCGTTCTTTTCTTTTCACACCAGCGCACAAATCCATGAAGAGAACTACCCTCTGTCGCTTTTTGACAGGCTTTTTTAGACATTTTGTGGAAGATTTTTGGTGTATAGATTTTTCCTCAATGTCGAAGAAGACTTTTGCCATTGCGCCATGTCGGTGACGGATCCACACTTCATCTGACTCGTGCCTGGAGCGTGACCACGATTCGAAGCCATGCTCCGACTGCTGGACCATAGCTCTGAAGGCTATGAGGGAGCGGGCCCAAAAGCTACTTTTGGCCCGGCACTCTGCTCCGCCCCAGAGGTCTCGTTCTCTGTCCCGGTCGAGAGGAAGTATCTGGCCACCACTAAGGGAGTCTTAAGTCCTCGTCCTCCCACTCAGTCATCGGGACGTTCAGGTAGGAGGCATAAGAAACACAAGAAGTTGAAGCTTGCTTTTACTTCTCCCCATCTGTTGGGCAACATAACAGAGGAGTCTCAACACTTTAAGCCTCATTCTGCAGAGCCTGGACCGCTCCATGCTTCCCTAGCTTTCCAGGACCCAGAAGGACCTCTACCCAGTATAAAGAATTCTGTGATGTCATGTGCCTCATATTTTGGTGACCTGACCCTCCCGGCACGCCTTCGGGCCACGGAGGCTCAGAGGGGGCTCCATCAGATTCTGCGCCAGGGGCTCCAGCCCCAGCCTGAGCATGAAATGGATTGGTGTGAGGAATTGGTTGAGGTCAGTGGACCGGATACCTCTCCAGATTCTCGCATGCTTACTCCCCCTACCGTGGCCTTGGAGGAGGGAGCTTCACATGCTATGGTGGTGAGAAGGGCAGCTGAGGGCCTGGACCTTCAGCTCCCTTTGGTGGAAGTCAAGACGAACATCTTGACAGATGTCCTGCAGCTGGGTGTCTCCTCCTCGCAACCACTCCTGCCTATCAACAAGGCCTTGACTAATGTGCTTTTGAAACCTGGTCTAAGCCTAGCATAGGAGCTCCTGTGAATAGGACAATCGCCCATCATCCCGGACTGGCGACCCAAAATTCTTCACCAACCACTCTACCCCCAAGAGCTTGGTGGTCCAAGTCTCTACCTCACAAGGCACGTTCCCTTCCACACCCCTGGATAGGGAATCCAAAATGCTGGATAGTTGGGGCAAGAAAAAATGTTCTTCTGCCAGCCTTGCATTGCGGTTGGTGAACACTGAATACCTATTGGTCCTTTATGCCCACTCTTTGTGGGAAACGGTTGCGCAGTACTGCCTCAGTACTGCAGCAGGAGGCCCGGGCCAGTCTCTCCCAAGCAGTTTCTGTGGGCTTGACACCACCGACTCGTTGGGCTGAGCAATGTCATCGACTGTGGCTGTTTGACACCACGCCTGGCTGAGACCTTCTGACTTTTCTGGGGATGTTCCGCTTTTCTTATGGACATGCCCTTTTATGGCACCCATCTCTTCGGAGACTAGGCAGACATGGCACTGGAGTGCTTAAAGGACTCACAGACTATGGCCAAGTCCTTGGGCCTCTCAGTGACCACCCATCCCCTGTCTATTTATCACCCCTTTGTGGCCATATCCCAGTCACAAGACTGCACAAGCTCAGCAACCTCCTGCATGGGTTCAGCTCCTTTCGACCCCGTGGGTTGGGCAGCCAGAGGTCGAGTTAGTTCACTCCTCCCCCTGCAGCCTCCAAACCTTCCTAGTCAGGTCTTTCAAGATCATGGGCGGCCAGTTGGCGGCAGCATCAGCCATCACCTCCACCCCTAGCAAAACATTATATCGGACAGGTGGGTTCTTCAAATAGTCAAGGGCTACTCCCTACCCTTCGACACTACTACTCCCCCCCCCCCCCCCATGCCTCCAACTTGCGACCCGCTGACGAAGGACCATCTGAACTTGCTTCAGGAGGAAGTCAGGACTCTCTTGGCCAAGAGAACCATAGAGAGGGTTCCCACGCCAGAAGTAGGCTGTGGTTGCCCGTCTTGCCTTCCCATTGGTGTTACCTGTGGTTCACGATAGGCCACAACCACTTTCAATTCACAATGCTCCCCTTTGGCCTTACCAGCGCCCATCAGTTGTTCACCAAGGTGATGGCGGTGGTTGCAGCTCATCTGCGTAGGTTAGGGGTTTCAGTATTCCTCTTCCTTGACGAATGACTGTTGAAGGCGTCATCGCCCCAGACTGTTGTTTCCCACCTCCAGACTACGGTGGACCTCCTGCATTCGCTGGGGTTCACTATAAAAGTGCTGAAGTCACACCTGACTCCATCTCAGAAGCTCGGAGCTGTTCTGGACACACTGTAGTCCGAGTCTATCCTCCGGAGCGGCGAGTCAGGGATATTTAGGTTATGTAGCAATGTATCTGAAAGAAACACGTTAGTTAGATTCCTTACCTTAGAATATCCCCAGCCGTCAGGCTGGATCCGGAAAGATTTTTTGTCAGCAGTACCCTTGCGCGTCAGTAGGCGTCGTCTGCGACTCTGCGTCGGTCATCGGCGTTGTGAGCACCGGAATGACGTTGTCGGAGTACTTAGACGCCGCCCTCGCGCGCTGACGTCCGTTCTTCTTTTTTCCGTGCCAGTAAGTGCAGATCCGGGAAGAGCGTCATTTTTTTACTAACTTTTTGGACATTTTTGTCTAGCTTTTTCGAGTCGACTTCGACTCCTGGTGCCGGTAGGGCTGCCCGGGTTCAAGCCGTGTGACGTCTGTCACCGACTGATGTCGGTTACCGACCCCCACCATCGGTGTCTCTACTGTCTTGGGGCCGAACACGATGACAAGTCTTGCCCCGACTGCCGGGCCTTGACCTTGAAGGCTAGGTGGGAGCGGTCCCGCAAGCTCCTCGAGATCCGGCAGTCGGCTCCGCGCTGCTCGAGGTCCCGGTGGAGGAGGAAGTCGAGGGACCGGTCGCAGAGCCGCAGTCATCATCGCTCATCGGGATCCAAGTCCTCGCACTCAGGTAAGTCGAGGCATGGTAAAAAGAAGTCGAAGAAGCGACATCGCTCTTCTGACTCCCCTCGCCGGTCGCACGACTCGGCCGAGGGTTCAGGTGGTACCACCCGCGTGGCTCCACCGGAGCCTCAGGAGTCGCATCCGGCCCCACACCCTCCCTGGGCCTCATGCGACTCCGGACGAGATTCGAGACTTCCTCGTAGCCATGAGGAGTCTCTTTCTGCCGTCGAGGCCTACCGGCGCACCTCTGGGCCCTGCAGGTCCGACTGGGGGGCCTAGCGAGCCGGCGGCTTCATTCCCGGCTCCGTTGTCGACTTCGGGCCCCGACGCCGCAGGTCCTCGTGGGATCCAGGCCTGGATCCCGGTCGACGCCGGTTGATCTCACGACTCCTCCGCTGGCGCCGACCCCCATGGTGTCGCACCCGGCGCCGTGCTTGGACGACGCCGTCCCTAGTTTCAGCCCCGGTCTGGGGCCGGCGTTGGGGCGGCGCCGCTCGGCACCGTCTCCGGCGTCGATGGGCGAGCATTTCATCTATGACCCGGCTCCGTCCTTTCTGCCTGTTTACCAGGAGACGGATGAAGGTTAGGACTGAGGACCCTCTGGCACAGCAGTGCCAGTTAAGTCAGGACTGGGCAGACGAGCTGGGGGGTGCCAGTGGTCTAGACACTTCGCCTGACACTGGTTTCAGCTCTCCTCCTTCCGTGGCTACGGAGGAGGGTGCGACTTATGCTGTGGTGCTGCGCAGGGCGGCCCAGGCCTTGCACCTGGAGCTCACTGCAGCGGCAGTGGGGACCTCCTCACTGGGGTGCTTCAACCGCCAGTAAGCTCTTCGGAGCCTCTGCTGAAGTTTAATGAGGCCTTCACCGACATTCTGATGGGCACTTAGTCCAAGCCCTCAACAGTCTCTCCTGTGGATCGGAACGTGGCCCGCCCAGCTCCGGGCGACCCCAGCTTTCTGTCTGTACACCCCACCCCTGAGAGTCTGGTTATCCAGGCCTCCACGTCCCAAACCGCCTTCCCGTCCCTACCTCCGGATCGGGAATCCAAAAGGTTGGAGCAGTTTGGCAAGAAACTGTTTTCCTCCCTCAGTCTGGGGTTGCGGTCCATTAATATCGCGTGCCTTTTGGACCGTTACACCCACTCTTTGTGTGATACGGTGGCGGACGTGCTGCCCCAGTGTCCGGAGGAGGCCAGGACACGGCTCGCCCAGGCTATTGCTGAGGGGCGTGATGCAGCACGGTATTCCATACAATGTGGACTTGACACCACGGACTCGCTGGGTAGAGCGATTGCAACGACGGTGGTGATTCGTCGTCACTCCTGGCTGTGGTCCACAAACTTTTCAGGGGATGTCCAGAGCACCCTCATGGACATGCCCTTTGATGGCCATCGCCTTTTTGGCGACAAAGCGGCTAGCGCGCTGGAGCTCTTTAAGGACTCCAGGGCTACGGCCAAGTCCTTGGGCCTCTCGTCCCAGCACCAGCAAACTTCTGCTTTTCGCCCCTTTCGTGTCCAAGGAAGGGGCGCCCCCGCACGTTCGTCCAGCCACAGGCCGCAGAATCAGCCTCAACACGGTTGTGGATGTGGATTCCGCCGTGGCGGAGCAGGGGGACAGAGAGCCGGTCAGTCCACATCTGCTCCCGTAGCATCTGCCTCAAATCCTTCCTAGTCCGAGCTTTCAGGCCCACTCCACGCCAGTGGGAGGCAGAGTTCGCCATCACCTGCTCCACTGGTGTACCATCACTTCGGACAGGTGGGTGCTGCAAATCGTCCAAAGGGGCTACTCCCTCCCCTTCGAGGCGACCCCTCCAGCCATGCCACCGCAGTACCACCGCATGTCGGGGGATCACTTGCAGCTTCTGCAGGAGGAAGTTACGGCCCTCTTGGCCAAGGGGGCCATCAAGCACGTTCCTGGCCCAGAAGTAGGACGGGGTTGTTACTCCCACTACTTTCTGGTTCCCAAGAAGGGCAAAGGGGGGGCCTACGCCCTATTTTGGACCTCAGGAGCGTCAACGCCCTCCTCCGGAAGGAGAAGTTCAAGATGCTGACTTTAGCTCAGGTTCTGGTTGCCTTAGACCCTGGAGACTGGATGATAGCGTTGGACTTGCAGGATGCTTATTTCCAAATCCCCGTCCTGCCGGCCCAACGGCGTTACCTGCGGTTCACGGTAGGCCACGAGCACTTTCAGTTTACCGTGCTCCCCTTCGCCCTCACCAGTGCCCCTCGGGTGTTCACGAAAGTGATAGCGGTGGTTGCAGCTCATCTGCGCAGATTAGGGTTTCCAGTCTTCCCCTATCTCGACAACTGGTTGTTGAAGGCGGGCTCGCCCCGAACAGTCATCTCCCACCTCCAGACAACGGCCGACCTCCTGCATTTGCTGGGGTTCTCCATCAACGTGCCGAAGTCACATCTGGGTCCCTCCCAGAAGCTCCTCTTCATTGGAGCAGTTCTGGACTCGGCGCAATTTTTGGTCTATCCTCCCGAACAGCGGGTTCGGGTTATTCAGGCTCTGATTCCAATCTTTCAGCCTTTATTCCGAGTTTCGGTCAGGGTGGCCCTATGGCTGCTGGGTCTGATGGCCTCCTGCATCCTGCTGGTACATCACGCCAGGTAGGGGATGCAGGCTCTGCAGTGGGCCCTGAAGTTCCAGTGGGCTCAACATCAGGGCAACCTGTCCGACCACGTCCTGCTCTCGGAGGGCACTGCAAGACAGTTGCAGTGGTGGCTCACGGACCACGATTGGTCAGTGGCAGATCCCTCTCCCTACCCCAACCGGAGTACGTGGTGGTTACGGATGCGTCCCTCCTGGGATGGGGGGGCCACATAGGAGAGGCGGAGATCAGATGCCTCTGGTCTCCGGCGGAGTCCCGGCTCCATATCAACCTGTTGGAGCTGCGGGCGATCCGGCTTGCACTGAAGGCATTCATTCCCTCTGTCCGGGGAAGTGTAGTTCAGATGTTCCTGGACAGCACCACCGCCATGTGGTATTGCAACAAAGAGGGCGGGGTGGGGTCGTGGACCCTTTGTCAGGAGGCTCTGCGCCTCTGGACATGGCTGGAACATCAGGGCATCACCCTAGTGGTTCAACACCTGGCGGGCTCTCTGAACGCCAGGGCGGATGAACTCAGCCGCCGGTGCATGATGGATCAAGAATGGCGTCTGCACTTGGACGTGGCGCAAGGCCTCTTTCGGCAGTGGGGAGAGCCTTGGTTAGATCTATTCGCCACCGAAGAGAACGCGCAATGTCATCAGTTCTGCGCGTTGGAGTTTCCAAGGCGGCACTCGCTCGGAGACGCTTTTCGTCGCGAGTGGAGTTGCGGTCTGTTATACGCCGTTCCGCCTATACCACTTCTGCCCAGAGTGCTGAAGAAGATCAGGCGCGACCGGGCACAAGTTATCCTTGTGGCTCCGGATTGGGCACGAAGATACTGGTATCCCGAGCTACTCAGTCTGTCAATCGATCCACCGATTCGACTGCCTCTTCACGAGGACCTTCTGTCGCAGCAGCAGGGGACGGTCCTCCACCCGAACCTGTCCAGCCTCCACCTCCATGCGTGGAGATTGAGCAGCGGCAGTTGATGCCATTTGACTTGCCTCCTGAAGTCTGTGATGTCATTCTGGCTGTGAGAAGTTGGCCTGATATATGATGTCACTAATTCTAGTGTACACCTTGTATCAGTCCAAACAACCCTTATGGTGATTGGTTGTAAAGTCAACCTTATAGACCAGCTATCCTAGTGGTAGCATGGACAAGAGCAGTCTTAGGCTAAACTCTGAATGGCATGTGAAGCCAGCTGTTATACCATTTGTAACCCCTTGAATACCAAATGAAAGGACACCACATCAGATATATATATAAAATAAAGTGTATTTATTCTAGTCAAACCCTCAGCACTCTTTATGAGATTCGAGGTAAGTACAACACAGTCTTATTTAAGCATACATTAAGTCACACAGGTAAGTAATACAGTTAGGCCCTAGGGGCCACGCAAACCATATACTAAGTAAGTGGTATAAGGACCACTGTCACGGAAATAGGATAGGCCTAGGCCTAGGGAATCGCTGGGGCTACACTATACTACCCAAGGTTAGGAAGTGGGAGGCCCACAGGATTCAGGTGCAGAGTGGAAACACTCACGCGTAATGCGTATAATCGATAGAAATAGTACAGTTTAGAATTAATAAGATTTAGGACACTTCTGGAGTAGCTAGGAAGTCGAGACTTGAGAACTAGACACTAGGATAGTCAATACCCTGATGAGCACCGGAGTACCCAAGTTACCTAGCCCACGGGCTGCGGGTGCATAGGTGTGAACTTGCGTCGGGTTTCGTCGTCGACTCCTATGGATGCCTGAAGGAAAGATGCTAACAGGCAGTCAGTGAAGAGTGTCCGGTGGATCCCAAGACCGGGATCAAGAAGGAAGGATACCTGCAAGCAGAAGGGACAGAGTCTGGGTCACTAGCCAGTGACCACGTGGAACCAGGAAGGAACCAGGCGATGTCGGGAGATTGCAGGTGAAGAGGTGAAGCTTGTCGCAGCAGCCACGGGTACCAGGAGGCGTCGAGAACGACCAGGAGGCGAACTGTCCCACGAAGGCTCGTGCTGTCGGCGGCGTCGAAGTCGAACTAGGACTCACCAAGCCTTGTTAAGCGGAACCCACGAACAATGGAGGACTTGCTTCTGGTGCAGACCAGGAAGGTCTGGGGTGCTTCTCTTTTACAGAGGAGCAGGAGCCAGTCTGGAGGAGCCAAACCAGCAGTGGAAAATTGAAGGTGTGTCGTCGCAAAGGTTACTAGCCACCGGGCAAGCAACCGGACAGACGCGGCAAGCAGGAAAATACAGAAGGGCCCCACGCACGACTCGTGGAGTGTGGGGGGCTGATTTTCGGTGCAGATGGTGCTTGGGGTTGGGGCTTCTCAATCCCCGGTGCACAACCTCGAGGGTGCCTCAGAAGCTGCGCTGGAAGATACTCGCCACTTTTCCCAGGTAGCCGGTCCCACGTCTCTCGTCGCCTCCACGGATCTCAGCTCGGCTGTGGATGTGGATCAGGGTCGGAGAAGTCTGGAAGTCAAGGCTCTGGTCAGGCTCTGCAGTCGGTCCCTCGTAGAACTTCAGCAAAGCAAAGGGTAAGTCTCTTGATGGTGCCTGTTCGCACAGGGTGACCACTCCTTGGCCACAAGGGAGATTCTTCAGTCTTCTTCTTTCGTCGAATGTCGAAGGTCCAGAGTTTCTGTTCAAGTTGCAGGTTCAGGATAATCTAATTTTGCAGGGCCCAACTAGCTACTAATATACTGGGCTAGGGGGCTGGGCTACCTGCAAGCTCCCTCCTATGGGTGGGACCAGGAAGGGGAGTGGCTACACCCCCTTTCCTTTGTCCAGTTTCGCGCCAGAGCTGGGGCTGGAGTGCCCCAGCACCGGTTTGAACTGGACTTTGCATGGAGCATCTTGTGTGCCCAGGCATGTCTCATTCCTTTCAGCCCTCCCTGCCCCAGTACACTAAAGTCTGTCTGGGGAGGTGCTAGCACCTCCCCAAGCAGGAACCCTATTGTCCAGGCCTCCCTGGCTGGGAGGCCTTCCAGCAGCAGGAGGTCAGACTCGTGTCTGTGGCAGCAGCATCCATTTTGTGATGCTGAGGCTTTGGTGAGAGTTAAACAGCAAAGTAGGATTTTAACATGTCTCTCCCTCTAGAAGGGAGGAATAATATCCTCAGCACCAGAAATGGTATGGGGGTATTATTCCAAAGTGTTAGACACCTTACACGACATGTTTTGATAAAGCCAAACCATAGTTACCATAACCGTTTAAGATTATAAGGCACTTTAAGAGTATATGGTAGGCTATATCATAGAACAGCTATAAGGACATGGTTCCAAAAGCTGCAGATAGGCTCAGCTCATGCTAGAGCACCATCTCACATGTTACCAAGCAATCTGCCTCCAGGATTGTTAAGGCCTGCCATAGGAGTGGCTGATATGTACACATGTGTCTATATATAAGGGTAGATATAGGTATACTATATCTAAGCAAAGGGTGATTACACGACCTTGCCCCAGCTGAGTGATCAGCCAGTTGTGTCTGATTGGAAGGCCAGACCAGGGGTGGCATAATACATGCTGCAGCCCCTGGGAGGCCTACGGTACACCTATGCCCTGGGTACCTAGGGTACACTGTACAGGGTCCAATAAGGTGATCCTTACCAATTGGGTATGTACCTAGGGTACATGGAGTCCATTTTAAAGAGAGAGCAGACAGCCTGAGACCCAGAATGGCAGGATCTGAGGCCAACTAAGTCGAAAAACCAGCTAGACACTAGGCAAAAAGTTGGGGGTAACCATAGTCAGATATCCACCTTCCTACACTGGCAGCCAGGCGTCCCTCCACTAAAACGGTATACGCCTGCAGGTGGAACAAATTTGTGGCATGGTGCACAGCAAAGGCTGTGGATCCCCTTTCCGCCCCTCTTTCTGAGGTTCTCCTCTTTCTTCTTTCCCTGGCCCAGCAGGGCTCTGCTCTGGGCACTATCAAGGGATATCTTTCAGCTGTTTCAGCCTTCTTATGGCTTCCTGATCAGCCTTCTCTTTTCAAGTCCCCTGTTGTAAATAGATTCTTAAAAGGCATTTCTCACATGTTTCCTCCCGTCCCCTTTGTAGTGCCTCAGTGGGACTTGAATCTGGTGTTAACCTATCTGATGTGCGCTCCCTTTGAGCCGCTTCATAACTGTCCTCTTCGTCTTCTGACTCTCAAGACTGCTTTCCTGGTTGCCATCACCTCTGCCAGAAGAGTGAGTGAGCTCCAGGCTCTTTCCTCAAAGCCTCCTTTCCTTTCTGTCCATCAGGACAAGGTTGTTCTGATGACTCGCCCTTCTTTTCTTCCTAAGGTGGTTACTGCCTTTCACATCGGGCTGTCCGTTACCATACCCACCTTCTTTCCGCCTCCGCATCCCTCGAAAGAGGAAGAGAGGCTCCACCATCTGGACCCAAAACGTGCGCTTTCCTTCTATCTGGATCGCACAAAACAGGTCCGGGTGGACGACCAACTCTTCGTTGGCTACGTGGGCGCTAAGAAGGGGCGGGCAGTGCACAAGCGAACCATCTCTCGGTGGTCGTTTTGTGCATTAAGGTCTGATATTCCTTGGCTAAGTAGGATCCTCCTGTGGGGCTGAGGGCCCATTCCATTCGGGCCACAGCGGCTACTACTGCCTTGGGACGGGGAGTCCCTCTGCAGGACATTTGTCAGGCAGCAACGTGTGCCTTGCTGCACACATTTGCCAGGCATTACTGCCTGGACAGCCAAGTCCGGAGAGACGGCTTCTTTGGCCGTTCCGTTCTCCAGGACTTCCAGGTGTGATCTTGGTTCGCAGACCCACCACCGGGGTTGGCATTGCTGGGGTATCTATTCTAAGGTAAGGAATCTAACTAACGTGTTTCTTTCAGATGCACAAGTTACTTACCTTCGGTAACAATATATCTGTAAGAAACATTAGTTAGTTAGATTCCTTACCGCCCCACCCATCCTCCCCGTTCTGCGAACCGATATCTAGGGTTAAGGTCATCCCCTTCAGGGCCCTAGTTTCATGGCACCAGTGTTGGTTTCTTGCATGGCTCTGCGTTCCTGGTGTGGAAAGCTATGTACAGAACTGACATCAGTGCGCAAGGGCGGCGTCTAAGTACTCCGACGACGTCATTCCGGCGGTCACGACGTCGACGATGGACGCGGAGTCGCAGACGACGCCTACCAACGCGCAAGGGTACTGCTGATGAAAAATCTTTCCGGATCCAGCCTGACGCCTGGGGATATTCTAAGGTAAGGAATCTAACTAACTAATGTTTCTTACAGATATATTGTTACCTCAGGTAAGTAACTTGTGCTTCAGCGTCTGTCCAGGATTTCGGTGAGACTGACTCTGAGTCTGCTGGGCCTCATGGCCTCCTGCATCCTGCTTGTGAACCATGCCTGCTGGTAAATGCAGCCTCTGCAGTGGGACCTGAAGTTCCAGTGGGTGCATCATCAACAAATTCTCTCCGATATGAGCGATATCTCTGAGGGAACTGCAAGAGCTCTGCAGTGGTGGGTAACAAACTACAATGGAGTATGCAGCAAACCCCTCTCCCTTCCCCAACCATATCTGACGGTAGTGACAGATGCATCACTTCTGGGATCCGGCGGCCATCTGAGGGAGGTGGAGATCAGAGGCCTTTGGTCTCCGGCCGAGTCCAGCCTCTACATCAACCTGTTGGAGCTCCGGGCAGTCCGACTGGCATTGTAAGTCTTTCTACCCTCCTTCAAGGGAAGGCTAGTACAGGTGTTCATGGACAATACCACCATCATCTGGTACTGCAACTAACAATGCAGGGTGGAGTCAGGGACACTTTGTCAAGAGGCCCGCATTACTGAACATGGCTGGAACACCAGGGCATATCTCTGGTGGTTCAACCTCTGGCGGGCTTTCTGAACGCCTGAGCAGACAAACTCAGCCAAAGACGTTTAGCGGATCACAAATGGAGCTTTATCTGGCAGTGGTGCAAGGTCGCTTTCAGCAGTGGTGGGAGCCTTGGTAATTGCATTTAGAAAATGTCATAAAATAGATTACTCGTTATTGTTTTTGCTTTCTGCATTTTTGTAGGTTTTTTGTTGTTTGATACATTGGAGTTTACTGGTGAAGTGGTTACCAGCTAGTTGTTATATCCATCCCCTTGTGTGTAATGTCATCGTAACTGTTGATTCCATGGCTCAGCTCTTGGAGGGATTTTTTGCGGAGGCTTGGGATGGAGGCGTTCTGGTCCAATCCAGAAAGTCTGGCTCTCATTCCAAGGGCCAGGATCAAAGCGATGTTTTGGGAATCAATATCCGAAAAGGAGTTGGTAAAACCAGAGGGTAGTTCTACCCAGGGGTTCCTTCATTTCAAATTTGTTGCTTGTTTCGAGGACACTATTGATGAAATTGTTCCTCCTCTGGCGTGTAAACTATTTCCACGGTTCCGTTACAAGACTTTACCTGCCAAATTGTATTGTATTAAATGGCGCTGCAATACTTTTAAAGATGATCTTTGTCCTTCGTGCAAAGCAAGTCCAGAATCCATTGTGCATTTACCTTTTTTCTGTCCATACTACATATCTTTGAGGAAAAAATTATAATTCCGTTATGTAGATTGGTTGGTCCCAGCCATTACCTAGAGGTGTTGAGAATTGTGTTCACTGACACACGCAGGGTAATGGTTTATGGCTTTGCCAAATATTGGTATGCACTGTGATTTATGCATTCAAAATGTATTTTTCACTATTTTTAACTGTTCCTGTTTTTTAAAACTATTTTATGGCACCTATGTCTTCTTAAAACAAAAAACAAAAATGTTTTTTTATAATCTGTTTTTTTATTCGTCTTGTGCTGTGTGCTTTTTACGATCTTTGTGATATATGATGATGGGTAGTTAGTGTTTGGACACAGTTTCACTTTTCTTTTTTACACCACTAAGAGTGCGAGTTTTTGGAAAGTTTCTTTGGCACTAAACAAAGTTGTTTCAACGTTTTTCTGCCGTTTTTTTACCATATGATCTGTGAATCCTCCATTGAAATGTACCTCGGTATGATAGGCGCTTCGCATTTCAGAATAGAAAGGAAATACTTTTTTGTTGCTGCGTGCACTAGTCTTTGAATGCAAGGAGGTTTTTAAACATCTTCCAGAACTGGAAATACCTGAGGGGGAGGAGTTGGATAAATACTAAACTGTAGTTACGTCATTAGAAAAGACGTTGAATGTAAAATTTTGCTTGGTTGTTTTGTGACATAGGTTTTTTTTTTAAGAGATCACAAGCACATTATTAGTATGTTGGCACATATGTTAATGTTTTCTAGAAACTGAGCTCTCAGTGTCAATTTGAAAATGTAACAGACCAATTGGCCATAGACCAAATCTCTGGTCACTTTGCTGACACTCACATTCAACAGAAAATACTCTCAATGGGCAATCCTACTTTAGAGGATGTCATTAAGATGGCTAAAAGTATAGAGTGGTCACAAATTTCTTTAAAAGAATTGAATGACTCTGAAGCCGTATCAGAGAATGTTAGTGTTGTCCAGAACAAGGCACCTCTAATGAAAGACATGACACCAGATGACAAGTGTTTTTTTTTTTGAGTAATGTTTGATTTGATAGAAGCAGCTAACCGCACGCCAGACTGGTTCGGGATTTTTTTTTTATAGCCGTTCCTCTGCGCATCAGTAGAGGGCGAAAGCGACTCCGTAGCGACGTCGCCCACTGATCATCAGTTTCTTCTTTTCCGCACTCCCAAAGCGGATCTTGGGTTCCTTAGGCCATGTATTTGGCTTATTTTGACGTTTTGTCAACAGAACGTTTTCTAATGTCTCTGGGGTTCAAACTCTCTAGGTCGTGTGGACGTCAGATGTCAACCAAAAACCCTCCCAATATTTGTATGTGGTGCCTTGGCGAAAACCATGAATCCGAGAAGTGCGACTATAGAGAACGCTCAAGAATCTGCTCCAGAATTCCTTTCCGTGGGTGTCCATCGACCTTGATGTCCAAAGGTAAGTTGCGACATAAGTGGTTGAAGTCGCAGCATTCCCTGCCTTTGCAGCATATGCGTAGCGTCTGACGCCCCTCCCCATCCTCCAGTTCAGTAGTCGGGCGAGAGTCTACCCTGCGCCTCCCATTTTTCCCTGGAGCCGGAGGATGTCTGGACCAGATGCAGGAATAATATTCCTCCCTTCATGCCTTCTCCACTTCCCTCTGGTGTGCTTTTCAGCTCCGAGGAGGTCAGAGGAGCATTGCCTGACTCCACGCTGACGAGGTCTCCCTTGGCTTCAGTTAGGCCCTCTGGATCCATTGTCTGATCCATGTCGTCTCCAGTGCACAGCCCTTCAGGGTTCCCACATTCAACACCAGTGTCCGATCAGATGGCTCCGTTGTTGACGTCGGCAACTCCTATTAACGCTATGTCATCTCTCCTCTCCGTAGCCAGTGTATTGCCAGAGCAAAGTCAGACTTCATTGGTGGCCGTGCCGGTGTTGCATTTCGTCCTGGACATCTTTCCTCCTTCTGAGGCACCTCTACTGGTTTTTCTCCAGGAGAACAGGTTTTTGGTGTAGGGTTTTTTGACCCCATGACTGGAACTGTCCAGCCTCCTTAGGAGGTTAGTTGACTTCCTGAGTTGGGTGAGGCCATCGACCCATTAATTGGAGTGCTTCATCAGGACCACACGGGGTTGAGCATGTGCTCCTTTACAGTGAAGCCCTATATGTCATTTTGTTGGGCTCTTGGGCTATGCCTGCTACGGGGCCCCAGTGAACCGGTATAGTATATAGCACACAGACATCGTCCTACCCAGGGGGACCCGGCCTGCGTACTCTGGCAGCATACTCCTCACAGCTTTGCTGTACAGGATGCTACTGCCTCCCCTGACATCAGCACTCTTCCTAATGTCCCCCTAGACAGGGAGTCAAGGAGTCTCGATATATTGGCTGGCATTTTGTTTTCTGCAACCAGTTCAGCCTTGTGGTCCCTTTGTACTGCTTGTGTTCTGAGCCGGTTTTCTCACATGTTGTGGTATTCATTTTTGTGTCTGCACCCCTTGCTTCCATTGAGACCCGGAACAATCTTACCCAGTTGCTCCATGATGACCAATTACTGATTTGATGTGGCATGGATACCACAGATTCTATTGAGTGAGCCATGGTTCTTTCAGTGACATTCCACCATTGTGCCTGGCTACCCAACTCAGTTTTTTCGGAGGCTGTTCAATCCACCTTGGTGGATATGCCTTACTATGGTGTACATCTGTTTGGCGCTCACGCTGATTCCGCCTTTCAGCGTTCTCAGGACAGTCGTTGTGAAACAGGTTCTTGTCTCTATTTTTCTATACTGTCTGCCTCCTTTGTTCCTCCAGAATTAGGCTTGTACATTGAATGGGCTTCTTGATTTCTGTCACATGTGAGCCGTACTAGGGCAGTGTCCATTGGGTTTTTTCTTTTCAATCTCCAACTACGGGTGGCACCCGTTGAGGTGTTCCTGCCCTGTTCCTGCCCTCTGCAGGTATTTTTGATTACTTCTTAATCTGTCGATGACAAGTTATGGTCTCTGTTATTTGGGACACATATTTCTTTGTGACCCTAGTGGGTTTCAACACCTGTTGCTGCAAAGTGTTCTTCTTTTCTGAAATTTTTTTTCAGCCCAAGTTTCTATATAGTATATTTTGCATGCATTGTGTGGATGCACTGTTGCCTTGTTCCCTTTCCTACAGGGAATATAGTCTGTAGACTTTCCGACATATCGTTCTAGCACTATAGTACCCATTATAGGAAACTTCAAATGATGTGCTCTTTGTAAGATAGTGCAAGCGGTTTCTGCTGTGCAACCCTTCCCCCCCCCTCCCAGGCATGTTTTGTCGAGTGTATTTCTCCTCACCATGGGTTTCTTCCTTACACTCAATCTGGTGTCCCTTTTCTCTAGCAGACGCACGGGGACGGGGGCATAGTTCTTGGCCTACGGTACACGGTCTGCCCCTGGCCTAGTCAGTGTTTCCACTTGGGTACTTTTTCAGGCCATAGGCATCTCTTTTTGTGTTAGCACTTGCTATGCATTGGTAAGGAGGACTCCTGCAACTTCTCTTTCTCTCACGGTTCCTTTGCAAGTAACTTTTCCATATCTTGGCTAAGCGTGGATTACTCTTCCGACCTTTTCTTTCCTGTGCCACTGCCTTTGCTGTCTTTAATCTGCTTCTACCCTGCGTGAAGAAGTTATTTGCTTTTCGCTTTTGGGAAATGCCTTGTACCTCGTTGGAAACACATTCTTTGACAGTAGAGATACCAATCACAACATTTAGTTACTGGACTGGTTGTTCATGTGTCGCCTTCTACCCCTTTTCGGGGTTCCTGGCTGTTTTTTCATCTTACGTTCCTTCTGTAACATGTGTTCCTTGACCACCATCTCTTTTGGGTTTGATTCGTAAGGACATTTGGTGATCCTTTCAGTTTCTCTCAATCCTCACAGGCCGTGATAAGGTTCCAACTCTTTGTGGTTCATTATACCACTTATTCCTTAATTGGAGATTCCTTTTGGTTGTGGATTTTTTGTCTCTCTCTCCCTTATCATCCTTTGGAAAATGTGGGTTCTTTTCTCGATCGAGGTATGATCAAGGTTTTTTGCTGTGCTTTGATTATACCTTCCAGTTATTTGTCCTGTCTCCTGTAAAGAAATTTGTTACCTGGCCTCAACACTTGTTGTGTTTGTATGCTCTGCAGCGCCATCTGTTACTTCGGATTCATAGCGATCTTTTGGTTTTAGACCTCCACTTTGTGGCGCTTGGACTTTACTTAGCTATTTACCCTGGCTTTTATCTGCTGCTTCAGCCAGGTTCCTTTTTCTATATATATGTGTGTATATGTATATATATGTGTGTATATGTATATATGTATGTATATATCTGCAAGAAACACGTAGTGATAGATTCCTTACCTTAGAATTACCCCCAGGCGTGACACTGGATCTGGAAAGTTTTCGTCAGCAGTACCCCTGTGCGTCGGAAGGTGGCGTGCGGCTCCGCGTCAGTCGTTGGCATCGTGGTCGCCGAGATGATGTTGCGGCAGCTACTTAGACACCGCCCTCGTGCGCTGACGTCAGTTCTTTCTTTTTCTGCACCTGCAATTGCAGATCCGGAGAGAGCGTGTTACCCCCAGTCACTTTTTGTCTGACTTTTTTTCCGAGGCCTTTTTGTCTCTGTTTCTCTAGTGGTGCCGTAGGGATGCCCGGTTTAAAGTCCTGCGAGTATTGTCATCGCATGATGTCGGTGACAGACCCGCACCGCGTGTGTCTCTACTGCCTTGGGTGTGACCATGACCCCAAGTCGTGCCCCGACTGCCGGGCCATGGCGCAGAAGAATTTGCGGGAGCGGTCCCAAAGGTTGCTTGAAGTCCGGCAGTCGGCTCAGCGCCGTTCAAGCTCCCGGTCTCGTGGGAGGTCCAGAGACCTGTAGCAGAGCCATCACCATTGTTCGTCTTGATCAAAGTCTTCGCACTCGGGGTCAGGTAAGGCGAAGCAGCACAAGAAGTCGAAGAAGCGCCATCGCTCTTCGGCTTCCCCTTTCCCGTCACTGTTGAGGGTGCTGGTGGTGCCACCCCCGCGGCTCCGTCAGAGCCTACACAGTCGCCGCCAGCCTACCCGCCCTTCCCATGTCCGTCGGCAACTCCGGCCCAGCTGCAGGAATTTCTGTCAGCCATGGCCTGCCTCTTTGGGCCAGCAGGCCCCGCCGGCTTGCCTTTGGGGCCCGTTTGCCCGACTGGCGGCCCTCGCTATTCATTGTCGGCGGCTCCGGCATCGCTGTCGGCTCTGGCCCCGGCGCCCCCAAGGATCCAGGTCTGGATCCCGGTTGACACCGGTTGACCTTGTGACACCTCCACTGACGTTGACCCCACCGGCACCAACTCCAACGTCGCCTGTGCCCCTGGGTGAACTCGCTCTTGCTTTCAGCCCTGATGTGGACACGGCGCAGATGGGGCCTTTCTACTCCAATGTCCAGCATCCCTATTTTTGGTCTGTTCAGCGGCCTTCGGAGGAAAGGGAGGACTGAGAGGGGTCTGAGGACCCTCTCACAGCACAGTGGGAGTTTGACCCTGACTGGGTAGAGGAATTGGGGGATGCCAACGGTCTTGACACCTCTCCTGACCTTGGCATGCTAACTCTTCCTACCAGGCCTACGGAGGAGGGTGCGAGTTACGCAGTGGTGTTGCGTAGGGCGACCAAGGCTCTCCACCTCGAACTCCCTACAGTGACCGTCAGGACTAACCTCCTGACATAAGTGCTTCAGCCGGTGGCTACCTCTGCGGAGCCACTGCTGCCTTTTAATGATGCACTTTCAGACGTTCTTTTGGGCACCTGGTCCAGGCCCAACACAGGGGCTCATGTGGATAGGAACGTGGCCCGACACCATCGGCCCGGCCCCAGGAGACCCCATTTTCCTCTCCCAACACCCCACCCCTGAGAGCTTGGTTGTCCAAGCCTCTGCGTCCCAAAGCGCATTCCCTTCCGCACCCCCGGACAGGAAATCCAAGAAACTGGGACAATTCGGTAAGATTTTTTCTTCCGCCAGTTAATGGCTGCGGTCCGTAACCCCGGCATGCCTCTTTGGCCGTTATTCCCACTCTGTGTGGGATACGGTGGTGCAGGTGCTGCCTCAGTGTCCGGAGGAGGCCAGGACAGTGCTCTCTCAAGTGACTGCTGAAGGGAGAGATGCAGCGAAGTTCACGATTCGCTGGGCAGAGCGATTTCCGCGACAGTGGCGCTCCGTCGCCACGCCTGGCTGAGGACCACTGGTTTTTCGGGGTGTGTCCAGAACACCTTGATGGATATGCCCTTTGATGACATTCGCCTTTTTAGCAATAAGACAGATAGTGCGTTGGTTCGCTTTAAGGACTCACGGGCTGCGGCCAAGTCCTTGGGCCTTTCGGCCACACGCCCTCCTCCGCCTTCTGCTTTTCGCTCCTTTCGTGACCACGGAAGGGGCGCCCGACACGTTCGCTTCAGAGCTACAGGCCCACGCAGCAACAGTATCATCGCGGACGTGGGACCAGCCGAGGTGGGTCAGGGGGCCTGCGGGCGGGTCAGTCCTCCTCCACCCCGGCCACCACTGCCTCCAAACCTTCCTAGTCTGGTCTTTCAGGCCCATCAAACGGCAGTGGGCAGCAGGATTCGCCATCACTTCCCCCACTGGCGCACCATCACTTCGGACAGGTGGGTTTTACAGATAGTCCGAAGGGGCTATTCCCTCCCCTTCAAAACTACCCCTCCAGCCATGCCATGCCACCCCAGTACCACTGCATGTCGGGTGATCACTTGGCACTTCGTCACCAGGAAGTCTCGGGCCATCGAGCGTGTTCCTGTGCCAGAAGTAGGACGTGGCTGTTATTCCCACTACTTTCTGGTGCCCAAGAAGGAAAAGGGCCTGCGTCCTATCTTGGACCTAAGGGACGTCATTTGCTTCCTCCGGAAGGAGAAGTTCAAGATGCTAACTCTGGCTCAGGTGTTATCTGCTCTCGACCCTGGAGACTGGATGGTAGCGTTGGACCTGCAGGACGCGTATTTTCATATTCCTGTCCTGCCGGCCCACAGGCGTTACCTGTGGTTCACGGTAGGCCTCGAGCACTTTCAGTTTACCCTGCTCCCCTTTGGCCTTACCAGCGCCCCTCGGGTGTTCACGAAAGTGATGGAGGTGGTCGCAGCTTATCTGCGTAGATCAGTGGTTCCGGTCTTCCCCTATCTCGACGACTGGCTGTTGAAGGCGGACTCGCCCCAGACAGTCGTCTCCCACCTCCAGACTACGGCTGACCGCCTGCATTTGCTGGGGTTCTCCATCATTGTGCCAAAGTCGCACCGGATTCCCTCTCAGAAACTCCTCTTCATCGGAGCGGTTCTGGATTCGACGCAGTTTCGGGCCTATCCTCCCGAACGGCGAGTCCAGGATATTCAGGCTATGATATCGATCTTTCGGCCTCTATCCTGGTTTTCGGTCACGATGACCCTGAGGCTGCTGGGCCTCATGGCCTCCTGCATCCTGCTGGTCACTCATGCCAGATGGCATATGCGGGCTCTGCAGTGGGACCTGAAGTTCCAGTGGGCGCAACATCAGGGAAACCTGTCCGATTACGTCCAGATCTCGGAGGGCACCACACAGCAGCTGCAGTGGTGGCTCACAAACCGCCATTGGGTCCAGGGCAGATCCCTCTCCCTTCCCCAACCGGAGCACACAGTAGTGACGGACGCGTCCCTCCTGGTATGGGGGGCCAAATGGGAGAGGCGGAGATCAGAGGCGTCTAGTCTCCGGCAGAGTCTAGGCTCCATATCAGTCTTCGAGAGCTTCAGGCGATCTGACTTGCACTGAAGGCATTCCTTCCCTCTGTCAAAGGAAAAGTGGTGCAGACGTACACAGACAACACCACCGCCATGTGGTACTGCAACAAACAGGGCGGGGTGGGGTCGTGGACCCTATGTCAGGAGGCTCTGTGTCTCTGGGCATGGCTGGAACAGCAGGGCATTTCACTGGTGGTTCAACACCTGGCAGGTTCGCTGAACGGCAGGGCGGGCAAACTAAGCCGCAGGTGCATGATGGATCACAAATGGCGTCTTCACTCGGACATGGCGCAAGGTCTCTTACGACAGTGGGGAGAGCCTTGGTTAGATCTATTCACCACCGAAGAGAACGCGCAATGTCAGCAATTCTGCGTGTTGGAATTTCCAAGGCGGCACTCGCAACGCTTTTCGGCGCGAGTGTGGTTCCTTTCTGTTGTACGCCTTTCCGCCTATAACACTTCTGCCCAGAGTGCTGAAGAAGATCAGGCGCAACCGGGCCCAAGTCATTCTTGTGGCTCCGGACTGGGCTTGAAGAGTTTGGTTTCCCGAGCTACTCAGTATGACGATCGATCCCCCGATCCGACTGCCTCTTCGGGAGGATCTTCTGCCGCAGCAGCAGGGGACGGTCCTCCATCTGAACCTCTCCAGTCTCCACCTTTTTGCGTGGAGATTGAACGGCGGCAGTTGATTCCTTTCGACTTGCCTCCTGAAGTCTGTGATGTCATTCTGGCAGACAGGCGTACCTCCACTAAGTTGGTATATGCCTGCAGGTGGAATAAATTTGTGGCATGGTGCACAGTAAAGGTTGTGGATCCCCTTTCTTCCCCTCTTTCGGAAGTTCTTCTGTTCCTTCTTTCTTTGGCCCAGCAGGGCTCTGCTCTAGGCACTATCAAGGGCTGCCTTTTTCAGGCTCCCTGCTCAGCGCTCTCTTTTCAAGATCCCTGTTGTTAATAGATTCCTCAAAGGCATTACCCATCTTTGACCTCCTTTTCCTTTTGTAATGCCACAGTGGGACTTGAACCTGGTTATTACATATTTAATGTGCGCTCCCTTTGTGCCTCTTCACAACTGTTCTCTTCGTCTGTTAACTTTAAAGACTGCTTTCCTGGTTGCCATCACCTCTGCCAGGAGAATAAGTGAGCTCCACGCTCTTTCTTGTAAACCTCCTTTTCTATCTGTCCATCCGGGCAAGGTTGTGCTCAGAACACGTCCATCCTTTCTGCCAAAAGTTGTCACTGCCTTTCACATAGGGTAGACCATCACTTTGCCCACCTTCTTCCCGCCTCGGCATCCTTCCAGAGCGGAAGAGAGGCTCCACCATCTGGACCCAAAAACGTGCACTCTCCTTTTACCTGAATCTCGCACAGTTCCAGGTGGATGATCAACTCTTTGTTGGCTACGTTGGTGCCAAAAAAGGTCGGCCCGTACACAAGCAGACTATCTCCCTCGGGGTCGTCTTGTGTATTAAAGACTGTTTTTCTCTGGCTAAAAATGAGCCTCCCGTGGGGCTGCGCGCCCATTCCACCAGGGCGACTGCTGCCACTACTGCGTTGGGTCGTGGTGTCCCCTTACAAGACATCTGTCAGGCAGCTACGTGGGCCTCATTGCACACTTTTACTAACCACTACTGCCTGGACAGCCAAGTCCGGAGAGACTGCTTCTTTGGCCGTTCTGCTCTCCGGGACTTCCTGGTGTGATCTTGGTTTGCAGACCCACCTCCGGGGTTGGTATTGCTGGGGTATCTTTTCTAAGGTAAGGAATCTATCACTAAGTGTTTCTTTCAGATGAACAATTTGCTTACCTTTGGTAACGATATATCTGTAAGAAACATTAGTTAGTGATAGATTCCTTACCGCCCCACCCATCCTCCCCATTCTGCGAACTGATTTCTAGGGTTAGGGTCATCCCTTTCAGGGCCCTAGTTTCAATGCACCAGTGGTCAGTATCTTGCATGGCTCTGCATCTCTGGCGCGGAAAGTTGTGTACAGAACTGACGTCAGCGCGCGGGGGCGGCGTCTAAGTAGCTGCCGTGACGTCATCTCGGCAACCAGGACGCCAACGACTGACATGGAGCCACACGACGCCACCTTCCGACGCGCAGGGGTACTGCTGACGAAAACTTTCCAGTCTGATGCCTGGGGGTACTTCTAAGGTAAGGAATCTATCACTAAATGTGGGTGATGGAATTATAAGTGCAGTGCATGTGAGTGAAATTAAAAGGATTTGGAGGAGAAAAACTCCCTTTAATACAAATACCTGCCAATCCTGCATTAAAAATAGTGTAGAAGCAGCTTTGAGCACATAGGCCGCTTCACAGTATGGTCAACAAGTTTCAGCCTGATGGGCTATTAGCCCAGGCTTTCTTCAGGACCTAAACAACTAATTGCTACTGCATTACCAATTTGGTCATGAGACTTCTATGTGAATGAAATTGTCATAAAATACAACCTTATACATGATCATTCCTCAGTACAAGCGGAGTGTTCTTCACACCTGTCTTGTTTGAGGTCTAACCTCACCTCACCCGGTAACAACTCAGGTATGGCAGACCCCGCCCTCTCCGTCGGTGCCTCGGACTCTCCTGACGGAGAGGGCGGGGTCTCAGGGGAAGCAATTCGTTGTTTAGGTCCTGAAGAAAGCCTGGGCTATTAGCCCATCAGGCTGAAACTTGTTGACCATACTGTGAAGCGGCCTATGTGTACAAAGCTGCTTCTACACTATTTTTAATGCAGGATTGGCAGAGGTATTTGTATTTAAAGAGAGTTTTTCTCTTCCAAATCCTTTTTAATTTCACTCACATGCACTGCACTTATAATTCCATCACCCAAAGCATTTAATATCCATTATAGAGACCTATAATGAGGTAAACAAAAGGTCTCTTTCTTTTCTTCCTTTTTTTGCTTTCACTTCCTCCGGTCGTGATTTCCGTGACCTGGCCGAAATCCGATCCACATGACTGGCCTCTGATATCTGGAGGGCAGTGGTAGGAAGGAAGGATATCCAAATGATGACACTGACCTCTTTTGGTAGTTTATGGAAATCCAACCAGTTCGCCTTTTGCTTTTTGGGTACTCTTCGGTGCTGGCACTCCTGTGTGACCTGATAATTTAGTTCTTGCTCCCTTTTGTAGACCACCAGATTTATTTGTTGTTCTTAGTTGTAGTGGAGAAGTCTGTTATCTGGTTGTTAAACTTTCCCTAGGACCCTTTTTTCTTTTGTAATTGTTGATGATGTGTGTGTGTGTGTGTGTGTGTGTGTGTGTATATATATATATATATATGTATATATATATATATATATATATGCTTTTTAATTAAGGTGAGCATTGGTTGTGGATATATAGCCGGTTTGCTGATACCGGCTTCGGACACGCCCTCTCGGTCAGGAGCACCGCGTCTTTCAGCAGATCTTGTGGTGGAGTACGAGGAGTACAAACGCGGTGCCCCACCCGAGCAAAAACCACTGCCATTAGGTCGTTATGCTTGCGAGTTGCGAGGGGAGAGGAGGCAGCGAGTGGCTGCCTGTTAAGGATACAGATTAAGGTGTGAGCCGGACCAACATTTCCAAGAGAACTGTGGCAGTATACAGTCCAGCGCAAAGAACTTTGGGGCATCACTGGGTGTTTGGAAGTCCCCATCACTGTATGAGGTACCACGTTGGACTGCAAGTACCATCATGCAGTTCACTTGAAGTCCAGCAGCATAATGATAACCACCTGTTTTAAGTAGGAGGAGCCGAGAGACTGCTTTTAAGGAGTGATCTCTGAGCCAAAGGTGAATCTACCAGCCTGTGAGACTGGCACTATATATATATATATTAGCCACTTCTGTTCGCGCTAATCTCTGCCTCTTCTCGGGTGGCGGGCTACCGGCAGGGTCGCGACCCCTTCAAATCCAATCAACAATCAATCTTTCTTCGTGCAAAGACTGCGCTGAGCCCCAATTCTTATTCAGAAAGCGTGCTTTATTTCAAGCAAAAACAAACAATGTCCCGACGCGTTTCGGAACCGTAGTTCCTTGGTCACGGGTCGTCAGACGTTGGTATGCATCACATGATATAGTGCAAAGAATAAACAATACAAAAGAAGGACTACGGATATAGTCTGTTATCACTATTGTATCTACCGCCATATTGGAATGGTTAATAGGTATCACAATGTAATGGAACAAAAAACCATCAATTAAATGCAAGATTGTTCTCTAGCATAACTTAATCGTTGATCATTACAAAATCAGAAATCTGACTTCAACCCTATATCCAATTGATCAAAAACATTTCATAGAGGGTTTTCAAACATTGACTGGTTAAAATAATACCCTGTCTATTCGTATCTCTTACCCATGTGGGTCGAGAATAATTACAACAAATATATAATACTAGTAGTGACATTCCAAGGTGTCAAACATAGTTTAGTACGTTAATATCACGTCTGTTTTTTACGTCTGTTTTTTATACCCCAGTGGGTTGAGAATGTCCAGTCAAGCAGAAAACAAAAATACAAATTTAGATTTTTAGAATTTTAGAAATAATGATGTTCCAATGCCCAAGTGGGCTAATCATATCAAATGTGTGATACCAGTAGTGATACTACTTCAAGGCGTTTAAATACTGCAATTCTTCGTAAACAGATGTGCACTCCGTCTCCTATAAAAAAAATAAACCAAATGCACTAATCATTAAAATGATTATTAATTTTAAACTGTTAAAATTACATGAACATCTAACATACAAGGCACCAAATCCAGATTAAAAACCTATGATGAACAGCAGGTTTTTCGATCTTACTATATAACAATGAATTCTAACCAAGGTGGACTGACAATTCTTCATCTTTGTTAATGCCCCCTGGGACCATAGTTTCATATTTAATTATCAATCGAGATTCTAATCTGCGCAATTCTTGCGTTCTGTTACCTCCTCTCTCTGATTTTTCAATTCTGTCCAGGGCACAGAATCTCAATAACCTACCTTCACCTTGATCAAAGTGAAAAGAGACACAATATTGGAAACCAAGATAAATACAGAAAAAGAGGACGCAACAGTAAGATTTATTACCACTTTCAGTAGCCAAGCAAAGGAGGTTAGAAAGTGCTTAAATAAATTCTGGAAAGTGTTGCGAATTGATGAAACCTTCATTAAATGTACAGATAAGTTTCCTAAAACAACATTTCGTAGATGTCCAGCGCTGAAGGATGTACTCTGTAATAACATTCTTCCAGAGTCCGAAGCAAAATCCACGATTCAGGGTTTCTTTACATGTACCTCCTGTAAAGCTTGTAGAAACAGCTTCAATTGTAAAGAGATAATTTTATCAAAAGCTATGAAACCATTCACTATAAGAAAACATCTGAATTGTAAATCGGATTTTTGCGTCTATGCATTAATATGCCCCTGCCAGTTAGTATACATCGGCAGTACTATTAACCAGGTGAAATTGCGCATTCTAGAACATATGCGTGCTATAACCAATGAAGACAGACAATACCCTATTGCTCGACATTTCAAGGAATGTCATAAGAAAGATAGTAGGTTATTGAGATTCTGTGCCCTGGACAGAATTGAAAAATCAGAGAGAGGAGGTAACAGAACGCAAGAATTGCGCAGATTAGAATCTCGATTGATAATTAAATATGAAACTATGGTCCCAGGGGGCATTAAAAAAGATGAAGAATTGTCAGTCCACCTTGGTTAGAATTCATTGTTATATAGTAAGATCGAAAAACCTGCTGTTCATCTTATGTTTTTAATCTGGATTTGGTGCCTTGTATGTTAGATGTTCATGTAATTTTAACAGTTTAAAATTAATAATCGTTTTAATGATTAGTGCATTTGGTTTATTTTTTTTATAGGAGACGGAGTGCACATCTGTTTACGAAGAATTGCAGTATTTAAACGCCTTGAAGTAGTATAACTACTGGTATCACACATTTGATGTGATTAGCCCACTTGGGCATTGGAACATCATTATTTCTAAAATTCTAAAAATCTAAATTTGTATTTTTGTTTTCTGCTTGACGGGACATTCTCAACCCGCTGGGGTATAAAAAACAGACGTAAAAAACAGACGTGATATTAACGTACTAAACTATGTTTGACACCTTGGAATGTCACTACTAGTATTATATATTTGTTGTAATTATTCTCGACCCACATGGGTAAGAGATACGAATAGACAGGGTATTATTTTAACCAGTCAATGTTTGAAAACCCTCTATGAAATGTTTTTGATCAATTGGATATAGGGTTGAAGTCAGATTTCTGATTTTGTAATGATCAACGATTAAGTTATGCTAGAGAACAATCTTGCATTTAATTGATGGTTTTTTGTTCCATTACATTGTGATACCTATTAACCATTCCAATATGGCGGTAGATACAATCGTGATAACAGACTATATCCGTAGTCCTTCTTTTGTATTGTTTATTCTTTGCACTATATCATGTGATGCATACCAACGTCTGACGACCTGTGACCAAGGAACTACGGTTCCGAAACGCGTCGGGACATTGTTTGTTTTTGCTTGAAATAAAGCACGCTTTCTGAATAAGAATTGGGGCTCGGCGCAGTCTTTGCACGAAGAAAGATTGATTGTTGATTGGATATATATATATATATACATATACATATATACATATATATATTCACTGAAAAAACCATAGCTTTCACCAGTGAAATTCCCCCGTTATAGTTGGTTCAGGTAACTATAACTCGCGCGCCCGCAATGCACTGCTGATGACGTCACATATTACATCACTCATGACATGGTCAGTGACATCACTCATGACATCATCCAGTGAATGTGTGTTTTTCTGAAAATTAAATATGTTTTATATATGTTCGAGGCATGTGGGCTGCTGAATTCATATCTGTGCATAGATCGCCGCCTAGTGTTGGGTCCGGATGTTTGCACGTTGTTGTCCTGGAAGAGTCTTCGAAGTATCCTTGGATAGGTGACTCCTCCCCTGGACTACAGTGCGCATGGGCATCCTCTCCATCCTCAGATTGTTTTTTTCCGCCATTGGGTTCGGATGTGCTATCTTAGCTCAAGTTAGGAAAATATTTGGTCGAGGCCAAAAGGCCTTTAGTTCGCGTCGGTACTGTTTATCGATCGGGTCTCGATAGCATTTTGCTAGTTTACTAACTTTCAGCACCGACTTCTTTCGCATTTACCTGTCCATCGACTACTTCGACGATGGAATCCAGGACGCCATTCAAAAGGTGTCCGGTATGCAATGCGAAGTACCCACACATAGACGTCCATCCGGTGTGCAACAAATGCCTTTCGCCGGACCACGACGAATCGACATGCATGGCCTGTGCCCGGTTCCGTTCCAAGAAGACTCTAAGGAACCGAAGAGCGGCGAGACTCGAGGCGCAGCACGCGGCACCGGCCCCGACAGACATCTTCGACGAGGCCGACGTCGAAGAATTAGAAGTCATACCCTCCAGTCCCGTTTCCGAACACGACCCCGGATCGGACGAGGGCGACGAGTCACTCTTCCACAGAGGTGAAGACGACACCGAGGTAGGAGACGACGAGGAGGCCTTAGGGGCCGAAGAGAGTAGCTCCAATGATGAATAAGGCCTACCTGTTCAAACCGAAGAAACACCAGCGCCACAGCCTTTGGCTCCGGTCGAGGGATCGCCTTCGGGCCTTACCCGAGACCCATCCCGTAGTTCTTCGGCCCCGCCCTCGGGCCCGGCCTCGGACGTTCAGCAGCAGCCATTGCTGCATAAGCCAGCTGGTTTCCCTACCACAAAACCGAAACCGAAAGCTGCTCCGGTTCATACGAAACCGAAACTGAAAGTAGCGCTAGTGGGATCGAGGCCTTCCACGCCTTCGACGCCAACGCAACGCGTCGGCACCGACCGCACCAAGAGGGACTTCGGTGCCGAACTGGAATCGGGCGACATCGGAGTCGACAAGCGGAAAAAGGCCATCGGCACCGAGAAACCTACTCGGCTACCGACGCCCACAACACCGAGGGCAATACCGCCCGCTTCGCCTCGCGTCGCTCCCTCGACGACGCCGATGCCTCACCTATCGAGGACGTCGACGGTGATCTCCACACCTCGACTCGAGGACCCGCCGGCACCGAAAAAATCCACGCCCGGCTCTACGAACCTGCCCGGTGCCAAAGCCTCGACGGCGCCCCAAGTGCGGCCTGCTGCGACGCAAAGCATCAAAACCAAGGCCCTCAAAGACCCGTCGGGTTCCGGCCCGATCGGAGCTCCAGCAACCTCTACGGGGCCAGCCAACATTACCTTCGGCTTGCCTCCGTCAACAATCCCGAAGATGTTCCAACTCAGGACACGGGTTACCCAGACTTCGGTTCCACCGGACGAGACGTCTCCGTCACGGGTCATCGACGCCGACACTGGCAGGATGATTCTCCACGACCGAAGAATAACTTCGGAACCGCCATTGGACCCTTTCAGGATCCCACTAAAAAGGAAGCTGCCGGTGGAATCGGAACCTCTCCTTTATGAACCGTTCCATTCCTCCTACCAGGATCCACGCCGGTTCTCCCCCACGCGCTCCGACACGGATGCATTGGAGGACTACATGGATGACCAAGCACCCTACCATGTAGACACAGACCCTGATGACCAGCAGGACCCTGATCAAACTTGGGGCGACCCTGCAGACCCCAGTGCACCTCTCGATACACAGGACCCACAACTCTATGGGGCAAAAACATCTCCCACGGAGGATACTGCGGCTTTCAACGCTCTTATTGAACGTGCTGCAAATAACCATGGGGTACAGCTTCACTCAGATACCATCGAGGATGACTTTCTAATGGACACTTTTGCATCCTCAGAAAGGCATGTAAAAACTCTGCCAATGCTGAAGGGGGTCCTCAAACCAGCTAAAGACATTTTCAAGGAACCCACCAGGGCACGAGTGATAAACCCCAGGATTGATAAAAAATACAGATCAGCACCTGGGGATCCTACTTACATCAAAGGACAATTACCACTCGACTCCATCGTCGTAGCGAATGCTCGCAAGAGGGCACACTCGCAAACGACAGGTGACGCTCCTCCCCCGGACAAAGAGTCCAAGGTGCTAGAGACCTCCGGCAAGCGAGTTGCCGCCCAGGCCGCCAACATATGGCGCATAGCCAACACTCAAGCGCTCCTCGCTCGCTACGATAGAGCGCACTATGATACATTGGAACAACTACTCCAACATCTCCCTGACCAGTTCAAAGAAGGTGCAGAACTTCTTATCAGAGAGGGGCAGCTACTCACAAATGCTTCCATCAAATGTGCACTAGACGCTGCAGACACGGCTGCCAGGGCCATAAACACAAGCGTCATGCTGCGACGACATGCCTGGCTACGAATCTCAGGATTCAAGCCTGAGGTACAAAATAACATACTGAACAAGCCCGTCAACCCCGACTATTTATTCGGCCCAGAGGTTGACACCACCCTCGAAAAGATAAAAAAGGACACGGACACTGCAAAGTCCATGGGCGCCCTCCAAACTCAGTCCTTTCGGAGCGGCTCCTTTCGTCGCCCCGGAAACAAGGGGGCAGGTAGAGGACAGGGGTCACAACCAACGTATAACAAAGGCAATACACAGACCACCTACGATAAAAACACACGAGGTGGATATCGTGGCTCCAGTACAAAGGGCAGAGGACGTGGCTACGGCAACACCAGGTCCTCCCCCAAGAACAAGCAGTGACGCCCTCTCCCTTCCTCCCGACCACATAACACCTGTCGGGGGAAGACTACAAAGGTTCCTGTCCACGTGGAACTCCATCACCACGGACAGGTGGGTCAAAGGTATTATAAAATACGGTTACTGTCTGGAGTTAACCTCCACTCCACCCACAATACCACCAAGAAACCGTCCTATGTCCTCAGAGCACTTAACGCTCTTACAGCAAGAGGTGCAAAGTATGCTTCTAAAAGGCGCTATAGAGGTCGTCCCCATCCACGAGCAGGGTACAGGGGTGTACTCCCTCTACTTTTTAATTCCAAAGAAGGACGGGTCGCTCAGGCCTATATTAGATCTGAGACCCCTGAACCAGTACATTCTTTCGGAGCACTTTCACATGCTCACCCTACAGCAAGTCCTTCCGCTTCTCAAGCAGGGAGACTTCCTAGCCTCACTGGACCTCAAGGATGCGTACTTTCACATACCCATCCACCCCTCACACAAAAAATACCTCAGGTTCACTGTTCAGGGGCAGCACTATCAGTTCAAGGTCCTTCCCTTCGGCGTGACAACAGCGCCCAGGGTTTTCACGAAGTGCCTAGCTACGGTGGCAGCACATTTACGGAGGCAGCATATACACGTCTACCCCTACCTAGACGACTGGCTCGTTCAAGCGAAGTCAGCCCAGCAATGTGCAAGCCACATGTCCCGCACCATTCACCTTCTTCACAGTCTGGGATTCTCACTAAATTACCCAAAGTCCCATCTCCAGCCCGCACACGTACAACAGTACCTAGGTGCGACTATAGACACTCTGGCGGCCACAGCTCAGCCAAATTTAGTGAGGATCAACAGCATACAACTGCTGATCTCCAAGTTCAAACACAATCACTCGCTTCCAGCGCGAGTGTTTATGCAGTTGATAGGCATGATGGCCTCCTGCATCTTCATAGTCCCGCACGCGAGGTTACATATGCGCCCACTTCAGGAGTGCCTAGCACGTCAGTGGAATCAGGCTCAAGGACAGTTGAAAGACCTAGTGTTGGTGAGCGGTCGGGCATACAACTCTCTGCATTGGTGGAATCCACAAAACCTTTGCAAGGGCCGACCGTTCCAAGAGCCTGTTCCGCAAATAGTACTGACAGCGGACGCGTCTCTCCAGGGATGGGGAGCTCATGTACTCCACTACACAGTACAGGGACTATGGACGACACAACAGAAGAAGATGCACATCAACCTTCTGGAACTGATGGCAATCTTCCTGGCCATGAAGGCATTCAAAGTACATCTGTGCAACAAAGTCGTGTTGATCCGGACGGACAACATGACTGCCATGTACTACATACAGAAGCAGGGAGGAACACACTCTCCACAGTTGTCTCATCTGGCTCAGAGCATGTGGAAGTGGGCCATTCAGAGGAACATGTTCCTCATGGCGGAACACCTCCCTGGCAAGGACAACCAGATGGCGGATCTGCTAAGCAGACACAGCCACCAGATGCACGAGTGGGAGTTACACCCATCAGTACTCCAACCGTACTTCCAGCAGTGGGGTCATCCAGAGATAGACCTATTCGCGACAAGCGAAAACGCAAAATGCCAAAGCTTCGCCGCCAGATTCCCACATCCGCAGTCGCAGGGCAATGCGATATGGATGAACTGGTCCGGCAGATTTGCGTACGCTTTTCCCCCAGCGCCGCTGATACCGCTGGTGGCTCGCAAACTACGACAACACTCCCTGACACTCGTCCTAGTTGCTCCCACGTGGGCACGCCAGCCGTGGTACACCACCTTCCTCGAACTCTCCGTGGTGCCGCATCAAAGGCTGCGGATCAAACCCGCGCATTTGACGCAGAACCATGGAGAGGTTCAGCACCCAGATCCGCAACAGCTGAACCTGGCGATCTGGCTCCTGAAGTCCTAGAGTTTGGCTATCTCAACCTGCCACCTGACTGTATGGACATCATCAAGGAGGCCAGGAGACCCACTACCAGGGCTTGCTATGCAGCCAAATGGAAAAGGTTCGTCATTTATTGCGGTAATAATGACATCAACCCGCTGGACGCATCCATCCACAACATCATCTGTTACCTCTTACACCTATACCGATGCAATCTGGCGTACACCTCTATACGTGTCCATTTGACCGCAATATCAGCCTACCTGCAAACCAGGCAGCACCTCTCTCTATTCAGAGTGCCTGCCATCAAAGCATTCTTGGAAGGGCTCAAACTGGTCATTCCACCTAGTCACCCACCGGCTCCAATGTGGAACCTCAACTTGGTCCTCACACGCCTGATGGGTCCACCCTTTGAACCTCTACACTCATGCGAGATTCAATTCCTTACCTGGAAAGTGGCCTTCCTAGTAGCGATCACTTCCCTAAGAAGAGTTAGTGAACTCCAGGCACTAACCGTTCAAGAGCCATTTATTCAGGTTCACGCCAACAGGGTCGTACTACGTACCAACCCCAAATTCATGCCCAAAGTAATATCGCAGTTCCACATGAATCAGACTATTGAACTGCCCGTTTTCTTCCAAAACCCACAAACTGTTGCAGAAAGGGCACTACATACACTAGATGTACGGAGGGCCCTCATGTACTACATCGACAGGACTAAACCATTCAGGAAGACAAAACAACTGTTCGTTGCCTTTGCCCCACACCACAAAGGTAACGCCATCTCCAAAGCAGGGATAGCCAGATGGATAGTTAAGTGTATTCAAATCTGTTATCAAAAGGCAAAACGCACATTAACTATTCCACCACGAGCCCACTCAACACGTAAGTTGGGGGCTTCCATGGCCTTCCTAGGAAATATTCCCCTGCATGATATATGCAGAGCAGCCACATGGTCCACTACACACACATTTACAAAACACTATTGTGTAGATGTGCAATCAAAACAGCAGGCAGCTGTAGGACAGGCTGTTCTCAAGACACTTTTTCAGACCGCTGCAGCTGGCACGGGTGGCCGCCGCTAATAGAGGGCACTGCTATGTATTCTATGCACAGATATGAATTCAGCAGCCCACATGCCTCGAACTGAATATGCTACTTACCAGTATGCATCTGTTCTTGGCATGTAGGGCTGCTGACATTCATATCGCCCTCCCTCCTCCCCGGCGCCTGTCGCAGCTGCAGCTCTCAGAATTACTGCAAGCATGGTCATCACTTTCTGTATCTACTCCATCACTGCCACAATGGCGAAAAACAATCTGAGGATGGAGAGGATGCCCATGCGCACTGTAGTCCAGGGGAGGAGTCACCTATCCAAGGATACTTCGAAGACTCTTCCAGGACAACAACGTGCAAACATCCGGACCCAACCCTAGGCGGCGATCTATGCACAGATATGAATGTCAGCAGCCCTACATGCCAAGAACAGATGCATACTGGTAAGTAGCATATTCAGTATATCTCAAGGTCGATGGAAGAATACATGGGTATGTAAGTGTCTAAATGGATGATTTTTATTTTGAAAAATTGATTGTATAACTGACTGATTAAGTGCATCTTAGTGAATGCATGGGTTAGTGAGTAATGTTTAAATATGTAAATATATGTATCAGTCTCACTTTGTGTATAAGTGGCTGCATGGGTTGGTGAGTAGCTACATGAGTGTCTATATGGGTTATATAGTTGTTTTTTTTTAGTATCAGTATGAGTGTCTGTATGGTTTGGTGGGGGGTATTACGTAGTGCATAGATGCATGAATGAGTGACTCACTGTATGTGTTGAAGTCCGCATGTGTGCAGGACTGTATGGGTGGATGAGTGTGTGTATGGGTGTGTTAGTGAGTGACTGACTGTCTCAATAGTGTCTTTATGAGTAACTACATATGTTTTAAACTAGTAATATGTGAGTATTGGTGTATATAAGTGAGTAGATTGGAAAAGTTCCTGTATAAATTAGTATGAGTTTCTATAAGTGATTGCTTAAGAGAGTAAGTATGTGTAAGTTTCTGTAGCAGTAAGTGTGGTGGTGTGTGTATAACTGTATATGCAATTTAATGGATGTTTGATACTTTGTTTGCATGTGTGACTATGTGTGTGAGTAACTATAGATGAGTGTCAGTGTGTAACAGGAGTACATATGATGAGTGAGTACATGTATGAGTGACTGTATAGGACTGTTGGTGAATGAGTGGATGTGTTTGTAGAGATTTGAATTACTGAATAGGTGTGTTGTAAGTTGTATTGGTATGTCCATTGTTTTGAAAATGTTAGTTTCTATTTTTGAGTGTGTGTATCAAAGGCTATATTAGGGTGAGAGGAGGTCTGCCACTCTATCACAAGGATGATGTCATCAGTGATGTCATCAGTGATATCATGAGTGATGTCACTGACCATGTCATGAGTGATGTAATATGTGACGTCATCAGCAGTGCATTGCGGGCGCGCAAGTTATAGTTACCTGAACTATCTAGAACGGGGGAATTTCACTGGTTTTGTCGGAGTGAAATGTCAAGCGAACTATAACAGGCCTGAAACCTAAGGTTTTTTCAGTGAATTTCTAAGGTTTTTTCAATACTAATTTCTAACTATAACATTTCTGAAACCTATGGTTTTTTCAGTGAATTTCAAAGGTTTTTTAAATGCTAATTTGTAACTATAACGTGCCTGAAACCTATGGTTTTTTCAGTTAATTTCAAAGGTTTTTTTAATGCTATTTTCTAACTATGCCTACAGAGGTAGGACATATGAAGAAAGAAGAAAAAACACACAGAAAGATGAAAAAGAAATGCAGAAAGAAGCAACAGAAGTCCTCGAAGACGAAGAAAAGTGTAGGAAGACGTGCAGAAAGAACAAACAGAGGAGCAGAAAGAAGCCTTGTTGCAAAATCATCCTGTACCCTCAAGTTTTTCAGATGGGTACTGGTAGTAACTGACTCTGACTAACCAGTCCTAGAGACAGTGCTATGCTAAAAGACACTTAGAATACAGTGAAAACAACTACATACACTAGGGAAGACTATGCGTTGGGGTACCCCTGTGATTAGCATGAACTCCTCTGTAAGCCCCTATTACATAATAGTGCAGTGGGATTAAATCCACCTCTTAAAACGGGCCACAGGGTGCGTTTGCAAACTGGTGAAGGGAGGGGGGGCTGATGTGACGTGTGTAAAAAACGCCCTGTGTCCGTTTTAAGTTGGGAGTCCCCTTGAATCCTGAGTGTCCCTAGGGTCCAACTAGCCCACTAAGTACCTCCAGTAAGCTCCACAGAGCTGCATTGCAGAGAGGTGTAAAAAGGGGCACGGCCTGGACCACCTCTCTGCAACGCAGCGCAGTGGCGCTTACTGGAAGCACCTGGTGGGCTAGTTGGCCCCCAGAAGCCCTCAGGATTGAAGGGGAATTATTTCCCCAACTTAAAACACGCCACAGAACGTGTTTGCACACGTCACCTCAGGCCCTGTCCTCTCCCTTCACCACTGTGTAAACATGCCCTGTGGCCGTTTTAAGTTGGGAGATTAAGTCCCCTTGAATCCTGAGGGTCCTTAGGGTCCAACTAGCCCACTAGGTACCTCCAGTAAGCGCCACAGAGCTGCATTGCAGAGAGGTATAAAAATGGGCGTGGCCTCTGAACCCCTCTCTGCAACGCTGCTCCCTGGCGCATACTGGAGGTTCCTGGTGGGCTAGTTGGCCCCCAGGGACCCCCAGTATTCAAGGGGAATTACTTCTCCATCTTACAACGCGCCAGGGGGCGCTTTTGCAGAGTGCTGCAGGGAGGGGGCGTGGCCTCCGGCGCAATGCCCGTTCTTTTTTATTTATATATTTTTTAAAGTGGTGCTGTTTGGCCCCCCTTCCTTTTCTATTTTATTGGCCCTGGGGACTCCATCCCCCAGGGCCTGACCCCCATTTTAAGAAAAAATAAAAATAATGTTACAGGAAGGGGTCCACGTGGGCCCCCCTTCCCTGGCCAATTCCGACCCCGGGGACCCCATCCCCCGGGGCATGGCCAAATATATATTTTTTTTATTTATGGAGGGGGGCTGAGTGGTCCCCCTTCATAAGGCCAGCCTTTATTTATTTATTTTTTATTTTCTTTGGGCCCCCCTCCTAGGCCACTTCTAGCCTGGGGAATGGCCCTCCCTCTCTGTTGGGTCCCCAATCCCCCCACGGTCCCGCCGGCTCCCCGCGTCCTGTGGGAGCCGACATTGCTTTTCCACATGGGGAGCTGCTAAGATGCAGCTCCCCATGTGGAAAAGCAATCGGCTTTGGTTTTTGGAAGAGAGAGCAGGTTTCCTGCTCTCTCTTCCAAAAACCAAAGCAGTTTGCTATGGCAGGGCGATAGCAAACTACAGTGTCCCGGGGGTGGGCACCCCAGGACACTGCAGGAGCCGGCCCGGGTGGGTGGCGGTCTCCCCAGGACCATCAAGGGCTCCAGGAGGTGGTCCGCGCGCCCCCCCCCCAACATTTACAAAGCCCCGGGGGGTTGTGGTCCCCGGGGCTTGACGGGTCCTTAACAGACCACCAAATTTAAATACTTAGTGCCCCGGGGAGGTGGCGGTCCCCGGGGCATGTGGAGGGGGCTCAAGCCCCCCCACACAGGAATATTTATTTTGAAAAAAAGCCCTGGGGGTGGCGGTCCCCGGGGTAGTGGGGGGTCGTGTGCCCCCTGCTACACAATTAATTAATTAAAGCCCCAGGGGGTGGCGGTCCCCGTGACGGGGGGGGGGGCTTGGATCCCCCCCATTAAAAATTAAAGCCCCGGGGTGGCGGTCCCTGGGGCTGCGGGGGGGCTGTGTGCACCCCGCAAATATTTGAGCAAAGCCCCGGGGAGGTGGCGGTCCCCGGGGCAGTGTGGGGGGATTGGGCCCCCCCCCACTTCTTTTTTTCCTCTGCCCCCGGGACCTGGGTCGTTTTTTGTTTTTTTATTTGCGAAATTCGTGTTGGGTGCGCGAATCTCGCCAATTTTCTTTTTTAAAAAAATGCTTTTTTGGGCCCTGGGGGTCCTTGTGGGACCCCCTGAGCAGGCCTAGGGGTCAGGGTGTTTCTACCCTGCCCCCTTTTCTTGTTGGGCGCATTACTTTTTCTGTTTTCTTGTGCCTTGGTTCTACCGAGGCACAAGATGGCTGCCAACACTTCCTGGTTTGGAGTGTTGACAGCCAATTAGCAGGCCCTAGTTTTCAAAACTTTTTTAATTTTGATTTTCTCAGCAACTACTGAACGGATTTACACCATTTAACAAAAAGGGATCTTTCTGAACCAAGGGCTACCTTTTTGCCAAATTTGGTGTAATTCCGTTCAGCAGTTCGGGCTGTAGCCGTGTCTAAAGTTTCCTATGGGAAATTGCATGCGGAAAACACGTTTTTGGACCCCCCTTTTTTCTCGGTCCCCGCTTGACTAATCACCCTGAAGCTTTCAAGATAGGAGCAGACCGGAGTACCCCACGAGTTTTGAAAATTTCGCGAAGATTCGTGATTCGGCGCCAAAGTTATTGGGAATAGAATGTTCCTATTTTCCTATGGAAAATAGGTCCTAACTATAACTACCTACTGCCGACCGCCAGTAGTTAATGTATATGTATGTAAATATGTATAGGTATGTATATATTCTCGTTTCTCTCCATTTGACTCACTCCTGTTTGGAAAAACGGGCACAGACCACAGCGTTGTGCAAATGAGTTGTAGTTTATTGCTCCAGGACCTCTACAGCCATGACGCGTTTCAGCCCTCCTTGGGCCTTGATCACATGACACGCTCTGTCAGGTGAGCAGTTTTTTAATAGGCATTTTTTTCTTCTTTTTTTATTGCATTAATTAACAATAACTTTATTCAGTGCCATTGCTTAACCAGTGTTTTGAAGTGAAACATGCATATCAAAATAGAAAACACATACCCACATAGATGGAGAATGTCATAGCAGCAAAAAACATTGGACATTTGTATAGAGTAATAGTTATAATGTCACCTTTACCCTCATGCTTGCATTGCGGTAAAATACCATTGCGGCACTCTCATTGATTGTAATAAGATGGAATAGAGATACACTATATATAAAAATCCCTCAATTCTTTATAACATTATAATTTGTTATAAAAAATATGAAAAAAATACATGAATTTAAATATGCCTAAAATCATTTAAAATTCGGACATTTCGGTAAAATACTTAATTATATAGTAACCGTGTCCTTAGTCTATTGTGCATATTTAGCTAGTATTGTGCAAAATTATCATTGCTGTATGTAAACATTCTGTGTTTCAAAAAAGTGCCAGTGTTGTGCAAAAAAGCAAAGTAAAAAATTATTTTAACCTCTAAAAATATGAAACCCTAAAAAAAAGCCTTAAAATAACTATTTTAGTTGAATCACCCTATGTGTCTAAATTGGTATGGGAGGCGGCAGTTACAATATTTTGATTTACTTCTCAAAATGCGGCCTGATGTCTTAGCGTTTATCAGTTTTTTTATGATCATCATTAGATTGTTTTGAAACTTGAAAATTGAATATTTGAATATTAAACAGTTGGCAGATACAATTTGTTAAAAGCCCCCGGGTGGGCCATGTCCCGGGGGCAATTTGATTTATGTAGCCCTGGGGACCGCCACCTTCCCCGGGCTTTCTCATTTATTCACGGGGGCACACAGCCCCCCCTCCCCCCGTAGCCCCAGGGACCACCACCTCCCCGGGGCTTTAGATACGTTGGGAGTGGGGCACGCGGCCCCCCTCCAGGAGCGTGTCATTGCCATTTGTTATGACAGGGTTGGAGCACGGCTCCCGCCCTGTCATAGCAAACTCTGCTTCGCTTTTTGGAAGCGAGAGCTGGAAACCTGCTCTCACTTACAAAAACCGAAGCAGAATTGCTTTTGCACAAGTGGAGCTGCATGTTAGCAGCTCCCCTTGTGCAAAAGCAATGCCGGCTCCTGCAGGAGGAGGGTAGTCGGCTGGGACCATGGGGGCTCCTCCAACAGTGAGGCCAGGCCCCAGGGGATGGGGTCCCCGGGGCAGAAGTGGCCTGGGAGGGGGGCCCCGCAGCCCTGCTCCCCTTTATTGTTTTTTTTTTATGGCTGGGGAATGGGGTCCCCAGGGCCAATAGTGGCCTGAGGAGGGGGGCCACTCTGCCCCCTCTAAAATTAGAAATAAAGGGTAGCTAGGCCCTGGGGGTTGGGGTCACGCGGCCCCCTTCCGTAATTAAATAAAAAGCGCTCAGCCTTTCATCTTTTAGGAGCAGGCAACCATGCTGCTACATCAGTTTGGCAATTTTAGACTTTAAACTACTGCTTAATTTGCGCCTGGGTCTACCAGTGCACACATGGGCACTTAATCATTAGCACTTGCTCTTTGGGCGTGCTGTGTAACAGACTCGTTAGGGAATATGCTGTTTCTCTTTTATAACACACAACACACATACCGGCGAGTGTAATGATGCTAAGGCACAAGCCCACATGGATGGACAGCTCAGTGTGAAAAGAGCCTGCTGCAGAGACCACATGTTCTAGCGCTCAACTACCAATCAATAGCTATGCACTTATCCAATCACTCTGTGAATACTCATGCAGTTATAAAATCACCACGCATTATCCGGGCACTCCTCCAATGACCCAGGCAGTACTCCTTCACTCCTGCAATCACTCAGATACTAACCATGCAATCATACAATAATCCAGGCATTACCCATAAACTAATGCAATCAGTCAAGCATTAGCAATGTAGTCTTCTAGTCACCCAGACATTACCCATGCAGTCATGCAATCACCCATGCAGTACCCATGTAATCCTCCAATCACCCAGTTACTATCCAAGCGCTCATGCAATCACACTGCCACTACCCAAGCACTTATAAAATCACCCGGGCAGTACCCATGCACTCCTTTAATCACCCAGGCACTACTTATACACTCCTACAATCATCCAGGTATTACCTATAAACTCATGCAATCACCCAAGCATTACACATGCACTTACAAAATTAACGAGGCATTACGAAAAATCTTCCAGTCACCCAGGCACTACTCATCCACTGATACAATCATGCAGGTACTACCTATGCACTGTTGCAATAACCCATGCGCTCCTGCAATCAACCAGCTAGTAACCATAGACTTATCCAAGCATTCCACCAATACCCAAGCACTTATAAAATCACCACACACTACTCTTCCACTCTTGCAATCACCTTGACACAATCCATGCACTCATGCAGTCATCCAGACATTACCCATAAACTAATGCAATCATTCAAGCATTACTCGTGTACTCTTTCAATCTTCTATACATTACCTCCATACTCATGCAATCACCATGACATTAACCCAGCAGTTACAAAATCACCCAAGCACCATCCATGCACTCCTCCGCTCACTCAGCCACTACCCATCCACTCATACAATAACTCAGGCACTACTCATGCACTGCTCCAATCAACAAGGCACTACCCATGTATTCTAATCACCCAGACACTACACATTCACTCCTTCAATTTACCAGCCAGTAGACATGAACTCCTCCAATCACTCCAGCACTAGTCATGCACTTATGCAATCACCCAGGCATTACCAATGCACTCATGCAATCACTCAGGCAATCACTCAGGCACTACCCATACACTCATGCAATCATCCATGTATTACCCATAAACCTATGCAATCACCCATGCATTACCCATGCACTTTCAAAATCACTCAAGCAATACCCATGCACTTACAAAAACACCCAGGCATTACAAAAGCAATCTTCCAATCATCCAGACACTATTCCTGCACTGATGTAATATCTCAGGGACTACCGATACAGTGCTCTATTCACCTGTGCACTACCTATGCACTCCTCCGATTACCCAGCTACTAGCCATACAGTTATCCAAACACTCCACCAATACTGAAGCACTTATAAAATCACCATACACTACCCTTGCACTCTTACAATCATCCAGGTGATGCCCATCCACTCATAGAATCATCCATGCATTACTCATAAACTAATACAATCAATCAAGCATTACCCATGCATGCAGTCTTCCAATCACGCATACATTACCTCTGCACTCATGCAATCACCCAAGCAGTAACTAAGCATTTTTGAAATTACCCAGGCACTACCCATGCACTCTTCCAATCATCCACGGAGTACTCATCGACTCATGGAATAACACAGGCACTTTCCATTCACTGCTCCAATCACCTATGTACTACCCATTCACTCCTGCAATCACTGTCACTAGAATGCACTTAAAAATCACCATGCTTGTACTCTTCCAATCATCCAGGCACTACCCATGCACTTATGCAATCACCCAGGCACTACTCATGCACTTCTCCAATCACTCAGGCAGTACCATGCACTCATGCAATCACCCAGGCATTACCCATGCATTCCTCCAATCACCAGGCACTACTCATGCAAACATTCCGCCAATATCCAAGCACTTAAAAAATCATCATGGACTACATTTGTACTCATGCAATCACCCAGGCACTACTCATGCAGTTATAAAATTACCCATGCACTCATGCAATCACTCAGGCACTACCCATGCACTCATGTAATGAACCAGGCATTACCCACACACTCATCCAGTACCAGTCAGCAAAAAGCTGGGGGGTGCCCAGGGCACAGGATGGCTTTGCAACAAGACCTCTTTCGGCATATCTCTTGCTTCTTTTTGCACCTTTCTTCCTATTTCTGCACATGCCCAACCTATGTAGGCTTATTTAGAAATTTGCATTTAAAAAAACCTTAGAAATTCAGTGAAAAAACATAGGTTTCAGGGACGTTATAGTTAGAAATTAGCATTTAAAAAACCTAAGAAACTCACTGAAAAGACCATAGGTTTCAGGGACGTTATAGGTAGAAATTATCATTTCAAAAACCTTTGAAATTCACTGGAAAAAACACAGGTTTCATGGACGTTATAGTTAGAAATTAGCATTTAAAAAACCTTTGTAATTCACTGAATCAAACATAGGTTTCAAGGACGGTATAGTTGGAAATTAGCATTTAAAAAACCTTAGAACTTCAGTGAAAAAACCGTAGGTTTGAGGGACGTTCTAGTTAGTTGGACAATTCACTCGTACAACACCAGAGAAATTCGGCCGTTATAGTTAGTTGAGCTAACTATAACTTGTGCCCCTGTAATGCACTGCTGATGACGTCACATATTACATCACTCATGACATATTAGTAAGGCCCTTAATAAACCTTAAAACAACCAGAAATTTTAAAAGAGACAGCTGATCAGGCAAATAAAGAAATGCCGATAAAGCTGACAAATAACCTTTAACAGTGGCCACAGCATTACCCTGCTGGGCAAATGCAGTAAAAAACAGAGAACATCAGAAAGATGAGCCTTTAAAGGATTAAAAGATCTCGCGCCACACCATTTAACAAATTTTGACCACCTGTAGAAGTAAATGGACTTAGTGGAGTGTCGCCTGGCTGATAAGATAACATCCACCACATCAGGAGGGAGAGAGAAAGAACTCAGGTTGCCCCGTTCAATCTCCAGGCATGAAGGTGCAGGCTCTGGAGGTGGAGGTGAAGAACCTGCCCCTGCGACTGCGAGAGGAGGTCTACCCTGAGAGGGAGACGGAGCGGAGGGTGCAATGAGAGGTGAGTAGATCTGTGTACCAAACCTTTCTTGGCCAATCCGGGGAGATCAATATGACTTGGGCCCGGTCTTGGCGAATCTTCCTCAGAACCCGAGGAATCAAGGGTATGGGAGGAAACGCATAAAGGAGTTGTGAGCTCCAACTCAACTGAAACGTGTCCACCAACGCCCCCTGCATTGGAAACTGGAGACTGCAGAATGACGGGCAGTGCGCGTTCTCGAAAGTGGCAAACAGGTCCACCCGAGGAGTCCCCCACGTCCGGAAGATGTGTCAAACTACCTCCGGATGAAGCCTCCACTCGTGGTCGGCGGAGAACTGCTGACTAAGACTGTCCGCATGCACGTTCAGCACCCCGGCCAGTTGATTTGCCATCAAGCAAATCTGATGGTCCTGAGCCCAGGACACCAAAGTCGCAAAGCCTCTCTGCAGAGACGGTACGACCCTACTCCTCCCTGCTTGTTGACATACCACATCACGGCAGTGTTGTCCGTCAGGACTTGATCTGACTGACCTCGGAAGGGAGAAAGGCCTTGAGCGACAAACTTATCGCCCGCAATTCCAGAAGATTGATACGAGACAATCTTTCTTCTAGAGACCAAAGACCCTTGATCTCCAGATCCCCCAGATGAGAACCCCACCCTAGGGTAGAGGCATCCGTTATCACTGTGGCCACTGATGGAGGAAGATGAAATGGCTTTCCTTGAGACAGAATGCCCTCCACACTCCACCAAGACAAATCCGCTGCAGCTTCTCTGGAGATCCTGATAGACGCCCTGAGATCTCCGTTATGCTGATACCACTGGAGTGCCCTCATGTGCCAGCGTACATGGTTGACCGACAGAATGCAGGAGGCGAACAGACCGTGCAGACATAGGACCTTCAGAACTGGAACAACCGCTCCATTGTGGAACAAAGGGATCATTTTATGAATGTTGAGAATCCTTTGCAGAGGAGGAAAAGCTTGACACACAGTGGTATCCAGTACTGCCCCTATGAACAGGTTTCGCTGAGAGGGCACCAGGTGAGACTTGGGCACATTTATTGAAAAATCCAATCTGAACAACAGCTGAGTTGTTACCTGCAGATGGCGATGCACCATCTCTGGCGACTCTGCCTTCCGAAGCCAGTTGTCCAGGTAGGGGAAAACCGGGATCCCCGTCCTCCTGAGATGGGCAGTCACCACCCCCATCACCTTTGTGAAGACTCGAGGTGCAGTAGTAAGACCAAACGGAAGGACTGCAAACTGGTAATGTTGCGAACCAAACGTAAACCGGAGATACTTCCTGTGCGACTTCAGGATTGGGATGGGTAAATACGCATCCTGCAAATCGATGGACACCATCCAGTCCTCTTGTTGCAGCGCCTGAACAACCTGCACTAGGGTGAGCATCTTGAATCTCTTCTGCTTGAGAAACAGATTCAAGATTCTGAGATCCAGGATGGATCGTAACCTGCCATCCTTCTTGAGAATCAGGAAATACCGGGAGTAGCATGCCTGACCCCTTTCCTGCTCCGGAACCACCTCTATCGCACCTTTTTGTAAAAGGACAAGCACCTCCTTCTGAAGAAGAAGTAAATGATCCACCATGCAAAACCCTTGGCAAGGAGGGTAAGGAGGAGGGAATTCCCTGAAGGGAAGGGCGTACCCATTTTCTACCATATCTAGAACCCAAAGGTCCGAAGTGATCGATTTCCAATCTTGTAGAAAATGGGTAAGCCAACCTCCCACCTGGCCTACATGATCCAGGATGGCGGATCTAGGGCTGCTTTCCTGAGTTACCAGGAGGGGCTGGGGAGGTAGAGGAGGAGGAGGAGGAGTAGGAGGAAGAAGGCTGATGCCCGGTTCCACGTAGGCGACCTCTGCCCTTACCCCTATAGGATTTGTACAAGGGGTTCTTTTGCTGCTGTTGAGGCTGTCTGTAACCACGAAAGGAAGACTTTCCGAAGCCATGGTATCGCCTATAGCCAAAACCTTTCGTCTGAGACTGCAGACCCAAAGACTTCGCTGTGGCCTTACTGTCCTTAAATCTTTGTAGAGCAGAATCAGCTTTCTCCCCAAAAAGTCTAGAGCTATCAGAAGGCAGATCAAGAAGGGCAGCCTGTACATCGGGAGAGAATCCAGAAGACCTCAACCACACATGTCTTCTTGTTGTAATAGATGAGCCCATCACCCTGGCAACCGAATCCGCCGTGTCCAGGCCAGACTGAATGACTTGGCAAGCCGCAGCCTGAGAGTTTGCCAGCACCTCACTCAGATTACCCTTATCCTCCTCAGACAATTTAGGAAACATTTGTTTGGCAGAGTCCATAAGGGCATAAATATATCTACCCAAAAGACAAGTGGCATTGGTAGACTTCAGAGCCATGCTAGCCGATGAAAAGATCTTCTTTGCAGACTGTTACAACTTCTTGGAGTCCCTGTCAGCAGGAGCCTGCGGAAAAGCACCTGTGGACTACTTGGAACAAGAAGCCTGCACCACTAAACTCTCAGGAGAGGGGTGGGATGAAAGGAACACCGGATCCCCTGGAGCAGGTCTATATCTTCTGGACACCGACCTTGAAACTACAGGAGAGGTAAGGGGGTTGCGCCATACATAAAAAATTGGCTCAGTCAATGCTTTGTTGAAAGGCAAAAGTGGTTCAACCACAGAGGAAGGAGAATGAAGCACCTCTGTAAGTAAATTAGGCATATACTCAGCCATAGGAAGCTGAAAATCCAAAAGTTCAGCAGCCTTCCTTATCACAATATGGTAAGGTGCAAATTCTTTCGAGGGGGAAGCCTTCTGAGAAGTCCAACTCTGGGGAAGTATCAAGTCCACTTGCCTCACGCAATCCATCAAACAAATCCTCTGTATCATAAACTTCCCCTTCCTCCATCTCCTCAGCCTGGTACTGTTCCTCCTCTAACAACCTCTGCGCTGCTCTCCTCGAGCGCACCTTCGGTTGTGGCATCGGCAGCGCCACACGCGGCGTCAATGGCTCCGGGAGCGGCATCGAAGGAGGATCCACTGTAGCAATCGGAGCCGATCGAATCTGAGAAGTTTCTCGGGATGGAGCCGGGGAGTGCCCATACAGTGTCGACATCCCCAGACGGCGGCGTCTGCATAAATGGCACAAAGGGAGCCTGAGGATACTGGTGAGGCACTCCCAAACTAAAAGCCATAGGACCCATGAGACCCGAAGGTGCTCCAGAGGCCCTGGTGAACACGCCATACGTCGTATTAAAAAAATGCGATGGATCCGAACCTGGAGCCGGAAATTGTGGGTACTGCGCCGGTTCAGGATCCAAACGAGGCACCTCAGGAGCCAGAGCCGCAGGAGCCGAAGGAACCTCATCACCAGCCGGAATCGACCCATCCTCGGGAGTCTGAGAAAATCAATATGTTTCCGCCTATTCCCCTCATTATGCCCCAGTGGGATTTAAATCTAGTTTAAACTTTTTTAATGGGTTCCCCATTCGAACCTATGCATAGTTGTCCTTTGAGCCTGCTGTCATTTAAAACGGTCTTGTTGCTATCACCTCAGCTAGGAGTGAGCTTCAGGCTTTGAGTTCTAAGTCTCTGTTTCTGACCATTCATGCTGAAAGGATGGTTCTCAGGACCATGGCTGCTTTTCTGCCTAAGGTGGTAACTCCCTTCCATCTGGGGCAGTCCATTACCCTCCCTACTTTCTATCCTCCCCCTCACCCTTCCAAGGAGGAGGAGCGGCTTCACCGCCTGGATCCTAAGAGGGCAGTTAGTTTCTATTTGGGTAGAACGAAGGACTTGCGACAGGAGGAGCAGCTCTTTGTGGGCTACGTTGGCCGCATGAAGGGCAAGGCGGTGCACAAGCGCACTCTATCCAGGTGGATCATTATGTGGTTCAAGATCTGCTACGCTCTGGCTGGTAAGGAGCCTCCTGAAGGCATTAGAGCTCCTTCCACCAGGGCTAAATCATCAACTTCTGCCTTGTCCAGGGGTGTTCCTGTGCTTGACATCTGTAAGGCCGCAACTTGGGCCTCCCCCCACACTTTCGCGAAGCATTATTGCTTAGATTCTGAGGTGAGGAGGTTCGCGATTTTGCGCGCTCTGTTTTGCAGGACTTTTTGGTATAGAAGGGTAGACACCCTCCTCCGGGAGTAGGGACTGCTGTGGGATTCTGTTCATAAGGTGAGGAATCCACAGGCAGATGTAACCATCAGAAGAACAAGTTACTTACCTTCGGTAATGCTTTTTCTGCTGGATACAATATCTGCCTGTGGATTGCTCACTGACCCACTCGCTTCCCCGTTGTCCACCCTTTTATACCTTAAAAGAGGTATTCGTTAATATGTTATTTCATATTGTCATTATGTATTGCCTCTATTTGCCTTTGTTTAGGCTTTTAGGAAATGTTTGATTTCTTTTGCTTTTCGTTTTTCACTTTACACTGTGTGTATTTGTGTGAATACTGTGTACTATGTATGCATTGTCTATATGGTTGGTCCGCCCGTTTCACCTCGGTGGCACAGAAAAAATGGGTGGAACTGACATCATCACGCCGACGTGGCCCTCTTAGGGCTCCATTGAAGTCATGCGGAGCGGCGTGCAGAGCCATATCATTGTGACAACCTCATCGCCGTGGAGAGCTAGGAAAAAGTTTCCGTGGAATGCTGGCGCAGGGGATATTCATAAGGTGAGGAATCCACAGGCAGATATGTATCCACCAGAAAAAGCGTCACCGAAGGTAAGTAACTTGTTCTTTATGCATCTATTTATATATGTTCTGTGTTGCAAGTCATTCTATGCTGACTTTCTTAGGAGGGTTTACGTTTATGCTTATGTCACTGCACCTTTCCTTATGTCCTAGTGAGACTTTCACTTGGTCGTTGCATTTGCAATAGCTAACCATTCCTCCTTTGTGTTGTCTATGCTAGATAGTCCCAAAGGGCTCAATTCTCTAAGTATTTTCTCTGACCACAAGTTGTCTATGCCAATACTTGTTCTCTTGAAGAATTGATTAGTGCTCTCTACATCGTGGATGCCCCTTTTCCCCCCTCTTTTTCTGCATTTCTCAGGGTAGATTTGGCTCACACTCTTGTTTCTACGGCAAGGAGCTCTGGCTAAGTGACATTGGCTGTTGTCTTTGACCATCTGAAAGAGACAATTAGTTATAGATTCCTTACCTTAGAACTACCCCCAGGTGTCAGACTGGATCCGGAGAAATAGTTTTGTAGCAGTACCCCTTCGCGTCGGTAGGTGGCGTCGGTCCACTCTGCGTTCGTCGTCAGCATCGTGGTCGTCGAGATTACGTCACGGTATCTAGTTAGACGTCGCCCTCGTGCGCTGACATCAGTTATTAATTTTTCCACGCCAGCCAGCACAGATCCGGAGAGAGCGGTACCTCCAGTCACTTTTTGACTACTCTTTTTGGACTTTTCTTGACTTCTTTTCGAGTCGTTTGGCTCCTGGTCCACGTAGGGATGTCCCATCCTCGAACCGGCTTCAAGGCTTGCGACTCCTGTCGCAAATTGATGTCGGTTACGGACCCACATCTCGTGTGCCTTTGGTGTTTGGAACGCAACCACGACCCAAAGTCGTGCTCTGTCTGCCGGGCCATGAACCCGAAGTCTTTGCGGGAGTGGTCCTGAAAGCTTCTTGAGGCCTGGCAGTCCGCTCCGCGCTGCTCGCTCGAGGTCCCGGTCGAGAGGGAGGTCACGGTACCGGTTGCGGAGCCATCACCACCACTCATCTTCGAAGTCTTCGTCTTTGGGTAAGTCGAAGCACAAAAAGATGGCGAAGAAGCATCGTCGCACTTCGCGTTCTCTCTGTCCGTCGGCCAACTTGATGCAGGTTGCGGAAGGTAGTCATCTGGCTCTGCCCGCGGAGCCTGTTGGGTCGACCCTGAGCCTCCCTCCCTTCCCGGGAGCAGGGGCGACCCCTGCCCAACTTTGTAGTTTTTACGAAGCCCTCCACTCAATCTTTGGGCAGCCCGACTCCGCCGGTGCGTCTTCAGGCAACGCAGACTCGGCTGGGGTTTCTAGGCCTTCAAACCCGGCGGCAACGGCCCCGGTGCCGCTGGGCCCCCAGGCATCTAGGCCTGGATCCGGATTTGCGGCTGTCGACCTTACCACACCTCCTCCGTCGTCGAATCCACTGACAACACTTCTGCCCCTTCCCACGCCAGTTGTGTTTCCAGCCGACGTCGACCCTGGACTCCACCCTGACCTGGACACAGAGCTGCACTGGCGTCGACCGGCGGCGAGCAGTACTTTTGTGCCATTGTTCTATCTTGGCGTTCCCTATCGCCCCAAGTGGCAGCCAGAATAGTATGAGGATGAGGAGGACTGGGAGGAGTCTGGTGACCTTTTGGTGGCCAGTTGAGTGAACCGGACTGCAGAGAGGAGTTGGGTGATGCCAGTGGTCTGAATACCTCACCAGACCCTGGTATGCTTTCTACCCCTACCATGGCTACGGAGGAGCTAGCTTCATAAGCAGTGGTGTTGCCTAGGGAGGCTGAGGCCTTGAACCTTGAGCTTCCAACATTGCCGGCTAGGACCAACCTCCTGACCGAGGTGCTTCAACCGGTAGCGGCCTCTTTGGCCCCTACTTCCGTTCAATGAGGCCCTTACTGACATCCTTCTGGGTACTTGGTCCAAGCCCAGCACAGGGGCTCCTGTGGATAGGATGATTGCCCAACACCACCGCTCGGCCGACCCACTTTTCCTCTCCCAACAACCTACCACTGAGAGCCTGGTTGTCCAAGCCTTTACTTCTAAGAACGCATTCCCTACTGCTCCCCCAGATAGGGAATCCAAGAAGCTGGACCATCTTGGGAAGAAGATGTTTTATTCCGCCAGCTTGGGACCGCGGTCGGTGAACACTGCATGTCTTTTGAGCCGTTATTCCCACTTTGTGTGGGATACGGTTGCGCAGGTGCTGCCACAGTGTCCGGAGGAGGCCTGGGCCGTTCTCTCCTGTGCAGTCGCTGAGGGCAGAGATGGCAGCGAAGTTCATCATTAGATGTTGGCTGGATACTGCCGACTCGCTAGGCAGAACAATTTCAATGTCAGTAGGCCTGCAACGCTAAGCCTGGCTGATGTCCACTGGCTTTTAAGCTCATGTCCAATAGACTCTTTTCAACATGCCCTTTGATGGCTGTTGCTTGTTTGGCAACAAAGCGGACAACGCGCTCCAGCGATTTAAGGATTCCAGGGCTACGGCCAGATCCTAGGGCCTCACTATCACTCTCGCCTGCGCAGTCTGCTTTTCGCCCCTCCCGTGAATATGGAAGGGGTGCCCTGCCACGTCCCACCCAGAGCCACAGGCCTCTGCAAACTGTTCAGCCGCTGCGCGGCCGGGGACCCAGCGTCGTGTATCAGGGGGCCAGCGAGCGGGCCAGTCCACCAGCGCCCTCTCAGCAGCAGCCTCCAAACCCTCCTAGTCTGTTCTTTCAGGGCCACAGCGTTGCCAGTGGGTGCCAGGATCCGCCATCACCTCCCCCACTGGCAGACCATCACATCGGACAGGTGGGTTTTGCAGATAGTCCAAAGGGGTATTCCCTCCCCTTTGAGGCTACCCCCTCCACCCATGCCACCACAATTCCATCGCATGTCGGAGCATCACTTGGCCCTTCTCCATCCGGAAGTTACGGCTCTCTTGGCCAAGGGGACTATCGAGTGAGTTCCTGCCCCAGAAGTAGGTTGTGGCTGTTATTCCCACTACTTTCTGGTGCCCAAGAAGGACAAAGGCCTGCGTCATATCTTGGATCTCAGGAACGTCCACCGCTTCCTCCGGAAGGAGAAGTTCAAAATGTTGACATTGGCTCAGGTTCTGTCTGCCCTCGACCCTGGAGACAAGATGGTGGCGTTGAACTTGCAGGACGCCTATTTCCACATCCCTGTCATGCCAGCCCACAGGCGTTCCCTACGGTTCATGGTAGGCCACGAGCACTTTCAGTTCACTGAGCTCCCCATTGGTCTTACAATCGCCCCTTGGGTGTTCCGAAAAATGTGATGGCGGTGGTCGCAGCTCATCTATGCAGATCTGATAGAGACTACTAACCGCAGATTCCTGCACGTAGAATTATCGCGTGAGACTGGATCCGTAAACTTTTTTGCCACAGCATCCCTGCGCGAGGTCACATAAGACCCACCCCGGCGCTCCTCCGTCAGTTTTTCCCTTTTCCGTGTGCAACGCAGATTCAATCCTTGCTACGGGCCTGTTAGGGCCCCCTTTTTCTTCCATTTCTTGGTGAAACCGTGTGCGAATGCCTTCGGGCTTTAAATCTTGCACGTCTTGTGGGCGTCTTATGTCGGCGACGGACCCTCACCTCATTTGTATGTGGTGTTTGGGGGAGGATCACAGCACCACAGATTGTACGGCGTGCCAACAGTTGAAGCCGAACTCGCTGCGAGAGCACCGGATGAAACTTCTCTCGGCGCGTCTCTCCAGGTCGACGTCCTCCCCTCGGTCTGCTTCGGTGGACGGCTTCAGATACAGCCGTGGTTGTTGTCCTAGCCCTCCTCCGATGTCACGTGAGTGTCACTCCCCGGTGGGTAAGTGCCACAGTTTGTCCCCGGGGGCTGTTTTCCGGCCTACCGGGGGCATGTCGTCCTATCCACCGTTTTCCGGTGTTGGGGCGTCAACAGTCCAAATGGAGACATACGCGGCGGCTTTGCAGGCCTCACTGGCATCTCCTTCTCCTGCCCCTCCTGCACTGCGCATGGCCCTCTGGACCCGGCATCGACTGGTTCGATTCCAGGCTTGGAGGATGTGGTACTGTTAGGGTGCGGCTCCTCTGGGGCACCTCCTTCAGGCCACGGCGTCTCTGCTTCGCCGCAAACTCCTGCGGGGATCCCTGGTGTCGCGGGAGGTCGCCAGGGCTTGGGTTGCATCCCCGAGCCCCTCTTGGTCCTTTGACAGGGTTGTCCTGTCTAAGGCCAAGGTGACGCAGCTACGGCGCCGGCAGCAGCTGGACCGTGCGGAGCCACAGGGGTCGGTGGACCCTCCTCATCCCGCTCCGGGTCGAGGCCAAGGAAAGACCCCTCGTCCCTCTCCGGGCCCTTCTCGTCCCTCCCCACGGGCGGCTGCCTCGTCGGAGGTTGAATCGTCCCTGGCGCCGCCACCAGGGTTTCCGAGCGATCTTCGCCTCATTCTGGGCCGCGACTGGCGGAGGGCTTCGTGCCACTCCCCAGGCCCGTCTCGGTCCCCCACGCAGGTGGCTGCCTCGGCGGGGGTCGAGTTGGCGTCAGTCCGGCGCCGCCCCGAGGCCGTTGCAGCTCCAGCTCTACTCCGGTCTCTACTCCGGTATCCGGTGCGGGGTGACTTGGAGGTACCTTGTCCGGTGACTCCGGCTGGCGCCGACGTCCTCCCTCCGGCAGCGAACTCTACGGCTCCGCGCAGGGGTCGTACCGCGGATTCGTCTTCGGACGCTCCTTCTCCATAGGCAAGCTGTATATTGGTGTCGTCCTACCCGGAGACTGGTCGCCGTGTGGTGGCTTTTTCACCCGCATCGAAGGGCGGCTCCCCGTCCTTCCTGAGGCACAGGTGTTCGTTGGAGGAGCGGCAGGTCCCTCATTCTTCAGCTCCTTCTGACTTCCTGGTCTGGCCCTTGCCCGTCCCGCTTGGCCTCGGGGACGGCCGCCTTAGTTTGCAGCTGTCGCCCGCAGAGGAGATGCTTTCTCCACCGCGGGGCCCTACGGAGGCAGTGGCGGCCTTCGCTCACGCGGTGTCCACGGCTGTGGGCATCCTGCGCATGGGGGACCCGGTGGCTCACTTTTCGGTAGACCATCTATTGGAGGTCCTCCACCAGGGCTCTGGTGAGAGGAAAATCTTACTTCCCTTTGAAGGTTCGCTCCTTTCTTCCTTGACAGGGGCTTGCAGGTCTCAGGGGACCCGGTGCCTCAGCATCTTCTGCTCCGGCACCGTGTGACCTGGCATGTCTTTCCCTTCACCCCTGAGCCACCTGTCCCCTTTTGCGGACTGCTTTTCCCTCCCTGCCACCACTGTTGACTCCACCATCCCGAGAGGCCTGCTGGCTGAACTCTTGGGGGCGTAGCATGTTCGCCTCGACCAGCGCGGCCCTGCGGGCCCTTAACACCTTGTGTGTGCTGGCTAGGGCCTACTCCTGTTTGTGGGACTCGGCTGAGTCTCTGGGATCTGCTGCGTCCCAGGAGTCTGGTCCAGTGGACTTGCGGCATCACGCATTGGATGGCCGGGAGCTTGCGGCGTTTATTCTCCGCTCTACTCTGGACATCTCAGAGGTGCTGGGCCGTGCCATGGCTTCCTCAGTCGCTCTCCACCGCCATGCTTGGCTGCGGGACGGAGTATTCCCTGGGAATATTCGAGAGCGACTCATTGACCTTCCATTTGATGGCAGCCTGTTGTTCCATGCCCTGGCCGACTCCGCCATCCAAAGGCTCTTGGCAGGGCTCCGTCCTCCTCCTCCGCCTTACCCGCCTCCTCCTCCGTCCCCTCCTCAGTGACTTCTGAGTTGGGTTGCTTCTGGGCCTTCTTAGGCCGGTTGTTTTGGCTGTGGAGTGTTTTCTGGCCGTTTAAGTCCTTCCTTGGGACTTTAGCATTGTTGGCTGCTGGACGGCCCTTGTGTTGATGGTGTGTGGAATCTGCAGGGGTTGTTGGGCAGACTTGGCCCTGAGATTGGGCCTTCTGCTTTGCTTGGGCTGCTTGTCAAGCCTTCAGCGGGGGGTGTTTTTTTCCCCGTGGCTCTTTTGTTTTTTCCTCTGCTGCGGAAGTTCTTCCAAAGAGGGTTCTCCTATCTTGGGACTTATCGTACCCTATGTGGGGTAGTGGTAGCTGTCATATAGCTTGCGCTCTGCTTGAGGGTTCTGGTCGCCTTCGGGTGCCTGTTCTCCATGGCGTTTAGGTAGGTTGCTTTTGCTTCCTGAGGTTGTGTGCGCGGCCACTCGTAGTGATGTGCCCGGACAGCTCCTCCTCTCCCTGCTCCTGTCCTGAGGTCTGGGATGATCGTGTGTTCTCCCTTGCCAGGCATCGCCTACTCGGCCTTCCTGGGGCCTTGGGCTGTTCTTCTTGCTTCTGGCGGCTTGACTGTTCTGGCTCGCAGGTTGCTCTCCATCTGGAGTGGGTTCACCTTCTTTTCCCTCGTTTCCTTGGGCCCTCTAAGCTTCTTCTTCTTCCGCCTTTCCTGCCTTGGCATTGGGCGGCAGCTATGTTGCCTTGTGGGGGAGTGGGGTGCTTTGGCCTCCCCGTCCTTGTGGGGGAGTGGGGTGCTTTGGCCTCCCCGTCCTTACCCTTGGTTCCTCTGCTGTGATTGCACGAGCCTCTTCAGCCTTCTTTCCCTCCTATGTCCCCTTGGGGTCGGTGGGGTTCTGCTGGTGGGGCTTCCCTTGGCCTGGCAGGGGCGAGGTTCTACCTGGTCCACAGATCTGGTCCCCTGTGGGGCCCTCTGTTCTGCATTGGCGGTGGGGTCCTTTCGCAGACCCTCCATCCCCGTGGGTATTGCTAGGGTATCTATTCTACGTGAAGGAATCTGCGGCGAGTAGTCTCTATCAGATGTACGAGTTACTTACCTTCGGTAACGATGTATCTGGTAGAGACGATTCTAGCCGCAGATTCCTAAACAGCCTGCCCTTCCTCTCCTATTTTGCGAGGACCCTTGGGTTGGTCTTCAGTACTCGCCTCCCAGTGTGGGGCGGTGTCTCCTGTGGGTGCCTTCCTTGTTCTTGACGGGTGGCTCCGTCTGGAGGCGGTTCATTCCTCCTTTGGTTCTTTGGGGGATGGGGTTCCGGTGCTCCGGTGCCCTGCTGCTCTGGCTACTCCAGGTTTGGCGGGCAGTGCTTTCTATCCCTGTCCTTCCTCCGCTCCCTTCCTTCTATTGCTATCCTCTGATTGAGGGTCCTCTGGCCATGTCTTGCCCTGGTCCTTGTGGGTGATTGCCCTCTAGGTTGGGGTGGCTTGGAAGTTTGTTGTCCCTGTCTGTCTTGGGACTGGTCCCATTCCTTGCTCAGGGGGTGGGGGGGGGGGGGGGGTGGTTTAATACTTGTGCCATGACTTTACCCATATTCTTTGCCTTCGGGGCACAGGGATGGGAGGCTGTCTATGTGCTGGCAGTGTGACTGCGCAGGTTTCTGCTTGTTCTTTCTTCTTTCCCTGCGTTCTGGTTCTGCGGTGTAGGCACTACTCTGGTGGTGTTGTTAGTCACCGTTTCTTTCCAATTTTTCTGCTCTTCGCACACTGTTCCCATGCTTCCACAGTTTTTCATCTGATGGTTCCGCGTTGTGGTGCGGAAAAGCTCTCAGAAGAAAACTGATGTAGGCGTGCCGGGGCGGGTCTTATGTGACCTCGCTGACGTCACGTACGCGGACGACACCTGGGTGGAGTCACGTGATGTCACCCCGCCCCCGGCGCTCAGGAATGCTGTGGCAAAAAAGTTTCCGGATCCAGTCTCACGCCTGGGGATAATTCTACGTCTCACGCCTGGGGATAATTCTACGTGAAGGAATCTGCGGCTAGAATCGTCTCTACCAGATACATCGTTAACGAAGGTAAGTAACTCGTACATCAGGAATTCCAGTCTTTCCCTATCCGTCGACTGGCTGTTGAAGATGTCATTTCCCATGCTTTTCCATGATTATGGATTTCAGTTCCCAAGGGGTTGTCCACAATCCTTCTGGTGGGACGTCTCCTTTCTTCACCTATTTTCCTAGACAAGCCTGGTCACTCTCTCTCTTATAACAGACTGGCTAGTCCTAGTCAGGGATCTTTAGTGGCATCAGTTTGCAGACCCTTCTCTAGGGATCGCATTATTCAGGTATCTGATTCAGAGGTAAGGAAACCGCAACAAGATGTCTCTATCAGATGAATAAGTTACTTATCTTCGGTAACGCCTTATCTGGTAAAGACAGAATCTTGGCGCAGATTCCTTTTCCGACCATCCCTTCATCCCCGTTCTGCAAACTGGTTGTTACTTTTGTCTACAAGATCCCTTTCTGGGAATTATATTCCTTTCATTACGACTTCGTAATTATTTTGACATAAAGATGTCTCTTTTTGGGCACGCTATTTCCATAGCTAGTTTCTATAAGTGACTCCGCGTTTATGGTGTGGAAAATAGTCACAGAAGAAACTGATGTCAGCGCTTCAGGGGAGGACTTATATGGACTAAGCCGGTGGACGACGTTGATATGGAGTAAGTTGACACCTCTATCGACACGCAGAGATACTGCTATCAAAATAGAAATTCCGTATCCAGTCAGTGGCCTGTGGAGAATTCAAAGGTAAGGAATCTGTGGCTAGATCCTGTCTCTGTCAGATACGGCGTTAATGAAGGTAAGTAACTTATTCTTTCGGGTATGGCAATAAACCTCATAGGCGTCCTGCTAGGAATGTAGCATGCCGTAAGTGTGCAAAAGTGGGTCATTTTGCAAAGGTATGTCAAAATATTCACAGTAATGTATGTGAGCTAGACATTGTGATTGATGAATTCAGTCAAAGTGATACAGACCAATAATTCATCAGTGAATTTCGAGAAATGTTTATGGTAGTGCCAGATGATACTGCAGTCAGCTGTGATTCCAATCCATGTATAGGCCATTATATAGAGGTTTTGGTTGGTGGTAAGGGTTTACTTCTTTTAGTTGACTCCAGAGTGAGGATTACTATGATTATCACAGAATTGTTTAGTAAAATATGGGATAACAGGAAGTTATTTCCTACAGATAGATCCCAGAATCATATGAAGATAGAAATATAGAATTTGAAGGTGTCATAGAGGATATGCTTGAGTTTAAAAGATGCTAAATTCAAGGTAAGGCCTATTCTTTAGTTATATGCCTATATATTTTGGTTGGTTCCATCAAGGTCTGCTTGGCACGGTGGTTAAACTTGGTACAAGCAAGCATGTGTTAGTAGTTAAGAAGCAATCAATGGCAAGCAAAATAGAATAGGAGTTCTGAAGTGTTTTCACGTTTAAGTTATCAAAGGTTTTGGGTTTCTTTTTTTTATTTTTTATGTTTAAAGTATTTTATTCAGCGTGACACATCCAGACTCATATACAGCAGTATAAGATCGGCAAATGAAAAGGAGCGAAAGTCCGGCATGACACAACATTTTAGTACAAACGTCCCCCGCCACCCCAACGTCCCAATGCCCCACCCAACTCCCCCCCCACCCCACCCACCCACTGTCTAGTGCGCTACTAGCATACAGCCTATCTCCCAAAGCTATAGGTAATTTGGGAGGAGGGTCTCATCCCTCTCACTGATCTGGCGCTAGCGGGCTCGTAAGCCACAGGAGGCGGAGGTACCTCGGGCAGGTGAGCTCCCGGAACTCTGTAAGCAGCAGAGAGTGGAATGGTTGCCACAGCTCATTAAATTGCGTTACATCCCCAGCCACCACCAAAGACAATTTCTCCATACCCAGCACGTGCCAAAGTCTGTGGAGCCAGCCCGTTATCGTGGGTACTGTGTCAGTACGCCAGTATATCAAGATATTCTGAACGGTAGAGCCGAGTGCAATGGCGATCTGCCTACCTCTTCTGGACTTAAGGGGATACATTAGATCGTTTGGGAGTCCTAGCAGGGTATATGCCGGGAAGCACGGGAGCTCTATGCCGAAATGAGAATCAATTTCATCCAGCACTTCCTTCCAGTAGCCAGTTAAGAGAGGACAGTCCCAGAGAATGTGCGTGAGTGTACCCCGTTGTCCGCACCCCCGCCAGCATGTGTCTGTCTTTCTATGGTCGAACTCATGGATCCGCTCAGGCGTATAATACCAGTAAGTGGACACTTTAGTAAAAGTATCAGTGAGGCCCATATGATATGCTGAGTGGCGCGCCCTATAAGATATGTGGTCCCAGTCCTTGGGGCTCAATGCCCTCCCAAGCTCCCGTTCCCATCGAACCCTTCCTGGATTGTAGAAGTGTGTTGAAGGTAGTTGCAAAAACTTATACAGGTCCGAGATTAATTTCGAGTCCGATGTACGGGACAACAGCCATCTCTCACACGGTGAGAGCCTCCTATCCGCCACATCCCTCACCTGCGGCTGGAGGGCCCAATGCCGAACCTGCATATAACGGTGTCTCTCCGTTTCGGGGAGTGAGAATTCCAGCCGAAATTGTGTGAACGGGATGACACCCTCGGGGCCATACAGGTGACATAATGCTCTGCATCCTGCCTGCCGCCAATGTGTGAAGGCTCCTTTCTCCATCCCAGGGGTGAAGGCAGGATTATCCACTAGCGGTGAAAGCGGCGAAGGAAATGTGGTGAGGTCATATCTAAGGTAGGTCGCATCCCAGACCCGCAAAGGTACCCTAGTAATGAAAGAGGCGTAGAGATTCTTAGGCCGGTGGGACCGGTGCAGGAACGGTATCTCCTGCAGGGGCCGCCCCGCCACCGCTTGGTCCTGGAAAAGCCAATGCTTATCCGACTCCCACCTACACCATTCGACCAAGTACCGCAATTGCGTCGCCTGAAAGTATTTACGAAAGTCGGGAATACCTAGGCCTCCAGCGTAAGGAGACAAATGGGAAAGGGTCCTGCGTAACCTAGGCTTTTTCCCCTGCCAAATGAAACGGGCTACGTCCGACTACAACTGCTGTATCCACCCCTTCGGCGGCAGCAGCGGCAGGGCCCTGAATAAGTAGAGCCTTTGTGGCAAAATCGTCATCTTGACGGCAGCAATCCTACCCAACCAGGCAAGAATGCCGCGATTCCAGCGGCCTAGCTCGTCCTTGATCTTGGCACCCAAGGCCAAGTAGTTGGCTGAGACCATGGCCGGCAACGTAGGGGCAATCTGAATCCCTAAATATGGTATCGCCCCTGAGGACCAAAGTAACGGGAACCTGTTCTGCAAATATGCCTTAGTATCAGGCGTCAGGGAGATATCCAAAGCCACCGACTTCCCCATATTTATTTTAAAGCCAGAGACCGTGCCGAACGCTGCCAGTTCTTCCATACAGGCCGGAAGTGATGTCCGGGGTGTAGCCAATGTGAAGATGACATCATCAGCGTAGAGACTGACCGCATGGGTAAATCCACCCATCCGTATCCCCTCCACTGCCGGCCGCGTCCGCACCCTTTGAGCGAGCGGCTCCATGTAGAGAGCAAATAGCAAGGGCGAAAGTGGACAGCCCTGCCTGGTGCCTCTCTCGATGGGGAAGGCTGCGGAGGTATGGCCGTTAACCCGGACCACCGCGGAGGGCTCCTTATAGCAGTTGAGTATCATCGTGCGAAACCGTTCTCAATACCCGCCTTCACCAGCATTCGTTCCAAGAAGGGCCAATGCACGCGATCAAACGCCTTTTCTGCGTCAACCGCGAGCATCATCCTCTCCCCCGGAATCCGGGAAGCCTTTTCCAGCAGGTGGACCACCCGTTTTGTATTATCCACCGTCTGTCGCCCCGGAACGAAACCCGCCTGATCCGGGTCGACAAGGCCGGGTAGATGGAGCGCCAAGCGGCGTGCCAAAATCCCAGTATAGAGTTTCAGGTCGACATTCAGGAGAGATATCGGCCTATAAGATCCACAGTGTTTAGGATCTTTCCCCGGTTTGGGGATGACCGTGACGGAAGCCCGCAGGAGGTCAGGCGAGATGGCTCCAGGTTCCGCGAACGATTTGAAAAGGCGAGTGAGGATTGGGGCTAACGACCCGCAGAATGTCTTGTAGAAGAGGGCCGAGTAGCTATCGGGACCTGGTGCTTTGCCGTGCTTAAGTCTGGCAATGGCTGTCACTACTTCCTCTATGCTAATGGCCCTGTTCAGGTGGTCCGCCTGTAGGGGGACCAGGGAGGGCAGAGTGACCGAGTCCAGGTAGGAGGTCATAGCCGGTACATCCGGCGGGTCACCCGCGTAGAGGTGTCCGTAGAACCCTCGGAACGCGGCCGAGATGCAGGCATCGTCTGTTACCGCACCGCCCGAGGGGTCAGAGAGTTCTTTCACCAACTGGCTCTGCCTAGTGGCCCGGAGTCTATTGGCCAAAAGTTTGCTACAGCGATCCCCCCCAGTATAAAAAGCGTGGCGCAGTCGGAGGGCCGCATATTCCGCCCGATCCACATCTAAGGCGGCAAGAAGTTTCCTTGCTTCTTTAAGCTGCCGCCAAATCCTCGGAGCCCCAGTTCTGCGGTGGATCAACTCCAGTTCCCGGACTCTGTCAGTGAGCTCATCCCTCTTTGTCTTGCGCTCCCTATTTTCGGCCGCGGAGATTGACAAGAACTTCCCCCGGAGGACCGCCTTCAAAGCCGCCCACTGGGTGGCTCTGGTGGTGTCTGCGTTATCATTGTGTGCCAAATAATCACTAAGTACCTAATCAATACGGTCCGTTACCGTTTTCCTGTGGAGCAGAGTATCCCGGAGGCGCCAGACCCTCGCCGGGGCGGCAGACGGTGGCACGCAAAAGGAGGCCGCAACAGGGGCATGATCCGACAAGGAAATAACCCCTATGTCCACGGCAGACGCCAGGGCCTGCACCGGTGAGGTGACCAGGAGGTGATCAAGCCTCGCGTAAGTCTTGTGCGCGTGGGAGTAGTAGGAGTAATCCCTGTCTACGGGGTGCGTATGACGCCAGAGGTCCTGGAGGTCCACCTCCGCAAGTCTGGCCTTACAACCAGCTGAGAATTCCCCGACCTGCGGGGAGCGCTGCGCCGATCTGTCGACAACCGAATCAAAGACCATGTTAAGCTCGCCCCCGAGGATAACATGCCTATCCGGCGAGGCCGAAATCTCTTCCACCGCAGACTGCAAGAACCGCTCCTGTTTATCATTGGGACTATAAAAAGAGCCTATCGTGAATGTAATGCCCCCCACCCGAAACCTATGTGCCAACATCCTCCCCCTGATTTCTGCAAATTTGTGGATGTGCTCCCCCCTGAAATGTCAAGCCACTAGGATCGCCACCCCGGCCGTCTTGGTAGTACCGGAAGAGAAGAACTGCGTCGGAAATTTACAAGAGCGTAGCCTATGTGTGTCCTGTGGTAACAGGTGGGTTTCCTGAAGGAGGCATATGTCCGCTTGGGCGTTTTCTAACAGGGAAAGCACCGCTCGCCGCTTAACGGGATTGTTCAGACCCCTGACATTCGAGGTCACGATCTTAAAGGTATGAAATGTGTGGAAAGGCGCAAGTGTCCTGCGTGGCGATCATAGTAGTCGGGCACACTCCCCCCAACTCAAACCGCAAGTCAGCCTCCCAAAAACAGTATACAAAGCCTCTCCCCCCTGCGCGGCGCAGCCTAGTACCAACCGCCAGCCCCAATGTGACCAGGTCTTCCACCACACACCCGCCAACCCCACATTCCACCTCCCCATGCGCCCCCCCCATCGTCACCGAGCAAGACAAGGTGGAAAAACTCAGGCAAAGCAACAAACCCTAGCACAGCGCACTGGACAACTCCTTCCCCCCCACCCAACTCCCACGACCCCTCCCGGTACCCCAACACCCCAAAACAACCCCTTCCAAACCCAAAACACTGTCCCCGTCCCCCCAAGAAAGGAGTCAAGGAAACCATTGTCCAAGGCCGGCCCGAAAAGGCAAGTCTATGGAAAAGTCTCGAAAGTGGACGTCCAGCCACAACACCACCCCTGCTCCCCCCCCCCCCCCCACCCCCCAGGCCCCCAAACCTGCAGCTCAGAAAAGAAGAAGCGATGTCGATCTGCCCCCGGAGAAGTCCTTGGCGGTCAAAGCAACCTCTCCTGTCGCCGTTTCTCTAGCGACCTCACGCACGGCATTATCCATGTCAGCCCGGATAGTAGGCGAGTCCGGTCTCACTGATGAAGTCGAAGACCTGCGGCCAAGGACCGATTGCCAGCCATCCCTGGTAATCCGGCGATGGCGTGGAGTGGGGGCATCTTCGTCAGTCGCCGTGATGCCCAATACAGTACAGGTGTCCTGAAGGGAGCGCAGCTAATGCAGTATTCCGTTCCAGCGGAAGATAATACGAAAAGGGTGGCCCCAAGAATATTGAACGTCATGCTCCCGCAAGAAGTCAGTCACAATTTTAAAGGACTTGCGTTTCTGTAGGGTGACCACTGAGAGATCCTGAAAGAGGGCCACCCTATGGCCTCTGCACTCCAAGGAGGGCTTAGTGCGAGCCACCCTTAGAATCCGTTCCTTCAGGGGATAGTCCGGCAGGTAGGCCAGAAGATCGGGGGTAGGCGCCGGGGCTCTGCGTCGTGGGCCCACTCTGTGTGCCCTATCGATCCTGAGAGTAAAGTCTGTCGGCTCACCCAGGACTTCCCGGAACAGATCCTGCAGGTAGGAGGCCGCATCTTCCCCTCTTCTCCGAGCGGAACGCCCCGGACCCTGATGTTGTTCCTCCGGGAACGGTTTTCAAGGTCCTCCACATGGGATTGTAGATCAATCTGCTGGTCCCGGAGCCTGATTACTTCCTGCTGGAGCTGTGTGAGTTCCTCGTCCCGGGCATGTCCCGCTTCTTCCACAGATGAGACCCTTTCTCCTAGGCCATCAACCTCTCTCCGGACCTCTCGCACCTCCCCCGCCACTTCCTGCTTGAGAGTCTGGAAGTCCTCTCGTAAGGAGCTAAAAAGTGACTCAAGGAATGACCTGGTAACTGGCGGCTCCCCTCCGTTCGCCCCCTGTGAACTGCTAGCCCGACTTAGGGAGGGCTGTCCGTGGTCTTGCCGTGCAGTGCTCCTGTTCAACATTTCCGGTAGGGTGCGATCACCCTTCCTGTTCCCCTTGTGGCCGGCCATCTTGGGCGCCGAAAGGAAGTGCGCAATCCCCACCAGCAACAGTAGCATACACTACACCGCCTAGCTACCCGCTAGGTGACCGCCCTAGCTGGTTAGGCCGTCCGTCCGCTCCTATGGTGCAGTCCAGCACCCGTTCTCCACCTCCTCGTGCTCCTCGAGCGTCAGCTCCTGCCTGCTCCACCGCAGTGCTAGGCCGGTGGGGCGTAGGTTCCAGACCAAATGGCGTCCACAGTCCGTAGCACGCTGCCTCGCAAGTAGCTCCCCGAGCGGACCCCAACCCGCTCACAACCAGGGAGCCAACAAGTCACCGCGGCCACCGCGGTCAGCCGCTTCAATGGCTTCTGAGACCCCACTGGGCCCGACTTGCACCGCCAGGCACACACCACCTCCTGTTTGGCGTCAACGGGTGGGACGGCAGGGCCCCCCGTAGTCCTCGGCACCGGACCAGTCCCACCCACGGCCGTAAAGCGGCCGTTCTTCTTGGCGGGGCCCCAGCTTCTCGCCGCCTCGTTCGCTTTCGCTCAGCGCCACAATCAGCGACTCCTCTCCAGGCCGCGCCGGCGGCCTCCGCGCGGCGCCTCAGGCTCAAGTATACGCGCAGGGTGGACCCAACGGCACTTCCGGTCGGGCCGCAGCCTTCGAAGGGCGTGGCTCGGCTTCCACAGTCCGCCAACGATGCCTTCTGGCTCACCGATGTTCCTCCCAGCAAGGTCCGCTAGTTCTCCACTGCACCCGCCGTCGCCGGCCAGCGACGATGGGGGGAGATCAGCAGTGAATAAGGTGCTCAGGGGCATGGGCCGGAGGAGCTCGCCGAGGTCGCGTCCTCCTACGCCGCCATCTTGGCCACGCCCCAGGTTTTGGGTTTCTAACACAAAATTATGGTGAAACAAGGTTCTGTTCTGGTAAAACACAAGTTTAGGACAGTTCCATTTAGTTTGAAAGATGATTTGGAAAATAGTTGACTGAGCTGTAGACTAAAGGTGTTAATGAACCTGTAGAGTCATCTTTATGGTTGTCTCCTTTAGTTGAAGTCCATAAACGCAATGGGGATTTGAGGCTTTGTGGGCATTTACAAAGTCTCAACAAGAAAATTTGGGTCAATACTCATAAGTAGCCCAGAATCAATGAACTGTTGGAAACGTTAGGTGTGGCTGAATGGTTTTCAAAGATGATCCAGCTTCTGTGTACCATCAGGAAGTTTTAGAGGAATCTTCGAGGCATTGCTCTGCTTTCAACACACCATGTGGTAACTTATAGTTTGTTCACATGCCATTTGGACTTGTGTCCGCTTCTTCAGTGTTCCTGCACACCATGGCTTAATTGTTGAGTGATGCACATGGAGTAGTGGTCTTCCAGGACGATGTGCCTATTTATGTGAAAAATACGAAAGAGCATAAGATATTTAGATCTGTTTTTAAAAATATTTCTGAAAGAGGTGTTGTGTTCAAAAGGCAAAAGTCTGAGTTCTTGGAAAAAACATTGATTTTTTTGGGACATCACATTACAGGTGAGGTTTTCAGTCCTAGGCCTTGTATGGTCAAAGTGGTGGTTGATTGTCCTAACCCCAAAAACGAAGATGAACTTTGTTCATTCGTTGGTGTCTGTGAATTCTATGCTAGATTCATACCAGTCAATGCTACTAAAATAAAGTGCCTCCAAATAAAAAACGGTTCAGTTTATGTGGGATGCCAGGAAACATTTGATCAGGTCAAAGTAGAAATGACAAACTCAAAGACGCCTAGGTCAACCACCACTAATTTGAATGGTGAGAATGTAAGGTATGGAACTCCACCTATTGCTTGTCTCCGACTAAACTAATGCAGTTGATTTAAATCAAAATGATGATGTACATTGTTTTATAGCAGCCATTGATGTTTTAGAATTAGGAGCTTGTTCAGAAGCTAAATGGAAGTGTGCCATTAATGAGGACGAGGTTATGAGTCATGTAAAGGTGGGCATGACCAAAAAAAAGAAGTATTCATTTGGAGTTACAGCCATACTGTAAGGTGGCTGAAAAACTTGCCATTGAGGATGAGGATGTTGTGAGAGGAGACAAAGTTATTTATCCCTTTAATACTATAATGTTTGATACAGTTATGCTCATGATGCACATTTGGGAGCCACCGTGATCAAGCGAAGGATAAGAGCTCATTATTGGTGTCCCTCAATGGACAAAGAGATTGACTCTGATGTTAAGGAGTGTGTTTGTAGAAATTTGGAGTAATGTCTTAACGTGGTTACCCCTTCATTAAAACCAATTCAGTTCCCAGATAAATCATGGATGAAAGTGGCCGTTGGCATGGTGGGCCCACTCAATTGGTTATCTCATCATCAACACTATGCATTTTTTGTGGATGGATTGTCACAGCAAATGGGCAGAAGTTTTTTGGGGGGATCCACAGCCAGCAATGCAGTAGTGTTTTTGAGAGATATATTTTCCAGTTCACATTGATTCCTTCCCAAATCGTTGAATTGAGTACTGCCGAATTTGGTACCAGTAGCTTCTGATGGATCCTTCTAACTGCACATTTCTCACTTTGTGAATATTTCTCAGGCTTTAAGCTGAATCTCGAAACTTTTAATCCATACTCTTACAGGCTGGTAGGTGGTGTTTTACCGCTCTGGAAGTGATGAACGGAGCCACATATAAGCGCCATCCATGCACGCTAACGTCAGTTGCTTTCTCAGGCTCCCCCAGATGCGGAGCCCAGGGCACATTGGCATGACCCGTGTGCAGATCTCTATATTAGGCCTTTTTTAATAGAGAGAGAGTCCAGTTCAACTCACCTGTGACAATGTCAGTAAATTGGTGTCCATACCCATGACAGTACTCCATACCTGAGCTCTTGAGCGGTTTTCTCTTCCCCATGTTGTAGTGTTTTTTTTTCTTCTGTGACTTTTCTGATCTTTTTCAAAGAATGTGATTCTTTGTGGCATGGTGCACAGCACCATCATTTTGGTTTGGGTCCTCCACTTTGTGTTTTCCTCAGAAATGAGGTAGAGCCAACTCTGTCACAGGTTTAATCCCTTAGCAACACATGGAAATGAAACCCGCTGATGATTTTCAGAATCCAAAAGAAACAGTTAGTTATAGATTGCTTACCTTAGAATTACCCCCAGGCGTCAGACTGGATCCGGAAAGTTTTTTCGTTAGAAGTACCACTGCGCGTCGAAAGGTGGCGTCGGTTGGCTCCACGTCCATCGTTGGCGTTGTGGTCTCCGGGATGACGTCGCGGTAGCTACTTAGACACCGCCCTCGAGTGCTGACGTAAGTTCTTTCTTTTTCTGCGCCAGCCAGTGCAGATCCGGAGAGAGTGGTACCTAAAGTCACTTTTTGCCTGAACTTGTTGAGTGACTTTTGTCGACGTCTTTTTGAATCCTACCGGCTCCTGGTGCACATAGGTATGCACAGCCTCAAGGCTTGTGTTTCCTGGACCCGACTGATGTGGGTGATGGATCCGCGCCGCGTGTGCTTCTTTTGCCTGGAGCGCGACTGTGAGAAGTTGGCCTGATATATGATGTCACTAATTCTAGTGTACACGTTGTATCAGTCCAAACAACCCTTATGGTGATTGGTTGTAAAGTCAACCTTATAGACCAGCTATCCTAGTGGTAGCAAGGACAAGAGCAGTCTTAGGCTAAACTCTGAATGGCATGTGAAGCCAGCTGTTATACCATTTGTAACCCCTTGAATACCAAATGAAAGGACACCACAACAGATGTATATATAAAATAAAGTGTATTTATTCTAGTCAAACCCTCAGCACTCTTTATGAGATTCGAGGTAAGTACAACACAGTCTTATTCAAGCATACATTAAGTCACGCAGGTAAGTAATACAGTTAGGCCCTAGGGGCCACACAAACCATATACTAAGTAAGTGGTATAAGGACCACTGTCACGGAAATAGGATAGGCCTAGGCCATCGCTGGGGCTACACTATACTACCCAAGGTTAGGAAGTGGGAGGTCCACGGGATTCAGGTGCAGAATGGAAACACTCACGTGTAATGCGTATAATCGATAGAAATAGTACAAGTTAGAATTAATAAGATTTAGGACACTTCTGGAGTAGCTAGGAAGTCGAGACTTGAGAACTAGACACTAGGATAGTCAATACCCTGATGAGCACCGGAGTACCCAAGTTACCTAGCCCACGGGCTGCGGGTGCATAGGTGTGAACTTGCGTCAGGTTTCGTCGTCGACTCCTATGGATGCCTGAAGGAAAGATGCTGACAGGCAGTCAGTGGAGAGTGTCCGATGGATCCCAAGGCCGGGATCAAGAAGGAAGGATACCTGCAAGCATAAGGGACAGAGTCTGGGTCACTAGCCAGTGACCACGTGGAACCAGGAAGGAACCAGGCGATGTCGGGAGATTGCAGGTGAAGAGGTGAAGCTTGTCGCAGCAGCCACGGGTACCAGGAGACATCGAGGACGACCAGGAGGCGAGCTGTACCACGAAGGCTCGTGCTGTCGGCGGCGTCGAAGTCGAACTAGGACTCACCAAGCCTTGGCAAGCGGAACCCACGAAGAATGGAGGACTTGCTTCTGGTGCAGACCAGGAAGGTCTGGGGTGCTTCTCTTTTACAGAGGAGCAGGAGACAGTCTGGAGGAGCCAAACCAGCAGTGGTAAATTGAAGGTGTGTCGTTGCAAAGGTTACTAGCCACCGGGCAAGCAACCGGACAGACGCGGCAAGCAGGAAAATGCAGAAGGGCCCCACGCAGGACTCGTGGAGTGTGGGGGGCTGATCTTCGGTGCAGATGGTGCTTGGGGTTGGGGCTTCTCAATCCCCGGTGCACAACCTCGAGGGTGCCTCAGAAGCTGCGCTGGAAGATACTCGCCACTTTTCCCAGGTAGCTGGTCCCACGTCTCTCGTCGCCTCCACGGATCTCGGCTGTGGATGTGGATCAGGGTCGGAGAAGTCTGGAAGTCAAGGCTCTGGTCAGGCTCTGCAGTCGGTCCCTCGTAGAACTTCAGCAAAGCAAAGGGTAAGTCTCTTGATGGTGCCTGTTCGCACAGGGTGACCACTCCTTGGCCACAAGGGAGATTTCTTCAGTCTTCTTCTTTCGTCGAATGTCGAAGGTCCAGAGTTTCTGTTCAAGTTGCAGGTTCAGGATAATCTAATTTTGCAGGGCCCAACTAGCTACTAATATACTGGGCTAGGGGGCTGGGCTACCTGCAAGGTCCCTCCTATGGGTGGGACCAGGAAGGGGAGTGGCTACACCCCCTTTCCTTTGTCCAGTTTCGCGCCAGAGCTGGGGCTGGAGTGCCCCTGCACCGGTTTGAACTGGACTATGCATGGGACACCTTGTGTGCCCCAGGCATGTCTCATTCCTTTCAGCCCTCCCTGCCCCAATACACTAAAGTCTGTCTGGGGAGGTGCTAGCACCTCCCCAAGCAGGAAACCTATTGTCCAGGCCTCCCTGGCTGGGAAGGCTCCCAGCTGCAGGAGGTCAGACTCGTGTCTGTGGCAGCAGCATCCATTTTGTGATGCTGAGGCTTTGGTGAGAGTTAAACAGCAAAGTAGGATTTTAACATGTCTCTCCCTCTAGAAGGGAGAATTAATATCCTCATCACCAGAAATGGTATGGGGGTATTATTCCAAAGTGTTAGACACCTTACACAACATGTTTTGATAAAGCCAAAGCATTGGTACCATAACCGTTTAAGATTATAAGGCACTTTAAGAGTATATGGTAGGCTATATCATAGAACAGCTATAAGGACATGGTTCCGAAAGCTGCAGACAGGCTCAGCTCATGCTAGAGCACCATCTCACATGTTACCAAGCACTCTGCCTCCAGGATTATTAAGGCCTGCCATAGGAGTGGCTGATAGGTACACATGTGTCCATATTAAGGGTAGATATACGTATACTATATCTAAGCAAGGGGTGATTACACGACCTTGCCCCAGCTGAGGGATCAGCCAGTTGTGTCTGATTGGAAGGCCAGATCAGGGGTGGCATAATACATGCTGCAGCCCCTGGGAGACCTAGGGTACACCTATGCCCTGGGTACCTAGGGTACACTGTACAGGGTCCAATAAGGTGAACTTTACCAATGGGGAATGTACCTAGGGTACATGGAGTCCATTTTAAAGAGAGAGCAGACAGCCTGAGACCCTGAATGGCAGGATCTCAGGCCAACTAAGTCGAAAAACCAGCTAGACACTAGGCAAAAAGTTGGGGGTAACCATAGTCATATATCCACCTTCCTACAGCGACCATGGCCCCAAGTCATGCTCCGACTGCCGGACCATGGCTCCGAAGTCTTCGAAAGCTTCTTGAGCGCCGACAGTCTGCTTTGCGACAGTCGAGGTCCCACGAGGAAGGTTGAGGAACTGGTCGCAGAGCCATCACCACTCGTCATCCAAGTCTTCGCACTCTGGGTCAGGTAAGTCAAAGCACAAGAAGAAGTCGAAGAAACATCATCGCTCTTCGACTTCTCCCCGTCGGTCAGCTGATGCGACGAGGGATGCGAGCGGTGCCCTCCTGCGGCTCTGCATGTGGAGCCTGAAGGGTCGACTCCGAGTTTCCCTCCCTTCCCAGGACCCGAAGCGACCCTTGCCCAGCTTTGTCATTTTTACGAGGCGATGCATGCCATCTTTGGGCAGCCCGACTATGCCGGCGTGCCTTCTGGCCCCGCAGTCTCGGTTGGGGGTCCTACGCCTTCCCTGCCGGCGGCTCCGGCCCTGCAGGGCCACCATGGATCCAGGCCTGTATCTGGATCGGCGCCGGTCGACCTCACTACGCTTTCCCCAGCGCTGCTTCCTTCGGCACCGCAACCGACATCGATTGTGCACCCAGCCAGCGTCAACCCCGGCCTCTATCCTGATGTGGACACGGAGCCGGAACGGCGTCGCCTGAGGACGAGAACTGGGAGGGGTCAGGAGACCCTCTGACCGACCAGTTGGAATATGATCCGGACTGGAGAGAGGACCTGGGGGATGCCAGTGGTCTCGATACCTCCCTAGACCTTGGCATGTTGTCTCCACCTATCGTGGCTACGGAGGAGGGAGCTTCCTATGCAGTGGTGTTGCGTAGGGCAGCCGAGGCTCTCGGCCTCGAGCTCCCTACAGTGGTCTTGACTAACCTCTTGATAGAGGTGCTTCAACCGCAAGCAAGCTCTTCGGAGCCCCTGCTGCCGTTTAATGAAGCCCTTACCGACATCCTTTTGGGCACCTGGTCCAGGCCAAACACGGGGGCTCCCGTAGATAGGATGATTGCCCGACGCCACCGCCTGGCCCCAGGCAACCCCTCTTTCCTCTCCCAACAACCACCACTGAGAGCTTGGTGGTCCAAGCCCCTACTTCCAAAAGTGCATTTCCTAACCCTCCACCAGATAGGGAATCCAAGAAGCTGGATCATCTTGGGAAGAAGATGTTCGAGGCATATGAGCTGCAGATTACACACTTTTGCATAGATCGCCATCTGGTGTTGGGCCTGGATGTTTGGAGTTTGTTTTTCCTCTTGGAAAGTCTTTGGAAGTCACGAGGTCGGTGACTCCTCCTTTGGATCGTATTGCGCATGGGCTTCGGCTCCATCCTCAGATTGTTTTTTTTCCACCATCGGGCTCGGATGTAATCTTCGCGCTCCGGTTCCGAACAGTTTCCAGTTCAACGATCGAAGCGGAATCCTCACCCCAAATCGTGGTATTGTTTCTTTCGCGATCTCCTCAATCAACGCACCTTCTCATCTGCAAACTTTCGGTTCCAGTCGTCGACGGCGGCCTTTGGGCCTATCCAAGCTCCGGTCCCGGCTGATGGAAAGAACTCCATTCAAGAAGTGCCCTCGATGTGGGTCCAAATTCCCCCACACCGATCTTCATGAGGTATGCAACCTCTGCCTCTTCCCTGAACACGAGGCTCGAGACTGTCCGGCCTGTAAGTCTTTCCGATCGAAAAAAGACTATTCAGGACCGAAGAGCCAGAAGAAACATGGCACACTCCTCGACCTCCGTTCCAGTCGATATCTTCGGAAACGACATCGAAGATCCGGGACAACAGCGCACCGAAGAGGACCTCGTCAGTGCTTCCGAGGCCGACGAGTCAGATGTGGAAGACATCACTCTGGCGCAGAGGGTCGTGAGTACTATACCCCCCTCCACACCCGCGCCAACACCCAAAAAGGCTTCGGTCACGCCTCCGGGCCTAAGCAAGACCAGAGACACTGCTTGACACACCCCACCTTCGGGCCCGGTGAAGAAGCCAAGTAAGCCTTCCGGCGGCTCGGGCTCGAGCCAGCCTACCAGCGGTGCCGAGAAACACACTTCGGCACCGAAAAAGAAACCGGCCTCTACCTCGACACCGAGCTCCGCACTGAAGCCCTCGGGGTCGAAACCCAGCTCTTCCGTACCGACGCCATCTTCGGTACCGACCAAACCCCATAAGGCCCTCGGCACCGACACTTCCAAGCCGAAGCCCATCTCGGCGCCGACCAAGAAATCGAAGGTTCCCAATCCCGGCGCTAAGCAAACTGGCACGGAAAAGCCTAAAAAGACATCGGCCCGACTCCTTCGGCGCCGACGGACCAAACACTTTCACAGGAACTATTTACACCGGATCCCTTGCAAAAAACTCTCACCAAGGATCCAAAAACTGGACTTCTGGCACTCTCTTCCAAAAAGAGACATTTGGATAAACCAGCTCCGCCTCCGCCTCCACCTCCACCTCCAAAGAGGAAGGACTCTGCTACCTCTACTTTCAGAATACCTTCCCCACCTCCTCCACCCTCTCCACCTCCGCCCCCTCCGCCTTCTCCACCCCCACCTCATCGCTCTCCGACCCCGTCTCCAGACGATGATGATCAGGGGGACCCATATCAGGATATAGGGGATGTGCCCCAAGACCCCACCCCTATAGGATCCCCAGACCCATGGGACGACTACAATAACCCAGATATCCCCGACGTCTCACAAGATGACCTTTACTCTTCCACGCCATCTCTACCGGAAGACTCATTAGGGTTCCACCATCTACTTCAAAGGGTGGCACACTATCACGGGTTAGACTTGCACACTGACCCAGTGGAGGAGGATTTCCTCCTCGACACATTTGATACCACACATAGGTCTACCTCCATATTACCTATGCTTAAGGGGGTGGTAAAGCATGCACCAGAGGTTTTTAAAGACCCAGTTAGGGCCAGGGTCATTAACCCACGCATAGACAAAAAATACAAAGCTGCCCCCACAGATCCCTCCTATATCAAAGGGCCAGCGCCACTAGATTCCCTAGTGGTTTCCACTGCACGAAAAAGAACAAATTCCCAGGCGTCAGGCGAAGCACCACCACCTGACAAAGAGTCAAAGCTACTGGACGCATCAGGAAAGCGCACTGCATCACAGGCAGCCAATATATGGCGTATCGCCAACACCCAAGCGCTATTGGCCAGATATGATAGGGCACATTATGATGAATTAGAAAACATAATGCACCACCTCCCTGAAAAATATAAAACTAGGGCCAATGAATTAATACAAGAGGGTAAGACAATCACTAATACCTCTATACGCTGTGCCTTAGATGCAGCAGACACAGCCTCCAGGGCCATTAATACTAGCGTCCTCCTCCGTCGCCATGCTTGACTAAGAATATCAGGATTTAAACCAGAGGTACAAGCCTCCATCCTTAATCATCCCTTTGACCAGGAACACCTATTCGGCCCAAAGGTAGATAAAGCCCTTGAAAAAATGAAGAAGGACACGGATACGGCGAAGTCAATGGGAGCCCTACAGTCACACCCTCCTAGGCGCTCTTTTCGCCGCTCCTCCTTTCGGAGTACATCTAGAGGCTACTCCTCAGATAACGCGTCCACTTCCTACAAATCCCCCACTCAGTCCACCTTCACAAGGGGTTATCAAAGAGGCGGCTATAGGGGCAACAATAATAAAGGCAGAGGCAAAACAAATACCGCCCGCTCTGCCACACCGCCTACCCAATGACTTCCCCCCGCTCCCTCCAGACCATCCCACTCCGGTCAGGGGGGCAGACTTCAAAATTTCCTTCATGTCTGGGAGACCATCACCTCAGACAAATGCGTGACCCAAATTATTTGGTCAGGATACTGCCTGGAATTAACATCTACCCCCCCAAACATTCCACCCAGGCAACGCCCAATGTCACAAGAACATTCCACATTACTAAAGCAGGAGGTAATCTCCCTCCTACAAAAACAGGCAATAGAACACATTCCCGTCAATCAACAAAATTTAGGGGTCTACTTCCTATATTTTCTAATACCAAAAAGGGACGAGACTCTACGACCTATTCTAGATCTCCGGCCCCTAAACACATACATACACTCAGACGATTTTCACATGGTAACGCTTCAGCAGGTACTTCCGCTCCTCTCCCAGAACGACTTTCTCACCACACTGGACTTGAAAGACGCATACTTCCACATTCCAGTACACCATGCTCACAGAAAGTACCTCAGATTTGTAGTGGACGGACAACACTACCAGTTCAAGGTGCTCCCATTCGGAGTCACAACAGCACCACGGGTATTCACCAAGTGCCTAGCGGTAGTGGCGGCACACCTCAGAAGACAGCACATTCACGTCTTCCCATGCTTGGACGACTCGCTGATAAAAGCCACTTCATACAACCAATGTCTACACCACACCGCCACCCCAATCCAACTACTTCACCAACTAGGCTTCACGGTGAACCACCACAAGTCCCAGCTAACACCATCCCACATAAAACAATACCTCGGTGCCACCATAGACACCTCAAAAGCAATAGCCTACCCCAATCCGGCCAGGATTGCAAGCATTCAGGCTTTGCGACAAAAATTCGTACTTCAACACTCCCTTCCAGCAAGAGTGTTTATGCAACTGATAGGGATGATGGCCTCTTGCATTTTCATAGTGCCTCACGCAAGACTCCAGATGCGTCCACTCCAAGAGTGCTTAGCGCGCCAATGGAACCAGACCCAGGGGCAACTGACCGATCTGGTGTTGGTAGACGGTCGCACCCATCGTTCTCTGCAGTGGTGGAACACCACAAACCTTTCCAAAGGTCGACCGTTCCTGGACCCGGTTCCCCAAATAATACTAACAACGGACGCATCGCTCTCCGGCTGGGGAGCTCACCTATTACACCTCACAGTGCAGGGCACATGGACGCCTCAACAAAAGTTACTCCATATCAACCATCTGGAGTTACTAGCAATCTTTCTAGCCGTAAAATCCTTTCAACCACGGATTTCAGGCAAGGCAGTCCTCATTCGCACAGACAACATGACGGCCATGTATTATATTCAAAAACAAGGCGGCACACACACTCTACAGTTCTCTCAATTAGCACAGAGCATATGGAGATGGGCAATTCCACACAAAATCTTTCTCCTAGCTCAACATGTCCCAGGAGTCCAAAACACCGTGGCAGATCTGCTCAGCAGACAGACACAACAGATCCACGAGTGGGAACTTCACCCGCAGGTTCTTCATCCGTTCTTTCAAATGTGGGGGCATCCACAGATAGACCTCTTCGCCACCCACGAAAATACAAAATGCCCAAGCTTCGCCGCCAGATACCCACACCCATTGTCCAAAGGAAATGCGATATGGATGAACTGGTCAGGCAAATTTGCGTACACTTTTCCACCTCTCCCACTCATTCCATTAGTGGTGCGAAAGCTACAACAGCATTCCCTCACACTGATCCTAGTAGCTCCAACGTGGGCCAGACAACCATGGTACACCACGCTGCTGGAACTCTGTAGTACCACACCAAAAGCTACACCTCTCGCCATGCCACCTAACCCAGAACCATGGAGAGATCAGGCACCCGGACCCAGCTCAGCTCAACCTTGCGATCTGGCTCCTGAAATCCTAGAATTCGGATACCTAAACCTTCCCCCTGACTGTATGAACGTCATCAAAGAAGCTAGACGCCCTACCACTAGAGCCTGCTACGCTGCCAAGTGGAAAAGATTTGTTGTTTATTGCCATAACAACACAATCAATCCTCTAGACTTGTCTATACAACACATCGTATGCTACTTACTCCACCTACAAAGGTGTAATCTAGCCTATACCTCCATTCGGCTACACCTCGCAGCAATTGCAGCTTACCTACAAAACAGGCAGCACCTATCACTTTTCAGAGTACCTGCCATTAAAACCTTCATGGAAGGCCTCAAAAGAATAATTCCACCCTCACCTGTGTGGAACATAAATATCGTTCTCACAATTCTGATGGGGCCTCCCTTCGAACCTTTGCATAAATGCAAACTGCAATTCCTCACATGGAAAACAGCTTTCCTTGTAGCCATCACTTCCCTTAGAAGGGTCAGTGAGATACAAGCACTTACCATACAAGAACCTTTTCTTCGAATGCACCAGAACAAGGTTGTTCTCCGTACCAACCCAAAATTCCTACCTAAAGTAATTTCCCCTTTTCACCTAAACCAATCTGTAGAATTACCAGTATTTTTCTCGCAACCTCAGACTGTTGCAGACGCTAGATGTCAAACGAGCCTTACTTTACTATATCCAAAGAACACAACCTTTCAGAAAGACCAAACAACTGTTTGTCTCTTTCTCCCCACCACACAACGGCAACCCCATCTCAAAATCAGGGATAGCTAGGTGGATTGTAAAATGCATCCAGATTTGCTACCACAAAGCAAAACGAACGCTATCCGTTCCCCCTAAAGCCCATTCTACACGAAAGATAGGGGCTTCCATGGCTTTTCTAAGGAACATCCCATTAGATGATATCTGCAAAGCAGCTACATGGTCAACACCGCACACTTTCACTAAACACTATTGTGTAGATGTGCAAACCAAGCAACAAGCTAGTGTGGGCCAGGCTGTACTAAAAACATTATTTCAAACCACTGCAACAGATACCGGTGGTCGCCGCTAAGGTTGGGAACTGCTATATAGTCTATGCAAAAGTGTGTAATCTGCAGCTCCTATGCCTCGAACGGAATATGCTACTTACCGGTATGCATCTGTTCTTGGCATGTAGAGCTGCAGATCTACACACGCCCACCCACCTCCCCGGCTACCTGTATCTGTTCCAGTCTATCTTATTTCGATACAACACACATGGGTTTCTTCACTGTTGTTACTGCGCTCCATCTTTCCCTGCTGGCGAAAAACAATCTGAGGATGGAGCCGAAGCCCATGCGCAATACGATTCAAAGGAGGAGTCACCGACTTCGTGACTTCCAAAGACTTTCCAAGAGGAAAAACAAACTGCAAACATCCGGGCCCAACACCAGATGGCGATCTATACAAAAGTGTGTAGATCTGCAGCTCTACATGCCAAGAACAGATGCATACTGGTAAGTAGCATATCCCTTTCTCTTCCGCCAGCTTGGGACTGCGGTCGGTAAACACCACATGTCTTTTGGGTCGTTATCCCACTCTGTGTGGGACACGGTTGCGCCAGTGCTGCCTCAGTGTCCGGAGGAGGCCCGGACCGTACTCTCCCAGGCTCTTGCCGCAGGGAGGAACGCAGCAAAGTTTACCATCTGCTGTGGGCTGGATACCGCCAACTCTCTAGGCACAACGATTTCCATGTCGGTAGCCCTTCGATGCTAGGCCTGGATGAGATCGATTTATTTTTTTTTTTCTGGGGATGTCCAGAGCACCCTTATGGACATGCCTTTTGATGGGCGTTGCCTTTTTAGCGACAAAGCAGACAACGCTCTAGAGCGTTTCAAGGACTCACGGGCTACGGCAAGTCCTTAGGCCTCTTCAACCGCCCTGCGCAGTCTGCTTTTCACCCCTTTCGTGTCTACGGAGGGGTGCCCCACTACATTCTGCCCAGAGCCACAGGCGGACGCAAGCTCCACAAACTTTGCGCAGCCTGGGGCGTGGGAACCACCGCTGTGGTTATAGTCCACCACCCCTACCCCCCTCTGCTTCCGCCTCCAAACCTTCCTAGTCCAACCTTTCAGGCCCATAGAACGCCAGTGGGTGGCAGGACCGGTCATCACCTCCCCCACTGGCGCACCATCACGTCGGACAGGTGGGTTTTGCAGATAGTCTGAAGGAGCTACTCCTGCCCCTTCGAGGCTACCCCCCCCAGCCATGCCACCTCAGTACCATCGTATGTCGGAGGATCATCTGGGCCTTCTCCAACAGGAAGTCACGGCTCTCTTGGCCAAGGGAGCCATCGAGCGCGTTCCAGCCCCAGAAGTAGGTTGTGGTTGCTATGCCCACTTGTTTCTGGTACCCAAGAAGGACAGTGGCCTGCGTCCTATCTTGGATCTCAGGAACGTCAACCGCTTCCTCTGGAAGGAGAAGTTCAAGATGTTGATGCTTGCTCAGGTCTTGTCTGCCCTAGACCCTGGAGACTGAATGGCAGCGTTGGACTTGAAGGACGCTTACTTCCACATCCCCGTCCAGCCGGCCCACCGGTTCACAGTAGGCCACGAGCACTTTCAGTTTACCGCTCTCCCCTTTGGCCTTACCAGCGCCCCTCGGGTGTTCATGAAAGTGATGGCGGTGGTCGCAGCTCATCTGCGCAGATCAGGGGTTCCAGTCTTCCCCTATCTTGACGATGCGGTTGAAGGCGGGCTCGCCCCAGGCTGTCGTCTCCCACCTTCAGGCTACGGCCAACCTCCTGCATTCGCTGGGGTTCTCCATCAACGTGCCAAAGTCATACCTGACCCCCTCTCAGAAGCTCCTCTTCATCGGAATGGTTCTGGAAACGACACAGTTTTGGGTTTATCCTCCTGAACAGCGAGTCCGGGATATTCGGGCTATGATTCCGATCTTTCAGCCTCTATCCTGGGTTTGTCAGGATGACCCTGAGGCTGTTGGGCCTCATGCCTCCTGCATCCTGCTGGTCGATCATGCCAGGTGCCATATGCGGGCTCTGCAGTGGGACCTGAAGTTCCAGTGGGCGCAGCATCAGGGGAATCTGTCCGATTGCGTCCAGATCTCGGAGGGCACTGCACGACAATTGTAGTGCTGGCTAATGACGCAGGATTTGGTCAACGGCAGATCCCTCTCCCTGCCCCAACCAGAACACACAGTGGTGACAGATGCATCCTTTCCTGGGATGGGGCGGCCACATGGGAGAGGCAGAGATCAGAGTTCTCTGGTCTATGGCGGAATCCAGGCTCCACATCAACCTTCTGGAGCTTTGGGTGATCCGTCTTGCACTCAAAGTCTTCCTTCCCTCTGTTTGGGGAAGACTAGTGCAAGTGTTCACGGACAACACCACCGCCATGTGGTACTGCAACAAACACGGCGGGGTGGGGTTGTGGACCCTATGTCAGGAGGCCCTCCGCCTCTGCACATGGGCTGGAACATCAAGGCATATCTCTGGTGGTTCAACACCTGGTAGGTTCACTGAACGCCAGGGTGAACAAACTCAGCCGCAGGTGCATGATGGATCACGAATGGCGTCTTCACTCGGAGGTGGTCAAGGTCTCTTTCAGCAGGGGAGAGAGCCTCGGTTAGATCTATTCACCACCGAAGAGAACGCGCAATGTCAGCAATATCGCGCCTGGAAGTCAGTTAGTAAAGATGATCTAATATCTGCACTATGTGAAAGGCCCGTAAATCCTACTGATTCTAACCAAGCTGCGACAGTCTTTCATAACTGGCTTAATAGAGCAGCTAATATTGTGACACCAGAAGTGACTAAGCACTCTCGAAGGAAATTAGCTTTGTCCCCTTGGTACTCTGCAGAACTTAAACAAGCTAAATTTAAATGCAGGCAAAAGGAACGCAGCTGGTGATCTGAATGTAGTAGTGTACAAAGGAAAGCTTATTGTGTAGCATTAGATGAATATAAAACGGCAATCACACTAGCTAAAACCGCTTACTTTACCACAAAAATCCAGGAGGCCACAAATTCCCCAAAAGAACTATTTCAACCGGTCTCGGCACTGATGAAGTGTACGCGGGACACAATGTTTTCACCAGATCAAAACTTTATAGACAAGTTGGCAGGTTTTTTTCAAAGCAAGGTTCAGTCTGTATATAATGACCTTCTAAAATCAGCCTGGGATGTAGGGCGCAATGATTCAGGACAGCTTGAGGACAAGGTCTCTCACTGTGGCTTAATACAATTCCCACTTTTAGGAGAGGAGGAAGTGGCTGACCTGTTGTTTAAGATCAAATCGGGCTCCCCCTTAGATCCCTGTCCACCGCATATACTACATCTGGTTTCAGGTAAGATAAGTATATCACTGTGTTCCATATTAAACCAAATTATAGTTTCAGGGGTCTTTCCAACTATCTGGAAAAAAGCTTGTATTTGCCCTCTTCTAAAAAAAAAAAAACAAGCTGCACCCCGCAGATGAGAAAAACTACCATCCCATCTCCTGGCTGCCACTACCTGCCAAGGTTCTCGAGAAGGCTATGAACTCAGAATTAACAACATATCTAGAGACCAATGATATTCTTGACTCTACTCAACATGGCTTTAGATCATTGCACTCTACTGAGTCAGCCTTAATTATGGCAGCAGAGGAAATACGTAAGGTGATGGATGGTGGAGGAAGGGCTGCACTGGTCCTGCTTGATTTAACAGCAGCCTTCGACACCGTAAATCATACGGTATTAGTTCGAAGGCTACAGGAAGTAGGTATCAGTGGTACAGCTCTCGCCCTCCTCACCTCTTTCCTCTCATCCAGGGAACAGATGATTCTTTGGGATGGCTATCAATCTGAGGAATTCATACTCCCTGGTGGAGTGCCACAGGGTTCGACCTTGTCCCCTACGCTGTTCAATATATATCTAGCCCCCTTGGTCAGATTGATAAAAAGTTACGGCTTTACGCTGGTGTCATACGCTGATGACACACAGCTTATAGTGTCTGTAACACACTCAGTGGATGATACAGCAGCCCAATATTGCAGCTGCATCTCTGCCTTGATGGCCTGGATGAGTTCCAACTTTTTGAAACTCAACGCAGAGAAAACTGAGGTGGTAGGGTTTGGACAGAAAATCTCGGTGTGGAACCAAATATGGTGGCCAACTGCGGCTGGCATCTGTCCGACTCCGGTCAATAAGTCTAGGAACCTCGGTCTTATGTTTGACAAAGATCTTACTTGGGCTCCTCAGATTAATCAAGTTTCATCAGCTTGTTTCTTCATGTTAAAGGGCTTGTGGAAGATTCTTCCATTTATCCCTTTCTCTATGAGAAAAACAGTGGTAGGAGCCATGGTCCTAGCTAGAATTGACTATTGTAATGCCCTCTATCTGGGAGCAGGGGCAGCTCAACTCTCCAAACTCCAGTCAATTCAAAATGCGGCAGCAAGAGTCCTGCTTAAACTACCTAAACATCATCCTACATCCACCAGTATAAAACAGCTTCACTGGCTTCCAGTGAGACGACGCATCGATTTTAAAACACTCTGTCTGTTTGGTGGTGGAGCGAAGGATGTGCAATCCTTGTTTGCTAGATATGTACCATCACGATCGTTTAGATCGTCTTCCCTGGGTTTGGTACAATTTCCTAAGATAAAGAAAGCAAGGTGTGGAGGGAAGCATTTTTCCTTCTTAGCGTCCAAACTATGGAACTCACTGCCCATACATTTGAGACTCAAACCCAGTAAATCTCTGTTAAGAAAAGAAATTAAAATATGGCTCTTTTCCCAACCCTAAACAGGTTGGTCATTGTCTCTGCACATTCACTTAGCTCCAAGATGCCTCGGCAGTAGTGCGCTCTATAAATACTTTCAGTCAGTCAGCAGTTCTGCGCTTTGGAATTTCCAAGGCGGCACTCGCATGGCGATGCTTTTCGTCGCGAGTGGAATTGCGGTCTTCTATACGCCTTTCCGCCTATACCACTTCTACCCAGAGTGCTGAAGAAGATCAAGCGCGACTGGGCCCAAGTCATTCACATGGCTCCGGATTGGGCATAAAGAGTCTGGTATCCCGAGCCTCTCAACATGGCCATCGATCCTCCGATCATACTGCCTCTTCGGGATGATTTGCTGTCGCAGCAGCAGGGGACGGTCCTCCACCTGAACATGTCCGGCCTCTACCTCCTTGCGTGGAGATTGAGCGGTGGCAGTTGTCGTTTTCGACTTGCCTCCCGAAGTCTGTGATGTAATCTTGGCAGCCAGGCGTCCCTCCACTAAGACGGTATACGCCTGCCGATGGAATACATTTGTGGATTGGTGCGCAGCAAAGGCTGTGGATCCCCTTTCTGCTCCTCTTTCTGACGTTCTCTTGTTCCTCCTCTCTTTGACCCAGCAGGGCTCTGCTCTGGGTACTATCAAGGGCTATCGCTCTTACATTTCTGCCTTTCTTAGGTTCCCTGATGAGCCTTCTCTCTTCAAGTCCCCGGTTGTAAATCATTTCTTAAACGGCATTACTCATCTCTTTCCTCCTATCCCTTTCGTAATTCCTCAGTTGGGCTTCAATTTGGTCTTGACCTATTTGATATGCGCTCCCTTTGAGCCGCTTCACAACTGTCCTCTCAGACTCTTAACTCTTAAGACTGCATTCCTGGTAGCCATCACATTTGCCAGAAGGGTGAGTGAGCTCCAGGCTCTTTCATCCAAGCCTCCTTTTCTGGCTGTACATCCGGACAAGGTTGTCCTAAGAACTCGTCCATCCATCCTTCCTTCCCAAGGTGGTCACCTCCTTTCATATTGGCCAAACTGTCACTTTGCCCACCTTCTTTCCGTCTCCGCATCCTTCTAAAGAGGTAGAGAGGCTCCACCGTCTGGACCCAAAACTTGTTTTTTCCTTCTATCTGGATCGCACCAAACAGTTCCGGGTGGATGGCCAGCTCTTTTTTGGTACGTGGGTGCCAAGAATCTTTGGGCCGTACCATTTGCAGATGGGTTGTTTTGTGTGTTTAAGCCTGCTATTCTCTAGCAAAAAAGGAGCCTCCAGTGGGGCTACGCACCCATTCCACCAGAGCGACAGTAGCCACTACAGCTTTGGGACGAGAAGTCCCTCCGAATTACATCTGTCAGGCAGCAATGTGGGCATCGCTGCACACGTTTACAAAACACTACTGCCTGGACAGCCAAGTCCAGGGAGACCGCTTCTTTGGCCGTTCTATTCTACAGGACTTTCTGCTGTGAACTTGGTTCACAGACCCATCTCTGGGATTGGTATTGCTGGAGTATCTATTTTAAGGTATGGAATCTATAACTAACTGTTTATTTCAGATGAGCAAGTTACTTACCTTCTGTAACAATATATCTGTAAGAAACATAGGTTAGTTATAGGTTCCTTACCGCCCCACCCATCCTCCCCATTCTGAGAACTGATTTCTAGGGTTAAGGACATCCTTTCAGGGCCCTAGTTTTGTGCACCAGTGGTCAGTGTCTTGCATGGCTCTGCGTTTCTGGCGCAGAATGTCGTGTACAGAACTGACAGCGCACGAAGGCGGCGTCTTAAGTAGCTACAGCGACGTCATCCCGGCGACCACGATGCCAACGACGGACGTGGAGCCGACAGATGCCACCTTCCGACTGCTGACAAAAAAACTTTTCGGATCCAGTCTGATGCCTGGGGGTAATTCTAAGGTAAGGAATCTATAACTAACCTATGTTTCGTCCAGATATATCGTTACCGAAGGTAAGTAAATTGTTCACCAGGCCACTGACTGCAATTCCTCCATACCTGTTTAATTTCCAGAAATTAAAATGAACACCGTCACTGGTGAAGGGATAATTTATTTCTAGCTCTGGTCAAGTAAACAAAATGCAAACAATCAGAACCATTAATCGAGTAGTTGCCAAAGTGAGTGATCAAGAACATTTTTTCAATGAGTCCCTTGATCATGCTCCATGTTGAATGTGTCAGCCTTTCAGATTAAGAATTTAGTTATTACTGTTCATAATTATTGTTCAATGTTTTATTTTCTAAATGTTATGTTTAACTTGCCTATTTTAGTAATTGAATATTTTACTGTAAATAGGGTGTGTGCATATTTTGTTTATTTTGATAATATAAAGCGAAGACATTTTATTATTTCACATTTTGACGATGTTATAAATGTACATACATCACAAAAATGCATCATGGTTTGTGCATGAAGTTTCAGAAGCGCAGGTAACGTTTATCATTTCTAGAACAACATTTATAGGGTATAGTCAATGGTGTCAGTAGATTAACTTTTACAAAAATAGAAATTAAATTCCTTACCCCAGCTTTATCGTAAACTGACTCATTACAATTTGCAGTCTGCATTATTGCTAATGTTTCTTGTTGCACTGTAATGCGATACAATTTGTAACGTAATAGGAAATGTTTTTAAAACCAAAAAAAAGAGTAATGTTGTAGACCTTAACAATTTATATGAACACTATAAGCAAGGACATAGTAATTAGGACACGTTAACATATTGCATATATATTTTTTTAAACATATATCATTGTTCATAACAAGTAATTCTTATTGTGTAGTAATTACAATAATTAGTGTTCGTGCCTTTGCAGTTCAGATGATCTTGATTATCGTGGTTCCATGACAACTCTTCCTCAGTCTAGTGCAGCCTCATTTGCCATGAATCAAATGCAGTCTTCTTCATCAATGCCTTGGCTGGGAAGCTGTCAGACTGCCACTGGTGCTGGCGTGGTATGTATGCTTTCTGCTGTCTTAAGTATCAAATATTTAATTCACATTTTAATATTTTGTGAATACATTTGGTTAATATCTGTATATTTATATCTGTACTTTTTGGAAGTTTGATACTTTCTGCATTTACTTCATTATCACTGCACTGTATTATCATGTCTGCAAGAAGAGGTATTTAAAATTCATTTTTTAATAATTTTTTAGTTAAATAATTGTAAAGCACGCTGTTACACCAGTAGGGCATGCTAGCATTGTGAGAGACAATTTCCAAAGGGGTAAATAGTCTTCGTACGTGACACTGCCAGAAAATTATCGCTTTGTTTGGCCACCAAATAGAAGAATTTCCATACACCTTGGTGAGGTCTACAGATAAATGGCTTTTGGGTCATGTGGACTGTGGAGGAGCAGAAACCAAGCTTTGTAATATACGGCTTAATGCACTGGTGAATGATAAGGGGGCCTTTTTTTTTGCAAGGCATGATAACACTTGCCAATCGCCATGAATATTTATATATTTGTGACTTAAAGCCATCAAAGCTCTCACAAACGATGACATATAAAGGAGCATGGTGGTAAGCCTAATTTGAGTCTTGTTGAAGTGTTTTGAATATGAATACGTTGGTGTAAATCTAACAGAGTAATTTGCATAATCCTAAATATAAGGAGTTGCAATAATGGAGGCAGGATGTGATGGTTGCTTTATGATTCGTGATATTCTGAAGGAAAAAGAGGAATAATCTTACGCAGCATCCTTATATAGTACAAATGAGAGGAAGAAACAGTAGTTTACTTAATGATAGAAAGATTACAATTGAAGTTAAATCTCATACTTTTGGTAAGATAGCAAGCGTCAACACAATGGAAAGTTCTGTGGGATACTTGCTGGAAGATTACAAACAAGAGGGTCTTTCATGACTAAGAACTGAGTTTCCTCTCCATTTAGCTGTAATTAGTTGTTCTTCATGTGAAGGGAAACAGATTTGGAATTTGTTAGCAAGAAGACACAAGCCACTATTAAATGAGACGATGATTTGGGTGTCATCAACTTTCAACATCAAGATAAATCCAAAACATTGCATAAGTTAAGCAAAAGGTGTGATACATGAATTGAATACTGAAGGTCTTATGGAGGATCTCTGAGGAACCGCACACGTATGTGACGTAGGAAAGTAACAGAAGAAAGTTGAAGTTCGTGTGTACTTCTCTGAAGAAATGAGGCAAGTCTATCTAAAACCACATCTCAATAACAAGACTATGGAGATGTTTAATGAGAATTGGGTGCCCATGACTGTAGAGTGATCGCATCGAAGAGAGCACTGAGAGCTAACCAAATCAGTGCTGCTCTTCGCCTTGAGTCAAAATAGTAGCTCTAGTTTCGTCACATGGAGACTTCTGATTGATGACCTTATTTTGACCAAATAAGCATACTCATTGATGCAGTTACTGGAGAAGGCTGTGGATCATTTGTGTTATGACCAGTCAGGTGCATTAAGATAGCGGTGGCAGATCATATGAATTTACCCTAACAAAGTATACGATCAATACTTGACTCAGTTGAGTATGTTGCCAGGGTTGTATCTACCTGTTCAGCCATGATGTCTGACTCCTGAGTTAGGTTGTCTTGATGTTGTCCCCAGATATCAAATCTAAACCTTCGGGCAAGGCCATGGATGAGGAGAGCTTGTTCAGTGATAAAGGTGGCCATACATTGTTGTTGCTTATTCTTGTCATCAATATATATTGATACAGCTGACACTAGATACTCTTTTGAAACTGCATCATTAGCGAAAACCAAGCCAAATCTATCAGATCAGACTTTGGATTCATTTGCACATGTGGCCATAATAAGGCTGCTGCTTTATTAACACCTCCTTAAGCATGGTAGATCAGTTCTGGCAGGTTGAAGAGATTTTTTGATGAAAGCTGATTTTGGAATGATAGGTCTCACTGATTGTAAGAGAAGATGGTAGGGCAAAGTCAGCCATTCAAGAGAATTCGTTAAATGTGGGGTGTTAGTCCACATATGCATGTATCCCAAAAAGGGTAACAGGTGAACTGAAGTCTGTTATATAAAACGAGCAAAACTTAGACTTGTGTATTTCATGACATTTTTTAAGAGATGGAAGCATGGTGATGTCTCTGGAAATGCATGATACATAATTCCATAGTCCAATTTGACCATTTCATGTAACTGAGGTTTCTGGTGAACACAAGTATTTTCAATTCAGTAGTCTTTCTTTGGCTTCTGGAAATCCCAAGGGTCATTCATTAGTGGAGTGCTTGCAAAAGGTCTCAGCCACGGGCAATCACATCCTTTAAGCCATGAAACAGCACCTCATGTTCAAAAATGTGCTTGCTGTGGAAGCCTTGTGAAGCTGAGCTGCATTTCCTTATTTAGTCAGCTGGGTAACTTGCTTTTCAAACAACAATGATGTTGCAGCATGACTGAGGTGAGCCATGTACCTCTAAAGTGGGAAGTAGAAAACCTCTGTTTATTGAAGTGATGATGGACACTTTTCTGGTGAAGGGTTGTTGCTACCGAGGAAAGTCTCGCAGATAAATGAGATAATTTAAGTTAAGGAGGCTGATAGGATGCATATAATCCTGCTTTCTGCTGCTTCCTAAGGTGAAGCTATGTTTGACTTGCAAACTGAGGACTTGGTGGTTGCATCGTAGGAAAAAAGACCTATGAATTTTCTGTTAGTGAGGCAGAACCTGGTTCTGGTTTTTCGGGAATTGCTGTCCTGAAAAATCAGGTTCTAATAGTGACAACATCCTTCCAAACCAGGTTATGAATGAAAATGGAAATGCCGGATGAGTGGGTTCCTGTTAGAAACTGAGCAATACCTACACATCGGTCTTCTTAAGCTTAAAGTGTTCAGTTTGCTTGTCATAGTTTTTCTTTCCTCCCTGAAAGACAGGCAGGTTCTGGTATTGGTGCGTAATAATACTGCCATGTTATCAGGGAGAGTTGGACTTGGAAAGAAGCAGTGGTACTCTGGCATTGGACAATTTCAAGAGACATTTACATTCATGCTACTTATTTGGTAGAATAAAATCTGTATTCAAATGGATGCTCTCAGAAGTTTTCAAGCACTTACATGAGCGATGTGTGAAGATATCCATAAAAGGATATTTTTACAGTTCACCAGAATGCAATATGACATATGTCTTGTTCTTTTAAGTGACAAAGAAGACTGTTGCACTTGGATCTCACACTTCTGGTGTGTCAGGGACATAATCTGCCTCATGAGGGTCTCAGTGTGATCATGGATAAAAGATCATTCAGTCATAACCATAAATGGTTCTATAGTTGTGTGGTCTATCTTTTTGAGCACTAAAGTATGTTTGTTGTTTGAAATTTCAAAGCTCTCTCCATTTTTAATAGCGTAATGGAGGGGTTTCCTCCTATGCCTTAGTGTATGCTTAGTGCGACTTTGGTTTAGTTTGAATGTTCTACTATTGGAGCCTGAACATTTTTGATGTGTGTAGTGCCTTACCTAAAAGATTTTCTTCCTTGTGGCAATTACAATGCGCTTGACGATGAGTGAGTTATATATATTGCTCGTGGATATGCTGTGTACTGTGTTCGCAATAGTACAAACTGTCTCATTTAGAGTTTAAGCACTGCTGTAAATAGGTGATGATCCCACCCAGGAAAACTCTTGATTCCTCCTATGGAATCTTGGCAAACACTAGGTTTACAAGAGCCTCCATTAGCACCTCTGGTGTAAACGTCTCACAAAGCGGCTCATTCACCAAGTTGCTGCCAGGTCACAGTGACGGCCGTCCCACGTTATTGAGGGCAGAACAGACATCACTCATTTTTAGCTTCCTGTGTCCACCATGCTATGCATAGCAGAAAAGGAAAATGGAGAAGGGGCCCCATGTTCAAGGAAAATGAAGTCCCACTTTGGCAGTTTGTTTCTCTGAACAAAAATGCTTGACGAGCAAGTGCTTTAAATTGGCAATCCTCTTGGCAGAACTTCAGTGCTGTAAAGGGAGCAACTCTGGCAGTGCCCCTTTTTACAATACAAGGATCCCATTCAGGCAGAATGGGAGCTCTAAAGACAGTCCACAGGATGATAAAGATGATGACATTCTGCTCCCCTAGAATTAAACCTTCAGTTCTTAAGGCCCAAATGTCATTAAATATGCACCTATGTTTCCTTCTTATTTGGAAACTAGTTTTCATTAGAATAAATCAATTCAGTTGCTCAGGACGAGAGGCCAATGTTTTATGGCTGACAGAGAACGCCTGTAGATGTCACTGGCCCATTCTAGGGCCAGGACAAGATCAAGGTTTCCTTCCCACTCTACTCCCTCATCAAAATATTCGAGGGAAAAAGGTGTTACCACAAAAAGAAAAGATGTAGAACAAATATGGGTCCTCCCTGTAATCCTGGGAATGTGGACATTAACAGGGCTTGACAAATCTTAAAAATCGTACTTGACCTGCAGGTCTAGTGACTAGAATTTTCTACTCGACCTAACATCAATGTACTCGACCCACAAATTGGTTGCATACACATTTTCTTCAAAACATTTGCAGCGCAGTTGATCTATGACCAGTAAGACATGATCACATTTTTTAGCCTCATTACCATTCTCACTGCAATGTTTTGAAAGTTACGAGCATGGCCTTGGATAAACAGTCTCATCAGTACTCGGGTACACCACTGAACCTTAAACATACTAGAGTGCGGCCTCAGATAAACACTCTTAGCAGTACTCGGGTACACTACTGTACATTACACATACTAGAGCGTGGCCCCTGGATGAATACTCTTAGCAGAACTCAGGTTCACCGCTGTACCTTAAACATACTAGAGTACGGCTCCGGTGGCTCAGCATCCTGTGATTTCGAGCAAATCACTTCATCTCCCCGTGCCTAACAAAAATGAGTGTGTCCTTGTGTAACGTAACTGGTGCTCATGTAAAGCACTCCAATACCTTCAGGTCGAGTAAGCGCTATATAAATCTGCAAAACAAAAACTCTTAGCAGTACTCGGGTACACCGCAGTACCTTAAACATATTAGAGTATGGCCCCGGATAAACACTCTTCCCAGTACTCGGTACCATACTAGAGCACAGCCTAGGAAAGAGCAGATCGCACCATGGCTTGGGACAGAAGTAACTGTATGACTGGAACGTTTTTAAGGGCTCTTGCATTTGTATTTTATGTCCAGGCTATCAGACCAGGCATGCTGTGTAAGCACAACTAGGGCCACATAAACAAAACTGCCCTGCTTGAACGTGACATGATATAGACATTCAGGTCGCCGACGTGGGGACCTGTCTGTCAAGCGACGGTGAAGCCTTTCAGTGCGATTTCACACCATAGATTGTGATTACAATCTGCTCATACATTTGTTGCACTTCCTGGTGGGCTCCACGGCCTGGCCTTTCAACTTAATGAAGTCGGCACCAGCCAGATCCTCCTTGTGAACGGCCGTGCTTCATATACAATTAATTAAAAATCACCCAGGGAAATAAAAAGATAGGCGTTTAACTTGATTGGTTATACAATTTGGAGTGGACATATATATTCGTTCTTGTCCACTTTTCTCCAGCCTCCTTATATTTTTACCTCTTTTATCTTTGCCAACCCACCCATTCACTCCTTCCTTACTATAGATCGTATTATGCAGCTAAATATTTTTGTAATTAAAATAACAAAGGGAATCATGGGGCGCTGTTTAACCTCTGCATTCCGCCGGTGCACCCCCGACTGCACCCGCCTTGTAGAGCTGGGTAATCCTACATCTAAGCTGTGAGAAAATACAAAATTTCCTGCGCTTCCATCTGGCGCCTTGATGGGCACCACAGGCAGCTTGTTGGCACCTCGCGAGCTACCATTGGATGAGGCACGTGCAGTGAGTGCCCTCTGGCCTCCCTCTATTAGAGTCCATGAATGCTTTGCAGTTTTGAAATCTCAAACCTTTTTCATGTGCCTCATCTAGCTGTGGTTCTCTGAGCCCTATCAACCTTCTGATCACAGGCAGTTCGCAGTGCTCATGTGATCGCACACGTTAATTATAATTATGTCTAATGCCTAATTTCTAGTCAACTAGGTTTATTTACGTTGCCGGTAAGTTTGTGCTTTTCCAGGATAGAAGACTTGAAGTCTGAAACAATAACAAGTGTAACAATAACCCCCGCTGTGCGTCAATCCCCTTCAAAGCCACTCTCCCCAACAATCGGAGCAAAAACCCCTGACCCGCGGCGGTGTTCCCATCCAAGCGCACCTACCGTAGGGTAACCCGCAGAGATATCGAGCTGTCCTCGGCAGGCGCAGGCTTACATCACGGGCAGAGCTCCACTCGCAGGGCTCCCAGAAACATGGTTAAACACCCAAGGTGAAGGAGGAGAACTTCTGCTTCGCTAGGGCACCAGTGTCGTTCATGGCCTGCCTCCGGTCAAGTGAATTGGGTACAGGGATTGGCAAAGGCAGTTTACACGCTTCTCCGTCAGTATATCCTGCTGCGGCTCATTGTAATCAGCCAATGAGAAGTGTGTACACTTTACTGTGCGGAGATTAGCTACGATCTGATTGGTTGATTGCAACTAGGCCTCAGCAGACCGAGCCCGCGTGGCAATCAGCCAATCAACACCTTTTCTTTTCCCGCATTTTGTCACGGCAGTTCCTCAACATTTCACCCAGCTGCCCTCTAGAGCCTTCAACCGGCACTGCACTTTAGCACAGCGACAAAGCTCACTCGCCAGGCCGGTCAAGTAGGCCTGAAAACTGTCTCGCCCTGGAAGAAATTGACACGCATTTGCGAGCAGGCGAGTACATTTTTCGAGCCCTGATTAAACTAAACAATAGGAAACAATCATTCCCTCAGAAAGAGCCTTATGCCTACACTGTCCTGACAAAACTAATAACAAAAAGAAAGATACAGTTTCTGTTACATTCATACAGATGTGTTTTACTCATTGATGAAAAAACTAGCAAATACATGATAACCTTAAAACAATATGCAGATGGTCCAAAAGTAAGGTGCGGTGTAAGTGAAAAGTGACAAGTGTGATCTTTAGTGTACGGGTGACATACAAGAAAATTCAAAAAACACTGTTGACTAATTTGCTGAACACTCTAAATTACCTAGAACTCTTATTTGTTGTTCTCATCTCTTTTCCGCACTGAATGATAGTCAACAATGTATTACGTTGAAATTTCAACCCCCTATGTTAAGTTCAGTGGGGTCTTCATTAGGGCGACAAAATGGTAGCAACCTATCATAAATAAAATCAAGAAATCGACCGTTATTCATTTTGTCTTTGCTTTGCAGTGCTCAATGCTCATGTGCGTATCAAGGCCCCTTTCCTTGCACCCTTGGGACATGCGAAGAGTATATAGATACCAATCGTACAAAAAATGTCCGAACTTAAAGGCACAAAAGGAGCATTAAGAAAGCATACAAAAGAATATAAATATAATATCAGGCTTACGAAAACTAATTTAGACAGCGGTCGATATACCCAAAAATGGTGAAAATGACTAACGACTTAGAAAACCAACACCATGACCAAAAAGGGATTAAAAACAAAAAGCGTAAATGATTCACTATGAATTCCAGAGATGTGATATATCCCTTTCCTAAACAACATCCTCTTGAGGAAAGTGTGGACCAGGTGGCAAAACGCCTTCACCACTGCCAGTGAGGCTAGTGAGGAGACATTCAATACAAAGGTGACCAAAAATCTCATCTGGGTTGTGGATGTACCGCCAGCCATGATCGATTACCCGTTATGTCGTCTATGAAGGTATTAGGTTCTCAAAACACTGTCCAACGGATCAGTGTGAGATTCAATCAATTGTAGCGGCAATGGAGTTCCCACCGGAAGACCCCCATCCACTATTATCCTGCTAATCGAGCAAGCCCAGGGGGACATCACTGTCACCAGTGTACCCAAATTACCCTCTCCGCACATGATACCACCCTGATTAGGGCCAGACGGGTCCCGCTGCAGCCTTTAATGACCGCTGGTGTAGACGATACGGCCCACTCCCAAAATGGCGGCTGCAAGCTCCTGATGAGGCGGGGAGAGTACCCACGGAACAGAGAGCTATGCGAGGTCTGCCGAAGCTTTCAAGTGATGACCCTGAGCCTGCCCTGGTGGAGCTTTACTTTGCATGGGAGACCGATGCAGCGCCTGAGGGGAGTGGATCCATGGAAGAGGTGGTATATGTGTGACCTGAACCTGATGTACTTGACGGTGCATGGCATCCCTGCTGGACCATCACCCGTGCTACCACTGGTTTGTACCCTAAATGCACACACAACTTAAGCGTGCGGTGCCTTGAGGACCCAAGCGGCAGGCCTCTAAGAAATCTCTCTTGCTGACAGGCCTCTTGACTGAACTGTGTCACCACTGATAACCGGGCCTATCTTGCTGAAGATCCTGCTGTGAGACAAGGGAGCTTGCTGGTGCAGCAGTCGGACCGGTACTGAGAGCTGGGTGAGAAGGGGCCCTGGTGCCATTCAGTACAGCACCCCCATGGCATAATTGGAGCAGTGCCAGCTCTGGTGTGCTCTGATTGTGGAACCTAATACTATACTGGGAGCAAGCCCATAGCTGAACGGGGCACCCTAGGCGCTGCACTGGGCGTGCACACTTTGTGGTGCACTCAAAGAGAAGTGCTCATCTGGAAGTAGCTGGTGTGACGCAGTTGGAAGACCTGGGCATTGGAGTTCACGACTGGCTGTGGGTCGCTGCTCCTGAGAACACTTTAAGCCCTGAAAGTGCACCCCCTCTCCCAGTCCTGGGAGAGAGCCTAATATATTACCAAGAGAGTATCCAGAACTTCAGCTCGCTTTTTACCCCACAGTGAACTGGCCTGCCCTGATGCCCATTGAGTGCTGCTGTTTCACGTAGAGGAGGTGTTCATCATGTCGCTGCCCCGCACATGGCAAGAAATGGATGGGTCCCATCCCATAAAAACTGTAGATCCTGACATACTGTTGGGCCCCCATAGGCCAGATGACAAGGCGGCGGAACCCAGAGACTAGGTAACTGACAGCAACAGAGAGTATCACTGGAAGAGGGGCAGGAGCACTCCCAATATTGTAGGAGAAGTCCCAAGAAGAGGGATTAACACTCCAAGACATTATGCAGGCCATCAGTGTCTCCAGAGAGGCACTTTACACTAGAGAAAGTTTGATGCTCTGGGAGCAGACTTGGCAATCCTGAAGGATGGCGATCAGTGCCTTGCGGAAGGAGTCACCAATATGGAGTGTACGTTATCAGATGTGCCTTCGGATATCAACTTTAAAAGACAGACTTGCTACCATGGACGATAAGGTCTTCACTCTGGAACCCAGAGCTGAATACAGGCTACAGAGGAATAACATCCAAGTCATAGGCCTCCCGGAGCGCACTGAAGGGACAAACATGGTGGCCTACTTGAAGCAATAGCTCCGAGAGGAGGTAGTAAGAGAGGAAGAGAGGGATTTCTCTCTTCTTTCAATGCGCTGGAGAGGGTCACAGGATTCCAGCTTGGCTGCACCTGCCAGGGGCGCAGCTGCACTTAGTGGTGTCTAGACTTCTATACTACAGAGACCGCACACTCCCTCCATTCTACTCACTACATCCACACATCCATTTCATCACACACAAATCTCCACCTCAGAAAAGAGAAAAGAACTCCTGCAAAGAGGCCCCTCGTGGGGCCCGTTGGGCATTTAATCGCTGGCCCAACGAGGAGCTGCCCGATGATGAAGTATGAGACCCCTTGGGGTGTCTGAGGGCCCTTGATCCTAAAAGAAGCACTTTCCCCTTGTCTCCTTTTGGTAAAACCTTCAGCTTCTCATAGGAAATGCATACTTCTTTTTCACAAAGCTGTTGCCTCGTCGGGAACTTACTAGGCAGTCACTTGCCTCTATCGGCGACTGCACAGAGATATGCTGTTACAGCTAGACATTCTGCGAGCCACTGGGAAAAGACATTGGGATTCCCATCACGGGGAATGATTGGGAGACTCATGTGGCCCTCATGCCTAAAATATTGAAAAATGCATGATTTAAGCTCATTAATTGTTATGTATCCAAAGAGCGTACCTCACTCCAGGGAGTATTAATAGGTATTTTGCGATTGATTATGCGAAGTGCTCCAGGGGTGAGGAAGTTGGAGACTAGTTTCTGCACATGTTCTGGGGATGCCCAAAATTGGTGGATTATTGGGAGACGATTGCAGGGGTCCTGACTGAGGTTACCGAACGAGAGGTTCAGTGCACTCCTGGGTAGTCTCTCTTAAACTGGTTCCCACATACAGCTAAGACTAAGAACACAAGCAAGTTTCAGGACCTAGCCCCAATATTAGCGAAAAGGGAAATAGCCAGGAACTAGAAGACCCTGGGGTGCCTGAAGGAGAAGGTGTGGAGGAAAGAACTGATGAGATGGGCTGGATATGAAGGACCAGTGTGTCTCATGGAGGCTAGGAGAGGGCAGGGATCGCTACACGTGGTCAGACAATGAGAGTTCTTAATGGAAGCATTACAGCACCCCAACTCCTCATCCACAGAAGAGATGCAAAGCACCCCCGATCAAGTACAATGCTGCAGCTGGGAATGGGACTAGGGTTCTATAACCAGTCGATACCTACGAAGAGGGAGATTAGAAACAAGCCACCTCGAGGCCAGGGATAATGCACAGTTGTGTGTTTCCTGCATGGCCCATTGCAGTTTCCCCTATGTTAGCAAGACTGCACGTTGTAGGCCTTGTTTTCCTTTGCACACGTTTCTATATAAACATACTTACCTTTGTGCCACATTGTACTTTCACACAGAACCTGCATATGTTTTCGTATTCTGTTCATTTCCTGAGATTTAGTCTGAACACCACAGACCCACTCAAACAATGATCCTTGTTGTTCTATCTGGCCAGGCACTAGATGCCTAGACATAACACAAGAATGCTGCTGGTGTTTTTGTGCACATGTCTTGCCATATAGCTGAGCACATGAACCAAAAACACACATGGAAACAGAGTTCTGAGACAAGAGCACTGCGCCTGCTGAGATGTAGGATGTCCATCTGTGTTTGCTAAGGTTCGGTGTCTGCAAGTAATCCCAGAGATCTTTTATATATAATCATTTAGCTTTAGTAGTAGGCTAGAGGGTCTTAGGTCACTCTGTCCTATAAAATGACAGGGCTTTTTATGGTATATGGATCATTAACCATGCTAACAGTATTTTATTATGCATTTGTTTTCTAATTGTGGCGCGTATACTGCATCTCAGAGCACGATAGTTTTAATATTCTAAACTTCCTTTGTGTCTCCTGGTTATTTTATTGTGGACAAGTGCGAGTGAGTGAGCGAAATGGTGTGTCCTGCTACCAGGATAACTTAGATGATTGAGAGTGTTGTATCCTGGGGAGCTAATTCACTTGTTCCTCTGGTAAGGTTAGGCGGGCAAGTGAGACGCTATAGCTAGTCTGACTCATAGTTCATGAGGTGGTACGGTGACTCAGTCCCTACATACTGATGTTCTATGATTCCTAGCATAGTTCTATTCTGGAGCAGAAACCCTGCAGCATGGCGCTGCCAGCGTTTGATGTGGTACTTACTTGCCGGAACCCTGAGTAGTGCTAGAGCTTGTCCAAAATTCTCTGGCAACTTTTCCCAGAGACGTCTGTGGTGTTAGAGATTTCTCCTCCACAGTTACAAGGGAGTACCTAGTTAGGTTTGGTTTTCCAAGCTTGAATATTAAAAGGTTTTATAACCCTCTTTGTGCTACGCTTTGACTCCTTCCTTAATTAGTTATGGCACAGCCCATTGTCATTCGTGTTAACTGCCGTCCGCAAGTTACTCAGCATTTGTTACGACATGGAGTCCCTAATTCAGGTGCTCCTGTGTTTTTTGTTGTAGAGGCGGACGTTTTCTATTCCAGGGTCACATTTCCGGCTGTCGACACTAATGATAATACTTTTCATGAATACACAATGCTGCAGGCTCGCAATGCATATCGTCCATATTTGCATTTTAAATTCCTCTTACCGTCTGGGAACAGCAGATGTGGTTTTCCAGCATGAATCTTTTCTGGATTCACATGCTGTGCATTATTCATGCATCTAGTGGTTGGGTCTGGAATTGTTGTATATGTCCTGTTTGTTTTTTGCTTGCTGGTGTGCGTTGACATACCACCATTTAGTGTCCCTGTATGGCGTCGACTTGCTTCCTCCGGAAGCTCCCATCTCCATCTTCAGATTCTTTTTTCCGCCATTGGGTCTGGATAGTTACGGAAGGAGCTCCAAGAAGAGTCAAAGAAAATTACAGGAAAATTAAAAAAAACATCAAAAAGACGATCATTCAAGGTACCGTACGTTAAATCGAGGTGCCGGACGGCGCAGGGAAGCGGAAAGTCAGCTTTGTCGACGCCGTACCGGAAATGAATGTACATGGGGCTCCCTGTACGTGGTAATGGACAAAACACCATTCAAGTTTTGCCTTAATTGCCACCATAAATACGCCCAGAAGGCCCAGCATCCGGTCTGCAATCTCTACCTACCAGTGGATCTTTGAAGTGTTGACTGCAACACGTTTTCGGCATTTGCACCAAAGACGTTGAGCGTAAGAGAGCGGCTGAGAAGAGCCAATTACAACATGCAAGGCCAGAGTGCGCCACCGTCGCTGAGAGACCTGGGCCTCTCCAGTGACGACGAAGAAAATGTAGCAGAGGGGCCAGCTGGCGACACAGACGTCGAAGTCCAAATCATAGAGGTCAAACAGAAGACTTTGCAAGATGTAAGAGAGCCTTCGGCCTCGAAGGCAATACACGAGTCACGAAAAACAGACTCCAGAACCGTGAAAGCAGCATCGGCGTCAAGGCACTTGACGACCGCAATTGCGTCGCAGAAAAAATAGCCCGTAGGATCCTTAAGCAAGGACTCCGGAGCGGCAAAGACCCTCGAAAAAAACAAGATGTTGAAAGATGATCAAGGGAAAGACGCCTCAATGTCAAAGCAAGAGAGGTCGAAACAGACAAACAGGGCACGATGCACACGGCTACAGAGAAGCCGTCGTCATCCACCAAGTAAAGACCTGAAAGTTTTGATGCCGAAACGCAAGCAGCGGAAAGGCGCCATCATCCTCAAAGGGATTGTCAGAAACTCTTGACGCAGAAACACACGCTTTGGAGATCGAGAAAAAGAAGAAAAGGCTCGAAGCCAAAATGGCCAGTATCTTACACAACGTAAGAGAGAATTCGACGAGAGCTTGAAACAGTTCAGGATACCTCCAAAAACCTTGATGGAAAAGGAGAGGAAGGCCAAGCTGTTTGACAGTAATGTGAAAAAACAGACTAGAGATCGAGGTCCTGTCTCTGCATACCTCGAGGTCGTCGAAGAAACATAAAAAGAACCAGCGCCATGGATCTCAACGCCATTCATCAAAGGATGGAACTCCCAACGCCATCGCAATGATGAAATCTCTCCTTCTACTCAGGTGACTCCAGCCCAGTCTCCGGCTTGGAGAGCTTCACTGGCGCTGAGAGAAACAACGCCTCTGCCGCCGCCCACTCCGCCTCTGGCTCCAGGGTCTCCGGCTCCGCAACCAGAGCCAATTAGGCTGCCTCCCTGAGCAGTCTCAGAACCTGCATTACCGGATCCAGGATATCCTGCCTTCCCGACTCCGGGTACGTATCCGTCGCATTTCCTCGATGCAATGTTTGGCTTGTTTGCCAGAGCGGCTAACCATGCTGGTGCACTGGTTTGCCCCATTGGTCCGCTTGCATACTTCTTGGGAGGCTTGCCACCTCACTTCCTTCAGGCACCTCTCATGCCTTTTATGCCAATGGCTTCGGGGAGTTGGCCTCTCCCGACGCCGAGGTGCTTGATGCCGGTGCAGTCCTTGAGGGAAGAGTGCGGTTGGACAGATCCTCACCGAAGCCGTGTGGCATCTGCAGGACCTTTTCCGGCGTCCTCTACTATTCTGGTGAAATTTCCATCAACGCCGGTCCCGAAGTCACCAGCGCCATGTCGGGCACCCCCGACGTAGGTCCCAAGAATGAGGTCCAGAAGTAAAGCACAAAGACTGAGGAAAGGGGAGCAGTGTCAAGAGCAGGCTGAAGAGGGTGAGATTGTCGACCCTATACAATAATTTGAGGGCATGCAGGAGGCTAGTGGCCTGGATACATCTCTTGAATGGGAACTCTCCTCACAAAAAGGCCTTCCAATGCAAGAGGTGTCTTCGTATCTTTCTGTAATTAGGAAAGCAGCGGATCTGCAAGATTTGCCATTGCCTACTGCTGAACTCAAATCTAACATCTTGATGCTTCATTTCCCTTCTGTCTTGCTTCCTTTTAATGAGGCTTTGACTGAGCCTGTCTTGGAGGTGTGGCAGAAACCAATGACTGCTCTTGCGGTGTCCACGTCTGTGGGGAGGAGGTATAAGATATCTCCGGGGGATCATGCTTTCCTATCCATCCACCCATTGCCAGAGAGTTTAGTAGTCCAAGCGTCTTGCTCCTTTAAAACATCTGCAGGCTCATTCCCATCTACATCCGCAGATAGAGAATCCACATGTATGCAGCAATCTGCAAAGAAATTTTCTCTTCGGCTAGTATGGCTCTAAAGTTGACAAATGGGACATGCCTGTTGGGTCGCTATATCCATGCTCTGATGGACTCAGTGAAGGAGGTGCTCCCGAAGCTTCCAGAAGATGGTCAGGGCCATTTTTCTGAGGTACTTTCTGACACTCAAGCTGTGGCCCGCCAGGTCATTCAATCGGGTCTGGACACTGTAGACTCTGTTGCCAGGGTAATGGGTTCCTTTGTTGTGACCAGGAGGCACGCTTGGCTAAGGGGGTCTGGGTTTTCACTGGATGTCCAGGCTTCCCTGTTGGACTTGCCTTTTGACGGATCTCGTCTTTTTGGTGCCAAAGCGGATTCGGCGCTGCAGCGCTTTAAAGATAGCAGAGCCACAGCAAGATTGTTGGGTCTCCAGTCCCAGTCCAGGGGTTTTGGATATCGCAGGTTTCACGGTTTTGGCAGGAATTTATCCTTTAGAGCCAGCCAGCAGCAGGCGAACCCCCTGTACAGGTAATACAGGAGAAAAGGTAGAGGTCTGTGAGGTACGGCTCGGCAGCAAGTCTCCTCCTCCTGCTCTCCTGCCCCTCCAACCGGTACGGCAGGAAAGCGGCTCTAGCTCCTCTATCCTAGAGCATGTTTGTCCTGTGGGAGGACGGGTGTCCCATTTTCTTTGGAATTTTAGGTCACTTCAGATCTCTGGGTGTTAAGCTTGTGGAGAATGGGTATTCCCTACCCTTCTGGGAGATCCACCCCTCTCCCCCTCCCCTCCCTTCCCCCCCCTCCCCATCAGGGTTGGTGCGCAGAAGAGCACCTGTTGCTACTACAGCAGGAGGTTCTATCTTTTCGGCAAAAAGGTGCAATAGAAGTGGTTCATGAACAGGAAAGGTGTCAGAGATGCTACTCCTCGTACTTCCTGATTCCCAAGAAGGATGGTCGATTGAGGCTGATTCTAGACCTCAGGGTCTTAAATTTTTACCTCAAGCAGGAGAAGTTCAAGATGTTGATCCTGGCTCAGGTTCTTTTGGCATTGCAACAGGAAGACTGGATGGTGTTTATCGATTTGCAAGATGCGTATTTTCACATTCCCATCCTTAAGTCGCATCAGAAGTTTCTCCATTTTAAGGCTGGAGTCTCAATACCACCAGTTTGGTGTCCTTCGATATTACTTCTGCACCTCGGGTCTTCACAAAGGTGATGGCGGTGGTAGCAGCACATCTCAGAAGGTCAGGGATTCCTGTATTTCCCTATCTGGACGACTGGCTGCTCAAAGCAAAATCACCAGAGATGGTGCTGCATCATTTGCAAGTAACAACGCGTCTGTTGTTCAAATTGGGTTTTTCGATAAACCTACCCAAATCGCACCTGGTGCTCTCTGAGCGCAATCTGTTCATAGGGGCAGTACTGGAAACTAATGTGAGTCGTGCCTTCCAGCTTCTGCAGAGGATTCAAGACATTTTGGCTATGATTCCACTTTTTCAGAATGGAGCGGTTGTTCCAGTCCTAAAGGTCTTGCGCTTGCTCGGTCTGTTGTCTTCCTGCATACTGTTGGCCAACCATGCACGCTGGCACGTCAGGGCCCTCCAGTGGTGCCTTCGCAGGCAGTGGTTTCAACACGACGGAGATCTCAAGGAGGTGGTCACGATTTCCAGAGACACTGCAGCTGAGTTGTTATGGTGGAGTGTTGCGGACAACCTCACTCAAGGGAAGCCGTTTCAACCTCCTTCTCTGGTGGCCACAATGATAACGGATGCCTCCACTCATGGGTGGGGACCGCATCTGGGGGGATCTGGAGGTCAAGGGCCTTTGGTCTTCAGAGGAAAGATTGTTTCACATCAATCTTCTGGAATTGCGGGCAGCACGTTTTGCTATCAAGGCCTTTCTTCCCTCCCTTTGCAGTCAGTCGATTTAGGTCCTGATGGGCAACACTACTGCTATGTGGTACATCAACAAGCAGGGAGGAGTAGGGTCAAACTGTCTCTACAGGGAGTCTCTGCGACTATGGTCCTGGGCTCAGGACTATCAGATTTGCGTCATTGTGAATCATCTGGTCAGAGAGCTGAATGTGCTTGCGGACAGTCTCAGTCGGCAGTATTCAGCCGATCACGAGTGGCGTCTCCACCCGTAGGTGGTTCATTATATTTTCAGGATGTGGAGGTTCCCTCAGTTGGACCTTTTTGCCACTCACGAGAACGCACACTGCCCATCGTTCTGCAGTCTCCAGTATCCGATGTGGGTAGCATTTGGGAACACGTTTAAGTTTGATTTGGGGCTTACAGATTCTTTATACGTTTCCTCCTATGCCCTTGATTCCTTGGGATCTGAGCAAGATTTGTCAAGACCGGGCCCAAATCATATTGATCGCTCTGGATTGGCCCAGGAGGGTGTGGTACACAGACGACCTTTACCTCTCATTGCACCCTGCGCTCCTTCTCCCTCTCAGGGCAGACCTCCTCTCACAGTCACAGGGGCAGGTTTTACACCCCCACTTCCTGAGCCTGCACCTCCATGCCTGGAGATTGAACGGGCAATCTGAGCTCTTTCTCTCTCCCGCCGGATGTGGTTGATGTTATTTTATTGGACACAAGACACTCCACCAAATCTGTCTATTCTGGTAGGTGGGCCAAGTTTGTTAAGTGGTGTGGAGAGAGATCGATTGATCTTTTACAGGCCCATTTGTCTGATATTCTGAGTTTCTCTCTTTCCCTGGCTCAACAGGGTTGTTCAGTAGCTACTGTTAAAGACTACTTGTCTGCCTTGTCGGCTTTTCTCTGTTTACCAGATCAACCCTCTCTATTTAAATCTCTCATAGTTATTTAACAATAGGTTTCCTTCCACTCCCTTTATCATGCCTCAGTGAGATTTGAATTCGGAGCTGTTCCATTTTGACGTCCCCTTCGACGTGGGATAGCTATGGAGAAAAGTTTCAATGGAATGCTGCGAAAACAAGGGGTGCATGGGGTGATTTAAAAGGTGAGGAATCCACAGGCAAATACTGTATCCACCAGAAAAAGCGTTACCGAAGGTAAGTAACTTGTTCATTTATGCTACTTACCGGATCATTTCAAATTATTCTTGTGTATCTGAAAGAGACAGTTATAGAATCCTTACCCTAGAATTACCCCCAGACTTCAGACTGGATCCAGAGATTTTTCTTTATCAGTACCCCTTCGCGTCGGTAGGTGGAGTAGATTGACGCTGCTTCCATCGTTGGCATTGTGGTCGCCCGAATGATGTTGCGGTGTCTACTCCGACGCCGCCCCAGCGCGCTTACGTCAGTTCTTTCTTTTTCCTCGCCAGCTTTGTGCAGAACCAGGTAGAGCTACCCCTTTAGTCATTTTTTTACTTCGGTTTTTCTCGACTTTTAGTTAATTTTATTTTTTTAGCCTTACCGACTCCTGGTGTACGAGGGATGTACTGGGTTTAAGCTGTGCGAGGCCTGTAACTGCCTGATGTCGGTTACGGACCCCCAGCTCGTATGCCTCAGGTCCCTGGAGGCGCGACCACCACCCGAAGTAGTGCTCCGACTGTCAGGTCATGAATCCGAAGTCTTTGCGGGAGCGGTCCTGAAAGCTGTTGGAGGCCCGGCAGTCGGCTCTGCGTCGTTCGAGGTGCCAGTCGAGAGGAAGATCTCAGGATCAGTCGTGGAGCCACCACCATCATACGTCTTCCAAGTCTTCGAGATCTTCGGATAAGTCGAACCACAAAAAGAAGGCAAAGAAGCAGCGTTGCTCTTCACCTTCTCCCTGTCCGTCGGATGACGCAACGCAGGACCCGAAGCTTCATCACTCTCCAGCTCCATCTTCGGAGCCTGCTCATGGGGTGGCTCTGCGCTTCCCTTCTTTTCCCGGTGCTGGAGCGTCCCCTTCCCAGCTACGAGCTTTCTACGAGGCCCTTCACAGCATCTTTGGGCAGCCTGTCTTCCCTGGTGCACCTTCAGGCCCCGCGGATCCCGATCGACACCGATCGACCTTCCCCAGAGCCGATCCAGGTTGAAGACCCCCCCGGTGCCGGTCGTGCCGCCGACCCCAGCCTCACCCCCGGCAAGACGAGGGTGAGGACTGTGAGGGGTCTGTGGACCCTTTAGGTGATCAACTTGACGAGCCAGACTGGCGAGGGGACCTGGGTGACGCCAGTGGTCTGGAGACCTCCCTAGACCTTGGCATGCTTTCTTCCCCTATCGTGGCTACGGAGGAGGGAGCGTCATATGCATTGGTGTTGCATAGGACAGCTGAGGCCGTTTGCCTGGAGCTTCCTACTGGCAGTCAGGACTAACCTCCTGACAGAGGTGCTTCAACCGGCAGCGGCTTCTTCGGAACCCCTTCTGCCCTTCTATAAAGCCCCCACGGACGTCCTTCTGGGCACTTGGTCCAAGCCTAGCACAGGGGCCCCTGTGGACAGGATGATTGCCCGACGCTACCGCCCGGCCCCAGGTGACCCACTTCTCCTCTCCCAACACCTGACCCCACGGAGTTTGGTGGTTCAAGCCTCGTCCTCTAAAGGCGCATTCCCTACTGCTCCCCCAGAAGCTGGACCATCTTGGGAAGAAGTTGTTTTCTTCCTTCAGCTTAGTGCTGCGGTCTGTGAATACCACATGCCTCTTGGACCGTTATACACATACAGTGTGTGAGATGGTGGCACAAGTGCTGCCACAGTGCCCGGAGGAGGCCCGGGACATTCTCACCCGCGCAGTGGCAGAGGGTAGAGACACAGCCCAATTCACAATCAGATGTGGTCTGGATACCGCCGACTCACTAGGCAGAGCGGTTTCCACGTCAGTAGCCCTGGTTGAGGACATCTGGTTTTTCCGGGGATGTCCAATCCATCTTACTGGACATGCCCTTTGATGGTCGTCGCCTTTTCAGTGATGTGGCAGACTCAGCACTCGAGCGCTTTAAGGATTCTAGGGCTACGGCCAGATCCTTGGGCCTCAAGGTGACCTCTCGCCCTATGCAGTCTGCTTTTCACCCCTTTCGTGGCTATGGAAGGGGTGTTCCGTCACGTGCCGTCAAGAGCCACAGGCCGGCGCAAGCTGTTAAGCCCCTGCGCGACCGGGTACGTGGGACCCACCGCCGTGGTTCTGGGGGCCAGCGGACGGGCCAGTCCACCACAGCAGCCGCCAAACCCTCCTAGTCTGACCTTTCAGGGCCACCAGAGGACAGTGGATGGCAGGATTAAGCATCCTTTTTAGAACTCCCATCATAAAAAACTTTAAGATGTGTGAAAATAAACAGTTTCCTCCTGTAAGTGTGCCCTCGCCTGTTTATGAACTAAATTAGTTTTATTAAGATGAATGTGTCCTCTGTGAGAAATTGGCCTGATATATGATGTCACTAGTTTTAGTGTACACCTTGTATCAGTCCAAACAACCCTTATGGTGATTGGTTGTAAAGTCAACCTTATAGACCAGCTATCCTAGTGGTAGCATGGACAAGAGCAGTCTTAGACTAAACTCTGTATGGCATGTGAAGCCAGCTGTTATACCATTTGCAACCCCTTGAATACCAAATGAAAGGACACCACAACAGATATATTATAAAAATAGAATGTATTTATTCTAGTCAAAATACCCTCAGCACTCTTTATGAGATTCGAGGTAAGTACAACACAGTCTTATTTAAGCATACATAAGTCACACAGGTAAGTAATACAGTTAGGCCCTAGGGGCCACGCAAACCATATACTAAGTAAGTGGTATAAGAACCACTGTCACGAACACAGGTTAGGCCTAGGCCTAGGGAATCGCTGGGGCTACAAAATCCTATCAGTTGCTAGGCAGTGGGAGGCCCACGGGATTCAGGCGCAGAGTGGAAACACTCATGCGTAATGCGTTAAAGTCGATAGTAATAGTAGTATTTAGAAATTAAGAGTTTTAGGACACTTCGGAAGGAACTAGGAGTTAGAGACTTGGAAACTAGACATTTGGATAGTCAATACCCTTGTGAGCACCGGAGTACTCAAGTTACCTAGCCCACAGGCTGCGGGTGCATAGGTGTGAACTTGCGTCGGGTTTCGTCGTCAAGTCCTATGGATGCCTGAAGAAAGTTGCTGACAGGCAGTCAGTGAAGTGTCCGGTGGATCCCAAGGATGGAATCAAGTAGGAAGGATACCTGCAAGCAGAGGGGACAGAGTCTAGGTCACCAGCTAGGAGCCGGGAAGGAACCAGGAAGGAACCAGGCGATGTCGTGAAGATGCAGGTGAAGAGGTGAAGCTTGTCGCAGCAGCCACGGGTACCAGGAGGCGTCGAGGACGACCAGAACCAGGAGTCGAGCTGTCCCACGAGGGCTCTTGCTGTCGGCGGCGTCGATGTCGAGCTGGGACACAACAAGCCTTGGCAAGCGCAACCCACGCAGAATGAAGGATTCGCTTCTGTTGCAGACCAGGAAGGTCTGAGGTGCTTCTCTTTTGCAGGGAAGCAAGGGCCAGTCTGGAGGAGCCAAACCAGCGGTGGAAAGTTCAAGGTTCGTCGTCACAAAGGCTACTAGCCAACGGGCAAGCAACCGGACAGGCGCGTCGAGCAGGAAAATGCAGAAGGGCCCCACGCAGAACTCATGGAGTGTGGAGGGCTGATCTTCTGTGCAGATGGTGCTCGGGGTTGGGGCTTCTCAATCCCCAGAGCACAACTTCGAGGATGCCTCAGAAGCTGCGCTGGAAGCAAGTCGCCAATTTTCCCAGGTAGCCGGTCCCACGTCTCTCGTCGCCTCCACGGATCTCAGCTTTGATGTGGATCAGGGTCGGAGAAGTCTGGAAGTCAAGGCGCTGGTCGGGCTCTGCAGTCGGTTCCTCGTAGAACTTGGGCAAAGCAAACGGCAGGTCGCTTGATGGTGCCTGTTTGCACAGGGTGGCCACTCCTTAGCCACAAGGGAGATTCTTCAGTCTTCTTCCGTAGTCGAATGTCGAAGGTCCAGAGTTTCTGTTCAAGTTGCAGTTTTTCAGGATAATCCAAAGTCCTAGGGACTCAGCTCCCACTCTTATACTAATCTGGGGGGCTGGGTTACCTGCTAGGTCCCTCCTATGGGTGGGACCAGGGAGGGGGGGTGGTTACACCCCTTTCCCTTTGTCCAGTTTTGCACCAGGACTGGGGCTGGTGTGCCCCAGCACCGGTTTGAACTGGACTATGCGTGGAACACCTTGTGTGCCCCAGGTAGTGTCTCGTTTCATTCATCCCTCCCTGCCCCAATACACTAAGGCCTGTCTAGGGTGGTGCTAGCACCTCCCAAGGCAGGAAACCTATTGTCCAAGCCTCCCTCGCTGGAAGGTCTCCCAGCAGCAGGAGGTCAGACTCGTGTCTGTGGCAGCAGCATCCATTTTGTGATGCTGGGTCTCTGGTTAAATTTAACCGGGTAGTAGGTCTTCAACATGTCTTCTCTCTCTAGAAGGGAGGAATACTATCCTCATCGCCAGAAATGGTGTGGGGGTAGTATTCCAAAGTGTTAGACACCTTACACGACATGTTTTGATAAAGCCAAACCATAGTTACCATAACCGCGTGGATTATAAGGCACTGTAAGAGTATATGGTAGGCGATATCATAGAACAGCTATAAGGACATGGTTCCGAAAGCTGCAGACAGGCTCAGCTCATGCTAGAGCACCATCTCACATGTTACCAAGCACTTCAGGATTGTTAAGGCCTGCCATAGGAGTGACTGATAGGTTACCCATGTGTCTATATATAAGGTAGGTATAGGAATACTACACCTAAGCAAGGGGTGATTACACAACCTTGCCCCAGCTGAGTGATCAGCCAGTTGTGTCATAATGGAAGGCCAGCCAGGGGTGGCATAATACATGCTGCAGCCCCTGGTAGGTCTAGGGTACACCTATGCCCTGGGTACCTAAGGTACACTGTACAGGGTCCAAAAAGGTGATCCTTACCAATTGGGCTATGCACCTAAAGTGCATAGTGAATTTAGAGAGAGAACAGCTGGGCTGTGGGTCTGATTAGCAGACCCACAGCCACATCTAAGTCGAAAACCAGTGAAGCAAAAGCAAAAAGTGGGGGTGAACATAGAAAGCAGACCCTACTCTCCTACATCCTCCTTTTGAACTTTTTCAGAAGGCTTCATTACCTCATCAGACATGGAAGACTGCTTTCCTAGTGCAGATTAACGTGGCTCATAGGATTAGAGAATTTCAAGCCTTTTCAGCAGTAGAACACTACCCTGTGTTCCATTTTAACAATCCGTGTCACATTTTCATATTCTCTGAGACGTGTTTAAAATCACCACCTGGAAATCAGTTCACATATTTCCAGACATTTTTGTCTTGATTCTGATAAAAACAAATCTGGTTCTAATAGATTTCAAGCCGCTCTGGAAAACATTTTTGGTTAATTCAAAATTAAGACCTAATGTAATTTTTCACCTCCTACTTTCATACCATGTTTTTGTAAATCTGTCCAGGGGTATGGCAGCATAGTTTCCAACTGGAGCTAAAATGGGAAACCCATCCCATTTTGACCACTTAATTTTTTTTCTTCTCCAAGGAACTGCAGGAAATTTGGAATACAGGACCCCATTGACTACGCTAGTGAGAGGCAAAATTGCGGATATCCGTCAATGGGGGCTGTTAATGGTAATAGGTAAATAAAAAAATGCATTTGTGGATAAAAATTCATAACTAAACAGATGCAACAAGTGGAACCATATTTTATGCATATAGATTGCAGAATTTCAAGTAGTTTCTAGTGCTTTGGAATATGAACAAATGAATTAGTATTACAATCATAATGGTTATGTTTGAAATCATTAACTTTCTTCTTGTTGACCTTGCGTGCATACTTAAGTTAACCTTGGCCTTCCTTTTAAATTACAGCTTATGAAGAGAAATTTGAATAATGTCAAGAGAATGGCTTCACATCCTGTGCACCAGTATTGTAAGTCATTTTTATTAGTTCCCTGTAACATTGGGCAAAATAAAGTTACAAATAATATTTGCTTTTTTTCAAATTTAGAAAGAGTAAAAAGGCATGCCTTCGATAGCTCAACCTATCGGTGCTTCATGCAGTCTGTTACTCTGTTGCAAGTGTGCCATATATTGTGTTAAGAATAAATCATTATTATTTGAAAATGTAGGTGTAAGTTACTTTGTGTTACAGTTGTTTATGCCTCGATGATTGTGTAAAGTTGATAAACAAATGTTTCTATCAACCAGATACGTCGAACAATGGCATTACTGGATCTGCTCCTCCATAGAAGAATTTCCTAAAAAAAAAGTCCTCATGTGGGCCTGACACTCCCCGACAATGAGTGTGTGCATATCTCTCTAGCTGTCGTTTTGAGTGAGAGGTTACACTTTGTTCATAATTGTCAATCCAATTTTGAACTGCAAGCAGTGTTTGAGGCTTAGGATGTCTAGAGCAGAAAACAATTTAAATTTAGCTGTCTGTATTCAACATGTTGGTGAGAATAGTCCCACTGAGATCCATGTAGAGATTGGAGATGACAGGAGATAAGATGGAACCCTGTGGAACTTCACAGATGACTCAGGATCTTTTGGCACCTGAAGGTGCCCATGTGAGCAAACTTGTGTTTGCTGGATAGGTAGGAAGAGAAGGAGAACCAATGAAGTAGGTTTCCACTGAATCCAATTCAAGACTTCTGGTGTGGATGTCGGGAGGGTGAATATTTTTATATATATATATATATATATATATATATATATATATATATATATTTTCACTGAAAAAAACATAGGTTTTAGGGAAAGTTATAGCTAGTTGGACATTGTACTCGTACAAAACCTGTGAAATTCCCCCGTTATAGTTAGTTCAGCTAACTATAACTCGCGCCCCCGCAATGCACTGCTGATGACGTCACATATTACATCACCCATGACATGGTCAGTGACATCACTCATGACATTACTGATGACATCACTGATGACATCATCCAGAGACTGGTGGCCAACTAGCCCAGCATGTACCTCCAGTATGCGCCAGGGAGCTGCGTTGCAGAGAGGTGTTCGGAGGCCATGCCCCTTTTTTACACCGCTCTGCAATGCAGCTCCGTGGTGCTTACTGGAGGTACCTGGTGGGCTAGTTGGCCCCCAGGGACCCTCAGGATTGAAGATGAATTAATTCCCCAACTTCAAACGCGCCACAGGGCGTTTGCATACATATCACCTCAGGCCCCGCCCCCTCCCTTCACCACTGTGCAAACGCGCCCCGTGGCACGTTTTAAGTTGCGGGATTAAGTCCCCTTGAATCCTGAGGGTCCCTGGGTTCCAACTAGCCCACCAGGTACCTCCAGTAAGCGCCACAGAGCTGCGTTGCAGAGAGGTGTAAAAAGGGGCGTGACCTCTGAACACCTCTATGCAATGCAGCTCCCTGGCGCATACTGGAGTTTCCTGGTGGGCTAGTTGGCCTCCAAGCACCCCCAGTATTCAAGGGGAATTACTTCACCCATCTTACCAACGCGCCAGGGGGAGCGTTTGCAGAGTGCCCCCCCCCCCACACAGGTTCATTCTTTTTTTTTTAAAGACCCGGGGGGTTGGCAGTCCCCAGGGCTTGGGGGAGCCTTAGAAGCCCCCCCACACATTTAAAAATTTGCCCCGGGGGGTGGCGGTCCCTGGGGTTGCGTGGTGGCTGCGTGCCTATTTCATCAAGGTGGCGGTCCCCGGGGCAAGTGTTGGGGGGATTAGGCCCCCCACACTGTTTTTCAACTGCCCCCGAGACCAGGCCCACCCGGGGGCTTTATTAACACAAAACGCTGGAGCCTGTGCTTGTTTTTTTTTTGGGGGGGCCGGATCCGTAGATCCTCCGCGGATCACGCGAATCCTCCGCGCATCCCGCGAATTTTCTTTCTTTTTTTTTTTAAATGCTTTTTTTGGCCCTGGGGGTCCTTCTGGAACCCCCTGAGTAGGCCTAGGGGGTCAGGGCGTTTCTACCCTGCCCCCTTTTCCTGTTTTGCGTATTTGTTTTTCAGTTTTCTTGTGCCTTGCTACCGAGGCACAAGATGGCTGCCAACACTTGCTGGTTTGGAGTGTTGACAGCCAATTAGCATGAAGCTCGTGATCGGGAGGGTGCGCGGATCCACCGCGGCCATAGATTTCACTATCTTTATTTCTTAATTTCTCAAAAACTACTGAACAGATCTACACCATTTTTTAAAAGGTCGCTTACTGAGCCAAGCAGTACCTTTTTGCCCAATTTGGTGTAATTCTGTTCTGCAGTGTTTGCTATAACTGTGTCTAAAGTTTCCTATGGGAAATTGATTTTTTGACCTCTATTTTTTGAATTTGTCAGGAACTACTGAACGGATTTACACCATTTAAAAAAGGTCTCTGTCTGAACCAAGGGCTACCTCTTTGCAAAATTTGGTGTAATTCCGTTCAGCAGTTCGGGCTGTAGCCTGTTCCAAAATTTCCTATGGGAAATAACATGGAGAAAACACGTTTTGGGACCCCCCTTTTTTCTCGGACCCCACTTGACGAATCACCCCCAAACCTTCAGGATAGGAGCTGACCGGAGCGCCCCACCAGTTTTAAAAATTCCACTAAGATTCGTCGTCTGGCGCCAAAGTTATTTGGAAAAAAAGTTACGAATTTCCTATGGATAATAGGTCTTAACTATAACTACCTACTGGCGACCGCCAGTAGGATATATATATATACACACATATATATACACACATATATATGTATATACATACACACACACACACACACACACACACACACACACACACACACACACACACACACACACACACACACACACACACACACACACACACACACAACACACACACACACACACACACACACACACACACACACACACACACACACACACACACACACACACACACACACACACACACACACACACACACACACACACACACACACACACACACACACACACACACACACACACACACACACACACACACACACACACACACACACACACACACACACACACACACACACACACACCAATTCCCTCTGGCCTGTGGGAATTTGAGGGTTTGCACTTAGGTCCAGACATTGCTCTTTCTTTCAAATAACTCTCCACATGCTCTGTATACACACAGAATCGATCGGTTGTATCATGGTGACTGTTTGCAAGTAGATATGATGTAATCTAGGGCTTGTAGGCTACCACAAGAAGCGACAATTTGGGCCCACAGTGGCCACCCAAATGCATCCTTGGGCCCCCCAAAAAAAAAAATCCTGGAGCCGGTCCTGCTTACAACAATAACTTTCAGGTGCACAAGTAACTGTAACGCACAAATAGCATAGGTGATGATTATATCATGTAACAGTATTCACGCTGCCGCTTCATCTAAAGATAGGGATGAGCCATACAAATCAGAACCTATTTATTTCTAGCAGTTCCCAAACCGGACAGTTTATAAAAACATCACACAGCAATTCGTTTTTCCCTTGGATATGCTTTATTCAGATATTGCTTTTATGATATGCAAAAATCTCTTGTTGCTAATGTCGCAAGAAACGTAGCTGCAGGCAAACCTCCTGCTAAGTGTGCTTTGCTACGAACTCAGCCTCCAAACAGTAAGCCATTTCAGCGATTTTGGAGCACCCCAACAAGAGCGTTGCTTCATGCCATCTTTATCTATATTGCCCCATACATTCTATTATTGAGATTCATTTCCAAGCCAAAGTTTTTGAGCCTGGCTGTCTGCTTGGCTATTGCGATGATCTGCTGCTTATGAAACTATTACTAAAACAGTTAAAACCTCTGCCATCCTTTTTTCTCTGAAAAGTGACTGCTACAGTTAGGGACTCTTAAATCTGTGAACCATTTAGGTTCCTGGCCAGTACTTTTATTTTGTATCATGTTCCACAACTCTTTCCATTAGCTGAAATATTCATAATGCCAAATAAGAAAAAAGGAAATCCTTGTGATAAGACAAAGAAGGCTACAAACTGCTTCAGTTAATCCCAGTAATGGCGTTACTGCAAGAGAGCTGGTTGGTTTAGAACTTCTCCAGCTAGGCTACACAGGGTAAAAATCTATTTATTTTGATTCGCAGTGCAGTGGACACTCATTCTTTATTTGAAGTTAAGGATAAAATGACAATAGTAAAGTATTCAGAGATTCAAAACTGACCCAAGTTGCTTTTAGCAATATTTATAAAACTACTCACAAGTTTCAGCCACAAAAAATCTTAATTCAATGGTATATTGTAAATATAGTTTTTTATTTTGATATAAAGAAGAAAAGGTTAATTTGCATAAAAAATATTTGAACAAGCACAGATTTATGCTTCTTTTCCTTTGAAATGTCTGTCCTATGCTTCTACTCTGTGTTTCTGGTGATCAAAGTGTGTTTAAATGTAAAGTGTGTTTAAGCCTGCAATACTGCTGCCTGTCTACAGGGGCAGAACGAGCAAAAATATAAACACACTTGATGAAACACAGGTCCCCACAAGGCAATTTTTTAAAAAGTTGTAAAAATTGACACACATGTTCCTGACGCCATTTTTTATCATTTAGAAGACATTGCTTCAGGTCCCCACAGTGCAATCAAGTCCCCACAGCGTGAGTGTGTTATCACACCCAAGTCCCCACAAGGATAGTAACACACACCTACACACACACACGCACACATGCACGCATACGTGCACACGCACACACACAAATATATATCTACAAAGTATACATATGTACAACATGCATTTACAACATACAATGCAGGGTAAAGCCTTGTGTGTTATACAACACGTAATGCACGTGGTATAAAGGCATGTGTTGAAGACCCGCTATTTGACTACAGACTTGTATCGCCTTCTGTATTCCAACAAATTGGCTGGTACAAAATTTCTCACAGGCTCAAAGTGAAGTGGAGGATCAGCCAGAATGAGAGATTTGAAGTGATATCACTGAAGGAGGAGGCACCAAAATTTAGGAAAATAAATTGGAACCCGCACTCAACCCGGCTCTATGATAACTGGATAAGCACTTCGGGTAACAGACTGGCTTCCAAGCTTGTGATCATTTCACATCCTCGCAACAGAACAAGCAAGGTCAGTTGAACAACTGGTATACAGCAAAATTGGGCACTTTGAAAAAGCAGATAACACATCGGAGGAGGACTGTAAATATGGTTGCCAAGCAGGATGAATACTGCTTCCAGCCCCAACAGGATTCCCATTTCCATATTTAAATCTAATAAGGAGACTTGGGATGCTCTTTCTTGTCAACTGTATAATTCAATTTTGGAAACACAAATAATACCCGACTCCTAGAGAGGCTCAATCCTACATCCCCTGTAAAAGAAGCTTGCACAACCTGAAACATTTTATAACCATTGCCCTCCTCGATAATGAAAATCTTCTCATGTATCCTACTCTCACTTTTGGAGGATTGGGTGGAGGACAATGGTCTATTGCCTATGTTTCGGACAGGGTTTTGGAAGGGGTGCGAAACCTTGGATAATGTTTTGGTGATTAATCTATTGGCACAATAGTTAATTAATAGCAGAACAGGGCTCTACACTTGTCACCTCCACTTTAGTGCCACCTTTGATAAGGTCAATAGAGTGGTAATACGGAGTAAATTAAAAAATTGGGTCATACCAGGGTAAAGGTTTTAAATTTGAAAATATTTTATTGAAAAAACTTTCACAAATCGACTAAGTAGGTTAAGCATATGACTATTCATGCATAATAATGTCCATCCTGTTGTAGCAAGAGAAACAGCAGAGAATGGAACACTATAATAAGCAGAGAAGACTTATAACGATAAACACAACAGAATGAAACCAGGAAGGACAAACCGGTCTTTGACCTTTGTATGAATCTGCAATAATTATAAAATAATAAAACTTTGAAAACACTGTACAAAAGGTCAAGAAGGCAGACTGTATTTGAGCCTATCATCATGGAGGCCTCCTGTCCACTTGGAAGGGTAAGTGTTTGTGAAATATGGTTAGTTGTTGGGGGGCCTGAGTGGGGCGAAAATATGTGTGCAGGGCTTGTCAAAGGCGCCAGGACCATGCCTCTCCCACTTAGGTAAACTCCGTCGAAAAGCTGGAGGCCTTTGTTTGGCAGTATTGAAACAGATATATTCCAAACGTGTGAAATAGTCAATTAAAGGTTGCCAGATGCAAGTAAATTTAGTATCAGAATGTGCAATTCTATATGATAAGAGCTCCATGGCCATAACGTGCCAGAGGTGTGTAAACCATATGGCCAACAGGGGGAGGAGGGGGTCTTTTCCAATGGAGAGCTATAAGTTGCCTGGCAGCACCCAGCTTGTGACCCACCAGACACCAGTCCGTGTGAGTCATGCCCTCTAATTCCATGGGGCGTACGCCCAAGACCGCAGTGAGATATGAGGCAGTGACAGGGAAGTCCAGCATGCCCTTAATGTGGCTCGGGATTTCTTCCCAATAAATGGAAATGACAGTGCACAACCACCGTATGTGGTAAAATTCACAAGGTGCCGAATTACAGTGCCAGCAAGGATCAGATGTGGTGTGATAAATGATGCAAAGGCTTATCGGTGTGTTGTGGTAAATAATTTAATTACCGGAACTTAATTTGATGCGGAACATTAATAAGAATAGCTCAATAAAATAAGAGGCAGAATCCGTGGTATTAGAGGTTCAGAACGGGCTTTATTCCTATACAAAGGAACATAATTCGAATTATGGGCCTTCTATTCCATCACCACGAAAGTTCAGGAAGGAAGGAACATATATTATTGACAGGTAATCATTTTTATAGAAAAGGCATTACAGTAAAACAGATGCAGGAGGCGTAACAATTGATAACAGAGATAAAGGCATACATGCGTAACTAAAATGGGTGTAACTAGGCGTAACTAAAGAACGTCATTAGGTATGATGTCACAAATGGGTGGTTCCATGAAAGAATTTCGCAATGTCAGCAAGAATACTTGGCAGAGATGCGCGCGCAGCAGCATGACGTGTGAGTTGACGTGCAACTAGGGGGAGAATGGGACTTGACATTTAGCTCTACATGTGGAGACAAAAGTCTGGGGTTATGTCAACCTAATCCCAAATCATTTTTAGAAACAATCGCAATGGACCGCACTCCGCTAGCCCCTCCTCCGGGTCGCCCCTAGGGAAGCTGGTACATGGAGTTCTTGAGTGGTTCACCCCAGTGGGTGCAAGTAAGTACTTGTTGGACTGATGATCTCTAGACCCGATACATGTCCCGGGTTTTATAATATCGCCCGAGACATGGCTTGGGTTTCGGGATAACTTCCCTCATCAGTAGAGAAAATAGTTAGGGGTGGAAGAGAGGGCCGCCAAGCAACCGTCAAAGGCCTCAGTGCCCGCACAGGCACGCAGGTGCGTCGTCCAGGAGCTCGTCAGCTCAAAACTCAAGGGAGCCATTTTTAGAAACAATCGCAATGGACCGCACTCCGCTAGCCCCTCCTCCGGGTCGCCCCTAGGGAAGCTGGTACATGGAGTTCTTGAGTGGTTCACCCCAGTGGGTGCAAGTAAGTACTTGTTGGACTGATGATCTCTAGACCCGATACATGTCCCGGGTTTTATAATATCGCCCGAGACATGGCTTGGGTTTCGGGATAACTTCCCTCATCAGTAGAGAAAATAGTTAGGGGTGGAAGAGAGGGCCGCCAAGCAACCGTCAAAGGCCTCAGTGCCCGCACAGGCACGCAGGTGCGTCGTCCAGGAGCTCGTCAGCTCAAAACTCAAGGGAGCCATTTTTAGAAACAATCGCAATGGACCGCACTCCGCTAGCCCCTCCTCCGGGTCGCCCCTAGGGAAGCTGGTACATGGAGTTCTTGAGTGGTTCACCCCAGTGGGTGCAAGTAAGTACTTGTTGGACTGATGATCTCTAGACCCGATACATGTCCCGGGTTTTATAATATCGCCCGAGACATGGCTTGGGTTTCGGGATAACTTCCCTCATCAGTAGAGAAAATAGTTAGGGGTGGAAGAGAGGGCCGCCAAGCAACCGTCAAAGGCCTCAGTGCCCGCACAGGCACGCAGGTGCGTCGTCCAGGAGCTCGTCAGCTCAAAACTCAAGGGAGCCATTTTTAGAAACAATCGCAATGGACCGCACTCCGCTAGCCCCTCCTCCGGGTCGCCCCTAGGGAAGCTGGTACATGGAGTTCTTGAGTGGTTCACCCCAGTGGGTGCAAGTAAGTACTTGTTGGACTGATGATCTCTAGACCCGATACATGTCCCGGGTTTTATAATATCGCCCGAGACATGGCTTGGGTTTCGGGATAACTTCCCTCATCAGTAGAGAAAATAGTTAGGGGTGGAAGAGAGGGCCGCCAAGCAACCGTCAAAGGCCTCAGTGCCCGCACAGGCACGCAGGTGCGTCGTCCAGGAGCTCGTCAGCTCAAAACTCAAGGGAGCCATTTTTAGAAACAATCGCAATGGACCGCACTCCGCTAGCCCCTCCTCCGGGTCGCCCCTAGGGAAGCTGGTACATGGAGTTCTTGAGTGGTTCACCCCAGTGGGTGCAAGAAACCTTTATTGAAATCTGTGTATTTTTCCCATGCTGTTTCAGTGTAATCGACGATTGGGAGATCTCTCTGCTGTCTATTGTGTACTAAATGAGTATTTCTATGATAATCAGGAGGAGCTAGAAAAACAGGTGGTAGAAGGAATGCTATGTAACAGGTACCATCCCAATCTAGAGGTAGGCGTATATATGCGGTCTGGCCACATATAAAGTAGGAATGACGAGAAGCTCTAAATGTAGACTTGCCTTGATCACTAAATTTTATCACAGTGGTGCATTTACTATGGCCCATGTGTATGGAGCCATTCTTTCTTATACATAGTTCCCCTTTTACTGGGAATACTGACATGGCGGACAAGATTGGTGTAAGATTGGTGTAGCTTCAGATTCAACGTTCAGGATCATGAGGTTAAGTGTAAAATTACCTAATCCGTATACTTCATTTTCTAGATCAGTTCCTGTTCTTTTGGGAAGTCCCTCCTTGTTAGGGTAGCAGACCTTAAGCAAAACTAAGTTCAGGTTTCCCCATACCCAGTTGTCTTGATAAACTGCGGAATTCGAGTCTAAGGAATTAATTAAACTAAACCATGCTCCACAGGAGCCATTGTGTGTGAACGGATATGGAAAGAGGGGCAAAACTCCCTTATAGTTCTGATAGGGAGGGAGTCGGCCACATATCCAACAATTTGTAGCATTGCTAGTCTGATGGGAATGATGTAACATACTAATAAAAGTGTTGTTGCGCAGCGCAAATCTATATGACAACTCATGCGGGGGTAATTCACTAAAAGAATGTTCAGCAGTAACATTGTAAACATGTTTAGAAATAGGATAATATATGTGCAACAATATGCTTGCAGTCATTATTAAAAGATTTAAGAAAAACAAAATTAATAACGTCACTGTGCAATGACTACGCAGTGATTTACAGTACGCATGTCTTTTGAGCAGCATTTGATTATTTCTTTCTCTATTCCGGTCCAGAGGATACATGTCAGAGACAAATTCAACCGATTCACCTTGGAGAGGACTTAAACAATCAAATTGTCTGACTGACTGGACCTCAATTTTAGTCTATATAGTTCTGAGTTCGATTGCTCAACCAAAGGGAGCTTTGAGTCTGTCTTTGAGGAAATACAGGGTTTAGTCTCTATATCGGATGGTAGTCCATAAAATTTCTTGATATGACTCGAGTGTATCCAACCTTTGCGACCTTCGATCTTCACGGCTGTCCTCGTGGTGAGCAGTACAAGTTGAGGCGATTTCCACCTAGGATCCAGCTGAGTCTTCCGGTCAAAATTACGCACTAACACCAGGTCCCCGGGAACTACGTCATGGGGTTTCACCTCGGTGTTGTCGGGAAAGGCTGCAGCTACCTGTGAACGACAAGATTGTAGTGCAGACATCAAGGAAGCCAGGTAATCTGTCAGCATATTACAGTCAACGTCAGTTATTTTACGAGGTATAGGCGTCCCCCACATATTTGGTGGTCTACCGAAGATCACCTCATACGGGGATAGCCCTGTTCGAGAGTGCGCTACCATTCTCATGTAAAAGAGTGCAACTGGTAAGGCTACTACCCAATCGACACCTTTCTGTCTACATATTTTGGACAATCTAATTTTCAGAGTTTGATTATGTCGTTCCACGAGACCTGCTGCCTCGGGGTGTCGGACACAGTGAAATCTCCATTGATAGCCTAACAAAAGTGAAACGTGTTTCATTAGTTCGGATGAGAACGGCTGGCCGTTATCTGAGTAGACAACACGTGGTAAACCGTACCGTGGGAAGAATTCTCGAACTAACTGTTTGGCAGTAGTCGGGGCAGTGTAATCTGAGACCGGGTATGCTTCTGTCCAACGGGAAAGAGCACAAACAACTACGAGAACATATTTGAATCCTCGACATCGTTCCATCTGGATATAATCCATCTGGAGGACTTCAAAAGGGTGATCAGGAGGCTGAAATCCACCCTGTTCTACGGGAATGCTTTTACCTGGGTTAAACTGACAACAGATCATACAGGTACGAACTTTTTGTTTAGCTGCGGCTCGCAAATGTTTGTTGAACCAAATGTGTTGAATGCTGTCTAGCATAGCTTTTTCTCCTTGGTGCGCTGGACTATGTATTGTGTTAATGATGACTTGGACCATTGAGTCGGGAAGAAACCATATAGATTTTTCCTTCGTCATCCATCCCTGATCTGTTTGGATCCCTCCTAATTCAGTCCATTTCTTTATTTCATCAGGTGTAGCGTGTGTCTGTATGTCAATTACGTCAAGAGCGGGATCCTTAACCGTCATGCAATGTGTTGGTGTCAGAACTATTGTCTTTGTCATGTCAGACATGTGAGTTTGAGCAGTCTGTTTAGCTGTTCTATCAGCTAGATCATTGCCTTGGGAAATGATATCAGTAACTTTCGTATGAGCTTTACATTTCATAATTGATATTGCAGTAGGTAGATGTATTGCATCTAATAAGGCATGAATGAGGGGTCCGTGCTGAATGTGGGCACCGTGAGAAGTTAAATAACCTCTCTCTCGCCACAGCACGCCGAAGTCCTGTACAACTCCGAATGCATAACGTGAATCAGTGTATATGTTGACTTTCTTATTTGTGGCTTGAATACAGGCTTGTGTCAGAGCGATGAGCTCTGCTGCTTGAGCTGACAAGGTATTTATGCAATATGTTTCAATGACTTCAGTGTCTGTTGTGACTGCATACGCAGCCACTAGCTCTCCTGTACTTGTTCTCATACATGAACCATCTACATACAACGTCAGGTCTGGATCTGACAATGGGACGTCTGTCAAGTCTTGTCTGGGTTTCGTCGTGATAGTAATAACTTCAATACAATCATGTGCTAGTGGGTCTGTTCCGTTTACTGGCAAAAGTGTGGCAGGATTTAACGTATTACAACGTCTGATTTCTATATGTGGCTGAAACAATGTTAATTCGTAACCGGTAAGTCTTGCTATAGTCAAGTGTTGTGTTTGCGTTCGGTTCACAAGAACCTCTACTGCGTGTGGTACTTGTACTGTCAATGGATGTCCTAATACTATGGCATCGCTTTGTCTGATTGCTAAAGCTGTCGCTGCCACTGATTTCAGGCACGCAGGCAGAGCCTGAGCTACTGGATCTAATGTACTAGAGAAATAAGCACATGGTTTATGTGATCCTGCTTGTTCCTGAGTGAGTACTGACAAAGCAGTACCTTCGCGTTCTGTAACAAAGAGTGTAAACTGTTTACTGTAACATGGTGTTGCTAGGACTGGTGCTTGACATAAAGCTTTCTTTAGGCTTTCAAAAGCTTGTGTATGTTCCGGAGTCCAAGGGAGGACAGTCGATGTGGCCGCCTCCTGTGTTGTCAACTGAATGAGTGGTTTTGCTAGAAATGCATACTGAGGGATCCACTGCCTACAATATGAAGTGAGGCCTATAAAAGCCCGTACCTCCTTTTGTGTCTTGGGTATTGGCATGTTAGCAATTAACTGGATGCGATCTGACGTAAGCTGCCTTCCCTCCTTGGACAGCGAGTGCCCAAGGTAAACAACTCGCTGGACACAGAATTGCAGCTTAGAAGGGGACACCTTGTGCCCCTTTTCGGCCAAAAATTGTAAAACCGTCAGTGAAGCTTTTTCACATTCAGGTTCGCTTCTAGCGGTGATCAGCAGATCATCGACATATTGAAGCAGGGCAGTGTTGACTGGCATGTGGATACTGTCAAGTTCTCGTTTCAGTGCTTGGCTATAGATGCTGGGGCTTTCTGTGAATCCTTGAGGTGCGCGTGTGAATTTAAAGCTTCGTCCATTTAAACTAAATCCGAACAAGTATTGGCTTTCCGGATCTATTGGGACGCTGAAAAAGGCATTCTTGAGATCAATTACAGTAAAGAATGTTGCTTCGGAATCAATGGCTGTCAGTAATGAAGAAATGTCTGGAACTACGGGGTATTGTGGTACAATACATTTATTTAATTCGCGCAGATCAATAACCAATCGATATACTGGCGGGGCTTTTGGATCAGTTCGTTTAAGAATCGGAATTATCGGGGAATTACATACATTGGAGTCGGTTTCCACAACCACTCCTTGGGTAATAAGCTCGTCAACGATTTGCAGTAAAGCCACTACAGCATCTGGGGGTAACTTGTATTGTCGCATTCGTGGTAGTACCACTCCTGTCTTTAGTGTGACTCGATATGGTGTAATGTTCATGCAACCAACATCTGTAGGGCCTTGTGCCCATAAATGTGTGGGTAAAGTCTGCAGTCGGTGATCCATGTCTCGGGACACATAGTGCCCTTTGAAATCACGTAAAAACAATCTTACTCCTTCCGGAGAACAACATATTATAGCTCCTAGAGCTTTCAATGTTTTTATACCTAACAAGTTTTCTGGACATGATTTAGTAAGCAATAAATCTGTAGTTCGTGTCAAGGGACCAATCGTAAGTGGAAGAGGCTGTGACACTTCGTTAATGATAGGTTTTCCTGAAAAACCAAGGGAAATATTCTGTGAGCCTGAGAGGGGTGCCCCTGGAACTTCACTACGTTTTATGGTTGTTCGGCTTGCCCCTGTGTCAAGTAAAAATTTTCTATCTTGGCCTAATAGTTCACTGTGTACATAAGGTCCTTCTTGATCTACAGGGACCTCGATAAGGGGTAAGCCAACTTCCCTCTCTAGGCTGTTTCATGAGTATCGTTGATAATCAGGGTAGTCATACTGTGCGGTCTGGTACATCTGTCGTGTCGTTGTTGGTGTGGCAGCAATAGGCTGCGGTGGTGGAGCTGGCATAGACTGTTGCGGAGCTGGCATGGCCTGTGCATGCTGCGGGGCTCCTTGTTGGTTCTGATCCTGTCTAAGTGGCCGTGGTCTTTCTTTTGTATTACCTATGGCGATATTATGTTTTAAAACTGGACAATCGTGTACATAATGACCTGGCTGTTTACAATAGTTGCATGTCCCTTTTACAGAACCTGCTGAAACACTGGACTGTGTCATACCCTTTTTATGACCGTCAGCTGGAACTGTCTGGGAAACTAGCATTTTCATTTTCGTGTCTTTCATGCGTCTTTGTTCATGTTCTTGTTCCTCTCTAATTCTATTGTGATGGTACTGTAGCATTTGTAACATTTGTGACGGAGTGTTACCTTGCCAGGTACTCTCGAATTTCAATACTCTATTCTTAACTTGGGGCAGGGCATTTTCAACTAATTTTGTCACAAACAGATGTGGATACGATTCGCTACTTGCTTTTATTCCACTATTTATACCAAAACATTTTCCGAATCGGGCATAAAAATCACTAGTGTCTTCATCTTGCTTTTGTTTACAGGCTGAGATTGCACCCCAGTCTTCCTTTTTCGTAGTTAATAAACGTGGCAGTACCTGTACTAGTAAACCTGGTAGTATTTTGGTCTTTTCCCCAAGCCCTAAACCTGGACCTCGAGCTGTTTCTTCGTTTTCTAATGCTGTCCAATCTATCTTTTGGTCTCCCACCTCCCAATCCTTTTCTTTGAGTTTTTCATAAATGCCCGCAGGCATTAATACCTTTAATATTTTCATAATGTCGGGATAGGTATACTCTCCCATGAGCAACATGTCTTTAATTTCACGGTGGAAACCCGCTGGGTCTTTGTCATGACTGGGTACCACTTTCTTCATTTCTAATAGTTCCATTTTAGATATGGGTGTGTATACAAACACACGTTTAAACTGATTGTCATCACCTTTTATCGGGTGCACTTCGCGCAAGGGATTCTGTCTATCCATATAATACGTCGTTCTTTCCTTGATGGGCAGTGAGACATGTTCGGGGCATACAAAAAGAATGTACTGCTTTCTGTATTCTAGTATTTCTCTAATTAACTCAGTACCTGAACCTCTCCATTTATTCGTGAGTAATTCGGTTAACATATCAGGTAAGGGACCAGGATCGGAGTGTTGGCTTTTATATAATACGAGGAGTTGTTGAATCATGTAGATACCAGCTAAACGCTGTTCATCTGGGGTGAGGTTCAAAAACGTGTGTGCTAGTGCATCATCACTATATTTTCCGGGACTGTCAACCCAGTGAACAGCTGACCTGGCTAATTCTTGTTCGTCCATAGAATCGAGTATATGATAACCCCTTCGTTCTCGGAGTAATTTGTCAGCGGCTTGGAACGAATGTTCGGGGGACCTTATATTTATTATAGGTGTTTGGAAATTTCTGTTATTATCTGGACGTATCGGACGTATCGGATCAGTAAAGCATCTAGTATTATTGCAAGATCTTCCTCTACCTACATAGGCCATTGTTTCTAACTGTCCTGTGGGCAGTTCTAATTCTTCCTCCTCTTCGGTTTGTTCAGACTGGTCTACTGCTAATCTTTCTTCGTGTATTCGTTCTACTTCTTTGCGGATTTTTCGGCACATAGCTATTATACTTAATCGTTTATCATGTCTCCCTTCTGATATATTCCGACTCCATGTGGTAAGAATTTGCATTTCTTCCGGATTTTCTCCTGGTCGGTCTTGATTTCTGACCACACAATTTATGAGGAAACGTAACAGTTCCCCCTGTATCTCCACTTTCTGGTACTCCATGGCTCTATTAATACTTTCAGAATTTCGCCCTGACTGGACAAAATGATATATATTTTCTAAATGTGTAGTCATTCCTGGTAGCCTCCCTAAATATATTGCAGCTCGTCGGATACGTAATGAGGCCAGCAGCATTTCATCCTTTTTGCCGGGCACAGGGTCATATCTACAATCTACTAGAAGTTCCTTAAGCATGTCGGGAGTTACTAGTTTGGGCGTACGTTGGTGGGCTAATTCTTGAAAGGAAAGTTTATTTACTCTGGGTGGCGTGGAAAAAATGTTTGTTGTACCTCCTGTAGCACCGCCTGGGGTGCTGGATGTGAAAGGATTCGTTGAACGTGATATAGCAACCATAGGTGTGGGTACAGCTGTAGAAACAGATGTGCTTGCCGGAACTTGTGTCGGAGTTTGTTGTTGCGGAGGTACAGACGGAGGGTCTTGGCGTTGAACCCCCTCGGCAGGCGGTCTATGTGGTGCAGTATTAGCATACTCGGGAGCTGCGTCGTCTAAATAAGAGGAAAGGAAAACCTCTTCTGCGGTTCTGGGATGCCCTTTGGGATGTGCTTTTATCGGAAACAACGGAGGTGGCAAGTCTCTTGGTATCTCCAGAGTAGCCTTAGGTAACCCTTCGGCCAGAAGAGGATACATACCATTCATAAGGGCATTTCTTTGTCTGTCTACTTGTTCTGCTTTTGCTCGGGTACCTTCTTCAATTAATAGATTTTCTCGGACTTTATTTGAATTCTCCTTACTCTTCTCTTCCTGTCTTTGTGCTTTTTCTGTACGTCTATACGATTCTTTACGCCATAATTCAATGGCATCTTTCTGTGATTGTCTAGCTTTCTTTTTCCATAATTCTTCCTCTACTTTCATGATGCAATCTGCATCCCAGGTCCCAGCTGCGGGCCACCTCTGACTTTCTGGTAATTCCTTGGTGTAGTCTACCCATAAATCAAGAAATAATATGGCGTCTAGGCCATGTTTATGATACATGAAGTACCCTGGAGTGTCCCTAGGAGGAATGGGAACAGCTTCTTCGAGTACCCCTTTTCTAGTTTTGATCTGTCTTAATTTTGAAAAGAGCGGCATATTGAGAACTGATCTGATACCTAATTTTGAACACGTTTAATACAACAAAACACAATAATGAACAGTCATTCACACCACAATATGCAGAACGTATTTAAAACATTTAACATTTAACATTTAATGAACAACAATGATGGCCATTTAGGGATCTAGTCACTAAGCATAATACTCGGCACTAACTAGGTAATTCTGAATTATATACTAGACATACTAGATATACTGCTAAACAGTACAGATACACTGCTGAAACAGTGCAGACCGGATTTGTGTACCCAAACCCGTCTTGACCGGCACAACCTATGTGCACGTCAGAACGCCTCCCCGGCAATGGTACTCACCGGGTAGCTCGGAACGGAAGGCCTCGGAACTGAACTTGAACTGGACTTGGACCGGACTGGACTCGACTCGATACTTCGGAACTTCGGAACTTGGTGGGCCTCTGTATACCTCGGATCTTGCTCTCTCAGCTAGGCTCTGGTCGGGATACTTCGCTCTTCTCACCGCCTCGTCTGGGTTTTGATCGCAGCCTCAGTTACCCCCGCTCGGCAGGAGGGAGATACAGGAAATCCTGTGGGTACGCGTTGTTGTCCGTCCAGCTGTGGCAGGAGACCGGGCCTGCAACGCACCTCCGGCGCGTGAGATGAGAAAGTGTCCCTGTTCGGGCGCCATATATGTGGTAAATAATTTAATTACCGGAACTTAATTTGATGCGGAACATTAATAAGAATAGCTCAATAAAATAAGAGGCAGAATCCGTGGTATTAGAGGTTCAGAACGGGCTTTATTCCTATACAAAGGAACATAATTCGAATTATGGGCCTTCTATTCCATCACCACGAAAGTTCAGGAAGGAAGGAACATATATTATTGACAGGTAATCATTTTTATAGAAAAGGCATTACAGTAAAACAGATGCAGGAGGCGTAACAATTGATAACAGAGATAAAGGCATACATGCGTAACTAAAATGGGTGTAACTAGGCGTAACTAAAGAACGTCATTAGGTATGATGTCACAAATGGGTGGTTCCATGAAAGAATTTCGCAATGTCAGCAAGAATACTTGGCAGAGATGCGCGCGCAGCAGCATGACGTGTGAGTTGACGTGCAACTAGGGGGAGAATGGGACTTGACATTTAGCTCTACATGTGGAGACAAAAGTCTGGGGTTATGTCAACCTAATCCCAAATCATATCTAATATCCTATGTTTAAAGAACTGTGTTATCCAAAAAGAGAGGTCTCTTAGGATAGAATCTTATTCTATACTGACTATACTGACTGTTAGTGCGTGTACAAGCGTCTAAGTGTCTACACTAGATGCGAGGGGGTAGGAATATTCCATGGTAACAGGGCTATTAATTACTTGCATGAGGGCAGCGAGGCCTGGCCCCTTTGCACGGAAGCTGGAGGAATGTTTACTTAAACTGCTAGAAAGGAATGCATCGGATGAGGAGCGAAGGAGATAATCTCGAAGGTGAAATACAGTTTTTGGCAGGCGACGGGCTGGATCAGGCACCGTTAGCCGCGCAGGGAGTAAGACAAAGTTCATGGTCACAGATGCAGGCTCAGACTGGAGCTTTCAGAGGCAGAAGGCAAGAAAAGGCTTGGTGGCAGAATCAGGGCCTACTCGCCTGAATCTGTAGAAATGTGGGAAGTGAACCATATAAAGCCGGTGGCCTTTTATACTTAGGAATAGAATATCCGGCCCATTCATGGCGGATCTGAAAGAGGACATGTTGACGGTGGACGCACATGTATTTGCGTCTTCATAACTGGAACTGGAGGGAACATACATGTACTTGTGACTTATACATGAAACCGTTGGGGTCCAAGATAGGGGACATAACCGACCATAAAAATCCATATTTCCACAGTGTAATGCCATTGTGTCATCAGTTTGTACGCTGACTCGCGTTGTGGTATACTGCGATTTATCCTGGGGCTATGTCGCCAGAGCGTCACCCACTGCTATTGGGAGATACCCTCAGTGGAATCAGCTTGCCATTGGGATTGATATGCGTGCAGACATGCTGGGCCTGAGGTGTTAAAGACCTTTTAGGTACGGGATACTAAATTTCTCATGCCATCTTAAACCCTGACCAATGTTTCAAAAGGATTCAATTGTCTCGTCGCACCTTGAATATTTGTGGGGTGTAGTTCTCAGTGGCACAGCTGACAATATTGAAGTCAAGCTGTTTTAGGTATTTGGAGTTCCTGGTGGCATTGTTGAAATATTTTAATGGAGGTTCCTGTAAACAGATCGTGCAGGGTGCAGTATTCTCCCTCCCAGCTAGGAAATGAGTGAGGGCCGGGGTGAAGTCAGGGTTTCGGTCTAGGGGACTGAAATATATCCCACATCTCACAGACGCGATATAGGCACTCTGCGGTCGGGTATGCTTAGGGAGCCAAAGAGGTCTGCAGGCGACAGCCTGATCAATGTGGAACCAGTGCTTCTTGCTCTCCTGTGCCACCCATTCAGATAGCAAACGGAGGTGTGATGCCCAACAGTATTCAAGAAGATTGGGGCAAGTGAGTCCCCCTCGGTCCCTAGGGAGCATCAAGACAGATTCCGGGGATCTGGGTCGTTTCCCCCCACAGGTGAAGGCACAAATATCTTGCTGAAGATGTTTGATGTCCTCCTGTGGGATAGAGGTTGTCAGCGTTTGAAATAGGTAGAGGATCATAGGGAGAATAGACATCTTGACAGCGTTAAGTCCCCCAAGCCAGGATACAGGCAGGGACGGCCAGCACTAAAGATCATCCATCTATGATAGATTTGCGGTAGGATGCACAATTAGCCTCTGATAGAGACATCTAGCCGCAGATTCCTTAACTTCGAATATCCCCAGGCGTCAGACTGGATCCGTAAAACTTTTTCCCCAGCAGTACCTCTGCACGCCGGGGTGGGCGTCGTCGCCCGGCTCTGTCCTGACGTCGTCCACGGAAGTGAAGTCAATGGAGCCATATAAGCCCCCCTCCCCATTAACCCCCCCCCCCCCCCCCCCCGGCATGCTGACATCAGTTTTCTTCTTTTCCGCGTCCCAGCATGGATCCAGAGTTTAGCGGTTCCTCTGGCCTGTTTTTGTTCAGGCCTTCACGGCGCCTTTCGCGTCTAGAACCGTGTGTCGATGCCTGCAGGCTTCAAATTGTTTGCGTCCTGTTGGCGGCAGATGTCAGCGACGGATCCACACGAGATATGTATGTGGTGCTTGGGCAAGCACCACGACTCTGCCGAGTGCGACGCCTGCTGGCAGCTGAAGCGTAAGTCCCTACGGGAACGTCGGATGAAACTGTTGTCTTCCCGGGCGTCCCGGTCAGGGTCCTCACGGCGCTGGCTGTCGTCTCCGGCGGAAGGATCCAAACGGCGCAGTTCTTCCTCCCATGCTGAGGTCTCTGCTCGAGGCAGATCCTGGAGTCGTCCCCGTGGACGTCGTTCGCCTGCCTCAGGTAAGCACCGGAAGAAGTCACGGAGGTCGTTGACCTCGCACAAGCGGGACGTCAAGGGCCGCCGCTCCCGGTCTTCACCGGACGTGAGCCCTCAGGAGTTGACCCCCGTCTATCCACCATTTACTGGTGCTGGGGCGACTCGTACCCAGATGGAGGCCTATTCCAGGGCTCTGCAGGCCTTCTTTGGGTCACCCCTTCTCCCTGGTGCGCCTTTGGCCCCACAGTGGTGGTAGGGATTCAGGTCGGGGGTTCGCTGGCAGGTTCGCCCTTGGCACCGACTGAGTGCCTTGACTCCTATTCAGTCCTGCGGGGCTACCTGCGTCGTCACTGGATGTGGCATCAGCGTGGAGTTCGACTCCAAGTCAGCTTCGTTCCTACCCGCAGGCTCCTGTCTTCGGTGGAGGGCGAGTCGACGCCGGGTGGATAAGTCCTTGGCGCCGATCTGACACCGTCCCGACGCCTGATCCGTCCCCGGCTGTTCCTCTACTGGAGGATGTGACCTCAGTGGGTTCACCGCCCACAGGGTTTTTCCCATGCTCCACGGAGCAGGGTCCCATGGGCACAGGCAGGCTCATTTTTCTGCAGGGCCTTTGTCGTTGAGTATACAGAGGCTAGTGTAGACTTTGCAAGGGCAGTTAATAGGGCTGCACATATCTTGCGAATGCAACCGCCTTCTATCTCCCTGCCTTCGGATCCTTTGTTGGATCTCCTTCACCAGGGCACGGTGGATGTGGAGCCTCTGCTGCCTTTTGGCAGGTCCTTGTATGATGTCCTTCTGGGGACTTGGATCAGACCCTCATCGGGTGACCCTGTGACCTGTGCTGTTGCGCATCGCCAACGGCCGGCTCCAGGTGTCCCTGCCTGTTTGTCCCTTCATCCTAGGGCTCAAGGAAGTTCAGGCTGCGTTTCCTTCCTCTCCTCCACCGTTGTTTCCCCCCACTCTGGAGTCTAGGTGGTTGGAGTTGTGTGGCCTCAATGTTATTTCCTCCACCAGCTCCGGCCTTTGGTCCCTAAACACGACCTGCCTCTTTGCTCCGGCTACTTCTGCCCTTTGGGACTCCGTCAAACTACTCCTTCCCGGAGGGTCCTCGTGCTGACCTGCTCCAACTTGTTCGGATGGCCGCTACATGGTGCAGTTTTCCATCCAATCGACAATGGACACCACTGACTCCGTGGATCGAGCTATGGCCAGCTCAGTTGCTTTGCATCGCCATGCGTAATGGCAGTTTCCCCAAGAATGTTCGGGAGCGACTCAGGGATTTGCCCTTTGACGGGACCCTTCTGTTTGATGAGCATGCCGACTCGGTGGTCCGGCGTCTCCTCTCCGGATTTCCATGACTGCCTGGTTTTTTGTCCCCTATGGTGGATTTGTATTTTCGTGTGACGGTGTTGTCATTTTATTTTCCTGATTTACGTCTCTGGGTTCAAGAGATTTCTCCCCAGACAGACTGTATGGCTGTTTAGCCAGGTTTTCCCTTCCTTTGATGCAGCTGGGTCAGCTGTTTATGTGGTTCTTTTTGACCTCTGCCTATGAGGTTGTCTCAAGAGGTGTCCTTTGTTGTTACCAAGACGGACTGTGCAGCTTTTCGCCGTCTTGCCCTTTTCTTATTGCAGCTGGCCAGCTGTTTCTGCATTTCTTGTTAGCCCTCTAAGAGCTCAGCTCAAAGAGGTGCTCCTTGCTTTTATAGGGATGTGCTGTACCCTATGTGGGGGACTTGTTGGCTATTGTGTAGCTGCTCTTCCTGACATGTGAAGTTTCAGCGGCTCCTGCGGAGTCTTATTCAGCTACTTCTTTTTTGTCAACCCTCTTCCTGCTGTTGTAGGACATCCCCTCTAGTGAGACCCGCAGGGTTGGTGCAGTTCTCTCCTGGGGGTTTTGTGTTGTAGTCTACTGTTGGTCCGTAGTTCTTTCCGGTCTCTGGGGAGACATTCTGTGTGTACACACAGGGTATGTTCGCTGTCGCAGGGTGCCAGTGGTGTACCTACCGCCCCTGTCTTGGCTGTGTTCTACTCTCACTTTTTAGTTTGGGGAAGTGTTTACATCTTCTCTCATGGCTCAGGCCCTGCAGGGTTTTTGCCTATGGGTGGTGGAGTTTCCACTAGCTACGTTTCTGCTGCGTGTTACCTTGCAATCTATTTCTTTGTGCTCTTCCCTGGCAGGTCCTTCCGCTCCTGGCCTCTGCGGATCTTTTCTGATTCACTATGGCCTAGTGGTTAAGGATGTCACTCTATTTCCACTGCTCTGTATTCCGCTCCAGGTATTTCACTGGTTGAGAGTTGCCAATTATAACTAAAGGCACTGTTGCTTTCTTTTTTGTATGTTATGGTGCAAGTATTCTTCTTCAGGATACTCGCTGTCATTATACAGTATCTGTACGGGACTGTTTCTACCCTTTTTCTGACAGACCTGTGTCTGTGTATTTCGCACTCCTTCCTTGTGAGTTTGGTGGTCAGTGTCCCCACCTGTCTCGCGGGGGGCCACAGGTCCGTCACCGTCAGGGGGATGTTGTCGCTTTTTGTTGTTTTTTTTTTTTTGTAAATATTTTTATTGAGTTTATTCAAACATACAGCAACATACATTGGCATTGAGTCCAGCAGTATAGCGACCAATCGAATGTGCAGCAAGGTTTTAAAGGCACCCGCAAAAAGCACTGGTACACCTGCGGCACCACATGGCGACAACGCCCTCATTCTGCAAGCAAGCGATAGTCCGTCTACTCTTGGTCACTTAGTTCGGATTCTAAAGTGTCATGCGGGGGTTCACATATATTTCCTCTATATGTATTCCACCCACCCCATACCTGGGTCCATTTTTTGGGGCAGCCTCTATGAATGTATACTGTTTTTTCGACAATCATTATGGAGTCCATATCCCGGGACCATTGGGCGAGGGTAGGTGTTTGCCTAGATCCCCATCCCTGGGCTATATTACGCTTCGCCAACATGAGTCCCAGTGTCACCCAGAGTCGTGCCACTCTGCTGAGGTCTGTAGGTTCCCAGATGTTGAGGAGACACCTCCTCGGCTCCGGAAGCGTCAGAACTTTAGTCACCTGGGAGAGTGTGTGCAGTATTGCCTTCCAGTATAGGGTTATTGCAGGGCATTCCCAGAGGGTGTGAAAAAGGGTACCATCCATACCACACTGCCTGAGACATAGGGGGGAGTCAGCTCGTTTAAGTTTAAATAAGAGTGTGCGGGTGTAGTACGTGCGGTGTAAGATTTTCAGTTGAACCAGCCGCAGTTTCGACGATATTCCCACCTCCTTAGGGGAGGAAAGCGCCGCCTGCCAGTCCGCTTCGTCAAATTCCCCCAGCTCTGTCTCCCATCGAACCTTAAAGGACGAAAATGGGTCTGGCTGGTTGTTTATCATCTTCCGATATGTCAGGGACGTCGCTCTTTTAGTCAGGTGTTCCGTGAGGAGTCGGTCTTCCAATGGCGAAGACTCCGCAAGCCGGGTCCCGGGCGGGACCGCCACCCGGAGTGCGTGTCGGATTTGTAAGTATCTGAACCGTTCAGTGTCGGCCAGGTCGTAGTCCGCTTGTAATTGGGCAAATGTGACCAGTTCCCCCTTTTTCCAAAGGTCTCCGACCCTGGAAATGCCAATCAGATCCCACTGATGGAACCCCTTAGTGGTGCGCAGCACCCCCAACTGTTTCGCCTCCCACAAAGGTGTGGCCTGAGTTATCTTTCCGGCCCAGCCAAGAGGCCGCTGCGCCGCGAACCATATCTGGAGAGTATGTGCCGTGGGTCCCGAGGGGCAGCGGCCCCTCGTGTGGTTGTAGAGCGCTCCCATGACCCCCCCGGCCCCCAGCAACTGTCGATCCATACGGTACGCCAGGTCATCCCCAGGCACATGAAGCCACTGGTTTATGACCATAAGTTGAGATGCCCAATAGTACAGCTTTATGTCAGGGAGGGCGATACCCCCGTCGTACCACCCTCTGGTAAACTTATGGAGCGCTGTCCGCGGCGCCTTATCTTCCCATAAGAGGCTGGTGACCTCCTCGTTTATGGCGGTGAAGTATGCAGGCGCGACCGGGAAGGGTGTGTTGTGAAGTAGGTAAAGAAATCTAGGGAGAGCCATCATTTTAAAGAGGGCGGCCCGTCCCAGTAGTGTCAGGGGTAGAGAACGCCAGTGTTTGACGTCGCTGCGAAACCTATGCAAGGGCTTCGCCAGATTTTCGGCAACAAATCTCTCCCTATCAATGGTCACATAAATTCCTAAGTATTTGAACCCATCTTCCACCACTCGAACCTCACATCCTTTCGGGAGCCGAGGCGGGGAGCCTCGAAGCATATATACAATAGACTTCTCCCAGTTTATCGTGTAGCCGGACACTCTCCCATATGACGCGCAGATGTCCAGGAGGCAGTTAATCGAGCGTGCCGGCGAGGTACAGCAGGACGTCGTCAGCATACAGGGAGATGCGGTCCTCCCATCCCATAGTCCACTTTAGGCCCCGGATCACAGGGTCCTGCCACACCCAGGCCGCGAGCGGCTCCAAAGCCAGAGCAAAAAGGAGCGGGGAAAGAGGGCAGCCCTGTCGCGTCCCCCGCCCCAACGGGAAGGGGTCCGAGATATGCCCATCTACCACCACCTGCGCCAGTGGCTCGGTATACAGAAGCTGGATCCAGGCGCACATCTTGGGACCAAAGCCCATGTGACGAAGAACGGCAAAGAGGAAAGGCCACTCCACCCGGTCGAACGCCATCCGAGCGTCCAGTGAGAGGATGGCCGCGTCCTCCTCTATCGATGAGCGGTGCGCGAGGATCCCATGAAGCCGCCGTATATTCAGGGCGGTATTGCGGTTAGGCATAAACCCCGACTGGTCCGGGTGTATCAAGGCCGCAAGGTAGGGCTGAAGCCTTGTCGCCAACACCTTTGCCAGAATCTTTGCCTCGGCGTTCAGCAAAGAGATTGGGCGATAGGAGGCGCATTCGTGCGAGGGTTTGTTAGGCTTAGGGATGGCCACAATGGTAGCCACTCTCTGGTCTTGGGGCAGAATCCCTGTCGACAGACTGTTCTTATACATGGCCAAGAGGTGCGGGACTATGTGAGTAGCGTTTTTCTTATAGAATTCCACCGGAATTCCATTGGGCCCCATTGCCTTCCCCGCGCGGAGGGCGAGTATTGCGAGCGTGAGCTCTTCAGCCGTCAGGTCTGCCTCCAGGGCTGCCACCCCCGACTGGTCCAACCTCGGCATTGCGATGTCCTGAAGGAAGGCTAGATTATCCGCCACAGTAGACAAGGCCTCCGGTGTATAGATCTTTTTGTAGTGGGCCGCTAGGGCCTCCGCGATTTGCCGCGGCTCCGACATAAAATCTCCCGAGTCCAGCCTGATCCGCGCCACCCACCGCGCCGCACGCTGCCCCTTCTCAAGCCAGGCCAATAGTCTACCTGCCTTGTCCCCTAGGTCATAAATCATATGCTGTGTTGCAACCTGTTTAGCTCGCGCAGCCTCCCAAAGATAGGACTTGTATTCCTGCTGTGCCATGCGTACTCTATGTGTAGTGTCATCATCAGTATGTGTGGCATGGTCGGCTTCTGCCTCAGTCACCCCCTGCTCAAGCTGGAGTACCGCTAGCTGTTGGGTTTTCTTATGGTCGGCTATCATCGATATTGCCTGTCCGCGAAGGACTGTTTTGTACGCCTCCCACAACGTCGTCGGGCTTGTAACCGAGTCCTTGTTTTCGGCGAAATACTGTTTGGTTGTCGCCTGAAGGGCTTTGCTAATTTTAGGGACTTTGAGATAGCCTGGGTGAATTGGGAATATCCTACGTCTTCGCGGGGCGAAGGTTGCAAATGTAATGATTACCGGAGAGTGGTCCGAAATGCCCCTGGGCAAGTGAGAAACTTCCGTCATTCCCCTCAACCCTGTAGTTGGTGTAAAAATTTAGTCTATACGAGAAAGAGTGTTGTGGGCCCCCGAGTGAAATGTGTATTGCCTCTCCTCCGGACAGTGCATTCTCCAGGTGTCTATGAGGCCAAGTGCTTCGGTAAATTCATGCAATTTGGGGGTGGCGCTACCGAAGTCTCTGGAGGATGACCTATCCATTGACGGATCCATAGTCGCATTAAAGTCCCCACCCATGATTAGCTCCCCTTGTGGTAACGACAGCAGGAACTCACCGAGTGCCCGGAAAGTATCCTGGTGAAGTGTCGGGGGGACGTATACAGTCACTAAGTTATACAGTTTCCCTTCCCAGTGGCAGGTCAGTGCCGCAAAGCGACCCTGGTCCTCTCTACGGGAGTCAACAATGATCAGGGGGAAGCGTTTGTTAACTAGTATGCCCACCCCGCGGGACCCAGACGTGAATTCCGAGTGTATCGCCATTTTAAATCCCCATCTGTCCAGTGCTCTCGTAGTCGTGCCTACCAGATGTGTTTCCTGCAAGAGTGCCACCGCCGGCCCCCTGCGCTTGAGATATTGTAAGACCAGCCCCCGTTTAATTTTATCTCCCAATCCATTCACGTTCCAGGACAAAACGCTGAACAAGGGGCTGGATTGTTGCGCGTGTCCCTCAGTGGAGCTAGCGGTGGCCTCCCGGTTAGCTTTATGTGTTTCCCCAGTCATGGAGGGTAGTTGGAAAGTGATCGCACCTGTGCACCCCTCCCTCGGTCTATGACAGTCCTAGCTTGCAGAATCCGCCAATGAGTAGTTGCTGAACCTAAAACATAACACAAACCAACTTTTCCATGATGACCCCGTCCCCCCACCCCCCTCCCTGCCTCCCTGCCCCCCTGCCCAGCGGATTTAAAACTATCCGCCACCCCAACTTTGCAGAGTGCTTAGATCCCATAACTTGCTACTTGCGTATGGGGGAGGTGCTGCTCTCTGTCCTTCGCCCGCTTCCTGCACCATGTGTATGTCTATGCGAGAAACCAGTTATTGAAGACAGCAAAGTTCAAAAACACAGCACCCCTGCAGTGTCCGAGCCTCCCGTGATAGCCGGGGTCCACTTGGCCCTCCACACCACTCCGTCGTCCGGAGTCCGTTCGCTCCATCTCTGCCTCAGTCACGTGGCGTGCGATCCCCCCCTCCCGAACCAGTTTCCTCCAGATTCTCGGGGGATACAGAATGGTTTCGACGGGTACGTCCCGCTCGGCCCGCATCTCTCGCCGGGCGCCATCCCTCCAACCACTCCGTGGCCTCCGTCGGCGTGGTGAAGAACCATGTGCGCCCCTCGGCTTCCACCCGTAGTTTTGCCAGATAGAGCATTGCATACTTGAGTTCACGGGCGCGCAGCTCCGTCTTGACCGCAAGGAAGTCGCGGCTTTGCCTCATCACTGTTGTGGTGAAATCTGGATAGAGGGTAACCGTGCAGTTGTCCACCTTCAACGGGGGGCGGTACGCGCCGCCTGCAGGATAGCGTCTCTGTCCCGGAAGTTAAAAATGCGGGCCAGGATCGGGCGCGGGGGGGGGCCCCGGGTCTCGGCCGCCCTCCGGGCACCCGATGCGCTCTTTCCACTGAGAAAAAGTTCGACAGCCCACGTGGCTGCAGCTGTTCCGTGATAAGTTTTTCAACAAAGAGGTCCAATGCCGGCCCCCGTTCGCTCTCCGGCACACCCACGACGCGCACAATATTCCTTCTGGACCTGCCTTCCTGGTCATCAAGCTTGACCAGTAGCTGCTTTTGGACCAGTTCCAGCATCTGTATCCGTTTCTTACTCTCAGCCGCTTCGCTGGTAAGGGTCGCCGTGGTTGATTCGACCTCCGACAATCTCATGTTAATTTTAGCGACATCGGCTCTCAGCAGCGTTACGTCTGTGGATATCGTGCCTATTGAGACCTGCATCTGGGTCAGCGTGGCCATGACATCCGCCAGAGTGATCTCCTTAGGTTTGTCGGGGGGGGGGGGGAGCCAGCCCGATCCTTCTGAAACGCGTACTTCTCGAGCTTGGCCTGTGCTCCCCCACGGTGGCCCCTGCTCCCCATAGTGGCTGGCGCAGGTGAGCTCCGCTCCCTTCGGCCTGTGTCTGTGTCCACAGGAGAGTTGGAGGAGGAAAGCAGCGGCGATCCGGCGGGCGCCGCCGCCGGCCACGGAAATACCCACGTGTGGCCTGTCCGTTGCACCGGGGCCCCGCCGCTACCGCCCAACCATCACGACCTTCTGCAGGTCTCCAGCCACGTTCAGGTCCGATGCTGGGATCCGTACTGCCCACCACGCTACGCGGAGGCCCCCAGCGCCAGTCTTCCGTTTTGCATTCACTGCCCACCACAGGGCCACACGAGGCTCCAGGGGAAGCCCAGGCCCCCCCCCCCTCCCCCGAGGTCTCCACCGATGGGGCAGCGTCTCTTGACACCGGTGGAGGCTCTCAGCGCTTTCAGCGCACTCCGTCGCTGCCGTCCGCCCCCGCCTCCAGTCCCTGGATCACGCCGCCATTGCCCCTCCTCCACTGCAGAGGCGGCGCCGAGCGATGCATTATGGGACTTGATGTTTATGAAACTGTCACGTGACTTTGTAATGAAAAAGCGCGCACGATTTCATTTGGGATTTACATACTCCAACCTGTGAGCAAGGCGAATGGTCGCCGAAACGCGTAAGGAGACGGAGTTTTAAATGCGTTGCTGTAACTACAATTAAAATCCTCAACTCCGGTATTGAGCCTCACCTTTTGTCTGTGATGGTGTATCAGGAAGATGGGTCTCTCCGGGACCATTGCTGTGAGGCTGCCCTGAAGGGTCAGGGGCTCCTGTGCCTGGAGGTCTTGTTTGTGTGTATATATATATATATATATATATATATATATATATATATAGAGAGAGAGATAGATAGATAGATAGATAGATAGATAGATAGAGATAGATATAGATAGATATAGATAGATAGAGATAGATATAGATAGATATAGATAGATAGATAGATATATATATCTATAGATAGATATTCACTGAAAAAACCATAGGTTTCACACACGTTATAGTTAGGAATTAGCATTTAAAAAACCTTGCTAATTCACTGAAAAAACCATAGGTTTCAAACATGTTATAGTTAGCTGGACATTTTACTGATAAAAAACCAATGAAATTCCCCCGTTATAGTTACTGTAGGCAACTATAACTCACGCTACCGTAATCCTCTGCTGATGCTAATACTGTATTTAGACACTTATTTGCCCATGTCTTCTTCCATTAAATTTTAGCTATACATATATTACAAATATTTTTTTTTCATAAAGACACATATGTCATCAGCAGAGGATTACGGTCGCGTGAGTTATAGTTGCCTACAGTAACTATAACGGGGGAATTTCATTGGTTTTTTATCAGTAAAATGTCCAGCTAACTATAACATGTTTGAAACCTATGGTTTTTTCAGTGAATTAGCAAGGTTTTTTAAATGCTAATTTATTTATGTATTATTTTTTATATATTTATTTTACAATAAACTACGTATTAAAAATTATTATTTTTTTTTTTTTTGGTTTTCACCCTGCGAATTTTTTTTTTTTTTTGGAATTTTTTTTTTTTTTTTGTGTTTTTCAGGGTGCGCGCACTGTGCGCGGACCCCCGCGATTTTTAAAAAAAAAAAATTTTTTTTTTGCCTTCGGGGTCCTTCAGGGACCCCCTGACAAAGGCTAGGGGGTCAGGAACTCTCTACCCTGTCCCCTTTTCACGTTCGCCACCTTCCTTTTTCACTCTCGCACTGAAAACAAACAAAATGGCGGCCGACACTTCCTGATTTCGACCGATTCGAACGTTGACTAACATGTAACCACCAATCAGAATTACGCTCGCGCACGTTAGGGTGCTCGCACGGTGCTCGCACGGTGCGCGCACCCTGCGCGCATATATATATATATATGCTTTTAAATGCTATTTTCTCCGGAAATACTGAACAGATTTACACCAGACCTGCAAAAGGCACTTCCTTGACCTTCTGGCTACCTCTCTGCCAAATTTCAAGTAATTCTGTTCAGCCGTTCGGGCTGTAGCTGTGTCTAAAGGTCCTATGGAAAAATGCATGGGGAAAACGCGTTTTGGGACCCCCCTTTTATCTCAGCCCCCGCTTGACGAATCCCCCCGAGACTTTCCGGGTAGGAGCGGAGCGTAGCGCCCCACCTATTTCGAAAAATTCGCGAGGATTCGTCGACCGGCGCCAAAGTTATTCAAAATAGAATGTTGAGGTTTTCCTATGGAAAAGGGGTCCTAACTATAACTACCTACTGGCGACCGCCAGTAGGTAATATATATAGATATATATATATATAGAGAGATATAGATATAAATTCAAAACCTTGTTTCGCGATATCCTCTGCCTCAGGTTGGTGGCGGGCTACCGGCAAGGGCGCGACCCTTATTAATCCGTCAATTAATCCTTTGCTTGAAAAAGATTACGCCGAGCCCCAATTTTGTTGATAACAGCGTGCTTTATTCGATCAGGTTTGTGATATATATATATATATATATATATATATATATATATAGATATAGATATAGATATAGATAGATAGATAGATAGATATATATAGATATATATAGATAGATAGATATATATATATATATATACACACACGTCTTTGTCTTAGGTATATATATATATCATGATTTATACACACAGTGAGAGAGTATGCATACTAGGTTTTCCTTGTCCTAGTATCGGGGGGGTTTTGCTCCGGACTCTCTCTTCTTCTTTCTCTCTCTGTCACTCTCTCTCTCATATGGAACAGAGTATTCTGTGTGTCCCTGGCTTGCCGGTTTCCCTTCGCCTTTTGTCCCTCTGGGTACGGTTGGCAGGTTGACTACCTGGTGATGCACCCGCCTCGCTTTGCCGCTGCATGCGTGCTGTTGGTAATCTCATTCCTTGAGCTTTTCTTTAGCTATGGTGTGGTTCTCACGGTACACTCTTGTCTCCTTCTGTATATCCTTCATCCACATACCTGTGTCTCCTGGCAGTCATGACTCAGTTTCTCTCTGCATGGTGATATCTATACCCTCCTATTTCACTTTTTGGCTGTATGCTCAGTGGGTATGCTCTGACAATGGCATACTATCTTGTCCCTTTTTCTGGGACTCAGTCTCTGGCGGGTCCATGGGATCCGGTGCCCAGTTACCATCTTTTTGCAGAAGTTTATGAACTTTCTGGTGTCTCTTTTCATCCCTGTCTGGACGAAGAAGTTCTCGTACCATCCTCTGATGGATTGTGGTGCCTTTGCCTCCCCTTGTTCATGCTCCCTTCCAGGGCTTTATATGTCGGGTGTCAGCCGCGCTGGCACTGCTGTTCTCACCGTGCTCAGTCACTGTTTGACGGATCAGTTCCCATGGACCTTGGTGGGTTTCAGTCGCAGTCCCTCCTGAAATGGGGTATGGCTTTGGTATCTATTCTAAGTTAAGGAATCTGCAGCTGGATGTCTCTATCAGATGAACGAGCTACTTACCTTCGGTAATGATGTATCTGGTAGAGACACAGTCTAGCCGCAGATTCCTTAACGTCCACCCATCCTCCCTGTTCTGCGAGGGCCTTTCCAGGTGGGGTTCTACCACCTCGCCTCCTTACAGGTGGCCTTGGTCTACCTGAGGGGTGCTCTTGTCACCTAACTCTTGGGCAGGGTGTGTCATTCTGTTGTGTGCCATTGGCCCTCCACCCATTCTCCTTTTTGGGTGGCTAGGTTCTGTGCTTTTCAATGCTGCTCTACCTGTGGTCCTCCAGCGTGGAGATTCTTATGTTTGTCTACCCTCTCTCCGCCCTCGTCTGTTTCTCCCCATTTCTTTGGGGTCTCTTGTCTATGCTGCAGTCGATTGGATTGAGATTCTATTTGACTATGCTACAGTTCATACGTCCCTTTGGGGGGTGTGGTGAATGTTGTATGTGGTTTTTCCCTTCTGGTCTTTTGCAGTGAGTCATGTGGTTCCAGTCTTGTGGTCCTTTGCAATTCCATCCTGTGGTTACAGTCTGTTTTTCATACAGTTCCATCCTGTGGTTGCACACTGTCCTCCGTCATGCCATTCGTTTCTGCTGCCGTTGCCTCTTAGGGGGGGGCACGGCTCTTCGCTTTGATGGGACTTTTGATGGGGCGAGTGTTCTGTTCGCCCAATTCAGTCACTGCATGTCTTGCGTACTCTTTCATCATGGTGTTTCTCATTCTACGATTTATCATTGTTGTTTTCAAAGGTTTTTTTTTTTGTGCTCTTTTTTGAACACTGTTCCTATACTCTCGTAGTTTTTGTCGTGGCTCCACGTTGTGGCGCGGAAAAGTTTCATTGTAGAAAACTGACGTCAGCACGCCGGGGGGATTAGGGGGGAGTCTTATATAGCTCCATTGACGTAAATTCCGTGGACGACGTCAGGACGGAGCCAGGCGACGACGCCCTCCGGCGTGCAGAGGTACTGCTGGGGAAAAAGTTTTCTGGATCCAGTCTGACGCCTGGGGATATGCTAAGTTAAGGAATCTCTACCAGATACATCCTTACGGAAGGTAAGTAACTCGTTCTTTTGTTCAGGTCAATAAGGTGGAGGTCAAATTGAGACCCAGATAGCGGATGGTATGCATTGAAATGGTGCAAGAGTCTACAAGACGGGGAGGTCTAATTTGAGGATCGTGACATTTAAGGCCTGTGACTGAGACAAATTAGCCTTAAAGCCAGAAATACGTTTAAAGTCAGAGCATGAACTACCCCAGGGTGAGACGTCTCTGGCTGGGGTGAACTATAGGTCATCTGCGTCCATACTCATTTTACGAGCATACCCACCAAAATGAATGCTGATGATTGACTCAGTCTGTTGGATAGTAATGGCTAGGGGATCCACCACTAGAGCAAACAGCAGGGGAGATAGTATGCACTACTGTCGAATGCCTAACCTTAAGTGAATTGGCTATGTGTGTTGACCATTGACCTGAATGGTAGCAGTAGGAGCTGCATAGGAGGCCATGATTCAGGATATCCAACACTGTCCGAGGCCTAACTTCCTTAGCACTGCCCTGACTAACAGCCAGCTAACCCGATCAAAAGCCTTCTACGCATCAAGTGAGAGAAGGCAGGCGGGGATATTATGCCGGTTGGTCTTTTCCACCAGATGAGCAACCCGATGGATGTTATCTGCCCCTGTTGGTTACGAATGAAGCCAACCTTTTGAGGTTCAATTAAACCAGGGAGATAGGGTTCCAGGCGGTTGTCAAGATCTTAATGTAGATCTTGGCATCTGTGTTTAAATGGGCAATAGGAGGCACATAGAGAGGGATCCTTGCCAGGTTTAGGAATGAGGGCAATATCCGCCGCCCCCATCGTTTGGGTAAGGCCTGATTCAGAGGAGAATTAATTGAAGAGCCCCAGCAAGCGGCTTTGGATGGAGGGAAGAAATACTCAGTAGAAGGCCACCAGCAACTCATCGGGCCGGTGTTTTACCGTATAGCCCACACCAGCTCAGCAAGAGTAATAGGGGCCTCCAGCAGTTCAGCATGAACCAAGTCAATAGGGTCCCCCAGACAAGAGCCGCAACAGAAATCTATGAGTGTTCATGATGCATTTTCCTCAGTGTAGAGGGCTTGATAAAAGGTGTGGAATGTCTGTTGTTTTACCTGTTCAGTAGTGGCCCAACGATCAGTGTCCCTCTTAATATTAGTTATGTGTCTACAAGCATGTTGCTTGCATAGTCTGCCAGCCAGAAGTGCTCCCACCTTGTCTCCCCTTTCATAATAATGCTGTATTAAAGGAACAATGGACCACTCTGCTTTATTTGTTCTGTGGGTGCGCAATAGACCTCGCAACAAGGCCAGCTGTCTCCAATTGCGTGGAGAGGGGGGCAGACTGATCAAGTCGCTCAAGAGCCTTAGTTTCCGATGTTAAATTTGTCTTGAGCAGTCTGGATTCCCTCATGCAGGCTATTGCATAAGAGGAAATGACACCCCTGATAGCCTTAAAGCCATTCCAGAGGATGTGGCCCATAGTCTCCGGAAGATCATGAGCTCAAAATAATCCATGATCCCTTTTTGGATTTCTGCAACATCTACCAGATCCCTAAGGTGTGGAGGAAATCGCCAGCATGGCTATCCCGCCACGAGTTCCCACCCCAGTCCCACACAACCTAAACATGAGCGTGATCAGATATGGAAATGTTTGAGATGAAGACAGATTCCAGCTTTTGGAGCAGAGAGTGGGGGATGAAGACGTTATCTGCTTTTAAATAGGATGTGTGTATATGTGAATAGAATGAATAATCACAAGTGTCAGGGTGTCTATACCTCCAGCATCTATCAAGCCTAGATCTGTAAGTTCTCTTTTAAGTGCTGTTGACATTGCCCCAGGGCCCTGAAAGTAGGTGACCGTTCGGTCAATCTGGGGTCCCACAGTAGATTGAAGTGCCTATCCATAATACGTACCCATTTGCAGCCGCCAGCTGTCCCCGCCTTGATTCCCGAAGGAAGAGGACTTGTGCCTGATTTTGGGAGGACCCCTACAACCAGAACTCCTTATATTGTATATAAATTCTTTCACAAAGGAGTTCTCATGTGTTTTGTCAATGCGATCTACGCATTTTAAAGTCACCCTCACTGAGCACCTCACGCTTGTTTGTCACTTTTTTGTGAGCACCTGAACTATTTCCTTCATACTGTTGATATTAAACGACTATTGTTACACTGATCGTAACGTGTCCCTGGTCACATTTTTGCTTGTTCCCTCTCACATTAAGTGCCTTGCCATATTGATCGCAATGTTACCCATTCTGGCGCAACCCCTAAGTCTACCGTGGACCAATTTTTGGCCACTTGCCGAACCATTGTTTCTATAAACACTTGATTAGGGGAGTAGACATTGAAGTGTGAGAAGCCGGGAACCATGGTGCATAGTAACTTTCACATATCGATCATTGACATTGCGTACTGTCTTAATTATCTGAGTGTAGAAACCCACCTTGCACATGATGGTCACTCCCGCTTCTGTCTTTGTAAGCTCGTGTGCGCTGAAGCAGTTCAGGTGTTTTGGATGAAACATATGATAAGCATCCTCCCTCAGGAGGTGTCTCCTGGAGGAAGTCAACATCAGAGTCCTGTAAAAGGAGGTATCGCCTTATTTGCCTTCTCTTATTAAGGGAGTTCAGTCCCTTCATATTAAGTGAGAGTAATTTGGTATATCGTTTGGTAGTCATTGTAAGAAAGAGTAGGTAGAAAAATGGAACTATCAGGGTTATATGTAACAATATACCGGAAAGAAGCACAGAAATAACCCATCAGGCAGCATTAATCACTCCGATAATAATTAGCAAGGCAAACGCCTTTACCCTCTTGCGATATTCACTGCTTGTGGCCAGCTTCACTGACAGCACGTCAGGATAAAATTTTCAAATCTCAAAAAGTCTCAGAGGGGCAAGATACAAACACAGCGAGCGCGGACTGGGTAGAAACCCAGTGCGCCTTACCTCGCAGCGTCCGGTGACCAGCGCCCAGGAACCAGCAACCAGCCAATAGCTCGGCTCCGTTCCGTTCCACGAAAGGCACCGGTAATACCCCCAAAAGCTTTAGTTGCTCCGTGTGGAGCCGAGCAGAAAAGGCAGCCACCGGCGTGGCAGAGAGACTGCCAGCTCCGCCGTCGATAACACAGAACCGCAGCTTAGGCCCCCTGAACTCAGGTTAACTCAGGCTCCGACGTCCGTCATCCGACATCCGAGCGAAACAGCAGCAGCAGCGCCGTGTCCACGGGGGCGTGTTCACAGACTGCGCAAACAGGAAGCACAGCGGCAGCGTAGGTGGGACCACGTCAGCCGTTCATCCATGTCATCCTAGAACCAGACCAGGACACATTGTGGAGAGAAGCCATTTTGACAGCTTAAGTACCTGAAAGGGCCCAGGTTGTGGCATAAGTATCTGTAGGAATTAGACAATTGTAGTGTATGCTCGGGGACAATGAGAGAGGTCCCCCAGTCTACCTGAAATAAAATTAGGTTAGAGAAAAACCACAAAGATCGTGAGGCCAACAGGGCCTAACAACTCCATTCAAGTCCTTTTGTGGCCAGCAAGGTAATAAGCCCGGCACAGCAGAGAAGTGATTCTCCAAGCGTGTGATTCGAGGGGGGGCGGCTATCGTTGGCATGGGATCATTGAACAGCAGTAGGAGGATTCCATTGTCAAGCAGGTAAGACAGCGTAGCAGAGATGTCCTCTGTAGGCCCCAGATCCCCGCAGCCAGCAGGAATCATAACACAAGTTAAAGAGAAAATCAATGTGTATCTGGGGGTTGTCCCTGGACCTTCAAGGTCAAGGAGGCTCCTGGCAGAGGACATGCAAGGGTTCAGACATTAGGGTGGTCTATTGTAATATATTAACTCTATGCCTAAGCCACTACGTGAGAACCCAGATACATGTCGTGTGGCCACACAGCTCTGGAAGATTCAGAGCACGCTCACAAGATTGGGGTCCTTCAGATAGGCAGGTTCTTTGAGATATTACTTAAATCAAGTCATGAAGGTACTGAGGCAAGTCACACGCAGCCTGCAGCCAATATAGTTGGGGGGGATTGTTAATCCATATTACAAAGGGGTTGAATAATGTCCTTTTTTGTTTCCTGGGAGACTGTGGCTTTATTGTTTTTATTAATGTGGTGCAGCGGCACAGAGGACTAGATGGGGCATTATCCAAAATGGCCACCGAGTAGGAGTCCCCTAGTGAGCTCCTGGTTTGGGGATTACCGCACTGGTAGTTATCCCTGATTAAACCTCGCCATCGGACCTCCACCCCTCTGCCCTAGATCCCGAGTTTTCACCCGCTCTGAAACTTACCCACGATCTCCCACATACCTGCTTTCTCTGCTGCCACGGACCGTTTCTGCGCTCCTCAGATCCGACACTGCTTGGCTGGTCACCGGCTCCGGGGCCGGTCTGCCTCTAGACGATCGACATCTCCTGAACCACCGTTGTCCTGGATTGGTTTTTGCTAGAGCTGTAGTTCGTCCAGGCACGGATTGCCTGGACGAACCCAAATTATCATGCTGCAGCATCTCCCCGGTGGCTGCTGACCCCGCAAAAGTAATGCAAAATGGCAGCGCAGACCGGAGATGCGATATCGCCCAAGTTTAGCGGATGAGGACTCCCAGAGTATGTTTTTTTGGCACCCGTAACCAGGTCCCCTGAGAGGCGATGCAAGAGGAGAGACCTGCTGAACTGGGACATCGGTGAGGACTTGAAGAGGCTGCATCGCGCCGGACCGCATTCTGCCATCTACACTCTCCCTTGATGCGGTAAGATGATGAACAGCTGGCACCGCGGGGGATCCCGATGAAAACAGGGGATATCCTGTTCCCGTGAGGCCGGTTTGCGATTGCACGGCTCGGGAACTAACTCAGACACTGCTCTGGGGAGTCTGGCTGCCGATTGCCTGACTTTAAAATGGCAGCCGCCGCTGACTCTCAGACCTATGGGCATTGCGAGGATACGGGACCTGGCCTGACTCTGCAAGTCACTTCCTCCGGTGGATTTGAGGAGCAAATTGGTGATTAAACTGAGGATCAGTGTACCATTATTGCTAATAGGGTCGCTGGGGACGACTAGGCTGCTATGATGCTGAAGTGAGTGCAAGTTGGCATACTCTCTAGGTTCACATCGGGGTATAATTGGTTTACCACGCTATCGCTGGCGTCTTTACTAGTTTTCATGCCACATATGCCTAGGAGTGTTAATTTTCCACACACGCGCCCTGTGGAGGAGAGGCCCAACGCTGTACTAGCTGAAGGAGCCTGTCTGGTGACAGGCTATATAGCAATACGATACAATGCAGACAGGGCGCAGTAACGTTTCTTCAGTAAAGTAAAGAGAAAATCAGCGGCCATCTTGGAACGGTGTTCAAAAAGCATACAGGAAAGGAGGAAATAGATAAGATGACCCCAAAAGCTAAGGAAAATAAGAATCACAGCCAAAAGGGATAGGGTGAAGAAGAAAGAGAGATAGGAGGAAGAAAGTGAGACAATGGAAATAAGCTTACAACCATCAGGCTGCCATGCCTTCACCATCTCCTACCCCCCCAACCTATCTAAAAACCCAGCCAAGAAGTACAAACACACAATACTGAAATCTCACCCGGAGACACTGATATCAGACCCTTATTTCTGCACCAACAAGGGCATAATATCGAATGACCTCATCTTCCGCACTAAAAAACGTGCACAGTGGAGGAACACCCTCTACGCCTTGCTTCGAATCGCCAATACCAAAAAAAACCCTCATGCCCTCAAACTGACGGTTACAGCTTCGGACTTCTGCAAGGCGAATGCCACCATATCCATATACAATAATGGTAATATCCTCATACAAGCTTCCGACAGCAATCTAGCACTCGAGATCTTTCCTACTCTCAAAAGTGCAGTGAACAGCATGAAAAATTCTTCCCTCGACACGACTCCTCCCATCTCTCAGGTAAACACACAATCTCTGCAACGTAATCCATTAATGACCCATAGGGACCTCATATCTCACCAAACCCCCAAAGTCCCCCACATGTCCCTCACAATTGACTCAACCGCTCCACGACCCAGGGGTACAGCTCGGACAGCCATAAGCATAGATAACGAGCACCACACCCCCAATGATCCCTACATGTCCCTCTCAACCGACTCAACCACACCAGCGCCCTGGGGCTCAGCTCGGACAGCCTCAAGCATAGATAACATGCACTACTCCCCCAATGATCCCTACCCATCCCTCACAACTAACTCAACCACACCAGGGTCCATAAGCTTTGTTAACGACCACCTCAACGCAGGCACACACATGATTCACCGGTTAACTAAGGGAGAAGGTAACAACCGAAACTACACCCCTGACATTCCAATCGCACAACCAGCAGATGAGCTAGCTGACAAATCTATGCCTGATCCGACACTTACTTTGATCCCCTGTCAACCCCTTACACCCTCGCTGCCCTACCCGCTCAACCAAACCCTACACACAGAGACCATACCCCCCTCACGCAGATACCCTTCTCATGGTAGCACATCATGAGTCCACCCCACTCATCGACTCTGACCCACCTACTACCCTCACTACTCAACTAACCCAATCAAAAAATAATAATGATATCCCCACTCAATATGATACCCAGATCTCAAAGCAACCAGGCCATAATGAAGGAACTACCACCATAAGAGATCACACGCCCACACACTCAACTGACTGTCCTAACCATGACTGGACCGCTCGATTCAACGAGTTAGCCTTAGGCCTAGCCCAGCTGAAGGATGACATGCAAAAACTTTCATCAATCACCTATGAACTCCTCAACTCTAATAAAGTCACTAGCACCACCGTTAATCGAATTGGTCAGCACACCAGCAGGTACTTCACCACGAATCCACACCCAGTCTATACATCAGAGAGTAAAATACCCTCACCCAATGATCCGTATCGCCCTACGAGGGCATTGGTTAATCTATCAAACAATGACCTAAACGACCTTCTCAACTCATACACAAGCCATAATGACAGTAGCAAGTCTCCAGATGGTACTATCCAATCCATCTGACCCAACCCCCACAGAGAACCCACTCACAACCACAGATCCATAATTAAGGAAAACCTCACAAAAATCAAGATAACGCAATCGACCCTCACAAAAATCAAGATAACGCAATCGACCCTCACTCACTCGACTAGCAAATTAAAGTGTACACTAATCAACTGCAGATCAGCCAACAAACATGCTACGGTCATATATGTTTTCATTCTCTCGAATGATCTGGACATCATCATCCTCACCGAAACATGGCTAAAGAGTTCCTCTGCTCCCATCCTTGACCTACTGGTCCCCCCCTAGTCATGACATACTTCGCATGGACAGAAACGAGAAACCCGGAGGAGGACTAGCCTGCATCTATCGAAACACAATCACAGTTAATCAAGCAGACTCCATATCCTTATCCTCCTGTGAATATCTCTGCACCAACATATCGGACGGCAAGGCATCATCTGCCAACTCCACATAATATACCACCCCCCGGGCGACAATCTGAAGTTCATTGATGAACTAATGGAAGTCATTACAGTCAACACCAACTCACAAGTGCCGCAGATCTTTCTGGGAGACTTCAATCTCCATTGGAACAATTCTGGTGATCATGATGTAAGCGGTCTCAAATCCTTTCTGGCAGACCAGGAGCTGTCCCAATTCTGTGACAGCCCAACACACAACAAGGGGGAGACATTAGATCTCATCATAGCAAAAAAAACACTACATCACTAGAGTCCATCCACACATGTGACTGGACTGATCATTACAGCATCTTCTTCGCCATCAACAGTAAGGTAAATCCAAAACGATTCCAACCTACTAAAACACAACAATGGAAAAGGAATATCCAAAACATCAATCCCAACGCCCTGATATCCCAATGCAATTCAGCCCTGACCCCTTCAGCAGACATGGCTGACGTCCATGATCTCACAGACTTCTACAAAGTCACTATGCTTGAAATCCTTGATACCACAGCGCCCATCCAAGAGAAAAATATTTCCTCCAAAATCTCCAAACCATGGTTCAACGAGAGTCTAAACTCGGACCGGCGCAAGTTAAGACTAGCTGAACGAGCTTGGAAATCAGCACCTTCCACTGATCATCTATAGCAACTTAGGGTATTGAGAAACACTTACAACAGAAAAATCTTAAAAGCTAAAGCAGATTTCTTCAAAACACAGCTGAACAAAGCCATTAACCGACCCAAAAAGCTATTCGAAATCGTAAAACAACAATCGCTTAACTCTACAAATGTAGTGGAGCTAAGCAACCCAGCTACCCCGAGCTGCGACGAACTTGCCAAATTCTTCCTAGAAAAGACTAGAATCATTGAAAATGACATTCAATCCAAGAAGGTTCCCCAACAATCTACTGACCAAGAATCTACTCTTTACTCACAGATCAAGGACCTCTTGAGCTTTCCGATCGATGCTCCAAAAACAATGCCAACTGGCACTCCTTCTCACCCATCCCTGAACACGAAATCTATAGCACCCTGCTAGCGATCAACCCTGCCAATCATTTCTCAGATCCCCTACCACCATCTGTATTCAAAATGATAAAGACCTCTATTACACCACTATGGGCAAAAATTGTTAACGCCTCTCAAGGTTCCTTACCTGACTGCCTTAAAATAGGGCAGGTAACGCCTATACTAAAGAAAGTCAACTCCCTCTCCACAGATCTCAACAACTACTGCCCTATATCCACCATCCCCACTTTGGCGAAGCTATTGGAAAAAATGTGTTCAAATTCAACTTTGCAAACACATCGAGAACTTCAACCTCCTAAATAAACACCAATCCGGCTTCCGGCAAGGCCACAGTACTGAATCAGCACTCACTCATATAATGGATGACATCTTAAAAATGTTTGATCATAACGAATCGTGCTTACTGATACTCCTTGATCTATCCTCCGCTTTCGACACGGTTAAACACGACAATTTACTGGCTCTTCTTGAACGAAGGATGGGCCTTACCGGTCCAGTGTTACAATGGTTCACCTCCTTCCTAAGCAACAGAACCCAAAGAATCAAGATGAAGCAATCACTCTCTCAACCATCCATGGTCACCCTAGGAGTCCCACAGGGTTCAGCACTATCACCAATCCTTTTTAATCTACTCATGGAACCCTTTGCCAATGCGCTGAACTCCGCAAACATTCTATATCACCTATACGCGGACGACACTCAAATATTTATGAAAATCTCCTCACAAGATGACCTCATTTCCCTCAACGCCATTCTACATAATACCCAAAACTGGCTCAATGGCGCCACAAAAATCAATAGGAGAATGGATCACTGGTCCTGAAAGAATCAGGGTATTGCAAAGTCAGTATATGGTACTGTTTAAGAAACCCTCATTCACGTTTGGCAAAGGATCGAGTGAAGCGGTATATCTTGGTTCTCCGCTTAATTGTTATCAACGTGACAGCATAATCATTGGGTTAATCCAATGCTTCCTCCACCCGGAGGTTGTACCACTGGTAGTCTCAGTAGTGATCGTGAATAAAAAAGTGAAGTGACTTGTGGTGAAAGAATACTTAGTAAAAACCTCGTAAAACCAGTAAATGTCTTTAATAGTACTGGGTTCGAGACGGTTTAATAAAAAATTGTATTGCAAGTGTGCACGTATAAGACTTGTTATGGTCTAGTGCACTTTTAAAAAAGGTGTCCAAAAAAAGGTCGACATGTTTCAGCCCTCATAAGCCCTGAAGGGTCAGGTGGGCTTTCTTCAGGACCTGGTGCAATGTTGAGTAACCTAATAATTAGAGGTTCTCTCGTGGAAGTAAAGGGAGATGGTGATTGTTCCCTTGTTTATGCGTTCAACTTGAACCTATTCTTTTTAGTATTTTCGGGGGAGGGAGGGGAGGGAAAATGACAGAACATAAACCATATTAGATATATTCAACTGTATGTGTGTATACAGAATCTAATGATTTCATCAAACATTATCACAGCTAAAAAATGGCAAATCTTTTCAGGAGTGAATCCCATTATCTAGAAAGTCCCTCAATATGGCAAAATTCGTTCTTCCTTCCAGCGAGAACTAGACCGTTACAAAATCCATTTTGTCATATTACCAAACGCAAAAGCATGGGGGGGGGCTTTGTAGCCAGAAAGCGCACAATAGTGCCTATGTACCTCCTCATTGTAGTTATCAGAAGTCGTTAAATATACGGTTTTGAAAAGCTGAGCATAACGTTCGTGCTTGCGGGAAACCCCGTTGGAGAGGGGAGTGGTGAACCAGGTTAATACTTATAACAAATGCTTACAACAAATGCAGTATTTTGGCAGAGTGCGTTTCGTTAGTTCAAAGTTACAGAGTTAGTCTTAGTATAATTAAGCAACAGCGAGCGTGTAGAACTCAATTCTTTTGACAAATAGAGCGTTGGTGCAAAACTCGTTTTGTTCGCTCTAAAGTGCTGAGTTAGTCTTAGCGAGGTTAATAATGAACGTCACGCGTGTAAGACCCAACACTTATCGTCAGCTTGGCAATACGATAAAGCGCGCTTTGTTAGTACAGAGGTGCAGAGTAGGTCTTGGAATATTTGTTAAAAGGCACCGAGCGTAAGGGGCCCACAGGTAAAAAGCCTCAAGAATTATGATAACAGCAGTTAGAACGTAAATGCGCTTTGGCTGCTGCTTTTTGGAGCGTTCGTAGGACGCTACGAATGAGGCATACATACGGGGTGCTGCGTTGTTTCGAAAAAGTTCAATTGGGTCGAAATGACAGGCATATCTGGTCTCCCTTGTTGCGGGTTACAGCGGGTACTCTAGGGGGGTCGCCTCACGCTCTAACAGTAATACAGAGGGAAGAAAAGGCAATTCATAAAGAGGCGTCTACAAAGTATACGTTACGGTTTTGGCGTTCTCCTCTTCTTCCTGTTACCTCTTAGGCGTCGGTCTAAGACCAGTGCTGACTCTGCCTCCTAGGACCCGGTGAAGACACGGGTTCTTGCGTGACAAGCTATTTTAAAGGCATAGAAGGCATAAACAGAGAGAAAGGGCTACAAGTACCTAACGTTCTCTCCCTAAAGAGTTTTTTTTATGTGTGTCAACTCGAAGCAGGAAAAGATTGTGGAAAGATAGCACAATGAAATCGTGACTATTTAAACGGCGACTACATGATAATATTCCTCACAGTCTGATCATCAATAAGGGGCAAGATGCATACTTACAGGAGCGTATTAAGGATTGGAATACTCTGTGTTGTTATAGATAAAGTTTTTTACTCAGCATCTCTTTGTTCTTTGAAAAAAAGAGAGAGAGGGGGGCTGAAGGTATTTTCATCAGTACGTTTATCCTTCTGTCTTCAAAGGCTAATATTTGTTCGTAGTTTCATCCTTTCTTACAGAGTCGCTGTAGTGAAATGTACAGCCATAATTCTAAGTTATCAATGTTGCGTGATACAGAGGCTGAAATGTTCATAATAAAGTTATTGTGGCAAAAACAAAAACAAAGGTTTCTCAATTTTAGAAATGTTATTGGTACTTGCCCATGGTTTTGCCTTTGAGTATTGAAAAAATGTTGGAGATTTTTCCAAGTACGTTTGTGTTTACGTTTTCAGTGTATATGTTGAATGAATGATTTTTTCAGTTACAGTTACACAGTCAAACATCCGTGAGACTTATTGACAACAATGTCTATAGCGTTCGCAAGGCTCATAGTACAGATGTACTGGGAGAGAAAATGGTTGATCCGGGTTTACATAGTCAAATATCCGTGAGACTTATTGACATCAATGTCTATAGCGTTCGCAAAGCTCATGGTACAGTTGTACTAGGAGAAAGAGTGGTTGAACAAAGTCATCTGTTCTCAGCACCAAAAGGACTCTGGGTGAACAATGCCCCACGAATCTTCCTACAAGACCTAGTCTTTCGTAAAGACTGGTATTTCATCTCTTGGAAGTGTACAAGAGACTATTTAGTCTTGATAATTAAGACAGCAATGAGACTAACAGAAGAACTCACGATTAAAATCCAAGTGATTGAAACCAAACTCAAAAACATGGTACACCTGACAGTATACAAGAAGAGACTGGAAGAGATCAATAAAGAAATTAATGAAACTAGAGACTACATCACACAGAACAAAATTCAAAAACTAGGGAAAGATCTTAAGAAATTCTCAATGGAGCGAATGCACCCTTACAGTGCAGATGATTATAAGGTCCCAAATGACACAGTTGACAACTTAAGTAACTCCAGTATGGGCTCCTCCACCAATGGTTCAAGTTCAAAAGTTCAAAAATGCTTTATTCGGCATGTATATACAGCCACATAGCAAACATGAAATAAAAAACATACAACAATCATACAGTAAAAATATAAAGAGGCAGAATATAGACCAATTGCATGAGTATATACAAAACAAATTAATTGTGATGCTATCCCCGCAAACTAATTATGATACCATCCCCATAAAAGGGCCAATGCATGATAGGATGGACAATATAAAACAGATAAAATAGTTCTGATAAGCTTTATAGTGTATATATCCTAAAAACTAACGTACCGGTTAATGTGCAAAAAATACAGAATAAAATGCGATCCGCAATTCTGGACATGTGCAAAAAAAACAAACAAAAAAACGCTTACGATACTTGATAAAGTGACGGTGCAACTTACTGGAGATCTAATGAATTACATAACAATGGATTTCCTGGCACTCATACGTTTCAAAATATAGGTAGCTATATAAAAACATATATCTGCACTTTCCAGATTAAACATTAGCTGCATTGCACTCCTAGTAGACCGTACATTATATCTTAAAAAGATGGGTTTTAAAAAATGTCGTCTTAAAAACACACAGAATTTACAAAACAGCATAAAATGACAACAACTCTGTTTGGATAAATCATCACAGGGGCATAAAGTATTACTGTGCTGCCTAGTGATAGGGAAGGACACAAGGTGGTGTACTATACCAAGCCTTAGGCGAGTAAGAACAAAACGGTGAGATCTTCTTGTAACTTCTGTCAAATATGACTGGAAACCTTCACTTAGGTTATTTTCACGGTCAAAAACATAGGTGCATTGTTTGACACAGACAAGATCTCTAGATTGTCTTGAATGACGTAAGAAAGACACCTTGAGATCTAATTTAGATATACTGGCAGCTTCCTCAGGTATTAAAAAAGGATCCAAATTAAAAAGGAGCTTATACCAGTAATAAATATGTCTGAGCCAGGGAATATGCAAACAGTGGTCCAGCCTTAGACAGTCTCTAATTACTTTTTGAGTAAATATGGTTTCGGTTTTGGACCAGATGGAACGCCATAAAGCCAGAGGGCGAAGAGCTGCAAGATCTTCGATGTAATCTAAGCCCACCTCTCTATGAATTAGCTCTGTGGAAGCTGATGCAGGGGCACTCAATAGACTCCACAAAAATGAGTTTTCGTCGAGTTGGATGCGGTTACCACAAAGGGTGTGTTGCCCCCACACACCAGCGCCATATAAGGCTGATGATATACATCTGGCTTTATAAATCGAAATCATATCCTTAATCCTACTATTCCCAAGCTTGGAAGCAAATCTGAATACTCCATTAGTATTTTTTACCATTTTAAGGCGCACATTTTCGCATTCATTGTCCCATCTCCCATCACCAGAGAATGTGACACCAAGATAACAAAAACTAGTCACAGATTGGATTTTATTCTCGTCCAGGAAAAAGGTCCTTTTAACCCCTTTCTTGTTCCCGCAAGTCATTACATATGTTTTTTTCTTTGTTAATTAGCAGTTTCCTATTGTCAATAAACCTACAGAAACAACTAATTAAGCGTTGTAAGCCAATTTGGGTACGTGACAGGAGGACGGCGTCATCCGCATATAGCAGTATTGGAATGGGATCGCCATCTACTCGGGGGGCGTCAGCAGGAACTTGCCTAAGAATTAAATCAATTTGATTGACAAACAGAGAAAAAAGCAAAGGGGCCAAAACACAACCCTGCCTAATGCCTCGAGTAACTCTAAAAAAGGGGGTAGATTCCCCATCGGGCCCAAAACACACTTTACAGGAGAGCCTTTCGTATAGTCTGGCCAAGAAATGTACAATATCTATTGGTGCGCCCATTTCCAAAAGTATTGGCCATAAAATAGAATGTTCGACCAGATCGAAGGCACTGCTGAGGTCGGCAAAACATAAAAACAGATTCCCTTTATTGACCGTAACATATTTATTTATGATGAGGTCGAGGTTCAGGCACTGCTCCATCGTGCCCATTCCCCTCCTGAACCCATATTGAACTGGTGATAAAATAGTATTTTCTTCTGCCCATATCTCCAGTCTATTAAGGAGTATTCTTCTTAAAATTTTAATTGATGAGTCCAGGAGGGAGATAGGGCGATAGTTCCGTGCCTCGGACCTGGACTCCTTCTTGAATAGGGGGACAATGATAGATTGTCCCCAGGTCAGAGGAAGGTTACCTTCTATAGCGGCATTAAAAATACGGGTTAAAATAGGTGCCCAGAGAGCCATCTCCTGTTTGTACAGATCCACAGGGACACCATCCTGGCCCGGGGCTTTACCCCCTCTACTTTTTGTCAGCCCCAAATAAACCTCATCCAGGCTAATGGATAAAGGTGACGATAACCATACAGAGTTGTGATTTGCTAAAAGATCTAAAACCAGCCTATCAGGATTAAAAATATTAGTAAAATGATCAATCCAATCATTGCAGTTTACATGAGACGTTAATTTGGGGGTGGTATCATTCTTAAGGAAAGGGCAGTTGATTATCTCCCAGAATAAGCCATTATTGTTTGTTTTAGCAGCTAAATTGAGTTTATGCCATAACTCCTCCTGCATTTCTTTTTTCCGGATTTCCAGGGAAGTCTTATAGTTATGACGTTCAACTTTAATAAGGGTATTATCCCTAGGTTTAATAGCCAGGGCAGTTTTTAATCTTGACAAAGCCTGTGTACAATTTTTGTCAAACCAGCCAACTGACCTGCTTTTTGATGGCTTACTCCTACCTGTCAATAAGCCTTCAATAACAGTATTAATTTGATAAAATTTAGAAAGCAGTATGGCAGGTACTATCTCATTACTTAGGCAGTAGTCAATTTCAGTTATACATTTAGTAATAACTTCTCCCAGAAGTTTAACAGAATTGACATTGGCCCATTTGATTCTTACCCCATTTGGTCTCTCTGCAACAATATCACTAACAGAACTGGTGGGGTCTGAATGTACATTTCCCCACGTCAGTAAGGTTACAGAGATACTATTATGGTCGCTTACTGCTTGCTCTGTTATCCATAGATCAGTATAAGCAGTGTTGCAGGAGACAAGTATGTGGTCAATGTTGGAGTGGGCACCCCTACCTGTAAAGGTTGGGCATATAATATTACCCTTTTTCAGGGAACAGTCGAGTAACTCTAAATCCAATTTAGCTATCAAATTATTAAGAGAGGTTCCGTAGTCGTCATGACGGAAATGGGTATTTGGAGGATTAACATTATCATCTATTTCCCCCAAGAAACCACATGTCCTTTGGTTTGCATATGGACAGGCCTGTATATTGAAATCTCCTGCCCAAAATAAAATCGGTTGGTTCCTAGAACCAGCCAGCAACTTATCTATTTCTCTACCTATTTCGTACACAATGGGACCCCTGCGTGCATCAAAGGTATTGTTATAATAATTAATAATAATTAAGTCCTTGCCTACGGCATGCTCCAAACATAATAACTGAGCGTAAGGGGCCACCTCATAATAAGTATTAGGCTTGAACTGAGTTAATTTGGTTGATACTAAAATTAAAAGGCCAGCTTTTGCCCTTCCTGCTGCTGAGTTCACAGCCAGTACCCAGTGTGATGTGTAGCCTTCCACATAGATAGCTTCTTTATACCAGGTCTCTTGAAGACATATGATGTTGAACCCTTGTTTAATGAAATCGTTCCAAAAAGGGGTATTTAACTTTGTACTTAGGCCAGCTATATTCCAGGTCATGATGTTAAGTCCTACCTCTGGTAATATAGCATTTTTGGATATTGTTAGGCTAGTTGTTGGTTTATCAGCACCTTCCTCAGAGATATTTCTTACTTCTACTAAGGTCCTCGGGAGTACTACAGTTGGCTTCTCCACATAAGGCTTACCAAATGTAACACTTGATCTTACCCCTGATGTTGCTTCCCTATTAGTAATATGACTGTTATAAGCGTCTATTACCTTCAAAGGGATGGATGTATCGTCGGATAAACAGCAACCTGGGGAGAGCAGGGAATTACCTAATGTAATTCCACCGCCCCTCAGTCAATCAACAGACTCCAGGCTGCTGAACCGATTTTGCAAGGGAATAGGATCTAAGGAGAAGGGGCGTCTAGGCCAGTGCCCTTGTGGCGGGCCCCTCCCATTTCTGTGCACAATTTTCCATCCATCAGATTTTGTGGCAAAATGGCCAGGGGGGTAAAAGTAAGTCAAAGGAAAGGCCTTAATTGACACACCTATTTTGGAATCATTCCAATTGCAGATATAGTCGACTATAGTGGGGTCATCAAAGTTGATTAGGATACAATCCCCTCTATGTTTTTTACCAAATGGCCAACCCATGGTGCCCTCCTAACCATGGTTATCTTACAGGCTTTGTGCAATGGAAGTGGTCTATTTTTATTAAGCCAGTGCACAACCCTGTTTCTCAAGGTTATAGGGGATTCGACCTCATGTTTGCCCAATAAGGGAGCCCCTGTTAAGATAACAACAAATGGGGCAGCTTCGGAAGGTAGATTTGGAATATTTTCTCCCCTTGGTGTCTCGGGTATAGGATGCCTAGCATCATGTTTATATTGGAGTGCTTTGCATTGGGCGGATTGCTCACTAGCGGGCACAACTATAGACTTGTTAATTGCGGTTAGATCCTGGTGAGTTAAGGGCAATCCTGGCAAGTTTTGGGTGGCAGCCAAAGCAATTTCTATTCGGGTATTATTCAGTGTTTTGCAAACCCCAGGTTGATCAGTGTTATTTCTAGAAGCAATAAGGCCCCTGAGCCCTTGTTCAATCCTGGATAGATGATCTTCAATCTTATTTATTCTATCCTCTATGGGGCGGAGGAGAGATCTAATTGTGTCATAAATGTTAGACAAATCATGGCACATTCCCTCGTCCCTAATTATGGCATTTGCCCCCCCGCTTGCAGCCTGCATAACAGGTAATGGGAGAACTAAAGGTGCATTTTTATTTACAGGTGTGGCCGGTGTATGCTGCTCCAGATGGACATTAGGCGTTCTACAATTTCTCAAATGGTTCACAGGCTTTGTTTTTTTACTTCCTTTCTTGGCCTTTCCACCATTTGTGGGAATATACCCTTGCTTAGTTTTGGGGACAGCCCCAGGATGCCTATCTCGCAGTTGTCTGGTGCATGGCTCTGGGATTACACTATGTGTGGATGGTAATGGGCAGGGTGAGTTCAACAATGAATCAGAGACCATGGACTGTTCACCCACTGATACTGCGACTGTTCCACTGGGCAGCAAGTCCAAAGTCGAAACATCAATGTCAGAGCATGGGGTTATAAGGCTTGTAGTAGTGTGTTGGAGGGGGGTACAAACATTGGCTATATGGCCCAATGAGGACCTCCTGGCCGCCGCGAGATCCTGTGATACGCGGCGTTCCAGGAGCGTGATTTCCTGATCAATAACGCAATTGACTTTAGTGATGAATTGGTCCATAGTTCCAGAAAATTTGACATTGGAAGCTTTCCCTTTCGTATCTTTAGCTGGCATGGTAGTGGCAAAGACGCGATAACAAATTAAGGTGTTATTAGCTTCACTAGTCAGCGAGGTTGTACAGGAAATATGAGGTCAATATATTGTTAGATTATCACTCAATATCCCTATCGCTACACTCTCCAACATGCAAAATTAAATAGGCAAGTTAAGTGGTACCTGAAGGCGTCTAATAGGGATACAACCTTAGGGGGGTTGCCCAGTCCAGTCTGTTCCTGTCAGTGACGGGCAAGGACGGGCCCGCCCTTGGCCCGGGCTTCGCCCGGGCGCTGCCCGCACGCGTCCCGCGCTGCGGTGACACCTGGCGGCCTAAGTAGTGATCCGGCGCTGCCAGGTGTCGTCACCGCAAGCGCCGCTCACCAAGAATGCCGGGAAATTATGCCGTTCCCCTCACGGCGGTGGCGGAGGCGTCCGCAAGCAGAGCGAAGAAAAAGGCAAAGAAGTATCCCCACTAGAGTAGCCGTTCCCCTCACGGCAGGTATGTGATCAGGGCAGCAGGCAGGTCTCAAACAGAGCGTCCCGCGCTGCGGTGACACCTGGCGGCCTAAGTAGTGATCCGGCGCTGCCAGGTGTCGTCACCGCAAGCGCCGCTCACCAAGAATGCCGGGAAATTGAGTTCCGGTATGCCGTTCCCCTCACGGCGGTGGCGGAGGCGTCCGCAAGCAGAGCGAAGAAAAAGGCAAAGAAGTATCCCCACTAGAGTAGCCGTTCCCCTCACGGCAGGTAGGTGATCAGGGCAGCAGGCAGGTCTCAAACAGAGCGTCCCAATGGTTCAGATTGGAGTGGTGATGAATCTTATACACCAAGGAGAAACAGAGGTCAATACAGACGCCAGAATAGAAGGAGACCAAACACATGGTTCAACCCCTACTTTGGCACATAACCACACTCAATACCTTTTCATGCTTTTAACCCGAACCTCCAAGGCTGGGCGAATCCATTCTATCCAGGCCCTCCCCCCATGGGCACCTCAGCCCTGCCGGACATGGGACAGAATTACATACATCGACCGCCTTTTTAGGGAGAGGCCAGCCCAACAACAGGACAAGACGGAAAGGAGTAACCTGGTCAGATCAACAACGCCAAGTACACACCAGAAGCATGACGAGTGCAAAACCGGGGCCCAGCGCAACAACCTCGTCTTCAACCTAACTGATATCACACTCACAGAGGAACAAGAAAATGTCCTTAATAAAGGTCTCAGTTATGTTCCCACACCCTCTCTGGATCTATTTACACTCCAATGTGAAATGGCCGATTTTTGTAGAACAATCAAATTAAAAGCATTTTTCATCAATCAGGATGAGCCACCTAGGAACAGCGACACAGCATTTCGTCGTAAGTCAAATTTCTGTCCCACGAACCACCAGGTCCCAGTAGAAATTTTAGCCTTTGAACAGGCAATAATGAAGGAAGTGGAAGACCTCAAAGATCTCACCAACAAACCTTTCATCAGTATTTCCAATTCTGAACAAAGAGCACAGGAGACATTACGACAAAATGACGAATTAATAATAAAACCAGCTGACAAAGGCGGAGGAATTGTGCTATCGAGTAAAGGATATAACCAGCAGTGTACAGATTCACTTTGTGACACTAAATTCTATCAAGTGATCACCATAGACCTCACTCCACGCTTACAAAATACCATCGCATCAATGGTCGACGAAGCAGAAACCAATGATTGGATCTCGAAGACCGAAGCGGACTTCTTGGTGACAAAAACACCCAGGATACCGTATTTCTATTCTCTTCCCAAAATTCATAAGGAAAGACGACCACCACCAGGGCGGCCCATTGTTTCAGGAATAGGATCTATCCTGGAACCCTTGTCACAATTCGCTGATCATTATCTGAGACCACTAGTACAACAGACTGTCACCTACTTGAAGGATACCAAAGACCTTCTGAACCTCCTTCAAAATCAACAATACTCAGAAGAGAGGATGTTACTAGTCGGTCTTGATGTTGAGAGTTTGTATACTAGTCTTCCTCAACAAAAAACTCTAGAAACTTTAGAGACATTACTGTTCAACCAGCAGTGGGATTATAAAACACCGAGACACTTCATTCTTGAATGCTGCAGGTTGGCACTTACTGAAAATCACTTCGAATACAACAAAACGATGTACAAACAGTGCCACGGTACATCTACGGGGAGCACTTTTGCGCCGAGCGTGGCAGGACTCTATGTTAGTGATTTTGAGACTAACCACATACTTGACACCTCTAACCCCTTCCGAAGCAGAATCGTCTTTTGGAAACGCTATATCGACGACGTCCTCCTAATATGGGAAGGAAACAGAGAAACCCTAATCGAATTCCATCAATGGCTGAATACAAGGGATGAGTGGTTAAAATTCACATACACAGCAAGCCCAAACAAACTTGATTTCCTGGATGTCACAATCTTCATCAAAAATGACATAATACACACGAAGACTTATTTCAAACCTACCGCTAAGAACAGCCTCTTGTCATACAAGAGCTTTCACCCACGCCCGCTGAGAGAGAATCTTCCCTATGGGCAATTCCTCAGGTTGAGACGGAACTGCAGTAATGTTCAAGATTACAGTAATCAGGCAAAGGAACTCAGTGAAAAACTCCGCATAAGAGACTATCCCGCCAGGACCATCAAAAGATGCCAAAAGAGGGCTAGAAACCAACAAAGGGATACCCTGCTTGACACCATCACGAAGGAACCAAAAGCAGACCTGGTTACCTGTGTTAGTACCTACAGCACAGTGTCCAATAACATCAAGAAAATCATAAATAAGAACTGGAGTATCCTTACATCTGGATCCTTGAAATGGCCGAAACCAAGATTCTCGAATAGAAGAACCAAGAATCTGAAAGACTTACTAGTTCACACAAGACCACCTGAAAAACCTACCAACAAGGTCCCACGGGGGCCATGGAACAACACACCAATAACTGGACACTTCCCATGCGGTTCCTGTTCAGTTTGCCATTTGACAACAGCGACAAAGACACTACAACTGTTGCCCAACTTAAAATGGACAATCAGATCCCACACCAATTGTAACCCCACTCATGCTATTTACATGATTACATGCCCTTGCGACCTACGCTATATCGGCATGACGAGTCGCAAAGTCAAACAGAGACTTTGCGAACACAGGAGCAACGTCAAATGCAAAAAGATCACTACCAAAATGAGCAGTCATTTTCTTGAGAAAGGACACACTGTCAATGACCTCCAATGGGTTATCCTAGAGACCCTGCTCTTCAAGAACCTCAATGCCGAGAAAATACTGTTTGAAAAGGAACAGAGATGGGTCTATCGTCTTCAAACACACAAACAAGGTCTGAACGATAACATCCCATGGCTCAGTTTCAAGAACAGATGACTTTGTTCAACCACTCTTTCTCCTAGTACAACTGTACCATGAGCTTTGCGAACGCTATAGACATTGATGTCAATAAGTCTCACGGATATTTGACTATGTAAACCCGGATCAACCATTTTCTCTTCCAGTACATCTGTACTATGAGCCTTGCGAACGCTATAGACATTGTTGTCAATAAGTCTCACGGATGTTTGACTGTGTAACTGTAACTGAAAAAATCATTCATTCAACATATACACTGAAAACGTAAACACAAACGTACTTGGAAAAATCTCCAACATTTTTTCAATACTCAAAGGCAAAACCATGGGCAAGTACCAATAACCTTTCTAAAATTGAGAAACCTTTGTTTTAGTTTTTGCCACAATAACTTTATCATGAACATTTCAGCCTCTGTATCACGCAATATTGATAACTTAGAATTATGGCTGTACATTTCACTACAACGACTCTGTAAGAAAGGATGAAACTACGAACAAATATTAGCCTTTGAAGACACAAGGATAAACGTACTGATGAAAATACCTTCAGCCCCCCTCTCTCTCTTTTTTTCAAAGAACAAAGAGATGCTGAGTAAAAAACGTTATTTATAACAACACAGAGTATTACAATCCTTAATACGCTCCTGTAAGTATGCATCTTGCCCCTTACTGATGATCATACTGTGAGGAATATTATCATGTAGTCGCCGTTTAAATAGTCACGATTTCATTGTGCTATCTTTCCACAATCTTTTCCTGCTTCGAGTTGACACACATAAAAGAAACTCTTTAGGGAGAGAACGTTAGGTACTTGTAGCCCTTTCTCTCTGTTTATGCCTTCTATGCCTTTAAAATAGCTTGTCACGCAAGAACCCGTGTCTTCACCGGGTCCTAGGAGGCAGAGTCAGCACTGGTCTTAGACCGACGCCTAAGAGGTAACAGGAAGAAGAGGAGAACGCCAAAACTGTAACGTATACTTTGTAGACGCCTCTTTATGAATTGCCTTTTCTTCCCTCTGTATTACTGTTAGAGCGTGAGGCGACCCCCCTAGAGTACCCGCTGTAACCCGCAACAAGGGAGACCAGGTATGCCTGTCATTTCGACCCAATTGTACTTTTTCTAAACAACGCAGCACCCCGTATGTATGCCTCATTCGTAGCGTCCTACGAACGCTCCAAAAAGCAGCAGCCAAAGCGCATTTACGTTCTAACAGCTGTTATCATAATTCTTGAGGCTTTTTACCTGTGGGCCCCTTACGCTCGGTGCCTTTTAACAAATATTCCAAGACCTACTCTGCACCTTTGCACTAACAAAGCGTGCTTTATCGTATTGCCAAGCTGACGATAAGTGTTGGGTCTTACACGCTCGACGTTCATTATTAACCTCGCTAAGACTAACTCAGCACTTTAGAGCGAACAAAACGAGTTTTGCACCAACGCTCTATTTGTCAAAAGAATTGAGTTCTACACGCTCGCTGTTGCTTAATTATGCTAAGACTAACTCTGTAACTTTGAACTAACGAAACGCACTCTGCCAAAATACTGCATTTGTTGTAAGCATTTGTTATAAATATTGACCTGGTTGACCACTCCCCTCTCCAACGGGGTTTCCCGCAAGCACGAACGTTATGCTCAGCTTTTCAAAACCGTATATTTAACGACTTCTGATAACTACAATGAGGAGGTACATAGGCACTTTTGTGCGCTTTCTGGCTACAAAGCCCCCCCCCCCATGCTTTTGCGTTTGGTAATATGACAAAATGGATTTTGTAACGGTCTAGTTTTTGCTGGAAGGAGGGACGAATTTTGCCATATTAAGTGACTTTCTAGATAATGGGATTCACTCCTGAAAAGATTTGCCATTTTTTAGCTGTGATAATGTTTGATGAAATCATTAGATTCTGTATACACACAAACAGTTGAATATATCTAATATGGTTTATGTTCTGTCATTCCCCCCCCCCTCCCCCGACAATACTAAAAAGAATAGGTTCAAGTTGAACACATAAACAAGGGAACAATCACCATCTCCCTTTACTTCCACGAGAGAACCTCTAATTATTAGGTTACTCAACATTGCACCAGGTCCTGAAGAAAGCCTACCTGACCCTTCGGGGCTTATGAAGTGCACTAGACCATAACATGTCTTATACGTGCACACTTGCAATACAATTTTTTATTAAACCGTCTCGAACCCAGTACTATTAAAGACATTTACTGGTTTTACGAGATTTTTACTAAGTATTCTTTCACCACAATTCACTTCACTTTTTTATTCACGATCACTACTGAGACTACCAGTGGTACAACCTCCGGGTGGAGGAAGCATTGGATTAACCCAATGATTATGCTGTCACGTTGATAACAATTAAGCGGAGAACCAAGATATACCGCTTCACTCGATCCTTTGCCAAACGTGAATGAGGGTTTCTTAAACAGTACCATGTACTGACTTTGCAATACCCTGGTTCTTTCAGGACCAGTGATCCACTCTCCTATTGATTTTTGTGATTACTGAGACAAGGAAGCTGAGTGGACCTAAGCCTCTTCTTTCTCCCTTCTTTGATTTTTGAATCAATGGCAACCTCCTCATGCTCAATACCAAGAAAACTGAGTTCCTCCTCATCTCCCCCCCCCAATCACACACCCAAGATAGACTTATGGTTGAAGCATCTAACTTCCTTTGCTTGCGCCCCACACATCATTGACTCCGCAAAATCCTTGGGAGTCACCTTTGACAAACATTTAAATATGCACAAATCTACAATGCCACCAAGGGAGCCAATTTTCAGCTGAGTATCTTAAGGAAACTTAAACCCTTCCTCCCACAGACTGATCTAAAAATGGCGGTTCAAGCGCTAGTACTACCAAGACTGGACTATGGAAGCACCACGCTTAGTGGTCTTCCAAAATACAAGCTAGCACCGATCAGGGCATCGCTTAACGCTGCGGCCAGGCTGGTCTCCGGAACAAAAAGAAATAACCACATCACACCGGCCCTGAAGGCTCTGAACTGGCTGCCCTACGAGTCGAGAATACAACTAAAGATCGCCTGCATGACACATAAAGCCCTAAATAGCAACACCCCCAGCTATCTAGCGCAAAAGCTAGAGCGGTCGGGAGGCTGCAGACATACGCGAAGCGCAAGCTCACTACTACTAAAACCTCAATCCTTCCACAAAAAGAGAACTGGCTGCAGAGCTTTCTCAGGTATCGCACCGAAGATCTGGAACAATCTTCCACCAGATCTACGTAGAATCCCCTCTTTTACCACCTTCAAAAAAGAAGCAAAATTGTTTCTAATGAACAAATTAACATCCTAAATATTTAACACTGGAATCAACTGCCGGACGTCGTACGGAAAGAACCAGGCTTACTCCCCTTTCGAAAGATACTGAAAACGCTGTTTTTTAGAGACAGTTTCTAAGTTCCCTATGACCAGGACTGTCTTTATCGGGCTAATTTTGCAAATCTCCTTCTGTCAGCGCTAAGAGACCTGTCGGTATACATGCGCTATATAAATTCCCTTACAAATACAAATACACTTGGTTGCCTATTTGCCACCAATTATATCCAAACACCAATGTCTACCTCTTTTGTATTACATGCGATTTCCGACTGTATGTATAAATTGTGAGAATTATGTACTGTAAAGCGCTCTGATACCCCCGTGGGTCATGTTCGCGCTATATAAAACTTTATAAATAAATAAAATGGGGCACAACGATTCTCTGGAAGGTGTCTCTGGGGGTGACGCAGCGCCTCAAGGTGGATCTGTTTGAAGTTTGAGAAGTTGTTTAGCTTCCTTTAGGGGGCAGATAGCTCTGCTTTTGCCCTCCCAAGTAAACATGATAACAAATGGGTAGCCCCACTGGTAACGAACATTAAGCGCCCTCAGTTTTGACAGGCCAGAAGTCTCAGTGACGATAGAGGGTAACAGGGGAGAGGTCCTGAAATAGTTGAATCGTATGGCCAACAAAGGGTATGGCCCTGTTCCTCACAACTTTCAAGATAACTGCCTTTTTAATGAAGAAGTGGGACTGTGCCAGGATATCTGGGGCCGATTCCGACCATCCTCTGGGAGGAGCCAAGGGGTGGACTCCATATAGTGCTGGTGATGAAGCTTCATCATCCCCACGAATGGCAAGGAGGAGTTCAGCAGTGTAGGACATTATGTCACTATCCTTCGCTCCCCTTGGCACTCCACGTATATGTATGTTATTCTGCTGCTTCGATTTTCAAGGTCCTTCTGCTTCATTTAGAGGCTGTTCCTCCAGTATTGACACTCTCTGCCATAGCATTTACTAGTCTGTTGCGCAGGCATCGGCCACGCGTTCCAGATTATCTACCTTTTCTCCTATGTCTGTGACCTCGCGACAAAGATCTTTCAACCAGGATTTAAAATCCGTTTTGAGGGAGCCAATTTCAGTACAAATTTCTTGTAGAAAACGGTCCATGTAGGCCTGCGAGATGGGTGTCGATGGTGTGTCTCCAGCCGCACCGAAGAGCGACCGAGTCCAGTTACGGCATTGGCGTTTTATTCCATAGCGAAGTGACTGGAATGTCCCTGGTGTATCCCACAAGTGTGTCCCTCGCTGTTTTGCCACGAAGCATGGTATCCGCCAGTGGAAGGTGCAGAGATGCAGTTGACACAGCGGATCTAGGCAGCACTCACAGTCACTCTGGCAAAGACGATCTCCGAATGAAAGCACCACAGCAGCACTCCATGCTCCCCCGATTGCCAAGAGCAGTCAAAGAAGGAGGTAGAGTTGATCCCCAGTGTCTCCTTATATGCCCCTTACCTCCAACTCCAAGGGAACCCCTTAATACAGAAAGAGTGAGTCAGGCAGATCTGAGGGGCCCTCAAGTGCCAAAAACTCCAGGGCAGGATGCACGGGCCAGACCAAGTATGGCCCGCGCTTGAGGTTGGTAGGCGGTGGAGGCTGGAAGACTGCCGATCTGCTGCCCGATTCTCCCCCACCCCTCAGGTCAACTGCAATTGCACCGGCGTCTACTGGGCATCCCCCAAGGATTCACCAGAAGGCAGCAGAGGGACTCGTGTCTTGCCTGACCCTGCTGGAGAGTGACCCCCCAGAGGGCCACAGGAAGCGAGTCTGCGGCGTCCCAGGGTGAGTCCACAAGCTGTCCCTCTGACTCCACGATTATGTGTGGCCTGTAGATTGGAGAGAATCCCTCCTCAGGGAGCGCTAAGCTGGCAGGTAAAATGAGGCGCCAGCAAAGGGGCCTCTCAGGCAGTGGCAGGATCCGACACCGCTGACGGCGCCAAGGAGGTCCTCCGATGTCGGCGTGTTATGCACACCTCAAAATGACGGTCTCCTCCGGCAGGCAGTCCCCAGGAGAGAGAGCGGTCATAAGGCGGCCCAGGCTTCCTGGGTGTCAAGAAGAGGCGACAATCGATCACCCCCGCAGCCAGAACCCCAGGCAGTCCAGCCATGATAGAGGCACACTCTGCTGGGCGAGTCACATTCCAAGAGAAATAAAATGGCACAGCCGACAGCCCCGCAAAGGCCACCACCGATCCAGGACCTCACTCCCAAGCCCTGCATTCTGTATTCAGCAGCTCCTCCTCACTGGTGGGACATGGAGCATAGGTGCTCCCACTGGTACAATGCCGTGTAGATGGGATTTAAGTGCTTTTAGGTGCTTTAGATGGCTACAGGGAGCTGCCACAGAGCACATCCTGCTCTATGAGCTCCCCGGGACACTTTTTTAAGCCATCCGCCTGCTACATACAGGTACATGGGTCAGGGTAAAAATAGGGGATGGCATCATGGTCTCTAGAAAGAGCCCCACTAATCGCAGTCTAAAAATGGACAGCCTACTGTCAATGCTCCTATTTAATCTTTATACTGCAGAATCTGATAGAGACTACTAGCCGCAGATTCCTTAACGTAGAATTATTCCCAGGCGTGAGACTGGACCCAGAAAACTTTCTTGCCCAGCATCCCTGCGCGCCGGGGGGGCTGTACCTCGTCACTCTGCCCCGACGTCCTCTGCGGGCGTGACATCAGCGAGGTCACATAAGCCCCACCCCGGCGCGCAGTTTTCTTGTTTACTGCGTGCAACGCGGACCCGGATCATGTTCCTGGCCTGTTTCAGGCCTTCTTTCCCGCTTTGGGCGTTTTTCCTGGGTACAGTGTGCGAATACCTTCGGGCTTCAAGACGTGCTCGTCTTGCGCGTGCCAGATGTCGGCGACGGATCCTCACCCTATCTGCATGTGGTGTTTGGGGGAGCACCACGACTCCACGGATTGTGAGGCGTGTCAGCAGATGAAGCTGAAGTCCCGGCGGGAGCGCCGGATGAAGCTCCTTTTGGCGAGCATGTCCAGGTCGGCATCGTCGCTGTATCCGTCCCCCGCGGACGGCTTCAAGAACAGCCGCCTCCGTCTCCGGCATCGTCCTTCTCCCAGGCCGCAAGGGCTTTGCTCACCTGTTGGTAAGTGTTGCAGTTTGTCCCCGGTCCCCGGTCTGTTGGGGGCGTGGGTTCTCCGCGGGCGACCACAGCCCAGATGGAGGCCTATGCGGTGGCCTTGCAGACCTCTTTGGCTCTTCCTTCCCCTCCTTCTCTTCCTAGGACGTCTGCTGATCCCTTGCCGCGGGCGGGGACTTCTCCGGCGGCTCCAGCCCCGGCGCCGACCGGTTTGGATCCAGGTTCGGAGGATGTGGGGCCATCGGGGTGCGGCCCTTCGGGGTTCCCTCCTTCAGACCCGGGCACCACTGCCTCGCCGCAAACCCCCGTGGGGGTCCCTGTGGTGTCACGGGAGGTTGCCGGGGCTCAGGGCGTGGCCTCGAGTCCCCCTCGGTCCTCTGGGCAGGCAGCGGCCTTGTGCGAGGCCGAGGTGATGCTGCTCAGGCGCCGGCGACTGCTGGCCCTGGCGGCGCCACAGGGGTCGGCTAGGGGTCGGGGCTTGTTCCCGGGCGTCCCTCCATGCAGGCGGCTGCCTCGACGGAGGTCGAGTCAATGCCTTTTTTTGCACTGTTCCTCAGCCGCCCCGGCTCCGACACAGCTCCGGTCTCCTGCACCGCGCGTTGTGGCGGAGGTCATTCTGGTGTCCCCTTCGGCACTGGTCAACATTGACCTGATGCCGGTCATGGACTCTAGGGCGCCGTGCCGGCGTCGGGTCGTTGAGTCGTCTTCGGATGCCCCCTCTTCTACAGAGGTTCGGCGGTTGTTGGTTTCCTCTTCTCCGGAGATGGGCCGCTGCGTCGTGGAGTTTTCCGCGGCGTCTTCCTAGGACGGCTCACCCGCAGTCTTCGCTGGAAGGGCCTCAGGTCCCCCATTCCTCGGCCCCCCTTCCTCCTTTCCGGTCTTGGCCTTTCCTTCCTCCGGTTGGCCTGGGGGACAGCCGCCTTAGCTTGCAGCCGTAGCCCACCGAGGAACTGCTTTCCCTGCCGCTAGGCCCTACGGAGGTCGGTGCTGCCTTCGCTCGGGCTGTTTCCACGGCAGCGGGGATCTTGCGCATGGGCAATCCAGCTGCCCATTGCCCCACGGATGATCTTCTGGAGGTCCTCTATCAGGGCTATGCGGGTCGGGAGCTGCTTCTTCCCTTTGAGGCTTTGCTCCACACGTCTCTTTTTGGGGCTTGTGGGCGGCCCGCCACGGGGGACCCAGTGCCCCAGCCACTTCTGCACCGCCACCGTCCTGCGCCACATGACCCGGTCTGTCTTTCCCTCCACCCCTCTACCAGGGGTCCTCTTTTGCAGACTGCCTTTCCCTCCCTACCATCGGTGTTGTCTCCCCCATCACGGGAGGCCCGCTGGTTAGATTCTTGGGGGCGCAATATCTTCGCCTCCACCAGCGCGGCTTTGCGGGCCCTTAACACTCTTTGTGTCTTGACAAGGGCCACTTCTTGCTTGTGGGACTCGGCGGAGACCCTTATGTCTGCCACTTCTCAGGAGGGTGCCTGTGTTGATATTCGGCACCATGTGTTGGATGGCCGGGAGCTGGAGGCCTTTATTCTTCGCTCGGCTCTGGACGTTTCGGACCTGCTTGGTCGTACCATGGCTTCTTCGGTGGATCTTCGGCGACATGCCTGGCTACGGGATAGTGTGTTCCCGGAGAACGTGAGGTAACAGTTGGTGGACCTTCCTTTTGATGGCACTCTTTTGTTCCACGCCCCTGGGGATTCTGCCATTCAGAGGTTTCTTGTGGGGCTTCGTCGTCCTCCTCCTTCTCAGTGACCTGTGAGTCAGTCTGTGTTTTGGCAGGTGTTCTTCCATTGTTTTCCTGGGGCCATGTAGCGCGCCGCCCCGGTTGTCTGTTCTGTGTGGTTCATGCACCTTCCGGTCCTTTCGTTAAGACTTTGGTGCTGTTGACTACTGGTCCGGCCCTGTTTTGACTTGTAGTTTGGCCGTTGGTCAGCCGTGTAGGCCCTGAGATTAGGCCTTTTTTGTATTCTTTATTGGCTGATTGGCAAGCCGTCTACGGATTTCTCCGCAGGTCTTTTTGTTGTCCTCTGCTGCGGAAACTTTTTCCTAAGAGGGTTCCCATGTTCTTGGGACGTAACATGCCCTATTTGGGGTAATGGTAGCTATTACATAGCTCTATCATGTGCTGGGGAGGTGTGGTCGCCCTTCGGGCTTCTGCTGTCCGTGGCATCACGGTATATCGCAGGTGCGATCTTCTTGCTGATTGTTTTGGAGTGGCTTGCGTTGCGCCCCGGTCCGTCCTTCTCCTGGGTCGCTGTGTTGCTAGCCTAGTCGGGCCTGCTGTCTGCGGCATCGTGTTGTAGAGGTTTTGCACTTCTATCTGACTTGGTCCTCTGTCTGGTGTTCCGGGGGGGGACTGACTTCGCTGGTTTTTGTGTTCTGGCGGACGGCTTGGCCCGTCCTCTGTCTCTCTCTTTCTTTCTGCCTGGTTCCACTTCATTCGTGGGTCAGCGTGTGCCGGCCCCCCCCCTTGGGGCGTGTCCTGGTCCTTCCTGACCCCTCCCGGCCTCTGCCTTTGGCTGACATCTAGCTTGTCCTGGATGCACCGTTCCGCGGTGTTGTCTGCTACTGGCTGTGCATGCCAGTGCAGGCCTGTTTGTTCTAATACCCCATTGTGCCTTTCTCTTCCGTCTGAGCTTTTGGTGGTGACGCCGTTCCTGCCTTGTCCGCTGCTTGCGGCTGAGGTGTGTTCAGCTGTTTTCTGTCACTGTGTGTGTGTTCTTACAGTGGGCTCTGCCTCTGGTTCTACCTCTTCACCCTAGGGTCTAAGGTGGTTCTTGTGTTCCTTGGGACTTTTCGGGTGCTGTCTGCCCCTGAGGGGTGTTGGGCAGTCTCCCTTGGTTGGGCTTAGTTTCTCCTGGACTTTTCCTTCTTGTCCCTATGACCTGTCCCCTGCTGGGGCCCTGTCTCTCTCCTGCTGGGGAGGCTTTCTCGCTGGCCCTCCTCTCTTCAGGGTATGGCTAGGGTATCTATTCTACGTTAAGGAATCTGCGGCTAGTAGTCTCTATCAGATGTACAAGTTACTTCACTTCGGTAACGATGTATCTAGTAGAGACGATTCTAGCCGCATATTCTTTCACGACCCGCCCTTCCTCCCCGTTCTGCAAGGACCCTCTGCTTGGATTTCTGCAGTCGCCTCCCTCTGGGTGGCTTGTCTTCTGTGGGTGTCCTCTTCGTTTTCTTTTGGCCAGTCATCCCTCCAGCTGGTTTCTCTCCAGCGTGAGGGGCTACTTTAGCTCTTTCCCTCTGTTGTTAGAGTTTCTGATCCCCACCTGGTCTTCTTCGTTAGGGGTTATGGCCTTCCTTGGCACTGTCATCTGCGGATGGTTTACCTCTCCTCTGTGATCCTTCTCCTTTCAGGAGGTGTGGCCATCCTTGGCAGTGTAGTTTGGGGCTGGATTACTGTTGCTCCCCTGTTCCAGGCTTGTTGCCCTTTCCCTTGTGGTGGTGGTTGCAGTCCCTCTCTCTTTCGGTCACGGCGCTTTCACATGCTTGTGCCTCTGGGGTGGCTCTCGCCTTGGCTTGCGAGGTGGTTCCATGGAGTGGTGCTTGCGCTTTTCTTGCTCTGACTTTGCTGCTCTGACCTTCTGGTACCTGGTGCTCTCGCCTTGGTTTGCGCAATTGTTCCTCAGTGGTGCTCTGCTCTTTTTCTGCTCTGGCCCGCTGTTGTCACCTTCTGGTGCCTTGGTGCCACCTGGTGATGTTTTCTCACCTTTTTTTCTCCTCTATTTTGTTTCTCTGGTTTTTTCACACACTGTTCCCATGGTCTCCTCAGTTTTTTGTTGTTATGGCTCCGCGTTGTGGCGCGGAAAAGTTCTCCGAAGCAAACTGATGTCAGCGCGCCGGTGGGGCTTATGTGACCTCGCTGACGTCACGCCTGCGGAGGAAGTCAGCGGAGAAAGTTTTCCGGGTCCAGTTTCAAGCCTGGGGATAATTCTACGTTAAGGAATCTGCTGCTAGAATCGTCTATACCAGATACATCTTTACCAAAGGTAAGTAACTTGTACTTTAATCCCAGAACTGATTAAAACAAGGGCCTTTTTCGCCAAGCAAGATTCCATTCATGTTGCTGCCTTCCAGTACGCAAATTAAACTGGTCTTCTGGATCTTACTGTCATTTGTCTTGAGCACTCCCTGGCCTGCCTCCACAGATGTATTACCAATAATATCTTAAAACTCAACAAAGTAAAAAATCATCTCCTTGGGCACATCCAAAAAGCGATTGGTCACTAGGTGGTGAAAGCATCCAAGAACTTTAAGGCCTACCAGTATTTGAAGTTTCGGCAAGCCACAGGGATCCGAAGCCGCCACAGAGCATGTCATACTCCATGAGCTTTTAAGCCACGCCCCCGGGGACACTTTAAAAGCCATCCGCCTGCTACATACAGATCATGGGTCAGAGTGGAACTAGGGGATGGCATCATGGTCTCTAGAAAGATCCCCACTAATCGGTGTCTAAAACTGGACTGCCTACTGGCACTGCTTCTATTTAATCTTTATACTGCAGATTTAATCCTAGAACTGAATAAAACAAGGGACTTTTTCCCCAAACAAGATTCCAAGCATGTTGCCGCCCTCCAATACGCAGACGAAACTGGTCTGCTGGATCTTCGTGCTATTTGTCTTGTGCACTCCCTGGCCTTCCTCCGCAGGTTTATCACCAACAACTAATTAAAACGCCACATATCTAAGACAAAAATTATCTCCTTTGGTGAGTCCAAAAAGCGGTACAGTTGGTCAATAGATGGTGAACGCATCCAAGAATTCAAGGCCTACCGGTATTTGAGGTTTCGGCAAGACCATTACTTGCATCACAATTTCAAGTAGAAGGCTTTGCTAAACAGAGCCAGTTTTCTGTGTTACCAACTTTGGCAAATGAATTAAAACATTTTTAACCCTTCCGGGGACTCCATACAGGAACTGTTTAGATCAAAGTTTCTGACAGCAGTTCTTCATGTATCAGCCACATATGATTCAAAGCTGCCTAAGGATCTAGAAACTATTCTGTCTGTTGCCATAAGACCCATTTTTGGGCTTCCCAAATGTACTTCAGTCTGTCACCTAAGGCTGGATATTGTGCTTGTCAATTGCACTAGGATGGATGATCTATCCTTTATCAAGTACTGTTTTAGGTTGAAAAACTCAACACCAGGCATACTCAAGAATGCACTTTGGAGATATTCGGTCAGTTACCAGTCGATCCATAAAACTAATGGCAATAAAAAACTTATCTGAAAGAGACAATTAGTTATAGATTCCTTACCTTAGAATTATCCCCTGGGGGTAGCAGACTGGATCCGGAGAATCCAGCAGTACCCCTGCGCATCGAAAGAGATGCCCGGTTTCAAGGCTTGCGGCTCCTGCAGCCGGCTGATGTCGGTGACGGATCCGCACCACGTGTGACTGTTTTGCCTGGAGCGCGACCATGACTCCAAGTCGTGCTTCACCTGCCGGACCATGAATCCGAAGTCTTTGCGGGAGCTATCCCATAATCTTCTCGAGGCCCGGCAGTCGGCTCCGCCCCGTTAGAGGTCCTTGTCGTGTGGTAGGTCGAGGAACCGGTCGCGAGGCCACCACCACCAGTCTTCTTCAATGTCTTTGCAGTTCTCAGGTAAGTCGAATGCAAAAAGAACGATTGATGGACAGAATGCAGAACAATGTCATACATTCACCCCAGTACAGAGATCTGGGCCTAAATCCATCGTTTTTTTGCTCACCATGCCATTCCAGTTTGGACCCCGCCATATGCAAATCAATCTTGACCCTGTGACCAATGGGAACAGTCCAGCCCGAACTGCCAGGCGAGGTCCTCCCTGGACTAGAAACAAGTATCCTAGGATCGGTTTCGGGGTTTCACCCCTCTTCAGCCAGGATAGCTTGATTCCAGTGGCATGGAGAGCACGGGACTCACGTCTGAGCATACCCGTCCCACTCGGGGTGACAAATGCAAACAGAACTATTGATGGACAGAATGCAGAACAATGTCATACATGAACCCCAGTACAGAGATCTGGGCCTAAATCCATCGATTTTTTGCTCACCATGCCATTCCAGTTTAGCAGTTAGGGCTGGACTGTTCCCATGAGGCACAGGGTCAAGACTGATTTGCATATGGCCAGGTCTAAACTGGGGTGGCATGGTGAGCAAAAGAATGATGGATTTAACCCAGGTCTCTTGACTGGGGGTGAATGTTTTAATTTGTTCTGCATTCCGTTCATCAATTGTGTGTCTTTTGCTCTCAGGTAAGTCGAAGCACAAGAAGAAGTCGAAGAAGCATCATCGCTTTTCGACTTCTCCCCGTCAGTCGGCCGACGTGATGAGGGCTGCAAGTTTCTCTCCCTTCCCGGGACCCGTAGCATCCCCTGCCCACCTTCGCACCTTTTACAAAGCGTTGCGTTGCATGCCATCTTTGGGCAACCCGATTCCGCCGGGGCACCTTTGGGCCCCGTGGACTCGGCTTGGGGCCCTGGGCCTTTGACGCCGGCAGCTCCGGCCCTGCAAGATCTCCTTGGATCCAGGCCTGGATCCGGATCTGCGCCGGTCGACCTGATTACACCTCCCCCGGCGCCGATTCCACTAGCACCACGTCAGCAGCTGACGCCGGTTGTGTCCCCAGCCGGCGTTTGTAGGTAGGTGGATATCTGACTATGGTTACCCCCGACTTTTTGCCTAGTGTCTAGCTGGTTTCTCGACTTAGTTGGCCTGAGATCCTGCCATTCAGTGTGTCAGGCTGTCTGCTCTCTCTTTAAAATGGATTCCATGAACCCTAGGTGCATACCCAATTGGTAAGGATCACCTTATTGGACCCTGTACAGTGTACCCTAGGTACCCAGGGCATAGGTGTACCCTAGGCCTCCCAGGGGCTGCAGCATGTATTATGCCACCCCTGGCCTGGCCTTCCAATCAGACACAACTGGCTGATCACTCAGCTGGGGCAAGGTCGTGTAATCACCCCTTGCTTAGATATAGTATACCTATATCTACCCTTAAAATAGACACATGTGTACCTGTGAGCCACTCCTATGGCAGGCCTTAACAATCCTGGAGGCAGAGTGCTTGGTAACTTGTGAGATGGTACTCTAGCATGAGCTGAGCCTGCCTGCAGCTTTCGGAACCATGTCCTTATAGCTGTTCTATGATATAGCCTACCATATACTCTTAAAGTGCCTTATAATCTTAAACGGTTATGGTAACTATGGTTTGGCTTTATCAAAACATGTCGTGTAAGGTGTCTAACACTTTGGAATAATACCCCCATACCATTTCTGGTGATGAGGATATTATCCCCCCCTTCTAGAGGGAGAGACATGTTAAAATCCTACTTTGCTGTTTAACTCTGACCAAAGCCTCAGCATCACAAAATGGATGCTGCTGCCACAGACACGAGTCTGACCTCCTGCAGCTGGGAGCCCTCCCAGCCAGGGAGGCCTGGACAATAGGTTTCCTGCTTGGGGAGGTGCTAGCACCTCCCCAGACAGACTTTAGTGTATTGGGGCAGGGAGGGCTGAAAGGAATGAGACATGCCTGGGGCACACAAGGTGCTCCATGCATAGTCCAGTTCAAACCGGTGCTGGGGCACTCCAGCCCCAGCTCTGACGCAAAACTGGACAAAGGAAAGGGGGTGTAACCACTCCCCTTCCTGGTCCCACCCATAGGAGGGACCTTGCAGGTAGCCCAGCCCACTAGCCCAGTATATCAGTAGGTAGCTGAGCCCTGCAGAAATTAGATTATCCTGAATCTGCAACTTGAACAGAAACTCTGGACCTTCGACATTCGACCTCAGGAAGAAGACTGAAGAATCTCCCTTGTGGCCAAGGAGTGACCACCCTGGGCAACCAGGCACCATCCAGCGACCGCTGCTTGCTTTGCGACTGATCCTACGAGGGACGACTGCAGAGAATGACCAGCGCCGAGACTTCCAGACACCTCTGACCCAGATCCACATCTGCAGCGAAGCTGAGACCCGTGGAGGCGACGAGGGACGTGGGACCGGCGACTATCGAAAAGTGGCTAGTAACTGACTACCGCAACTTCTGAGGCTTCCTCGAGGCTGTGCTTGGGGAATTGAGAAGCCCCCATCCCGAGCACCATCTGCAAAGAAGATCAGCTCCCCACACTTCACGTGTTCTGCGTGGGGCCCTTCTGTACCTGAGTTGCTCGACGTGTTGTCTGGTTGCTGGCCCGTTGGCTAGTGACCTCTGCGACCACGAACCTTTGATTTCACCTTGCTGGTCCGGCTCCTCCAGACTGGCACCCGCTCCTCTGTGAAAGGGAAGCACCCCAGACCTTCCTGGTCTGCACCAGAAGCAAGTCCTCCATTCTGCGTGGGTGCCGCTTGCCAAGGCTTGTTGGGTCCTAACTCGACATTGACGCCGCCGACAGCAAGAGCCTTCGTGGGACAGCTCACCTCCTGGTCCTGGTCGTCCTCGACGCCTCCTGGTACCCGTGGCTGCTGCGACAAGCTTCACCTCTTCACCTGCATCTGCACAACATCGCCTGGTTCCTTCCTGGTTCCTTCCCGGCTCCTGGCTGGTGACCTAGACTCTGTCCCTTCTGCTTGCAGGTATCCTTCCTTCTTGATTCCATCCTTGAGATCCACCAGACACTCTTCACTGACTGCCTGTCAGCAACTTTCCTTCAGGCATCCATACCAACCCGACGCAAGTTCACACCTATGCACCCGCAGCCCGTGGGCTAGGTAACTTGAGTACTCCGGTGCTCACAAGGGTATTGACTATCCTAGGGTCTAGTTTCCAAGTCTTGAACTCCTAGCTATTCCAGAAGTGTCCTAAAACTGTTAATTTCTAATAACTACTATTTCTATCGACTTTTACGCATTACGCGTGAGTGTTTCCACTCTGCACCTGAATCCCGTGGGCCTCCCACTTCCTAACCTTTGGTAGTATAGTGTAGCCCCAGCGATTCCCTAGGCCTAGGCCTATCCTGTGTTCGTGACAGTGGTTCTTATACCACTTACTTAGTATATGGTTTGCGTGGCCCCTAGGGCCTAACTGTATTACTTACCTGTGTGACTTATGTATGCTTAAATAAGACTGTGTTGTACTTACCTCGAATCTCATAAAGAGTGCTGAGGGTTTGACTAGAATAAATACATTCTATTTTTATATATATATGTTGTGGTGTCCTTTCATTTGGTATTCAAGGGATTACATATGGTATAAATGCTGGCTTCACATGCCATACAGAGTTTAGCCTAAGACTGCTCTTGTCCATGCTACCACTAGGATAGCTGGTCTATAAGGTTGACTTTACAACCAATCACCATAAGGGTTGTTTGGACTGATACAAGGTGTACACTAGAATTAGTGACTTCATATATCAGGCCAACTTCTCACATTGGTGAGCAGCGGTTGGGATCTGAGCTTGCTGTTGTTAATACCATTGTAATCTTGAGATACTAAATTGAAAGATCACGTAGATATTCTTAGGTACATATAACATAGATTATAAATACTTAAGTCCTACTGGACTTAGTTGTTGTAGGTTGAAGGGCCTAGCACACCCTGACTACAACTACTAGAGAGGTTTAGTAGATACAACTAGTGTAGGTAGGTGCACACACCACACCCTCACTAGATCATGTCTCTGAGAGGAGATCAAGTTGATTCTCTCTCAGGAGGGGTTGATCCTAGAAAGATCCCCTCTAGATATGATACCCTAACTTTTCAGGAGATGAGACAATTGTGTACCTCCAGAAAGTTAAAACAGGGTTCAAACCCTACCCTCATTCAACTAGTGGAGATCCTAGAGGAGTATGATGCTCAGAGGGCCTCCCAGGTTAGTACCCTAGGTACAGGTGAGGGTCTACCCACTACAGATGAGTCAGATGGGACTTCAGAAGATGAGGTAGACAGCCAGGTCCAAGTTGGGAGACTTATCCAGGCTAACTTAAGACTACATGGGAGTCTGACTGGGGTCCCCCCATTCAGACCCTCAAGTGGGCTTAACCAGAGAAGCAGGAGGGAAAGATCCCCTTCAAGGGAATCTATCCACTCCCATGTCTCTAATAGCTCCAATGCCTCTTCTCACAGGGGAATGACTTCTCCACAGTAAAAAGAGCATCAGGCCAGAATGAGGGAAGCCAATCTGAGGATTGAAAGGGAAGAACTTGCCCTTGCCAAAGAGAAGCTTGCTCTGGCCAGAGAGCAAAAGTTAAGTGGGCTAGGACCCACTGGTGGCAGCAACATTCCTAAAGATAGGGATAGGTCTTATGACCATAGAAACCTAAGCAAGATAGTCCCCCCATATCAGAATGGGGATGACATCCACAAGTGGATGACTGCTTTGGAGAGGGCCTGCAAAGTACAGCAGGTACCCCAGAGTCAGTGGGCAGCTATCTTGTGGCTCTCCTTTTCTGACAAAGGTAGAGACAAGCTCCTGACAGTTAGTGATGAGGATGCTGACAATTACAAAGTCCTGAAGAGTGCTCTGATAGATGGGTTTGGCTTAACAACTGAGCAATATAGGTTGTTGTTCAGAGACACCCAGAAGACACAGACACAGGACTGGTCTGATTTTGTGGATTGTGCCACTAAGGCTTTGGAAGGTTGGTTAACTGGCAGCAAGGTGCAGGACTATACAGGATTGTACAACTTGATTATGAGGGAGCAGATCCTTAGTAATTGTCAAAACCAGCTTCTCCATCAACACCTGGTAGACTCAGATTTGACCTCTCCCCAAGAATTGGGAAAGAGGGCAGATAAATGGGTCAGGACCAGGATTAAGCCTAAAAATCAGGGTGGTGACCAAAAGAAAGATACCACCAAGCCTCAAGAGAAGGGTGGGGATAAAACAAAAGAGAAATCTTCCTCAGGGCCCCAAAACTCCACACAGGGTGGTGGGTCCCAAGCTCCCTCCTCTACCACAGTTAAAAAGCCTTACTGCCATGAGTGTAAAACTCCTGGGCATTGGAAAACTGACAGCAGTTGCCCAAAGGCTAAAAACAAAACTGTTCCTCCAACTACTCCTGTCACACCACCTATTACTGTCAGCAGTAATCCCCCAGGTGGTGGGAGTGCCCCCAAAAATTTGGTTGGGTTTTCTTGGGGAACACAGGGGGACCCTGGCTTAGCCAATTCCCCTACAGCAGCTACTATTGTCTGTGATGGTGGCATGGGGTTTGCCAACTTCACTGCCTGTCCCAACACTTTGGGTAGGTACAGACAGGAGCCCTACATCAATGGTAGAAAAGCTGAGGCCTACAGACACTGGCGCTAGCATCACTATGGTGACTCACAGACTAGTTCCCTCTGAGCAGCTTTTGCCTGGTTTCTCATACCAGGTAACTAACATTGATGGCAAACAGAACAGTCATCCCATGGCAGAGGTATGTCTCAGCTGGGGAGGTGTCACTGGCCCTAAGAGGGTGGCAGTGTCCACAAATTTGCCTGTAGACTGCTTACTGGGGAATGACTTGGAGCTCTCAGCTTGGGCTGGAGTTGAACAAGACACTCATTCTAAAATGGTAGGCCTTTCACAAAAGGGTAGTGGGGTTGTGCCAGCCACAACCCCTGTCCAAGTAGATTTCCTCCCTGAAAAGGTTGGAAGGGCAGTGATAGCCACATCCCAGGCAGAGAGAGACTTCCCTGTAGAGATTGGCAGAGCTGTGACAGTCACAGCTCAAACCCAAAATGAGTGCCTCCCTGGAAAGGTTGGCAAGGTTGTGATGGTCTCAGCCCATACTCAGACTGACATAGGTGTAGTGAAGCCTGAAACTATGGATCACTCCACACAAACAGAGAGTAGTGGGGAGGAAGAAAAGTCTCCCTCTCCCCAGACATTAGGAAAAGGTCAGCCTCCTCAGGGATATGACCTCACCCCTTGTGAAGGAACTGCCCCAGAGGTAGCCAGGCCTGGCCTGACAGAGCCTCTGATGTCAGTGGACCCTTCCAAGGTGGGACCCAGTCTGGTGCAGGTAGCCTGCCTCTCTCTACCCTGTCTCAGTCAGACCAGGGCTGCAGAGGTCAGGGAGGCCAGTGGACCCCAAGAGGGCCCCTGTCCACAAGAACCCCCCCATCAAAAGAATGAGGATTGCTGGCTAGTAGCCCTAGCCAGGTGATGGTTAAAAACAGTCCTGAGGGATCTCCTTTACAGGTAGTTAGGGACCTCCCCCAGAGGGATTCTGTTGGGCACAGGCAAACATGGGACCTTAGAGCCCCAAACCTGACCTGTCCCTCCAGTAAGCCCACCAAAGGGACCCAGCCTCCAGCTTTAGGTAGCCAGAGGCTGACCCTGAGAGCACAGTGCAACTCAGTTAAAGAAACAAAGGCATCCATGGTGGAGGATGATTGGAGGAAGCTGAGGCCTCACTTTGAGGACACTCACTTCAGTACTCCATCTCAGCACCAGCCTTTTACTTTGCAAAGACACACCAAAGGTAGAGATTCCCTATGGTGGAGACCCTATGATACCTTTAGGGTGAGGGATTGCTTAGTGGACCATGAGACAGGGGGTAACCATGCCAGTGCTGGTTCTTCCTTATATGGCCACTTAGGCAATATAGGCTTACCTGGTCAAGGGCAGCCTTATCTCCTTTCGTTTGGGGGGGGGGGGTGGGGGTTGTGTAGGAAGGTGGATATCTGACTATGGTTACCCCAACTTTTTGCCTAGTGTCTAGCTGGTTTTTCTACTTAGTTGGCCTGAGATCCTGCCATTCAGGGTCTCAGGCTGTCTGCTCTCTCTTTAAAATGGACTCCATGTACCCTAGGTACATACCCAATTGGTAAGGATCACCTTATTGGACCCTGTGCAGTGTACCCTAGGTACCCAGGGCATAGGTGTACCCAAGGCCTCCCAGCAAGGTGAAATCAAAGGTTCGTCGTCGCAGAGGTCACTAGCCAACGGGCCAGCAACCGGACAACACGTCAAGCAACACAGGTGCAGAAGGGCCCCACGCAGAACACGTGAAGTGTGGGGAGCTGGTCTTCTTTGCAGATGGTGCTCGGGAGTGGGGCTTCTCAATTCCCCAAGCACAGCCTCGAGGGATCCTCGGAAGTCGCGCTAGTCAGTTACTAGCCACTTTTCCCAAGTCGCCGGTCCCTCGTCGCCTCCACGGGTCTCAGCTTCGCTGGAGATGTGGATCTGGTTCAGAGGTGTCTGGAAGTCTCGGCGCTGGTCAGTCTCTGCAGCCATCCCTCGTAGGATTCATTCGCAAAGCAAGCAGCGGTCGCTGGATGGTGCCTGGTTGCCCAGGGTGGTCACTGCTTGGCCACAAGGGAGATTTCTTCAGTCTTCTTCCTGAGGTCGAATGTCGAAGGTCCAGAGTTTCTGTTCAAGTTGCAGATTCAGGTTAATCTAATTTAGCAGGGCTCAGCTAGCTACTCATATACTGGGCTAGTGGGCTTGGCTACCTGCAAGGTCCCTCCTATGGGTGGGACCAGGAAGGGGAGTGGCTACACCCCCTTTCCTTTGTCCAGTTTCGCGCCAGAGCTGGGGCTGGAGTGCCCCAGCGCCGGTTTGAACTGGACTATGCATGGGACACCTTGTGTGCCCCAGGCAGTGTCTAGTTTCTTTCATCCCTCCCTGCCCCAATACACTAACTCCTGTCTGGAGTGGTGCTCGCACCTCCCAAGGGAGGAAACCTATTGTCCAAGCCTCCCTCGCTGGAAGGAGTCCCAGCAGCAGGAGGTCAGACTTGTGTCTGTGGCAGCAGCATCCATTTTGTGATGCTGGGGCTCTGGTTAACTTTAACCGGGTAAGTAGGTTTCAACATGTCTTCTCCCTCTAGAAGGGAGGAATAATATCCTCATTGCCAGAAATGGTATGGGGGTATTATTCCACAGTGTTAGACACCTTACACGACATGTTTCGATAAAGCCAAACCATAGTTACCATAACCGTTTAAGATTATAAGGCACTTTAAGAGTATTTGGTAGGCTATATCATAGAACAGCTATAAGGACATGGTTCTGAAAGCTGCAGACAGGCTCATCTCACATGTTACCAAGCACTCTGCCTCCAGGATTGTTAAGGCCTGCCATAGGAGTGGCTGATAGGTGCACATGTGTCTATATATAAGGTAGGTATAGGAATACGACACCTAAGCAAGGAGTGATTACACGACCTTGCCCCAGCTGAGTGATCAGCCAGTTGTGTCATGATGGAAGGCCAGGCCAGGGGTGGCACAATACATGCTGCAGCCCCTGGTAGGCCTAGGGTACACCTATGCCCTGGGTACCTAGGGTACACTATACAGGGGCCAATAAGGTGATCCCTACCAATTGGGTTATGCACCTAAAGTACATAGTGTGAATTTAGAGAGAGAACAGCTGGGCTGTGGGTCTGATTAGCAGGCCCACAGCCACATCTAAGTCAAAAACCAGTGAAGCAAAAGCAGAAAGTGGGGGTGAACATAGAAAGTAGACCCTACTCTCCTACACCAAACCCCCGCCCCCAAACTTAGGGACATTAAACTAACCTTGTCCAGTTGAGTCTTCATGTTCTAAGTGGAAATATCTGGAGAGTCCATCTGCATTGGCATGGTCAGTCCCAGGTCTATGTTCCACTGTGAAGTCCATCCCCTGTAGGGAAATGGACCACCTAAGAAGTTTGGGATTTTCACCCTTCATCTGATTTAGCCACAAGAGGGGCTTATGGTCTGTCTGAATCTTGAAGTGAGTGCCAAACAAGTATGGCCTCAGCTTCTTCAGGGCCCAAACCACAGCAAAGGCCTCCCTCTCAATAGCTGACCAATGTTTCTCTCTAGGGGTCAGCCTTCTACTAATAAAAGCAATGGGCTGGTCTTGACCATCTACATTCAGTTGTGAAAGAACAGCTCCCACACCCAACTCAGAAGTATCTGTCTGGACTATGAACTCTTTGGAGTAGTCTGGACTTTTCAGAATAGGTGCACTGCACATGGCCTGCTTCAGGTCATCAAATGCTTTTTGACATCTCACTGTCCACTGAACTTTCTTTGGCATCTTCTTAGAGGTCAAGTCATTAAGTGGTGTCACAATGGACCCATGGTTCTTAACAAACTTTCTGTAGTACCCAGTCAGGCCCAAGAAAGCTCTGACCTGAGTCTGGGTAGTTGGAGGAGTCCAGTCCTTTATGGTCTGGATCTTGCTCTCCAGTGGTTCAACCTGACCCCCACCGACTAGGTGGCCCAGGTATACAACCTTGCTCTGCCGTATCTGGCACTTAGTGGCCTTGATAGTGAGGCCTGCCTTTTGCAGGGCCTCTAAAACATTCCTCAGGTGGACCAGGTGATCCTCCCAGGTGGAGCTAAAGACAGCAGTATCATCACGATAAGCTGCACAGTAGTCATCCAGGCCTGTAAGGACTTGATTCACCAACCTTTGGAAAGTGGCAGGTGCATTCTTCAAACCAAAGGGCATTACCACAAATTGATAATGTCCTCCTGGGGTCGAGAAAGCAGTTTTGGCCTTTGCATTCTCAGCTAGTCTGATTTGCCAGTAGCCTGCTGTCAGGTCAAATGTGCTCAAAAACTTAGCAGCTGCCAGTCTGTCAATGAGCTCATCAGCCTTAGGTATTGGGTGGGCATCTGTCCTAGTGACAGCATTGAGACCTCTGTAATCCACGCAAAACCTCATCTCTCTCTTACCATCTTGGGTGTGAGGTTTTGGCACAGGACTAGCCCAAGGGCTCTCTGAAGGTTCAATGACTCCCAGCTCCAACATCTTGTGTACCTCAACTTTTATGCAGTCCCTGACATGGTCAGGTTGCCTGTAGATTTTACTCTTCACAGGCAGACTGTCACCAGTGTCCACCTCATGGGTGCACCAGTTTGTCTGACTTGGGGTCAGAGAGAACATATGTCTGTAGGATTGCAGAACTTGTCTGCAGTCCTGTTGCTGATGGACAGTGAGGCTGTCAGAAAAGACCACACCATCAACTGAGCCATCATCAGGGTTCTGAGTCAACAGGTCTGGGAGAGGGTCACTCTCTTCCTCCTGCCCCTCATCTGTAGCCATGAGTAAGCCCATGTCTGCCCTGTCAACATATGCCTTCAAGCTGTTGACATGAAGCACCCCGTGGGGGCTTCTGGGAGTCCCAAGGTCCACCAAGTAGGTGACTTCTCCCTTTTGCTCAACAATAGTGTGGGGTCCAGACCATTTGTCTTGGAGTGCTGCTGGGGCCACTGGCTCCAACACCCACACTTTCTGCCCTGGCTGGTACACAGTCAGCACAGCCTTCTGGTCATGCCAAGCTTTTTGGAGTTCTTGGCTTGCCTCAAGGTTTTTAGAAGCCTTCTTCATATACTCTGCCATCCTGGAGCGGAGACCAAGTACATAATCCACTATATCAAGTTTGAGTTGTCTGAGAGGTCTCTCCCATCCTTCCCTTACTAAACATAGGGGTCCTCTTACAGGATGCCCAAACAAAAGCTCAAAAGGGCTGTAGCCAACCCCCTTTTGTGGGACCTCTCTGTAAGCAAACAGAAGGCAGGGTAAAAGGATGTCCCATCTTCGCCTAAGCTTGTCTGGTAAATCTTTTATCATCCCTTTTGGGGTCTTGTTGAATCTCTCCACAAGCCCATTGCACTATGGGTGATAGGGTGTAGTGAATTTGTAGTTCACACCACACTCCTTCCACATTGCAGTCAAATATCCTGACATGAAGTTGGCACCTCTTTCAGACACAACCTCCTTTGGAAAACCCACTCTGGAGAAGACTCCAAGTAGGGCTCTTGCCACAACAGGTGCTGTTGTGGTCCTCAGGGGTATAGCTTCTGGATACCTGGTGGCATGGTCCACTATCACCAGTATAAATCTGTGCCCAGATGCTGTAGGGGGGTCCATTGGTCCTACAATGTCTATCCCCACTCTCTCAAAGGGAACCCCCACCACAGGTAGTGGTATGAGGGGGGCCTTTGTGGTGCCACCTGATTTGCCACTGGCTTGGCAGGTGACACAGGAGCGACAAAACTCCTTGGTATCTTCTGACATATGAGGCCAGTGAAAGTGAGGGACAAGCCTGCCCCAAGTCTTATTCTGGCCTAAGTGTCCTGCAAGGGGAATATCATGGGCCAAGGTAAGAAGGAAGCCTCTGAAACGCAAGGGTATGACCAACCTCATGGACGCACCAGGCTTGGGGTCTCTAGCCTCTGAGTACAGCAGCCCTTCATCCCAATACACTCTATGGGTATCTTGAGCATTCCCTGCAGCCTCAGCAGCAGCCTGCTCTCTGAGGGGTTCAAGAGAGGGGCAGTCTAATTGAGCCTGCCTCAGATCTGCCCTTGAAGGTCCCCCTGTCCCAAGAAACTCAACCTGATCAGGTTCCAGTTCTTCTAGGACCGTTCCTTCAGGGATCTCAGAATCATCCTCCTGGGAGGGCTGATCCACCACCTGAGGCAGGGGGGAAGGCATAGCCTTGACCCTACTGCTCTTTCTCTTGGATTGTGTCTGGTCCATTGTCCCAGGATCCAGCACTTGTTCAGTGTTACACTTTTTGGCCTGTGACCTGGTCACAGCAAGGACATGTACATCTATCCCAAGCATTTCTGCATGGGTCCTATACTCCACTTCAGACCAAACTGAAGTCTCAAGGTCATTTCCCAACAGACTCTACAGGAAGGTCTGAACTTACCACAACTTTCTTGAGGCCAGTTACCCCTCCCCAGGAGAAGTTAACAATTGCCACACTATGGGAGGTAGTGGCATTGCTAGCGTTGGTCACTAGGTAATTCTCACCTAGCATGATCTGTCCAGGGTCCACAAAGGCAGGTGTCACCATTGTGACACTAGCCCCAGTGTCCCTGTAGGCCTGAGCCATTCTATTATTGATAAAAGGAGTCTGTCTGTACTTGCCCAGGTTACTGGGGCCTACAGTAGAGGACAAAGCTCTGTCCCCATCACAGATCAGAACAGCCTGAGTAGGTATCCTGACTAGGCCAGGACCCTCCTCAGTTCCCAGGGTTAACCCTACTACACCCTTTTGCTGGGAACCACCACTTACAGCTGGACTAGGGGGTACAGTTGCCTTAGGGGCAATGGTGGCTGGGGGCTTATCCTTTTTGGTGCACTCACTAAACCAATGTGAGTTTGACTTACAATAGTTGCACCATGGTTTCTTTTGGCCATCTTTCTTCTTATCCTTTTTGGAACCACCCTCTCCCTGAGCCTTTTGGGGGCCTGGTGAAGACTTCTGGTCTTTTTGTTTCTGATCATTACCCTTCTGGTCTGCCTTTTTCTGATCACCGCCCTGGTTCTGGTTTTTCTGCTTAACTCTAGTCCTGACCCACCTAACTGCCTTCTTTCCCAATTCCTGGGGAGAAGTTAGGTCAGAGTCAATCAAGTGTTGATGCAACAGCTGGTTTTGACAGTTATTAAGGATTTGTTCTCTCATGATCAAATTATACAATCCTGTATAGTCCTTAACCTTACTACCCAATAACCAGCCTTCCAGAGCCTTAGTGGCACAATCTACAAAGTCAGTCCAGTCCTGAGTCTGTGTCTTCTGGGTATCCCTGAACAACAACCTGTATTGTTCAGTGGTTAGGCCAAACCCATCAATCAGAGCACTCTTCAGGACAGCGTAATTGTCAGCATCTTCATCACTAACTGTGAGGAGCTTGTCTCTACCTTTCTCAGAGAAGGAGAGACACAAGATAGCTGCCCACTGACTTTGGGGTACCTGCTGTACTTTGCAAGCCCTCTCCAAAGCAGTTATCCATTTGTGGATGTCATCCCCACACTTGTAGGGAGGGACAATCTTGCTCAGGTTTCTATTATCAGAGGTCCTGTCTCTATCCTTAGGGATATTGCTGCCACCAGTGGGTTCTAACCCACTTAACTTCTGCTCTCTGGCCAGAGCAAGCTTCTCCTTGGCAAGGACAAGTTCTTCCCTCTCAATCCTTAGATTAGCTTCCCTCATTCTGGCCTCATGCTCTTTTCTCTGTGGGGAAGTCATTCCCCTGTGAGAAGAGGCATTGGAGCTGTTGGAGACATGGGGGTGGATGGATTCCCTTGAAGGGGATCTGTCTCTCCTGCTTCTCTGGTTAAGCCCACTTGAGGGTCTGAATGGGGGGGCCCCATTCAGACTCCCATGCAGGCTCAAGTTAGCCTGGCTAAGTCTCCCAACTTTGACCTGGCTGTCTACCTCCTCGTCTGAAGACCCATCTGACTCATCTGTAGTGGGTAGACCCTCACCTGTACCTAGGGTACTAGCCTGGGAGGCCCTATGAGCATCATACTCCTCTAGGATCTCTACTAGCTGAATGAGGGTAGGGTTTGAACCCTGTTTTATCTTTCTGGAGGTACACAATTGTCTCATCTCCTGAAAAGTTAGGGTATCATATCTAGAGGGGATCTTTCTAGGATCTACCCCTCCTGAGAGAGAATCAACTTGATCTCCTCTCAGAGACATGATCTAGTGAGGGTGTGGTGTGTGCACCTACCTACACTAGTTGTATCTACTAAACCTCTCTAGTAGTTGTAGTCAGGGTGTGTTAGGCCCTTCAACCTACAACAACTAAGTCCAGTAGGACTTAAGTATTTATAATCTATGTTATATGTACCTACACAATATCTGTGTGATCTTTCAATTTTGTATCTCAAGATTACAATGGTATTACAACAGCAAGCTCAGATCCCAACCGCTGCTCACCAATGTGAGAAGTTGGCCTGATGTATGATGTCACTAATTCTAGTGTACACCTTGTATCAGTCCAAACAACCCTTATGGTGATTGGTTGTAAAGTCAACCTTATAGACCAGCTATCCTAGTGGTAGCATGGACAAGAGCAGTCTTAGGCTAAACTCTGAATGGCATGTGAAGCCAGCTGTTCTACCATGTGTAACCCCTTGAATACCAAATGAAAGGACACCACAACAGATATATATATCAAAATAGAATGTATTTATTCTAGTCAAACCCTCAGCACTCTTTATGAGATTTGAGGTAAGTACAACACAGTCTTATTTAAGCATACATTAAGTCACACAGGGGCCACGCAAACCATATACTAAGTAAGTGGTATAAGGACCACTGTCACGAACACAGGATAGGCCTAGACATAGGGAATCGCTGGGGCTACACTATACTACCAAAGGTTAGGAAGTGGGAGGCCCACGGGATTCAGGTGCAGAGTGGAAACACTCACGCGTAATGCGTAAAAGTCGATAGAATTACTAGCAGTTAGAAATTAACAGTTTTAGGACACTTCTGGTATAGCTAGAAAGTCGAGACTCGGAAACTAGACCCTAGGATATTCAATACCCCTGTGAGCACCGGAGTACTCCAGTTACCTAGCCCACGGGCTGCGGGTGCATAGGTGTGAACTTGCGTCGGGTTTCGTCGTTGACTTCTATGGATGCCTGAAGGAAAGTTGCTGACAGGCAGTCAGTGGAGAGTGTCCGGTGGATCCCAAGGAGGGGATCAAGAAGGAAGGAACCTGCAAGCAGAAGGGACAGAGTCTAGGTCACCAGCCAGGAGCCGGGAAGGAACCAGGAAGGAACCAGGCGATTTCGTGAAGATGCAGGTGAAGAGGTGAAGCTTGTCGCAGCAGTCACGGGTACCAGGAGACGTCGAGGACGACCAGGACCAGGAGGTGAGCTGTCCCACGAAGGCTCTTGCTGTCGGTGGCGTCGAAGTCGAGTCAGGACCCAACAAGCCTTGGCAAGCGGAACCCACGCAGGATGGAGGACTTGCTTCTGGTGCAGACCAGGAAGGTCTGGGGTGCTTCTCTTTCACAGAGGAGCGGGTGCCAGTCTGGAGGAGCCGGACCAGCAAGATGAAAGTAAAGGTTCGTCGTCGCAGAGGCTACTAGCCAACGGGCCAGCAACCGGACAACACTTCGAGCATCACAGGTGCAGAAGGGCCCCACGCAGAACACGTGAAGTGTGGGGAGCTGGTCTTCTTTGCAGATGGTGCTCAGGAGTGGGACTTCTCAATTGCCCAAGCACAGCCTCGGGGGAGCTGTAGGAAGGTGGATATCTGACTATGGTTACCCCCAACTTTTTGCCTAGTGTCTAGCTGGTTTTTCGACTTAGTTGGCCTGAGATCCTGCCATTCAGGGTCTCAGGCTGGCTGCTCTCTCTCTAAAATGGACTCCATGTACCCTAGGTACATTCCCAATTGGTAAGGATCACCTTATTGGACCCTGTACAGTGTACCCTAGGTACCCAGGGCATAGGTGTACCCTAGGCCTCCCAGGGGCTGCAGCATGTATTATGCCACCCCTGGTCTGGCCTTCCAATCAGACACAACTGTCTGATCACTCAGCTGGGGCAAGGTCGTGTAATCACCCCTTGCTTAGATATAGTATACCTATATCTACCCTTAACATAGACACATGTGTACCGATCAGCCACTCCTATGGCAGGCCTTAACAATCCTGGAGGCAGAGTGCTTGGTAACATGTGAGATGGTGCTCTAGCATGAGCTGAGCCTGTCTGCAGCTTTCAGAACCATGTCCTTATAGCTGTTCTATGATATAGCCTACCATATACTCTTAAAGTGCCTTATAATCTTAAACGGTTATGGTAACTATGGTTTGGCTTTCTCAAAACATGTCGTGTAAGGTGTCTAACACTTTGGAATAATACCCCCATACCATTTCTGGTGATGAGGATATTATTCCCCCCTTCTAGAGGGAGAGACATGTTAAAATCCTACTTTGCTGTTTAACTCTAACCAAAGCCTCAGCATCACAAAATGGATGCTGCTGCCACAGACACGAGTCTGACCTCCTGCTGCTGGGAGTGATCCCGGCAAGGGAGGCTTGGACAATAGGTTTCCTGCTTGGGGAGGTGCTAGCACCTCCCCAGACAGACGTTAGTGTATTGGGGCAGGGAGGGCTTAATGAAACGAGACACTGCCTGGGGCACACAAGGTGCTCCATGCATAGTCCAGTTCAAACCGGTGCTGGAGCACTCCAGCCCCAGTCCTGGCGCGAAACTGGACAAAGGGAAGGGGTTGTAACCACCCCCCTCCCAGGTCCCACCCATAAGGCGTGACCTAGCAGGCAACCCAGCCCCCCAGATTAGTATAAGAGTGGTAGCTGGGCCCCAGGAGATTAGATTATCCTGAACCTGCAACTTGAACAGAAACTCTGGACCTTCGACATTCGACGAAAGAAGAAGACTGAAGAATCTCCCTTGTGGCCAAGTAGTGGCTACCCTGTGCAAACAGGCACCATCAAGAAACTACCCTTTGCTTTGCTGAAGTTCTACGAGGGACCGACTGCAGAGCCCGACCAGAGCCTTGACTTCCAGACTTCTCCGACCCTGATCCACATCCACAGCCGAGCTGAGATCCGTGGAGGCGACGAGAGACGTGGGACCGGCTACCTGGGAAAAGTGGCGAGTATCTTCCAGCGCAGCTTCTGAGGCACCCTCGAAGTTGTGCACTGGGGATTGAGAAGCCCCAACCCCAAGCACCATCTGCACCGAAGATCAGCCCCCCACACTCCACGAGTCCTGCGTGGGGCCCTTCTGCATTTTCCTGCTTGCCGCGTCTGTCCGGTTGCTTGCCCATTGGCTAGTGGCCTTTGTGACGACGCATCCTGAAATCTTCACCGCTGGTTTGGCTCCTCCAGACTGGCTCCCGCTTCTTTGCAAAAGAGAAGCACCCCAGACCTTCCTGGTCTGCACCAGAAGCAAGTCCTCCGTTCTTCGTGGGTTCCGCTTGCCAAGGCTTGGTGAGTCCTAGTTCGACTTCGACGCCGCCGACAGCAAGAGCCTTCGTGGGACAGCTCGCCTCCGGGTCCTGGTCGTCCTCGACGTCTCCTGGTCCCCGTGGCTGCAGCGACAAGCTTCACCTTCACCTGCAAACTTCACGACATCGCCTGGTTCCTTCCTGGTTCCACGTGGTCCCTGGCTAGTGACCTTGACTCTGTCCCGTCTGCTTGCAGGTCTTCTCTCTTCTTGATCCCAGCCTTGGGATCCACCGGACACTCTTCACTGACTGCCTGTCAGCAACTTTCCTTCAGGCATCCATAGAAGTCCACGACGAAACCCGACGCAAGTTCACACCTATGCACCCGCAGCCCATGGGCTAGGTAACCTGGGTACTTCGGTGCTCACAAGGGTAGTGACTATCCTAGGGTCTAGTTTCCGAGTCTCGACTCTCTAGCTGCTTCAGAAGTGTCCTTAAACTGTTTATTTCAGAACTGTACTATTTCTATTGACTATACGCATTACGCGTGAGTGTTTCCACTCTGCACCTGAATCCCGTGGGCCTCCCACTTCCTAACTGTTGCTAGTGTAGTGTAGCCCCAGCGATTCCCTAGGCCTATTCTATTTCCGTGGCAGTGGTCCTTATACCACTTCTTTAGTATATGGTTTGCGTGGCCCCTAGGGCCTAACTGTATTACTTACCTGTGTGACTTAATGTATGCTTGAATAAGACTGTGTTGTACTTACCTCTAAACTCATAAAGAGTGTTGAGGGTTTGACTAGAATAAATACACTTTATTTTATATATATATATCTGTTGTGGTGTCCTTTCATTTGGTATTCAAGGGATTATATATGGTATCACAGCTGGCTTCACATGCCATTCAGAGTTTAGCCTAAGACTGCTCTTGTCCATGCTACCACTAGGATAGCTGGTCTATAAGGTTGACTTTACAACCAATCACCATAAGGGTTGTTTGGACTGATATAAGGTGTACACTAGAACTAGTGACATCATACATCAGGCCAACTTCTCACATTGGTGAGCAGCGGTTGGGATCTGAGCTTGCTGTTGTAATACCATTGTAATCTTGAGATACTAAATTGAAAGATCACACAGATATTATTTAGGTACATATAACATAGATTATAATACTTAAGTCCTACTGGACTTAGTGGTTGTAGGTTGAAGGGAGTAACACACCCTGACTACAACTACTAGAGAGGTTTAGTAGAAACAACTAGTGTAGGTAGGTGCACACACCACACCCTCACTAGAATCATGTCCCTGAATGGAGATCACACTGATACTCCCTCAGGAGAGGAGAATCCTACACAGATTCCTTCTAGATATGATGCATTCACTTTCCAGGAGATGAGACAACTGTGTACCTCCAGGAGATTAAAACAGGGTTCCAACCCTACCCTTAGACAGCTAGTGGAGCTTCTGGAGGCCTATGATGCTGAAAGAGCTGCCAAGTATGGTGCCATAGCTGTAGATAAGGGCCTCCCCTCCACAGAAGAGACCCCTGACTTAACTGATACAGATGAGTTAGAAGAGACCTCAGAGGAAGAGGGAGGTAGCCAGACCCCAGTCAGAAGACTTAGTCAGGCTAACTTAAGCTTGCATGGGAGCTTGCATGGGAGCTTCCCTTACAGGGCCCCAAGTAATCTTAAAAAGAGGGGTAGATCTCCCTCAGGGGACTCTCTCCACTCTTATCACTCAAGAAGCTCCAATGCTTCATCCCACAGGGGGATGACTTTCCCCCAAAGGAGAGAGCATGAGGCCAGAATGAAGGAAGCCAAACTGAGGATTGAAAGGGAAGAACTTGCCCTTGCCAAAGAGAAGCTTGCTCTGGCCAGAGAGCAAAAATTGTGTGGGTCAGAACCCACTGGTGGCAGCAACATTCCTAGAGATAGGGAAAGGTCTTATGACCATAGAGACCTAAGAAAGATAGTCCCCCCATATCAGAATGGGGATGACATCCACAAGTGGATGACTGCTTTGGAGAGGGCCTGCAAAGTACAGCAGGTACCCCAGAGTCAGTGGGCAGCTATCTTGTGGCTCTCCTTTTCTGACAAAGGTAGAGACAAGCTCCTGACAGTTAGTGATGAGGATGCTGACAATTACAAAGTCCTGAAGAGTGCTCTGATAGATGGGTGTGGCTTAACGACTGAGCAATATAGGTTGTTATTCAGAGACACCCAGAAGACACAGACACAGGACTGGTCTGATTTTGTGGATTGTGCCACTAAGGCTTTGGAAGGATGGTTAACTGGCAGCAAGGTGCAGGACTATACAGGATTGTACAACTTGATTATGAGGGAGCAGATCCTTAGTAATTGTCAGAACCAGCTTCTCCATCAACACCTGGTAGACTCAGATTTGACCTCTCCCCAAGAATTGGGAAAGAGGGCAGATAAATGGGTCAGGACCAGGATTAGGCCTAAAAATCAGGGTGGTGACCAAAAGAAAGATACCACCAAGCCTCAAGAGAAGGGTGGGGATAAAGCAAAAGAGAAATCTTCCTCAGGGCCCCAAAACTCCACACAGGGTGGTGGGTCCCAAGCTCCCTCCTCTACCACAGTTAAAAAGCCTTACTGCCATGAGTGTAAAACTCCTGGGCATTGGAAAACTGACAGCAGTTGCCCAAAGGCTAAAAACAAAACTGTTCCTCCAACTACTCCTGTCACACCACCTATTACTGTCAGCAGTAATCCCCCAGGTGGTGGGAGTGCCCCCAAAAATTTGGTTGGGTTTTCTTGGGGAACACAGGGGGACCCTGGCTTAGCCAATTCCCCTACAGCAGCTACTATTGTCTGTGATGGTGGCATGGGGTTTGCCAACTTCACTGCCTGTCCCAACACTTTGGGTAGGTACAGACAGGAGCCCTACATCAATGGTAGAAAAGCTGAGGCCTACAGAGACACTGGAGCTAGCATCACTATGGTGGCCCATAGGCTAGTTCCCTCTGAGCAGCTTTTGCCTGGTTTCTCATACCAGGTAACTAACATTGATGGCAAACAGAACAGTCATCCCCTGTCCAAGTAGATTTCCTCCCTGAAAAGGTTGGAAGGGCAGTGGTAGCCACAGCCCAGGCAAAGACAGACTTCCCTGTAGAGATTGGCAGAGCTGTGACAGTCACAGCTCAAACCCAAACTGAGTGCCTTCCTGAAAAGGTTGGCAGGACTGTAATGGTCTCAGTCCATACTCAGACTGACATAGGTGTAGTGAAGCCTGAAACTATGGATCACTCCACACAAACAGAGAGTAGTGGGGAGGAAGAAAAGTCTCCCTCTCCCCAGACATTAGGAAAAGGTCAGCCTCCTCAGGGATCTGACGTCACCCCTTGTGAAGGAACTGCCCCAGAGGTAGCCAGACCTGGCCTGGCAGAGCCTCTGATGTCAGTGGCCCCTTCCAAGGTGGGACCCAGTCTGGTGCAGGTAGCCTGCCTCTCTCTACCCTGCCTCAGTCAGCCCAGGGCTGCAGAGGTCAGGGAGGCCAGTGGACCCCAAGAGGGCCCCTGTCCACAACCCCCCCCCCCATCAAAAGAATGAGGATTGCCTGGCTAGTAGCCCTAGCCAGGTGATGGTTAAAAACATTCCTGAGGGATCCCCTTTACAGGTAGTTAGGGACCTCCCCCAGAGGGATTCTGTTGGGCACAGGCAAACATGGGACCTTAGGGCCCCAAACCTGACCTGTCCCTCCAGTAAGCCCACAATAGGGACCCAGTCTCCAGCTTTAGGTAGCCAGAGGCTGACCCTGAGAGCACAGTGCAACTCAGTGAAAGAAAGAAAGGCATCCATGGTGAAGGATGATTGGAGGAAGCTGAGGCCTCACTTTGAGGACACTCACTTCAGTACTCCATCTCAACACCAGCCTTTTACTTTGCCAAGACACACCAAAGGTAGAGATTCCCTATGGTGGAGACCCTATGATACCTTTAGGGTGAGGGATTGCTTAGTGGACCATGAAACAGGGGGTAACCATGCCAGTGCTGGTTCTTCCTTATATGGCCACTTAGGCAATAGAGGCTTACCTTGTCAAGGCCAGCCTTATCTCCTTTCGTTTGGGGGGGGGGGGGGGGGTTGTGTAGGAAGGTGGATATCTGACTATGGTTACCCCCAACTTTTTGCCTAGTGTCTAGCTGGTTTTTCGACTTAGTTGGCCTGAGATCCTGCCATTCAGGGTCTCAGGCTGTCTGCTCTCTCTCTAAAATGGATTCCATGTACCCTAGGTACATTCCCAATTGGTAAGGATCACCTTATTGGACCCTGTACAGTGTACCCTAGGTACCCAGGGCATAGGTGTACCCTCGGCCTCCCAGGGGCTGCAGCATGTATTATGCCACCCCTGGTCTGGCCTTCCAATCAGACACAACTGGCTGATCACTCAGCTGGGGCAAGGTCGTGTAATCACCCCTTGCTTAGATATAGTATACCTAGCAGCGACAAGCTTCACCTTCACCTGCAATCTTCACGACATCGCCTGGTTCCTTCCTGGTTCCACGTGGTCACTGGCTAGTGACCTTGACTCTGTCCCTTCTGCTTGCAGGTCTCCTCTCTTCTTGATCCCAGCCTTGGGATCCACCGGACACTCTTCACTGACTGCCTGTCAGCAACTTTCCTTCAGGCATCCATAGAAGTCCACGACGAAACCCGACGCAAGTTCACACCTATGCACCCGCAGCCCGTGGGCTAGGTAACTTGGGTACTTCGGTGCTCACAAGGGTAGTGACTATCCTAGGGTCTAGTTTCCGAGTCTCGACTCTCTAGCTGCTTCAGAAGTGTCCTTAAACTGTTTATTTCAGAACTGTACTATTTCTATCGACTATACGCATTACGCGTGAGTGGTTCCACTCTGCACCTGAATCCCGTGGGCCTCCCACTTCCTAACTGTTGCTAGTGTAGTGTAGCCCCAGCGATTCCCTAGGCCTAGGCCTATTCTATTTCCGTGGCAGTGGTCCTTATACCACTTCTTTAGTATATGGTTTGCGTGGCCCCTAGGGCCTAACTGTATTACTTACCTGTGTGACTTAATGTATGCTTGAATAAGACTGTGTTGTACTTACCTCTAATCTCATAAAGAGTGTTGAGGGTTTGACTAGAATAAATACACTTTATTTTATATATATATATCTGTTGTGGTGTCCTTTCATTTGGTATTCAAGGGATTATATATGGTATCACAGCTGGCTTCACATGCCATTCAGAGTTTAGCCTAAGACTGCTCTTGTCCATGCTACCACTAGGATAGCTGGTCTATAAGGTTGACTTTACAACCAATCACCATAAGGGTTGTTTGGACTGATATAAGGTGTACACTAGAACTAGTGACATCATACATCAGGCCAACTTCTCACAGGAGCCTCGGAAGTCGCGCTAGTCAGTTACTAGCCACTTTTCCCAAGTCGCCGGTCCCACGTCCCTCGTCGCCTCCACGGGTCTCTGCTTCGCTGGAGATGTGGATCTGGTTCAGAGGTGTCTGGAAGTCTTGGCGCTGGTCAGTCTCTGCAGTCGTCCCTCGTAGGATTCAGTCGCAAAGCAAGCAGCGGTCGCTGGATGGTGCCTGGTTGCCCAGGGTGGTCACTCCTTGGCCACAAGGGAGATTTCTTCAGTCTTCTTTCTGAGGTCGAATGTCGAAGGTCCAGAGTTTCTGTTCAAGTTGCAGATTCAGGTTAATCTAATTTAGCAGGGCTCAGCTAGCTACTCATATACTGGGCTAGTGGGCTGGGCTACCTGCAAGGTCCCTCCTATGGGTGGGACCAGGAAGGGGAGTGGCTACACCCCCTTTCCTTTGTCCAGTTTTGCGCCAGAGCTGGGGCTGGAGTGCCCCAGCGCCGGTTTGAACTGGACTATGCATGGGACACCTTGTGTGCCCCAGGCAGTGTCTAGTTTCTTTCATCCCTCCCTGCCCCAATACACTAACTCCTGTCTGGGGTGGTGCTCGCACCTCCCAAGGCAGGAAACCTATTGTCCAAGGCTCCCTCGCTGGAAGGACTCCCAGCAGCAGGAGGTCAGACTTGTGTCTGTGGCAGCAGCATCCATTTTGTGATGCTGGGGCTCTGGTTAACTTTAACCGGGTAAGTAGGTTTTAACATGTCTTCTCCCTCTAGAAGGGAGGAATAATATCCTCATTGCCAGAAATGGTATGGGGGTATTATTCCACAGTGTTAGACACCTTACACGACATGTTTCGATAAAGCCAAACCATAGTTACCATAACTGTTTAAGATTATAAGGCACTTTAAGAGTATTTGGTAGGCTATATCATAGAACAGCTATAAGGACATGGTTCCGAAAGCTGCAGACAGGCTCAGCTCATGCTAGAGCACCATCTCACATGTTACCAAGCACTCTGCCTCCAGGATTGTTAAGGCCTGCCATAGGAGTGGCTGATAGGTACACATGTGTCTATATATAAGGTAGGTACACCTAAGCAAGGAGTGATTACATGACCTTGCCCCAGCTGAGTGATCAGCCAGTTGTGTCATGGTGGCCAGGCCAGGGGTGGCACAATACATGCTGCAGCCCCTGGTAGGCCTAGGGTACACCTATGCCCTGGGTACCTAGGGTACACTATACAGGGGCCAATAAGGTGATCCCTACCATTTGGGTTATGCACCTAAAGTACATAGTGTGAATTTAGAGAGAGAACAGCTGGGCTGTGGGTCTGATTAGCAGGCCCACAGCCACATCTAAGTCGAAAACCAGTGAAGCAAAAGCAAAAAGTGGGGGTGAACATAGAAAGCAGACCCTACTCTCCTACACAAGCCTCCTCGTCAAAAGGCGCATTCCCTAACGCACCACCTGATGGGGAATCCAAAAAGCTGGACCACCTTGGGAAGATGATGTTTTCTTCCTCCAGCTTGGGACTGCGGTCGGTAAACACCGCATGTCTGTTGGGCCATTACACCCACTCCGTGTGGGATACGGTGGCGCAATTGCTGTCCCAGTGCCCGGAGGTGGCACGGGCCATACTCTCCCAGCATTTGCCGAGGGAGAGGCGCAGCATAGTTTACCATTCGCTGTGGACTGGATACCGCCGACTCGCTAGGCATGACGATTTCCACATCGGTAGCCTTTCGCCGCTACGCCTGGCTGAAGTCGACTGGTTTTTCAGGGGATGTCCAATCCACTCTTATAGACATGCCCTTTGATGGAAGTCGCCTGTTCGACGACAAGGCTGACAACGTTGTGGAATGCTTTAAGGACTCTCGGGCTATGGCCAAGTCCTTGTGCTTTTTCACCATCCATCCTCTGCAGTCTGCTTTTTCCCCTTTTGTGGGTTTCGAAGGGGAGCCCCACCACGTCCCACCCAGAGCCACAGGCTGGCGCAAGCTGTTAAGCCCTGCGTGGCCGGGGAACCACCACTGTGGTTCTGGGGGCCAGCGGGCGGGCCAGTCCACCACAGCCCCCCTCTGCAGCAGCCTCCATACCCTCCTAGTCCGACCTATCTGAAAGAAACACATTAGTTAGATTCCTCACCTTAGAATATCCCCAGGCGTCCGGCTGGATCCGCAAAGAGTTTTTGTCAGCAATACCCTTGCCCGTCGCTAGGCGTCGTCTGCAGCTCCGCATCGGTCATCAGCGTCGTGATCGCCGGGATGACGTTGTCGGAGTACTTAGACGCCGCCTTCGCGCGTTGACATCAGTTCTTTTTTCCGCGCCAGTAAGTGCCAATCTGGGAAGAGTCATCTTTTGACTAAACTTTTTGAACTCTTTTGGTTCCATTTCCAGTCGACCTCGACTCTGGTGCCGGTAGGGATGCCTGGATTCAAACCTTGTGACGCCTGTCACCGACTGATGTCGGTCATGGATCACCACCGCCGGTGTCTCTATTGTCTTGGGGCTGACCACGATGCCGAGTCGTGCCTCGACTGCCGGGCCTTGACCTCGAATGCTAGGCGGGAGCGGTCCCGCAAGCTGCTCGAGATCCGGCAGTCGGCTCCGCGCCGCTCACGGTCCCGGTCGAGGAGGAGGTAGAGGGACCGGTTGCGGAGGCGCATCCATCACCCCTTGTCGGGGTCAAAGTCCTCGCATTGAGGTAAGTCGAGGCACAGTAAGAAGTCGTTGAAGAGGCGACATCGCTTTTCTGATTCCCCTCACAGGTCGCGCGACTCGGCTGAGGGTTCGGGTGGCTCCATCGGAGCCGCAGGAGTCCCGTCTGACCCCATACCCTCCAGTCCCTGGCTCTGACGCGACTCCGGCGGAGATCAGAGACTTCCTCGTGGCCATGAGGAGCCTGGCTCCGCCGTCGACGCCTGCCGGCGCGCCTTCGGGCCCCGCAGGCCCGACTGGGAGGCCTAGCGAGCCGGCGGCTCCGTCCCCGGTGCCGTTGTCGACTTCGGTCCCGACGCCGCAGGCTCCTGCGGGATCCAGGCCTGGATCCCGGTCGACACCAGTCGATCTACGACCCCTCTGCCGGCGCCGACCCCTCTGGTGCCGCCCCCGGCGCCGCCTTCTGACGATGCCGTTCCCCGGTTTAGTCCCGGTCCGGGCCCGGCATCGGAGCGGCGGCGCCGATGGATGACAGGTTCATCTTCCACCCGGCTCCGACCCTTCCACCTGTATACCAGGAGTCGGATGACGGAGACGACTGGGAGGGGTCTGAGGACCCTCTGGCACAGCAGTGCCAGTTATCTCAGGACTGGGCAGACGAACTGGAGGATGCCATTGGGCTTGATACCTCCCCTGACACTGGCTTCATCTCTCCTCTCTCCGTGGCTACGGAGGAGGGTGCTACGTATTCTGTGGTGCTGCGCAAGGCGGCCGAAGCCCTCGGGCTGGAGCTTCCTGCTGTGGCCGTGAGGACTAATCTCCTCACTAAAGTGCTTCAACCGCCGGTAAGCTCCTCGGAGCCTCTGCTGCAGTTCAATAAAGCACTGACCGACGTTCTGATGGGCACCTGGTCCAAGCCCTCCACAGTCCCTCCTGTGGACCGGAACGTGGCCCACGCCACTGCCCTGCACCCGGCGACCCCAGTTTTCTGTCGGTGCACCCCGCGCCCGAGAGCCTGGTTATCCAGGCCTCTACCTCCCAGACCTCCTTCCAGTCCGCTCCCCCGGATCGGGAATCCAAAAGGTTGGAACAGTTTAGGAAGAAACTGTTCTCCTCCCTTAGTTTGGGGTTGCGGTCTATCAACACCGTGTGCCTTTTTGACCATTACACCTACTCCTTGTGGGATACGGTGGAGGACGTGCTGCCCCAGTGTCCGGAGGAGGCCCCGACACGGCTCGCCCAGGCCCAGGGCCGCGATGCGGCACGGTATTCAATCCGATGTGGACTGGACACAATGGACTAGCTAGGCAGGGCAGGGCGCTTAAAGGACTCCAGGGCTACGGCCAAGTCCTTGGGCCTCACGGCCCACGCCTGCAAACTTTTGCTTTTCGCCCCTTTCGTGGCCAAGGAAGGGGCGCCCCCTCACGTCTGTCTAGCAACAGGCCACAGAACCAGTCTCAACGCGGACAAGGACGTGGATTCCGCCAAGGTGGAGCAGGGGGGCAAAGAGCCGGTCCGTCCACATCTGCCCCAGCAGCATCTGCCTCAAAGCCCTCCTAGTCCGAGCTTTCAGGCCCATTCCACGCCAGTGGGAGGCAGAGTTTGCCATCACCTGCTCCACTGGCGTACCATCACATCAGACAGGTGGGTGCTGCAAAACGTCCGAAGGGGCTACTCCCTCCCCTTCGAGGCGACCCCTCCAGCCATGCCACCGCAGTACCACCGCACGTCGGGGGATCACTTGAAGCTTCTGCGAGAGGAAGTTACGGCCCTCTTGGCCAAGGGGGCCATCGAGCCTGTTCCTGGCCCAGAAGTAGGTCCCACTACTTTCTGGTTCCCAAGAAGGGAAAAGGGGGCCTACGCACTATCTTGGACCTCAGGAGCGTCAACGCCTTCTTCCAGTTCAAGATGCTCACCTTAGCTCAGGCTCTGGCTGCCCTAGACCCTGGAGACTGGATGGTAGCGTTGGACTTGCAGGACGCTTATTTCCACATCCCCGTCCTGCCGGCCTACCGGCGTTACCTGCGGTTCACGGTAGGCCACGAGCACTTTCAGTTTACCGTGCTCCCCTTCGGTCTCACCAGTGTGCCTTTGGTGTTCACGAAAGTGATGGCGGTGGTCGCAGCTCATCTGCGCAGATCAGGGGTTCCAGTCTTCCCCTATCTCGACTACTGGTTTCGGAAGGAGGGCTCGCCCCAGGCAATCGTCTCCCACCTCCAGACTACGGCCGACCTCCTGCATTTGCTGGGGTTTTCCATCAATGTGCCGAAGTTGCATCTGAGTCCCTCCCAGAAGCTCCTCTTCATCGGAGCGGTTCTGGACTCGGCGCAGTTCCGGGTCTATCTTCTAGAACAGCGGGTTCGGGATATTCAGGCTCTGATTCTGATCTTTCGGACTCTATCCATCATTTCAGTCAGGTTGGTGTTGCGGCTTCTGGGTCTGATGGCCTCCTGCATCCTGCTGGTACATCACGCCCAGTGGCGGATGCGGGCTCTGCAGTGGGACCTGAAGTTTCAGTGGGCCCAGCATCGGGCAACCTGTCCGACCATGTCTTGATCTCGGAGGGCACTGCAAGACAGTTGCAGTGGTGGCTCACGGACCGCGATTGGGTCAGTGGCAGTTCCCTCTCCCTTCCCCAACTGGAGCACACAGTAGTGACAGATGCGTCCCTCCTGGGATGGGGGGGCCACATGGGAGAGGCAGAGATCAGGGGCTTCTGGTCTCCGGTGGAGTCCCGGCTCCATATCAACCTATTGGAGTTGCGGGCGATCCGGCTTGCACTGAAGGCATTCCTTCCCTCTGTTCGGGGAAGTGTAGTGCAGGTGTTCACGGACAACACCACCGCCATGTGGTATTGCAACAAACAGGGCGGGGTGGGGTCGTGGACCCTTTGTCAGGAGGCTCTGTGCCTCTGGACATGGCTGGAACATCAGGGCATCACCCTGGTGGTTCAACACCTGGCGGGCTCTCTGAACGCCAGGATGGACGAACTCAGCCGCCGGTGCATGATAGATCACGAATGGCGTCTGAACATGGACGTGGCGCAAGGCTTCTTTCGGCAGTGGGGAGACCCTTGGTTAGATCTATTCGCCACCAACGAGAACGCGCAATGTCAGCAGTTCTGCGCGTTGGAATTTCCAAGGCGGCACTCGTTCGGAGCCGCATTTCGTCGCAAGTGGAGCTGCGGTCTCTTGTACGCCTTTCCGCCTATATCAGTTCTGCCCAGAGTGCTGAAGAAGATCAGGCGCGACCGGGCCCAAGTCATCCTTGTGGCTCCGGATTGGGCACGAAGATACTGGTATCCCCAGCTACTCAGTCTGTCGATCGATCCCCCAATTCGACTGCCTCTTCAGGAGGACCTTCTGTCGCAGCAGCAGGGGACGGTCCTCCACCCGAACCTGTCCAGCCTCCACCTCCATGCGTGGAGATTGAGTGGCGGCAGTTGATGCCATTTGACTTGCCTCCTGAAGTCTGTAATGTTATTCTGGCAGCCAAGCGTCCCTCCACAAAATTGGTATACGCCTGCAGGTGGAACAAATTTGTGGCATGGTGCACAGCAAAGGCTGTGGATCCCTTTTCCGCCCCTCTGTCTGAGGTTCTCCTCTTCCTTTTTTCCCTGGCCCAGCAGGGCTCTGCTCTGGGCACCCTCAATTGATAGAATCATTATACCGTTGACGCTGCTCTAGTATTATTGCTGCTCGCTTTTTAGTGAAAATTTTAACCTGTGTTAGAGCATTGTGCTTTTTAAATGCGTTTAAACGTTGTGCTTTTAAACATTGCTGTGACCATATTGTATTGTTGCACTGCTATTCGTACTCTGTCTTCTCCCCCCTTTATGTCCGCACTGCTCGCACCTTAAAAATCGAGATACACAAAACTCACCATTTGGGTGATTTCGTGCTGCTTTCTCCCCCGACCGCCATCTTGGTTGTGGATCCGCTCCTTAGACGCCATTGAGGGTAGCGTTCTAGTGTTGACGCCGGGCTTCTGCCATATACTATTTAGGGTCCAGCATGCGAGCGCGCAGCGTACGCGCGCAGCGTCGCGCCGGAGGAGTGCCGGAGGAGCGCCAGAGGAAAGCCCGTCTGCGCCCGTCCGCGCTGAGGACGGGCTGCAGGATGGTCTGAGCCAGGGAAAATCAGTGCTCCCTATTAAGGTAATTCACTCATATTCCATGAAGGGCTTGCTAGCTATGAAACCTAGCTCGCTCTCTTGCCATCATAGATATACCCCGGAAATTCTCCGGGAAGGACATTTATGTGGTCTATGTAGGCTTAATCCACCTACTATCCCTGACTTTATTAGTAGTGCTCAGACTCCTGGCCATTTGCTCAATGAGGACTCTGCTGAGAAAGGCTATCTGATCAACGCCCGTTCCGTTATTAAAAACAACATTTACTTTCACGATTTCGTGACTGTTAGGAAGCCAGCATGGGTGTTCATTACGGAGACCTGGGCTACAGATACATCGGGACACGACCTCCTCCTAGCCATCCCAGAAAACTATGCCTTACAGAGATTAGACAGAGGTAAACGTAGAGGGGGTGGTCTAGCTATTCTTTACCGTTCTCATCTCACGTGTAGAATTAATGCTCTGTCAAAAACTTCAGATCCCTTTGAGGCCCTTCATTTTTGTATTTCTTTATCATCATCCTCATCTTTTTCTGGGATATTGATGTATAGGCCCCCTGGGCAGAGATCACAGTTCAGCAATGACCTGTTTAGATTATTCGAACCTTACGCAGGCAAACCGCATTTCACCTTATTAGGGGGACTTCAACTTTCATCTAGACGATATTACATCTAAAGATACTATATCTTTGATAGATCCCCTAGAGGTTTGCGGTTTTACCCAGTTGGTCAGGGAACCCATACATAGAGCAGGTCACACGCTGGACGCAATTTTTACCAATGACTCCCGGATTATGACAGGTCCACCGGAGCAGCTAGTCTGGACTGATCACCTAGCAGTACCTATTGTACTTACTATCTCTAGTAAACAGCTCCCTAGGAGGGTGGCCCCTTCAAGAGAATGTAAACGAAACTATAAAAATATTTCTAATGAATCCCTGGCCCCGTTTTTTGGAACCTTTTCTTTGACTTCTGATCCAGAAAAGGCAGCCACAGAACTAGCCAACTGCACACAGGGGGCCGTGGATGCTTTAGCTCCGGCTACCCCTAGGTATGTTGCGAGGCGCAAACCCTCTGCTCCGTGGTTTGGGGATCAACTTAGGCTCATGAGACAAGGATGTAGAAGACTGGAAAGACAATGGAGGAGGACATGGGATACTAAGGATAGACAGCTGTATAAAAGTTCCTTAAAAATTTATAAAACCTCAGTTATCAAAACTAAACAAGATCACTTCTCCAACATTACTACATCCTTGACATCATCGAGGGAACTCTTCAAAATTGTGGATTCCCTCTGCTCACTACAGACACCTGATCCGGTAATAGGCTCCCAGGAGCTCTGTGATAATATTTCCAGCTTTTTCCATACGAAAATTGTAGACATTTCCATGCAATTGGAAATACAGATGAAGCGGCTGGGACCACATATAGCCATGGATCTGTCAATTCTAGAAACATGGTCAAAGGATCCTGATAAGACTTTTAATAATTTCCCTCCTGTCACTTTGGAAAATCTTAACCTCCTTTTGAATAGGACGAAGTCCTCCTCTCCCTTGGACCCATGTCCGCTCAAAACTCTGAAGGAATGTAGGGACACCTTTCTTCCCTACATCTTGGAGGTTATGAATAGTGCTATACAGCACAGTGTATTTCCCTCGGCTTGGAAGAGGGCCATTGTCAGGCCACTATTGAAGAAACCCTCTTTGGATCCAGAAGTGTTAAAAAACTTTAGACCAATTTTCCTTCTACCTGCCCCAGCCAAAATGTTTGAGATGCATCTGAACTATCATCTGTCTGCATTCTTGGACTCCTCTGGTTTCCTTCATCAGACTCAACATGGTTTTAGAAAACTTCACAGCACTGAGTCTGCACTCATTGCTATGACCAACAATATTAGGATGAAAGTAGATAAAGGACAGACCACGATGCTGGTCTTACTGGATCTGACCGCTGCATTCGACACTCTTTCTCCATCAGTCTTAACATCTCGACTGAGGGAGCTGGGGGTGGAGGGGCCCGCCCTTGACCTTCTATCCTCCTTTTTAGAGCTCAGGGAACAGAGGGTCAAAATGGGTAAATACCTCTCCCCTGTAAAGTCTTTGCAATTTGGGGTGCCACAAGGGTCGGCCCTAAGTCCGACCCTATTCAACATCTATGTGGCCCCACTTGCTAGACTAGTAAGATCTCAGGGGATGGAGGTAGTGTCGTATGCAGATGGCACTCAGTTCATGGTGTCCCTGTCACGGTCTGTCAGCACCACATCGTTCAGTTTCAGGAATTGTATGCAATCGGTCGCCAACTGGATGACCCTCAATTCCCTGAAGCTGAATGGCGATAAGACCGAGGTGCTGATTTTCGGAAAGGACAGGGACGCCTGGTCGAGTGAATGGTGGCCGACATCACTGGGGACCTGTCCGATCCCTTCACAGTCGGCAAGAAATTTGGGGGTCATCTTTGATGTTGAGCTGGCCATGAATTTACAGATTAATAGAACAGTAGCTACCTGCTGGGGAGTCCTAAAAATCCTTCGTAGAATAGCTCATTACTTATCACCACAGGCAAGAAAACAAACAGTCGTAGCATTGGTTGGATCTCGCCTAGATTATTGTAATGCTCTATATACTGAGATTAACAAGGGATTGTTACTTCGTTTGCAGGTAACACAGAATGCAGCAGCGAGATTTGTTCTGGACCTTCCCTGTTCTGCCTCTGCCACATTAGCAAGGAAGAATCTCCATTGGCTGCCCATAGAGCAACGTATCTCTTTTAAAATCATCTGTCTAGTCCATAAGGCCCTTACAGCAGGATCGGCCGATGGACTGGGATCTTTACTCTTTAAGTATGCACCCAGCATATGTCTTAGATCTTCTCAACAGAACCTCCTTGTTATCCCCTTCATTAAGAAGACAAGATGGGGAGGTAGAGCCTTTGCTTCAGTGGCCCCCCGACTATGGAATGTTCTTCCTTCTGAACTCAAGGCTCTATCATCCTTGCCCCTCTTTAAGAGAGCTCTTAAGACCTGGTTTTTCCTGAAAGCCTATTACTAAGCTGTGCACGGTGATTCAATTATATTATGTTAGGCGCCTTGATGCCCTTTGGGCCGAGTTTGCGCGTTATAAATTTATTTTCATTCATTCATTCATTCATTCAAGGGCTACCTTTCGGCTATTTCTGGTTTCTTACGGCTCCCTGATCAGCCTTCTCTTTTTAAATCCCCTGTTGTTTCTCGATTCTTTAAGGGCATTATTCACATGTTTCTTCCTGTCCCTTTCGTAATGTCTCAGTGGGATTTGAATCTAATTTTGACCTATCTGATGTGCGCTCCCTTTGAGCCGCTTCATAATTGTTCCCTTCGTCTTCTGATTCTTAAGACTGCTTTCCTGGTTGCCATCACCTCTGCTAGAAGGGTGAGTGAGCTCCAGGCTCTCTCTTCTAAGCCTCCTTTCCTTTCTGTCCATCCGGACAAAGTTGTTCTCAGGACTCGTCCTTCCTTTCTCCCTAAGGTGGTAACTACCTTTCACATCGGCCAGTCTGTTACACTGCCCACCTTCTTGCCGCCTCCGCATCCTTCGAAAGAGGAAGAGAGGCTCCACCGTCTGGACCCAAAACGGGCGCTGTCCTTCTATCTGGACCGCACCAAACAGTTCCGTGTGGACAACCAACTCTTTGTTGGCTACGTGGGCGCTAAGGAGAGGCAGGCGGTGCACAAGCGAATCATCTCTCGGTGGGTCGTTTTGTGTATCAAGGCCTGTTATTCCTTAGCTAAAAAGGACCCTCCTGTAGGGCTGAGGGCCCATTCCACTCGGGCCACAGCGGCGACCACTGCCCTGGGCCGGGGAGTCCCCTTGCAGGACATTTGTCAGGCAGCAACGTGGGCCTCGCTGCACACGTTTGCCAAACATTATTGCCTGGACAGCCAAGTCCGGAGAGACGGCTTCTTTGGCCGTTCTGTTCTCCAGGACTTTCTGGTGTGATCTTGGTTTGCAGACCCACCACCGCGATTGGTATTGCTGGGGTATCTATTCTAAGGTGAGGAATCTAACTAACGTGTTTCTTTCAGATGAACAAGTTACTTACCTTCGGTAACGATATATCTGTAAGAAACATTAGTTAGTTAGATTCCTCACCGCCCCACCCATCCTCCCCGTTCTGCGAACCGACATCTAGGGTTGAGGTCATCCCTTTCAGGGCCCTAGATTCTTGGCACCAGTGTCGGTCTCTTGCATGGCTCTGCGTTCCTGGCACGGAAAGATATATACAAGAACTGACGTCAGCGCGCGAGGGCGGCGTCTAAGTACTCCGACGTCATCCCGGCGATCACGACTCTGACGACGGACGCTGAGCCGCAGACGACGCCTAGCGACGCGCAAGGGTATTGCTGACGAAAAATCTTTCCGGGTCCAGCCTGACGCCTGGGGATATTCTAAGGTGAGGAATCTAACTAACTAATGTTTCTTACAGATATATCGTTACCAAAGGTAAGTAACTTGTTCTTCAGGGCCACCAATCGCCAGTGGGCGGCAGGATTCGCCATCACCTCTCCCACTGGCGCACCATCACGTCGGACAGGTGGGTTTTGCAAATAGTCCGAAGGGGCTACTCCCTCCCCTTGGAGACTACCCCTCCATCCATGCCACCTCAGTACCATCGCATGTCAGAGGATCATCTGGCCCTTCTCCAACAGAAAGTTTTGGCACTCTTGGCCAAGGGAGTCATCGAGCGAGTTCCTACCCCAGAAGTAGGTCATGGTTGCTGTTCCCACTAGTTTCTGGTGTCCAAGAAGGACAAAGGCCTGCGTCCTATCTTGGTTCTCAGGAACGTCAACCGCGTCCTCCAGAAGGAGAAATTCAAAATGTTGATTCTAGGTCAGGTCCTGTCTCCCCTCGATCCTGGAGACTGGATGGTAGCATTGGACTTGCAGGCTGCTTATTTTCACATCCCTGTCCTGCCGGCCCACTGGCGTTACTTGCGGTTCAGTTTACCGTGCTTCCCTTTGGCCTTACCAGCGCCCCTTGGGTGTTCATGAACGTGATGATGGTGGTCGCAGCTCATCTGCGCAGATCGAGGGTTCCAGTCTTCCCCTATCTCGACGACTGGCTGTTGAAGGCAGGCTCGCCCCAGGCTGTTGTCTCCCACCTCTAGGCTATGGAGGACCTCCTGCATTCGGTGGGGTTCTCTCTCAATGTGCCAAAGTCACACCTGACTCCCTCTCAGAAGCTCCTCTTCATCGGAGCGGTTTAGGAGATGACACAGTTTTGGGCTTATACTCCCGAGTAGTGAGTCTGTGATATTCGGGCTATGATTCCGATCTTTCAGCCTCTATCCTGGGTTTCGGTCAGAATTACCCCGAGGCTGCTGGGCCTCATGGCCTCCTGCATCCTGCTGATAGATCATGCCAGGTGGCATATGCGGGCTCTGCAGTGGGACCTAAAGTTCCAGTGGGCACAGCATCACAGGAATCTGTCCGATTGCGTCCAGATCTTGGAGGGCACTTCACGTCACTTGTAGTGGTGGCTAACGAACCAGGATTGGGTCAGCGGCAGATCCCTCTCCCTTCCCCAACCAGAGTTCACAGTGGTGAGAGATGCATCACTGCTGGGATGGGGCGGGCACATGGGAGAGGCGGAGTCCGGGCTCCACATCAACCTTCTGGAGCTCTGGGCGATCCGTCTTGCACTGAAAGCATTACTTCCCTCTATCCGGGGAAGAGTAGAGCAGGTGTTCATGGACAACACCACCGCCATGTGGTACTGTAACAAACAGGGCAGGATGGGATCATGGACCCTATGTCAAGAGGCTCTCCGTCTCTGGACATGGCTGGAACATGAGGGCATATCCTTGGTAGTTCAACAACTGGCAGGTTCCTTGAACGCCAGGGCGGATGAACTCAGCCGAAGGAGCATGATGGATCACGAATGGCGTCTTCACTTGGAGGTGGCGCAAGGTCTCTTTCAGCAGTGGGGGAGCCTTGGTTAGATCTATTCACCACTTTAGAGAACGCGCAATGTCTGCAGTTCTGCGTGTTGAATTTTCCAAGGCGGCACTTGCTAGGTGACGCTTTTCGGCATGAGTGCAGTTGCGGTCTTCTATACGCCTTTCCACCTATACCACTTCTGCCCAGAGTGCTGAAGAAGATCAAGCGCGACCAGGCCCAAGTCATCCTGCTTGCTCCGGACTGGGCACAAAGAGTCTGGTATCCCGAGCTTTTACACATGGCCATCGATTATCCGATCCGACTGCCTCTTCGGGAGGATCTTCTGTCGCAGCAGCAGGGGACGGTCCTCCACTCCGAACCTGTTCAGCCTCCACCTCCTTGCGTGGAGATTGAGCGGTGACAGTTGACAGCCTTTGACCTTCCTCCTGCAGTCTGTGATGTTATCTTGGAAGCCAGACGTCCCTCCACTAAGATGGTATACGCCTGCAGATGGATCAAATTTGTGGCATGGTGCAAAGCAAAGGCTGTGGATCCCCTTTCTGCCCCTCTTTCTGAGGCTTTCTTTGGCCTAGCAGGGCTCTGCTCTGGGCACTCTTAAGGGCTATCTCTCAGCAATTTCAGCCTTCCTTAGGCTTCCTGATCAGCCTTTTCTTTTCATGCCCCCTGTTGTAAATCGCTTCCTTTAGGGCATTACTCATCCTTTTCCTCCTGTTCCCTTCGTTATGCCTATGACTTGAACTTGGTTCTTACGTATCTTATGTGCGCTCCCTTTGAGCCGCTACATAACTGTCCTCTGAGGCTTCTGACTTTAAAAACTGCCTTCTTTCCGTCTCCGCATCCTTCCAAAGAGGAAAAGAGGCTCCACCATCTGGATCCAAAACGTGCGCTTTCATTTTATTTGGATCGCACAAAGCAATTCGGGGTGGATGACCAGCTCTTTGTTGGCTATGTGGGCACCAAAAAAGGTTGGACCGTGCCAAGCGAACCATTTCTAAATGGGTCGCTTTGTGCATCAAAGCTTGCTATTCCTTGGCGAAGAAGGAGCCTCCTGTGCGACTGCGCGCCCATTCCACCAGGGCAACGGCAGCTACCACTGCTTTGGGACTGGGAGTACCCCTCAATGACATCTGTCAGGCAGCTACGTAGGCATCTCTGCACATGTTCATGAACCACTACTGCCTGGACAGCCAAGTCCGGAGAGACGGCTCCTTTGGCCGGTCTGTTCTCCATGACTTTCTTGTGTGAACTTAGTTCGCAGACCCACCTCCGGGGTTGGTATTGCTATTCTAAGGTAAGGAATCTATAACTAATTGTCTTTTTCAGATGAACAAGTTACTTACCTTCGGTAACGATATATCTGTAAGAGACATAGATTAGTTATCGATTCCTTACCGCCTCACCCATCCTCCCATTCTGCGAACTAATTTCTAGGGCCAGGGTATCCCTCTCAGGGCCCTAGCTTTGTGCACCAGTGGTCAGTGTCTTGCATGGCTCTGCGCTTCTGGCGTGATATGTCATGTAAAAGAACTGACGTCAGCGCGCAAGGGTGTCGTCTAAGTAGCTACCGCGACGTCATTCCGACGACCACAACGCCAACGACGACCGCGGAGCCGGCCGATGCCACCTTTTGATGTGTAGGGGTCCTGATGACGAAAAATTCTCTGGATCCAGTCTGACGCCTGGGGGTAATTCTAAGGTAAGGAATCTATAACTAATCTATGTCTCTTACAGATATATCGTTACCGAAGGTAAGTAACTTGTTCATTCGAATCTTAGATGACTTGAGACTTAAGGAGGCCTAGGACAGTGTATTAGGATATAGCCCCTTCAAGAAATTAGCAAAATAATCTTCACTAACAAGGTCATGTCAAGAGAGTGTCAAGTAGTTTTCAATGCTATGAAGAGGGGAACGCCTGCTATCTACCTAGGATTCATTTAAGCCCATGTGTCTAAACACATGAACCCTGAAATAAGCTGAAGTTTATGATGGTTAGATTTCGACTGTTGATTCGGCTGCATCATAAGAGCAAATTGGAGTTTTCCGTGTGGGCAATTATGCAAATGTTGCAGAGGATATTGCTTCAAGACTAAATTACTGCCCCATATCTTGTGTGTGCCCATGCCCATACCTTGCCAATCTAAGGCCCATATTTTTAAAGATGTTTGGACAATCCGGGAGGTGACCTCCGCGTGCATTATGGGACACGGTAATCAACTGAGTTGCAGGGTAGTTGAATGCATTTGCTAGAAAAGGCAACAGTTGATATTCACGCCAATGTGTTCAGGAGGGTTTACTTGTGTGAACAAGGTAGTATTGCAGTCCCTGAAGTGGAATGTTTGGATTAGTTGGCATCTTTCTGAATACGACTGCACTACGAGTTTCCCATTGCATATATCTTTTTTGTGTCTCCAACACCTTAATGCTGCTTTTGTACAATTTGGAATGCCCATATGCAAAGCCTTGCCTTAAATAGATGTTTCTGTGCAACTAATAATGTCTGAATGAACAATTTAGCTTTACTTTCTATCTTTGAACCCACAATGCCATAGCTGACCTCGGTCACTGTAGCTCTTTTCCTCAAACCACTACGGCATGCATGCACTTTATAGAGAGGTGTTGATCAAACTGATAAGCCATATGAATTGCAAGCAGTACAAAGGAATTCTGTTTTCAACCTCTTTTTATGAGTTTACAAATGTGCACATTTTTATATGGTTTTAAGCTGACAGCTGGGACTATTTCCATCGCATGCCATGATTTTATAATGTCATATTTTTTATAGCTGTGGTCTTGATTTTTATATTGTTGAGGATTTTAGTTAATCAAACAATAAAGCATTTGACAGTTTGACCCACATTGTAAAGCTTGATATTCGATTAAACCTTTGGCTTCAGACGTAACTTTTACCAGTGAACCAATCAGGCCTTTACCCTTAATCACCATAACTATCGTAGCCCTTCTGTATTGAGCATCAAAGTAACTGTTGGACCCAGTGTGGTGTCCATCCCAACCTTTTGCCTTCAATCCTTCTCTTTTTGCTGACTTTGTTTTTGTTGGCCCTAGAACTCTGCTCACTTTACCATTTCTAACCAGTTATAAAGTGCTTGTGTTCTCTCCCTAAAACATGGTAGCATTGACTCGCACGCAATGGGCACATTTGATTTTACATGTAAGTCCTTAGTAAAGGGGTACTACGTGTAACCAGCGCCTCTTAATTAAATACTACTATTGGGGCTGCAGCTGTGTAGGAAAGTAGGATCTTTCTGGCATAGTTAACCCCACTTTTTGCCTGTAGTCAGTGTGTTTTGACTGTGGTACACAGGGATCCTGCTTATCGAGACCCCAGTCTCTGTGCTCTCTCTCCTCAATTCATTGGGAAGTACTTTGTACACCCCACAATTGGTATACTGGGGTACCCTTGTAAGTCCCTAATATATGGTACTAAGGAACCCAGGGTATTGCTACACCGGGGGTCTCCCATGGGCTGCAGCATATATTGTGCCACCCCCTTGGAGACAATGCAAACTGTGTCTTCAGGTCTGCCATTGCAGCCTGTGTTAAAGAGTGCATGCACCTTTCACTTCAGATGTAAGATTTTCCTTATATCCCGGTCACTGCACTTAAACAGCCCAAAGGCAGGGTGCATGGTTCTAAGTGTGAAGGTGCCCCTGCACGAGCAGAGACAACCCTACAAACCCCAAAGTCCATTCTCTGGCTTTGTAAGTGTGGTAAAGCCATTTTAAGATATGTAGTGGACACTGGCAAAGTCGAGATGTTCAGCTACATAATGGCTTCACCAAACCCGGCCATGTTCACCAAACCCAACTATGCTGGATTCATGCAACGACACTGATTCCAGTGTTAGTTGGATTATACCATATACTTGAGGGCTCCTTAGAGGACCCCCATGTCTACCTGTGTAGCCTTGCAGGGTCTGCGTGCAAGCCAATGCTGCCACCGACAGCAGACACTGTTTAGCCCTCCTCCTGGTGAGCTTAACTCGGGGAGGGGAAGCTGAACAAAAGATTTCCCGTAGCGAAGTGGTGTAGCCACCTTTCCTTTAGAATTAGGTGTCGTAGGCTAGGGCCATACCTTAAAATGCCTGTCCTGCACTTACAAAGCCCAGAGAATGGAGTCCAGGGTTTGTAGTGGTACATCTGCTCGTGCAGGGGTACCCACACACTCGGAACCATGCAGCCTACCCTTGGACTGAAGGGCCTACCTTAGGGGTGACTTATAGGTTAAAGTGCAGTGACCGGGATATAAGGAAAGCCTTATATCTACAGTGAAAGGTGCATACACCATTTCAGGCAGACTGTGATGGGAGCTCTGCAGACACAGTTTGCATGGACTCCTATGGCCTAATTCATTAGTTGGCTAACTGAGCTTGCTGAGGCTAGTGGCCTTGACTCCTCCCCCTTCCTCAGGCGCTTTTTGCTCCCGGCCTCGCTACACAGGTGCTGAGCTTCTAAGGAGGGCATCTGTGGTTCTGAAGGTGCAGCTTCCTTCTGTGAAGGTGGCCATCAACCCATTGATTGGTGTGTTTCGTCTGGGCCAAATGGGGGTTGAGCCTGTGCTCCCCTACAATAAAGCCCAATATAAGTTTTTGTTGAGATCTTGGGCTAAGCCCACTACGGGGGCCCCAGTGGACCGGCCTATAGCACATAGACATCGTCCTGTCCCAGGGACCCGGCCTGCCTACTCTGGCAGTCTAATTCGCACAGCTTTGTGGTACAGCCTCCCCTGACATCGGCACCCTTCCTAATGTCCCTCCAGTCAGTGAGTCCAGGAGACTCAATTCTTTTGGTCGGCATATTTTTGCTGCCACCAGGTCAGCCTTGCAGTCACTTAATATCATTGCGTTCTGAGACGGTTTTCTCATGCGTTGTGGGATTCGGTCCCGTGCCTGCTCCCCTCACTTCTGGATCATACCTGGAACAACCTTACCCAGGTACTCTGACGGCCAACAAGCAGCTAAACTGCTGATTGGATGTGGCATGGATACCACAGATTCTGTTAGGCGAGCCCTGGCTCTTTCAGTGGCACTCCGCCATCATGCCTGGCTGCCCAACTCTGGGTTTTCTTAGGCTGTTCAGTCCACCGTGATCGCCTTTCAAATTGTGTACATCTGTTCGGTGCTCACGCTGATTCCGCTCTACCGTCGTTTTCAGGACAGTCATGGTGGAGCAGAATCTTAACTCTGTTTTTCTATACCATCTCCCTCCCTTATTTCTCCCATACTCGGCTTGTACAGGGAATGGTCTTCTTGATTTGTTTCACATGTGAGACATTCTAGAGCAGTGTCCATTGGCTTTTTTCTTTTCAATCTGCACCTACAGGGGGCACCCGGTGAGGTGCACCTGACCTCTGCAGGTATTTTTAATATTTTTTAAACTGTCGATGACAGGTTAAGGTCCCTGTTATCTGGGACGTATATTACTTTGTGGCTCTATTGGGCTACAGTTGATGCAAGATGTTATTCTTCTTTTCTGAAGATGATTTTTGTCTACCCAAGTTCAAATTCTATATAGGGTGTTTTATTTGCATTGTGCAGATGCACTGTTGCCTTGTTTCCTGTCCTACAGGGAACATCGTCTGTATGATTTCTAGGCATTCCTACATATGTTTCTGTCACTTTAGTACCCCTCAAAGAGGACTTCAGTTATGTGGTTTTGGTAAGATAGTGCAGGATTTTTTTTTTGCTTTGCTTGCCCACCCCCTTCCTCCCCTCCCCCCGGTTTGTTGAGTGTATTTCTCCACACTAGGTTTTTTTCCTTACACTATCTGGCGTCCTTCCTTCTCTACCAGATGCAGGATCACGGTAGCATAGTCCTTGGCCTATAGTATATTGTGTGCTCCTGGCCTCTTCCCTCCTAGGTTCTTTTTCAGGAAGTTGCCATTTCTTTTTGTGTTGGCTCTCGCTTTGCATTGGCAAGAAGGTATCCTGCCACTTCTCTTTCTCACAAGGTTCTGTGTGGGAGTACCTTGTCCATATCTTGGCTATGGGTGGATTACTCTTCTGACCCTTACTTTCCTGCACCAAAGACTTTGCTGTCTTTAATCTATTTCTACCCTGCTTGAAGCTATTATTTGATTTTTGCTTTTGGGAAATGCCTTGCGCCTTTGTTCCTACAGGAAACATTTCTATGACAATTCAGATACCAATCACAACACTTAGTTACCAAACTGGTTGTTCTGTAGATGTCACCTTCTACACTTTTTAAGGGTTCAAGGCTGTTTTGCATCGTATGTTTTTGTCTCAAACATGTGTTCCTTGACCACCATCTCTCTTGGGTTTGATTTGTAAGGAGGCATGATGATCCTTTCGGATTCTTTGCTTGAGAGTTTCTATCAGTCCTCACAGGCTGTGATAATGATCCAACCCTTGGGGGTTTGTTATACCACTTATTCCTTATTTGGAGATTCATTTTGCTTGTGGATATTCTCTCTCTCCCTTCTCTTCCTGTGGAAGATGTGGGATCTATTCTCCTCCATAGTCGTGGTATAGTAACGTTTTTTGGGCTGCTTAGATTATGCCTTCTGGTCATTTTATGGGTTTCCTGTAAAACAATTCTTACCTGACCTCAACACTTGTGCTTTTATGCACTGCAACTCCATTTGCTACTTCAGTTTTTTATACTGATCTTTTTGTTTCAGACTTCCACTTTGTGGCGCTTGGTCTTTACATGACTATTTACTATCTTTCTGTTGGGATGGAGACTGGTTATCTATATAGCTGTTCCGTGTGTTAGCCTTTGTTCAACTTGATCTTTTACAGACCCATATAGTGGTCTTCAATTCTCTATTTTAGCAGGGTTTTTTCACACCTGCTGTTTTACTTCTTCAGATATCTCACAGCCGCCTGATTGTAGCCATTCAGTAAATAGTGTTGTTTCATGTTCGATTGTCATTACTTTTCTGGGGTGTATGGTATCTTCCACTCCCTCTATCCGTTTATACGGTACCATGTTGCTGTTTGCCAGCTCGATCCTCCTATTTCTATCATTTTTACACCGTCGTTGTCACATTTTAGGGCCATAACCAGTATTTGCGTATAGGTATATGTACTTTTCTTTCTGTGTTATGCATGTAGATGTATCTATATATATATCTATACACACATATATACTTTCATACATATATATATATATCTGAAAAAGACACATTGGTGATAGATTCCTTACCTTAGAATATCCCCAGGCGTCAGACTGGATCCGGAATTTTTCCGTCAGCAGAACCCTGCACGTCGGTGGGCGTCGTCGTGCGGCTCCGCGTACGTCGTTGGCGCCGTATTCGCCGAGATGACGTCATGGGAGCTACTTCGACGCGCACACGCGCGCTGATGTCAGTTCTTTCTTTTTCCGTGCCAGCAAGCGCAGATCCGAGAGAGAGCAATACTCCTAGTTCATATTTTAACTTTATTTCTGAGACTTGTTTCTCTTGCTTTGGCAAGTACCCGACTTCTGGTGCAGTAGAGATGCCCGGGTTTAAGTCCTGTAGGGTCTGCCTTCGGAACATGTCAGTGGCGGACCCGCATGACGTGTGTCTTTTCTGCTTGAGGCACGCCCATGACCCTGAGACATGCCCCGATTGTCGGACCATGGCGCCGAAGGCTTTGCAGGAGCGTTCCCGAAAGTTGTTGGAGGCCCAGCAATCGGTTCCGCGACGCTCGAGGTCCCGCTCCTGTTGGAGGTCGAGGGACAGGTCACGGGGCTGACACCACCGTTCGTCGGAATCAGGGACAGGTAAGTGAAAGCGCCATAAGAAGTTGAATAAGCGACATCGCACTCCGTTTACCCCTCGCCGGTCACGGGACGCGATGGAGTGGGTGGGTGGTCACCCCCCCTCCCCCACGGCTCCGGTGGAGCCTCCGTTGTTGTCTGCGGCCTACCTGCCTTTCTCAGAGCCATACGCGCCTCCGGAAGAAATTCAGGTATTCCCTTTCGGCCATGGGCCGTTTATTTGCTCCATCGAGCCCCTCCGGTGCGCTTTCGGGCCCCGTGGAACCGTTGGGTAGTTCGGCCCCTGTGCCACCACCTTCGGCCCCAGCTACGCAGGCAATATACCCTGTGGCGCCGTTGGCTCCGGCCTCTGTGCAGCCTCCGACGCCGGCTCTGATGCCGCCTCCGGCGCTGGGGTTGACGCCGGGGCCGACGCCGGACACGACGCCGTTGCCTACGGGCCGGACTATGTCAAGCATGGACTGGTCTATTATCCTCCGATTCCTATTCAAGTTGGGGAGTTTATTCACTTTCCCCGGCCCCCTGGTCCTTACCAACCTCTTAAACCAGCTGGTGGACGAAGGGGAGTGCTGGTGGGGGTCTGAGGACCGTCTCGCAGCTCAATGTGAGGATGAACCTGAATGGGAGGGTGATATGGAAGATCCAGGCTTCTCTCCGCACCCTGATACACTGTCCCCTTCTTCCGTAGCTACGGAGGAGGTTGGGACATTTTCTGTGGTATTGCGTAGGGCGGCTGAGGCTCTTAACCTCAAGCTCCCTTCCGTGCCTATCAGGCCCAATCTCCTGACTGAGGTACTGCAGCTGGTGACCTCCTCGGCGGAGCCGCTACTGCCCTTTAATGACGCGCTTACAGACATTCTGTTAGGCACCTGGACCAAGTCTAACACAGGGGTTCCTGTGGATAGGAGTGTGGCACACTGCCATCGCCCGGCCCTGGGCAACCCCAGTTTTCTCACGCAACACCTAATGCCTGAGAGTCTGGTTGTTTAGGCCTCTGCCTCTCCGAGCGCATTCCCTTCCGCACCTCTGGACAAAGAATCTAAAAAACTTGAGCAGTTTGGGAAAAAGATTTTCACCTCTGCCAGTTCCGGGTTGCGAGCGGTGAATACTGCATGCTGCAAAATTCACTATCCGTTGTGGCCTTGACACAGCCGACTCCCTCGGCAGAGCAATTTCCACTACAGTGGCGCTACGCCGTTACGCCTGGCTCAGGACAACTGGCTTCTCCGGGGATGTCCAGAACACTTTGTTGGACATGCCCTTTGATGGCAAGCGCCTCTTTGGTGACAAAGTGGATAGCACTTTGGAACGCTTTGAAGACTCCCGGGCTACGGCCCAGTTCTTGGATCTTGCCACCACGCGCGCTCCCTTGGGGTCTACCTTTCGCTCCTTTCGAGGTCAGGGACGAGGCGCCCTAACGCGTTCCTTTCAGAGCCGCCGGCCTTTCGCAGCCACAGTCTCAGCGCAGCCGCGGTCGGGTGCCTGTCGAAGTGGGGCACGGGGCCAGCGGACGGGTCAGTCCACCACCAATGCCCCTGCTACCACTGACTCAAAACCTTCCTAGTCCGGTGTTTCAGGCCCACCAAACGCCAGTGGGCGGCAGGATTTGCCTTCACCTCCCCCACTGGTGCACCATCACTTCCGACAGGTGGGTTCTGCAGATAGTCCGAAGAGGCTACTCCCTCCCTTTCGAGACTACCCCTCCAGCCATGCCGCCTCAGTACCACCGCATGTCGGAGGATCACATGGCTCTTCTCCAGCAGGAAGTTGCGGCCCTCTTGGCCAAGGGGGCCATCGAGCGCGTTCCGATGCCAGAAGTAGGTTGTGGTTGTTACTCCCACTAATTCCTGGTTCCAAAGAAGGACAAGGGCCTGCGTTCTATCTTAGACCTCCGGAACGTCAATCGCTTCCTCCGGAAGGAGAAGTTCAAGATGCTCACGCTTGCTTATGTCTTGTCTGCCCTAGACCCGCAAGACTGGATGGTAGGGTTGGACTTGCAGTATGCTTATTTTCATATTCCCATCCTGCCGGCCCACCGGCGTTACCTGCGGTTTACGGTAGGCCTCGAGCACTTTCAGTTCACCGTGCTCCCTTTCGGCCTTACCAGCCCCCCTCAGGTGTTCACGAAAGTGATGGCGGTGGTCGCAGCTCTTCTGTGCAGATCAGGGGTCTCAGTCCTCCCCTATCTCGCCGACTGGCTGTTGAAGGTGGGCTTGCCCCAGGCAGTCGTCTCCCACCTCCAGACTACAGCCGACCTCCTGCATTTGCTGGGGTTCTCCATCAATGTGCCGAAGTCGCATCTGATTCCCTCTCAGAAGCTCCTCTTCATCAGAGCGGTTCTGGACACTGCGCAATTTCGGGTTTATCCTCCCAAACAGCGAGTCCGGGATATTCGGGCTATGATTCCGATCTTTCAGCCCTGGTCCTGGGTTTCAGTCTAGAAGACCCTGAGACTGCTGGGCCTCATGGCCTCCTGCATCCTGCTGATCAACCATGTCAGATGGCATATGCAGGTTCTGCTGTGGGACCTGAAGTTCCAGTGGACTCAGCATCAGGGAAACCTGGCCGACTACATCCAGATCTCGGAGGGCACTGCACAAGACTTGCGGTGGTGGCTCATGGACCAGCATCGGGTCAGCGGCAGATCCCTCTCCCTTCCCCAACCGGAGCACACAGTGGTGACGGATGCGTCCCTCCGGGGATGGGGCGGCCACATGGGAGAGGCGGAGATCAGAGGCCTCTGGTCTCCGGAAGAGTCTCTGTATCAATCTTTTGGAGCTCAGGGCGATCCTACTTGCACTGAAAGCATTCCTTCCCTCTGTCAAGGGGAGGGTAGTGCAGGTGTTCACAAACAAAACCACCGCCATGGGGTATTGCAACAAACAAGGCCTGCGCCTCTGGATGGCTGGAACGTCAAGGCATTTCTTTGACTGTTCAACACCTGGCTGGTTCTTTCAGCGCCAGGGCAGACAAACTCAGCCGCTGATGCCTGATGGATCACGAATGGCATCTTCACTCGGAAGTGGCACAAGGTCTCTTTCAGCAGTGGGGATAACCTTGGTTAGATCTATTCGCCACCAAAGAGAACGCGCAATGTCAGCAGTTCTGCGTGTTGGAGTTTCCAAGACGGCACTTGCTCAGAGACGCTTTTTGTCGCGAGTGGACTTGTACACCTTTCCGCCTATACCACTTCTGCCCAGAGTGCTGAAGAAGATCAGATGCGACCGGGCCCAAGTCATTCTTGTGGCACCGGACTGGGCTCGAAGAGTTTGGTATTCCGAGCCACTCAGTTTGAGCCTGGATCCCCCAATCCGACTGCCTCTTCAAGAGGATTTTCTGTCGCAGCAACAGGGGACGGTCCTCCACCCGAACCTGTCCAGCCTCCACCTCCTTGCGTGAAGATTCAGCGGCGACAGTTGATTCCATTTGACTTGCCTCCTGAGGTCTGTAATGTGATTCTGGCAGCTAGGCATCCCTCGACTAAATCTGTGTACGCTGGTTGGTGGAACAAGTTTGTGGCATGGTGCACAGCGAAAGCTGTAGATCCCCTTTCTGCCTCTCTTTCTGAGGTCCTATTGTTCCCTCTCTCTTTGGCCCAGCAGGGCTCTGGTCTGGGCACTATCAAGGGCTACCTTTCGGCTCTTTCAGCCTTTCTCAGGCTGCCTGATCAGCCCTCTCTTTTCAAGTCCCCTGTTGTCAATAGATTTATCAAAGGCATTACTCACCTTTTCCCACCTATTCCTTTTGTGATGCCTCAGTGGGACTTGAACCTGGTTCTCACATACTTAATGTGCGCTCCCTTTGAGCCTCTTCATAACTGTCCTTTGCGGTTATTAACTTTGAAAACCGTCTTCCTGGTGGCCATCACCTCCGCTAGGCATGTGAACGGGCACCAGGCTCTTTCATGTAAACCTCCTTTCCTGGCGATTTATCCGGACAAGGTTGTTCTTCGAACACGTCCCTCCTTTCTGCCGAAAATAGTCACTGCCTTTCATCTCGCGCAAACCGTCACTCTGTCCACTTTCTTTCCACCTCAGCACCCTTCAAGAGAGGAAGAGAGGCTTCACAGTCTGGACCCAAAACGTGCGCTTTCATTCTATCTGAACCGCACCCAACAGTTCCTTGTTTATGACCAGCTCTTTGTTGACTACGTGGGCGCCAAGAAAGGCCGAGCTGTGCACAAGTGGACTATCTCCCGATGGGTTGTCTTGTGCATTAAAGCTGTTACTCTCTGGCTAAAAAGGAACCTCCGGTAGGGCTGCGCGCCCATTCTACCAGGGCCACAGCAGCTACTACAGCATTGGGACGCGGTGTCCCCCTGCAAGATATCTGTAAGGCAGCCACGTGGGCCTCGCTGCATACTTTCACTAAGGACTATTGCCTTGACAGTCAAGTCCGGAGAGATGGCGTCTTTGGCCGGTCGGTTCTCCGTGACCCTCTGGTGCGATTTCACGTCGCAGACCCTCCACCGGGGTTGGTATTTCTTGGGTATGTATTCTAAGGTACGGAATCTATCACTAACGTGTCTCTTTCAGATGCACAAGTTACTTACTTGTGTAACGATATATCTGTAAGAGACATTAGTTAGTGATAGATTCCTTACCGCCCGCCCATCCTCCCCATTGTGCGAACTGTTCTCTAGGGTTCAGGTCATCCCTTTCAGAGCCCTAGTTCTATTGCACCAGTAGTCGGTGTCTGGCATGGCTCTGCGTTCCTGGCGCGGAAAGACGTGTACAGAACTGACGTCAGCGCGCGTGGGCGCATCTAAGTAGCTCCCATGACATCATCTCGGCTAATACGACTCCAGCGACATACGCGGAGCCGCACGACGACGCCTACCGACGCGCAGGGGTACTGCTGGTGAAAACGTTCTGGATCCAGTCTGACGCCTGGGGATATTCTAAGGTAAGGAATCTATCACTAACTAATGTCTCTTACAGATATATTGTTACACAAGTAAGTAACTTGTGCATCTGAAAGAAACACGTTAGTTAGATTCCTAACCTTAGAATATCCCCAGGCGTCAGACTGGATCCGGAAGATTTTTCGTCAGCAATACCCCTTGCGCGTCGCTAGGCGTCGTCTGCGGCTCCGCGTCCGTCGACTGCGTCGTGCGCCGGCATGACGTCGTCGGAGTACTTAGACGCCGCCCTCGCGCGCTGACGTCAGTTCTTCTTTTTTCCGCGCCAGTAAGCACAGATCCGGGAGAGCTACCCCTTTAGTCACTTTTTGACTAACTTTATCGATCCTTTTTGATCTTGTCTCGACTTTGGTGCCGGTAGGATGCCTGGTTTTAAAGCCTGTGCTGACTGTAGCCGCTTGATGTCGGTTACGGACCATCACCGCCGGTGCCTTTACTGCTTGGGCCTCGACCACGACGCGGAGTCGTGTTCGGACTGCAAGGCCCTGACCTCGAAGGCTAGACGGGAGCGGTCCCGTAAGCTTCTCGAGATTCACCACTCGGCTCCGCGAGCCTCTCGATCCCGGTCCAGGAGGAGGTCCAAGGATCGGTCGCGGAACCGCAGCCGACGTCATCATCGGTCGTCGGGATCCAAGTCTTCGGGTAAGTCGAAGCACTCCAAGAAGTCCAAGAGGCGACACCGCTCTTCGGACTCCCCTCGCCGGTCGCGCGACTCGCCGAGGGTCAGGGTGGTTCCACCCACGCGGCTCCGGCGGAGCCGCAGGTGCCGCGCAAGTCCCCATACCACCGGTCCCTGGGACTGACGCGACGCCGGCGGAAGTCAGTGCCTTCCTCTCGGCCATGAGGAGCCTGGCTCCGCCGTCGACGCCCGCTGGCGCGCCTTCGGGCCCCGCGGACCCGACTGGGCTGCCTTGCCTGCCGACGGCTCCGGCCCCGGCGCCGTTGACGGCTCCGGCCTCGACGCCGCAAGCACCCGAGGGACCCGTTCCCGAGTCCCCACCGGTCGACCTCGTCACGCCGACTCCGCTCGACGTCGAGCCCCAGTTCAGCCCCGCTCCGGGCCCGGCGCCGATACGGCGTCGATGGACGCCGCGTTCGGCGCCGCTGGAGACACCTTTTGTCTATCGCCCGGCTCCGATCCTTCCTCCTGTATACCAGGAATCGGATGATGGGGACAACTGGGAGGGATCCGAGGATCCTATGGCCGCTCAGGCTCAAATGTCACAGGACTGGGCAGATGAACTGGGGGAGGCCAGTGGCCTGGATACCTCTCCGGACACTGGATTCGTCTCTCCTCCGACTGTGGCTTCGGAGGAGGGTGCTGCTTTCTCCGTGGTGCTGCGCAAGGCGGCCGCAGCCTTTGGGCTCGAGTTGCCTGCCGTGGCTGTGAGGACTAACGTCCTCACTGAGGTGCTTCAGTCTGCGGCAAGCTCCACTGAGCCTCTGCTGCAATTCAATGAGGCCCTCATTGACGTTCTGCAGGGCACCTGGTCCAAGCCCTCCACAGTTCCTCCTGTGGACAGGAACGTCGCCAGGCGCCACCGCCCTGCTCCGGGCGACCCCAGTTTTCTGTCCCAACACCCTACCCCCGAAAGCCTGGTTATCCAGGCCTCTACCTCCCAATCCTCCTTCCCGACCGCTCCGCCGGACCGGGATTCCAAGAGACTGGAACAGTTTGGCAAGAAGCTGTTCTCCTCCCTTAGTTTGGGCCTGCGGTCTTTGAACACCGCCTGTCTCTTGGACCGTTATTCGCACTCTCTGTGGGATGCGGTGGAGGACGTGCTGCCCCTGTGTCCGGAGGAGGTCCAGACACGACTTACCCAGGCTCTGGCCGATGGGAGGGATGCAGCGCGACATGCTATCCGATGTGGGCTTGACACTACGGACTCGCTGGGTAGGGCAATTTCTACCACGGTGGCGCTTTGACGTCACGCCTGGCTGCGGTCCACGTCATTTTCGGGCGATGTCCAGAGCACTCTCATGGACATGCCCTTTGATGGCACTCGCCTTTTTGGCGAGAAAGCGGACAGTGCGATGAATCGCTTTAAGGACTCCCGGGCTACGGCCAAGTCCTTGGGCCTCTCTGCCCCGCGGTCGCAAACTTCCACCTTTCGCCCCTTTCGTGGCCAAGGAAGGGGTGCCTCCTCACGTACGCCCAGCCACCAGCCGCAGAACCAACCTGCTCGCGGTCGCGGTTTCCGCCGAGGCGGTTCTGGAGGACGACGCGGTCAGCCCACATCCACCCCGGCAGCATCCGCCTCAAAGCCTTCCTAGTCCGAGCTTTCAGGCCCATTCCACGCCAGTGGGCGGCAGAGTTCGCCATCACCTGCTCCACTGGCGGTCCATCACATCGGACAGGTGGGTGCTGCAAATCGTCCGAAGGGGCTACTCCCTCCCCTTCGAGACGACCCCTCCAGCCATGCCACCGCAGCACCACCGTATCTCGGGGGATCATTTGAATCTTCTCCACGAGGAAGTTTCGGCCCTCTTGGCCAAGGGGGCCGTCGAGCGCGTTCCGAGCCCAGAAGTAGGTCGTGGTTGTTATTCCCACTACTTTCTGGTTCCCAAGAAGGGCAAAGGGGGCCTACGCCCTATCTTGGACCTCCGGAACGTCAATGCCTTCCTCCGGAAGGAAAGGTTCAAGATGTTGACTTTGGCTCAGGTTCTAGCTGCCCTAGACCCTGGAGACTGGATGGTAGCGTTGGACTTGCAGGACGCATATTTCCACATCCCCGTCCTGCCGGCCCACCGGCGTTACCTGCGGTTCACGGTGGGCCCAGAGCACTTTCAGTTTACCGTGCTCCCCTTCGGCCTCACCAGTGCCCCTCGGGTGTTCACGAAAGTGATGGCGGTGGTCGCAGCTCATCTGCGCAGATCAGGGGTTCCAGTCTTCCCCTATCTCGACGACTGGTTGTTGAAGGCGGGCTCGCCCCAGTCAGTCATCTCCCACCTCCAGACTACGGCGGATCTCCTGCATTTGCTAGGGTTTTCCATCAACGTGCCGAAGTCACACCTGAGCCCCTCTCAGAAGCTCCTCTTCATCGGAGCAGTTCTCGATTCGGCGCAGTTCCGGGTCTATCCACCGGAACAGCGGGTCCGGGATATTCAGGCCCTGATTCCCATCTTTCGGCCTCTATCCTGGGTTTCGGTCAGGCTAGTGTTGCGGCTTCTGGGGCTGATGGCCTCCTGCATCCTACTAGTGCATCACGCCAGACGGCGCATGTGGGCTCTGCAGTGGGACCTGAAGTTTCAGTGGGCCCAGCATCACGGCAACCTGTCCGACCATGTCTTGATCTCGGAGGGCACTGCACAGCAGTTGCAGTGGTGGCTCACGGACCGCGATTGGGTTATGGGCAGAAGCCTCTCCCTTCCCCAACCGGAGCATGTCGTAGTGACGGATGCGTCCCTCCTGGGATGGGGTGGCCATATGGGAGAGGCGGAGATCAGAGGCCTCTGGTCTCCGGCGGAGTCTCGTCTCCACATCAACCTGTTGGAGTTGAGAGCGATCCGGCTTGCACTGAAAGCCTTCCTTCCCTCTGTCAGGGGAAGTGTCGTGCAGGTGTTCACGGACAACACCACCGCCATGTGGTATTGCAACAAACAGGGCGGGGTGGGGTCGTAGACCCTTTGTCAGGAGGCTCTGCGCCTCTGGACGTGGCTGGAACACCAGGGCGTCACCCTAGTGGTTGAACATCTGGCGGGCTCTCTGAACCCCAGAGCAGACGAACTCAGCCGCCGGTGCATGATGGATCACGAATGGCGTCTGAACTCCGAAGTGGAGCAAGGTCTCTTTCAGCAGTGGGGAGAGCCTTGGTTAGATCTATTCGCCACCGAAGAGAACGCGCAATGTCAGCAGTTCTGCGTGTTGGAATTTCCAAGGCGGCACTCGCTCGGCGACGCTTTTCGTCACGAGTGGAGTTGCGGTCTGTTGTACGCCTTTACGCCTATACCACTTCTGCCCAGAGTGCTGAAGAAGATCAGGCACAACTGGGCCCAAGTCATCTTGGTGGCTCCGGATTGGGCACGAAGGTACTGGTATCCCGAGCTACTCAGTATGTTGACCGATCCTCCGATACGTCTGCCCCTTCGGGAGGATCTTCTGTCGCAGCAGCAGGGGACTGTCCTCCACCCGAATCTGTCCAGCCTCCACCTCCATGCGTGGAGATTGAGCGGCGGCAGTTGATGCCATTTGACTTGCCTCCTGAAGTCTGTGATATCATTCTGGCAGCCAGGCGTCCCTCCACAAAGACGGTATACGCCTGCCGGTGGAACAAATTTGTGGCATGGTGCACAGCAAAGGCTGTGGATCCCCTTTCCGCCCCTCTTTCTGAGGTTCTCCTCTTTCTTCTTTCTTTGGCCCGGCAGGGCTCTGCCCTGGGCACCCTGAAAGGTTATCTTGCTGCCATCTCTGCCTTCTTGCGTCTTCCTGATCAGCCTTCTCTTTTCAAGTCCCCTGTAGTTACACGCTTTCTAAAAGGCATTACTCACACGTTCCCTCCTGTCCCTTTTGTAATGCCTCAGTGGGACTTGAATCTTGTTCTCACATTTCTAATGTGTGCTCCCTTTGAGCCTCTTCATAATTGTCCTCTTCGTCTGCTGACGCTTAAGACTGCTTTTCTGGTAGCCATCACCTCGGCTAGACGGGTGAGTGAGCTCCAGGCTTTATCATCAAAGCCTCCTTTTCTCTCTGTTCATCCGGACAAGGTTGTCCTTCGGCCTCGTCCCTCCTTTCTTCCGAAAGTGGTGACTCCATTTCATCTTGGGCAGTCTGTCACCTTGCCCACCTTCTTTCCGCCTCCGCTTCCTTCCAAAGAGGAAGAGAGGCTCCACCGTCTGGACCCAAAACGTGCGCTCTCTTTTTATCTGGACCGCATAAAGCAGTTCCGGGTGGACGACAAACTTTTCGTTGGATACGTGGGTGCTAAGAAGGGGAAAGCTGTGCACAAACGGACCATCTTTCGGTGGGTCGTTTTGTGCATCAAAATTTGTTATTCCTTGGCAAAAAAGGACCCTCCTGTTGGGCTGCGCGCCCATTCTACTCGGGCCACAGCGGCTACTACTGCTTTGGGACGGGGTGTCCCTTTGCAGGACATCTGTCAGGCGGCGACGTGGGCTTCGCTACACACGTTTGCCAGGCATTATTGCCTTGACAGCCAAGTCCGGAGGGATGGCTTCTTTGGCCGTTCTGTCCTCCAGGACTTTCTGGTGTGATCTTGGTTCGCAGACCCACCACCGGGGATGGTATTGCTTGGGTATCTATTCTAAGGTGAGGAATCTAACTAACGTGTTTCTTTCAGATGAACAAGTTACTTACCTTCGGTAACGATGTATCTGTAAGAAACATTAGTTAGTTAGATTCCTCACCGACCCACCCATCCTCCCCGTTCTGCGAACTGACATCTAGGGTTAAGGTTATCCTTTTCAGGCCCCTAGATTTTATTTTTGGCACCAGTGTCGGTCTTTGCATGGCTCTGCGTTCCTGGCGCGGAAAGCTATGTACAAGAACTGACGTCAGCGCGCGAGGGCGGCGTCTAAGTACTCCGACGTCATTCCGGCGCACGACGCCGACGACGGACGCGGAGCCGCAGACGACGCCTAGCGACGCGCAAGGGGTATTGCTGACGATAAATCTTCCGGATCCAGTCTGACGCCTGGGGATATTCTAAGGTGAGGAATCTAACTAACTAATGTTTCTTAAAGATACATCGTTACCGAAGGTAAGTAACTTGTTCTTTATGCATCTATTTATATATGTGTCTATATTGCAAGTCATTCTATGCAGGCTTTCTTAAGAGGGTGTTTGTTTATGCTTACGTCACAGTGCCTTTCCTTGTGTCCTAGTGGGACCATCACTTGGGCGTTGCATATGTACCTGCTAACCCTTCCTCCTCTGTGGTTTCTACATTAGACTCAGAGTGCTCACTTCTCTCTAGAAGTGTTTTCTCTGCCACGACTGGTCTATGCCAATACTTGTCATTGTTTTGCAATGCTTCGCTTGAAGCATTGATCAGCACTCTTTGCATCGTGGATGTGTTCTGAGATTCCCCCCTCTTCCCTGCACTTCTTATAGCAGGTTTAGCTCACATGCTTGTTTCTACAGGAAGGAGCTCTGGCTCCGTGACATTGGCTGTTGTCCTTGGCCTTCAGCCCTGTCCACTAATGGCCCAGATACCATTGGTGGAGCTATGCAGTATTATGCTTATATGAAGTGTTCTTTTCCTACACTTCTCAATTCCACTGTCATGGCTTTCGTTTCCCCATTCTTTTACATGATTTACGTATTTCAGTTCTGTATGGGTTTTCCACAGCCCCTATGGTGGGTGGGACGTCCCCTTTTCTCACCTACATTCCTGAACAGCCCTGTCCCTCTTTATTACAGACTGGGTATTTCTGTTCAGGGATCTTTAGTGGTATCTGTTCGCAGACCCTCCTTCGGGGATGGCATTGCTTAGATATCTAAGTAAAAAGTAAGGAATCTGCGGCTAGATAGCTCTATCAGATCAATAAGTTACTTACCTTCTGTGATGCCTTATCTGGTAGAGACAGGATCTAGCTGCAGATTCCTTACCAACCCTTCCATCCTCCCCATTCTGTGAACTGGTTGTTCCTTTTTACAAGATACCTTTCTGGGCATTCTATGCCTTTCATTAGGATGCCGTAATTGTTTTGAAAAAAAAGATCTCTCATTTTGGGCACACTGTTTCCATAGGTTGTTTCTATAAGTGGCTGTATGTTTTTGGTGCTGAAAATTGTCATGGAAGAAATTGACATCAGAGTGTCAGGGGAGGGCTAATATAGACTCTGCCGACTTCACATCTGGTGGACGACGTCGCTACTGAGTCACTGAACGCCCTCTACCGACTCACAGAGGTACTGCTATAAAAAAAAATATATATATATTCCAAATCCAGTCTGGCGTCTGGAGAATCTGCGGCTTTTTCCTCTCTCTACCTGATAAGTGAAGGAGCATTAAAGATGGCTTTAAAGCTTGTTTTTTTCCTTGTTCCATTGATTCTGTGTTCAGAGACTGAGTTCAAAAGTCAGTTTACACCTACAATTACTTGTATTTTCTGACTGAAAGTTTGAGAATGTTGTAAAGTGAACTGTCTGACAAACGTGCTGTACAAAAAGTGTGAAATGAAAGGCTGTAGGATGTCATGTTGTATTCCAACACATTTAAATAGCTCAAAAGTGAACTGTACAAGCATTTCAAGAGAAATTGCAGTTGTTATGAAGACCCTTGTTTTGTCGTTCTGTGTGATGAAAAAATATTTTAATAGGATGAAAACAAACCAGAACACTACTTGTGCAATAATAAATATGTTTGCTGAAACCCAATTTCCACAGATTATTTATACACTATATTGTTTATTAAGTAAAACTGCAAGTTAGTGGGAATGTTTTTGGCCATTTCAGTGGAAAATGTGCTGTCTGTTCATGATAGTGCACTACCACCTCATTCTTAAGTAATATATTTGTTCAAAGTGAGTTTTCAAAGATGAATTGAGACACATTCCTGCCCTTGCCCTGATGGCAATGCTATTAGTGAACTTGGAAGCAAGTCAGGGGTCACGTGTAATCTACAAGTGGACTAGACTCCTATTATGCATGAGGCAAACGCTTAGTCTATTAAATCAAACCAAATAGGGTTTTTTGTATGGCAGGAAAGCTGAACTCACATATTGGAAGGTAAGGTTCTCTTATGTGCTAATGGAGAAACAGGTGGCTCTGCAAAATAAAATATTTGCCTAGAATGACATAATGAGACCAGTTTATGGGGCAAGTATTTTACAGTTAGGTCAAGTAGATTGTTCAAGTTACTAGATATGAAGGTCGAGTAACATTTTTTATGATTTTTCGATGCCTACAGCACTCCACTCTACGCCTCTGCACTCCACACCACTTACCCCACTCCACTCTAATGTATCCCAATCTAACCCAATTCACTTAGCTACAGTCTACCTCAATATACTCCACTTAAGTCTACCCCACTCAATCCACCCAATCCATCCCAACCTGCTTCAATCTGCCCTACATCAGGCTGCCCTACTGCAGTCTACCCTAATCCACTCCAGGCTACTCCACTCTACCCCACTCCACTTAATCTAACCTAATCAACCCCACCCCACTTCAATCTACCCCACTCCACCCCAATCTACTGCACTCCACTCAAATATACCCCACACTGTTCCAGTCTAACCCACTCCATTCTACCCCAACCCACCCAACTCCAATGTACCCCAATCCAACCCACTCAAATTTGTCCAATTCCACTCCAATCTACCCCAGTCTAATTTAGCTCACTCCATTCCAATTTACCCCACTTCACTCAAACTCTACTGCAATCTATTAAACTGCTCTCCACTCTAAACCGCTCGACTCTGCCACAATCTACCCTATTCCATTCTACCCTACTCGAATCCACCTAACCTATCCTACCCAACTCCACTCCAATCTACCACACTCCTCAAATCTACCCCACTCCAGTCTAACCCAGTCCACCCCAACCCACCCCACTCACTCCAATCTAGCCCAGCCCATTCCACCCCAATCTTCCCCTCTGCACTGTACACCACCCCAATCTACCCCACTCCAATCTGCCACTATCTACTCCACTCTATCCCATTCCTCCCCACTGCATTCCACCCCACCCCATACCAACCAATTTACCCCACTTCAATCTATTCCACTCCATTCCAGCCTACCCTACTCTAATCTTCCAAGTCGTCCCCACTCCACTATAACTTACCCCACTACACTTCATTTCACTGTACTCCACTCCAATCTACCACACTCCTCAAATCTACCCCACTCCAGTCGAACCCATTCCACCCCAACCCACCCCACTCACTCCAATCTAGCCCAGCCCATTCCACCCCAATATTCCCCTCTGCACTGTACACCACCCCAATCTACCCCACTCCAATCTGCCACTATCTACTCCACTCTATCCCATTCCTCCCCACTGCATTCCACCCCACCCCATACCAACCAATTTACCCCACTCCAATCTATTCCACTCCATTCCAGCCTACCCTACTCTAATCTTCCAAGTCGTCCCCACTCCACTATAACCCACCCCACTACACTTCACTGTACTCCACTCCAATCTACCACACTCCTCAAATCTACCCCACTCCAGTCGAACCCATTCCACCCCACTCACTCCAATCTAGCCCAGCCCATTCCACCCCAATCTTCCCCTCTGCACTCTACACCACCCCAATCTACCCCACTCCAATCTGCCACTATCTACTCCACTCTATCCCATTCCTCCCCACTGCATTCCACCCCACCCCATACCAACCAATTTACCCCACTCCAATCTATTCCACTCCATTCCAGCCTACCCTACTCTAATCTTCCAAGTCTTCCCAACTCCACTATAACCTACCCCACTACACTTCACTTCACTGTACTCCACTCCACTCTTCCCCAAATCTTCTCACTCCACTCCAATCTTGACTCCACTCCAATCTACTCAATCCACTCTGCAGGAAATTAGGATCTTTCTGGCATATATACCCCCACTTTATACCTGGTATCAGTGTGTTTTGACTGTAGTTTACTGGGATCCTGCTAACCAGGACTGAGGTGGCAGTGCTCTCTCCTCTAAATTTGATGGTGAGTACTTTGCTCACCTCACATTTGGCATACTGGGGTACCACTGTAAATCCTTAGTATATGGTACTGAGTTACCCAGGGCATTTGTACAGCAGGGGTCTCCCATGGGCTGCAGCATGTATTCTGCCACCCATTGGATTCCATGCAAACTGTGTCTGCAGAGCTGCTATCGCAGCCTGTGTGAAATGGTGCATGCACCTTTCACTTTAGATATAAGGGTTCCCTTATATCCCAGTCACTGCACTTTAAACCTATAAGTCACTCCTAAGGTAGGCCCTTAGTCCAAGGGCAGGGTGACCCCTACAAACCATGGACTTACTTCTCTGGGCTTTGTAAGCGTGGGCAGCCATTTTGAGTTATGTAGTAAACACTGGCAAGTAGAGATGTCTAACTACATAATGGCTACCCCGAACCTGGTCATGTTTGGTATTAAACAGGTTGGAATCATGCAACTACACTGATTCCAGTGTTAGTTGCATGATACCATGTACTGGGGGGGCTTCTTAAACGACCCCCTATGACTATCTATGTAGCCTTACAGGATCTGCTTGCCAGCTGGTGCCACTGCCTGCCTCAGACACTGTTCTGCCCCTCTGCTGATGAGCCTAACTCGGTCAGGGGAAGCCCAACAAAGGATTTCCTACAAAGGAGAGGTATGACCAACCCTCCTTTAGAATTAAGTAGGGTGTGGTGCTCCTGAGCACCAACAGACTGCATTAAAGGGAACGTTTGGTGCCCTCCTTGCATAAACCAGTTTTCCCAGTTCAGGAGCCCTTGGCTTCCTCTCTAATGTGAAACTACCCAAAGGTCGGGTGAGTGCCCACCCTCCTGTCCAGTTTCTCCCTAGGGAGGTGCCCAGAGCTCCTCCAGGCGGCCACTTGATTCTATGATTTTGAATTTTGGCCCCTGGGAGCATCGGACTAGTTAGGCCAGCTGAGTAGTGTCCCTGCTCCCTCTTCCCCAACAGGTGGGTCACCGCAGAAGACGTCGTTCCCCTTTTAGGGTTACTTAAGGTTTTGTCTGAGGGTGGGTCTTTAGATTCGTCCTGGACTTCGTCAAAATTGGTCAAGACCTGTCCAAAGACTTTTCTGCTAATGGACACTGGAACACTGCTGCTGGTTCGAGCTAGGACCAAAGACAAGACTGCTCTTGGTGGGAAGATTCCTGCTACAACATCATCTCCACACGCTTTCGAGTTTCTACAACTCCGTGGCCGTGCTTCCTCCGAGTCAGCAAGGACTTTGCATGCATACAAGCAGGAAAAGAATGTGCCTTGGAGTGAAGGAGTCACTTCCCTGCATCCGCAGGCACCTCTACATCGACGACTGGTTTGCTGATCCTGTTGTCCCACTGACATCTCCTGGCTCTGCAACACAGGTGTTGGTTTCTTTGCTCCCCAGAGACCTGACCAGTCTTCCCTGCAACTTGGGTGACTGTAACCCCTCTCCAGCCGACCTGAACCACCTCCCTGTGCACTGCGTCTCTCTGCCATTTCCAAGGCTTGTTGGCTCTCTTCATGTACGATCTTCAAGTGCCAAGTAGCCCAGCCTCCAGCAACACACAGCTCCAAGAACGACGTCCTGCCTGCATCCTCTGTATCGTAGGCCTCCATCTTCCGTGGGCTTCTGAGGCTTCCTTGCGACTCCCTGTGCCTGCTGCCAAATGCTCCTTGAGGGGGTTCCAACGATTCCTGCTGGCTCTCGCTCGTGCTGAGGGCCAGCCCTTACTTACACTCGCTTCATTAGTACCACAGACCTTGCTGGTCTGCATCCAAGCATTTTTTCTCTTGACCGGACTGTTGTAGTTGCCAGGGCTTGTTGGTGGTCCTGAGGGCCGCTGATATTCCTGCACTCTTCATCCTTCGATGGACAGCTCGTGGACGGCTCTTGTGCTCCTGCATTGTCGCCTGGGCTCCACAGCTGCTTCATCAAGTCCTTCGTGAATGCTACAGCAAGTACCTCCAGCAAGGGGTGGCATGGTGCTCCTGCTCCTCCTGGACACCTTTGGGTGGTTTGGACTCTGTCCCCTCTGCTTCCAGCTACTTCTCATCCAGAATCCACGCTTGGGTTTCACTGTCCTGGTCTCGGGTTGCTGCAGCCACTCGACTTCCAAGATCCTCTATTGGCTTTAACAGGCGGTTCCAACACCACTTCACCCCTATGCACCTGGGCTCCCTGGTGTAGTTATCGTGGGTCCTTAGGTATCCATGGGTGGGGTGGCTCTCCAACCTTCCCTGAACTAATTAGTGTCTTGGGGGTCTTAGACCCTCTTTTTGCTCCTACGGGCGGGTCTGACACCACTTCACACCTATGCACCTGGTTTCCCTGGTGTAGGTATCCTGGTTCCCAAGGTATCCACCGGTGGGGTGGCTCTCCAACCTCCCTTGATCCAATTGCTGTCTTCAGGGTGCTTTGGGAAGGGTCCTGATACAAGAAAATACCAACTGCGACTTACCTGTGTTATCCTATGGACATTTGATCTGGTGTAACCACTCTGCACCCGGGCGCCTTGTGATCCCTAGCTATTCCCCGTTGGTGGTTCCTTGCTTCCCCTGGGTTTCTCCATCCTTGGGTGGTAGTCTCGTTTTGGTACTCATCTCTTATACCACTTTCTTAGTATATGGTTTCTCCCCCCCTCAAAAGGCCCATGTGTTTTTCTATGCTACTTATCTGATTTTGAAGAATTTCTTGTGTGTAGTTGATATCTTCGGGTGGGAGATATGCCGGGTTAGTTCCTAGTGTTGCATATTAAATACTACAGTATTTTTATTATCACTGGTGTGGTTCTTTCTTGTGTGGAAGCTTGCTGACTATTTGGTAAATATACCCGCTTTACACCCTCCACGCCAATATATCCCGCTGTGCTCTACCCCACTCCAATGCACCCACTCCGTTCCATGCAATCTACCCCACTCCACTCGACCCCATTCTTCTACACTCCAATCCACTCTACCCAATCTACCCACTCCATTTCACTCAAATCTACCACACGCAACTCAAATCTGCCCCACTCCAGTTCATTCTAACCCACTCCACCACTCTCCAATCTACCCCACCTCACCCTACTCCAAACTACCCTAATCCATTCTACCCCACTTATTACAATCCACCTAGTCTACCCCACTCCACTCTACCCCAATCCACCCCACTCCACTCTTCTCCAATATACCCCACTCCTCTCTACCCCAATCTACCCTACCCCTGTGTACCCCACTTCAATCTGCCCCGCCCCACGCCACTAACCTTTAGCCATGCTGAACAGCAGCCACAATGGTGTACAATATGGCTGAAACACCTTGCCAAAGCCAATGGCTCTCAGATAGGCAAGACCTATTGACTTTGCCAATGCTTGTTAATACTAAGGTAGGCCAGAAGGCAGTTTGCAGTGTATTTAAAAAGTTGGACATTGTTGGGTTCTTCTGTACATTCTCTGGGCGACTGGAGGTTCCACGAGCCGAGAGAATGCATAGAAGATTACGGCAGGAGCGTTCTAGACCGTGAGGTTAGGCAGTTGGGGGGGCTCTTTGAAAGCGGTGCTTCCATGTCGATGTCATCCTGCTGACTTAAATAAACCTTAAATTACCTGGAGTCTGTGCCTTCTTACACTGGCGACGAGTTGCCAGTCAACAGGACTTCCACTCATGAAGAGGGTCACTGCATCCGGCCGTTCAAATGGAGCATCTTTCAAGTTTTCATGGCGGATCTGCAAGTCTCCATCGACCTCTGTCGCCAAGGTAGCGGTGCAACCGAAAGAACCATCATAAGTTACTGTGTCCAACTTCCTTTCCTTCAAGGATTTACTCTGGCGGCTGTTACTCGCGTGAGCCATCTCTGAGTACGATCTTAGTTACTGGCCATTTCACAACCACATCATCACACAAGCGTCTTTTGCATGCCTGCCATTTTCTTCCCAGCGGACTTTGGTGATCCACACACCAGCATCGTCCTACGTCACCACTCAAGCGTACAAAGCGTGGCGGCCTTCTTTGAATCCACAATTTCGTCGTGAAGTGCCCTTCTTGGTGATCTGCACACCGCTGTAAAACATGTATTTTCTTAAAACGTGTGCCAAATCTCCACCTTCACAAGTGCTGATTCCGGTGATATGCACACCAATTACTCAGTGACACGAACATTTCACATCGGCTATTTTGTTGCGGGCATTCTCTATGGTGACATGCACTCCAAGCATGAAAATAGTATAGCATCTCTGCGTGCACCTTTTGAAGTGACACGCACACTATATATTTAGTACGCTTATTCCTTATTGTTGAATATAGCTGCAGCTTGCATTTTCTTTATAGATTACTTGTAATTGTTTAACGTTTAACATTTATTGCACGGTCTGTACACTTTATCTTACAAGAACTATATCTTTATCGCCTCATACTATTGTGTCATGCATCAAGCAATTGCCCCATCAGCACCTTTTGTGCCCAACTCAGCCTCTCTAAAAATAGATTGGGAAAGATAGAAGGATGGGATTGAAGCATATCTGGAGGCCCTGGATGGAGAGTCATTGACATGCAAAAAGAACTATGCCATTCTCAGACACTGTTTAGGTTCAGAAGGTCTCAGCATTCTGAAACAAATCCCAAAAGAACTTATCATAGTCGATGGTGAAGGCAATGGTGTAGAAGATCAGTATGCCACAGCCATCAAAGCTCTGAACACTCGTTTCAAAGCTTGCAAAAACGTAATTTTAGAGAGACACCATTTTTACAAGAGGGTTCAATTGCAAGGAGAATTTGCTTCAAGTTACGTTGGCACTTTACAGCCTCTTTTGAATACAAAGCATTTGAAGAGGAAATGATAAAGGATCAACTAGTGGGAAAAACAAACAATAAGAAAGTTCAAGAAGCTCTTTTATCCAAACCTGACCTGACTTTGCAAAAGGTGCTGGACATTGCCACAAGAATAGAATAGAAAGTATTAGTTCATATATGGAACAGATGTCGTTATCGGATAGTAAAACTCCGAATGCTCTAGACGTTAAAAGCAAATATAAGAAAACAAAAGAATTCATAGAAAGGTCTGATAAAAGAGACTGTGACTATGCAACGAGGAAAAAACTGGAGTGCTACAGATGTGGCAGTACAAGTCATATAGCTCAAGCTGGATCGTGCTCTGCTGTTAGAATTTGTGCCAGATATTCAAAGAAAGGTCACTTCACAAAAGTTTGTAGATCCAGTGGGAGCGGTTCATCTAGGAAGGTGCATAACGTGGAATTGACAGCTGAAGGAGCCTCTTCATCTAGCGAGGAAGTTCAAATATTCACCATTTTGGAAATGGAATGTTTAGAAGGCATTTGGGGCGTTAATTCACAAGGAGTGAGAAGCTCACTGTGTTCCATAAGTGTGAATGGTATTAATATTAATGTCAAAGTGTTAGCTGACTCTGTGTCTCCTTTCACCCTGATAAGTGAGTCTGTCTGGAAGGAGTCATTTTCTAAGCAGGTGTTGAGACAGTCTGCTATACATCTAGTAAGTTATGGTGGGAAGGCCATCGATGTTGTCGATGAATTCAAAGATGATTTTTAATTCAGGTGGAGCAAGCCTAATGGTATCAGATATGTAGCAAAGGATGAAGCGTACTTCTTGGGTGGAAAGACCAAGGCAATCTAGATATCATACTAGTTTCTAATAACATTCATCAGGTAATGTTGAAGAAGGACTTTTTCCAAGAGCAAGCTGTCCAGGAAGAATCATGGGAGTTATTGTACCCAGATGTATTAAAATAAGTTAGGTCTGTTTAAAGGTTTTAAACATAAGATTAAACTAGTGGTAGGAGCTCATCCCGTGGTGCAGAAGGTCAGAAGAGAGCCTGTAGCGTTATAGTCAGATTTCAGAAAATAATTAGATAAATTGTGCTCATGTGACGTTAAAGAACCTATTGAGTCCTCTGACTGCGTGTCTCCTGTGGTTCTTGCCAAGAAGGCAAATGGTACCTTACGCATGTGTGTGGACTTACGCGATCTCAACAGGAATATATGGATAGACCAACATCCTCTACCAAATATTACACAAATGACATCCACCCTCAAGGTTTCCAAATGGTTCAGTTTATTGGATATGTCAACATTGTATCATCAGATCGAATTGCATGCAGAGTCTAGGCATCTTATTGCGTTCATTACTCCAGAGGGTCTTTTTCAATCTAAGGGCATTCCCTTTGGCCTTTTCTCTGCTTCAGCTGTCTTTCAGAGAGTTGTAGAGAGCATGTTCAACGGATTGCCTGTTGTAATTGCCTTTCAGGATGATGTATTGGTGTATGGGGAGGACCAGGATCAACACAACGAAAGGTTCTACCAAGTGTTGACCTTATTAAGACAAAAAGGTGTGACTCTGAGGGTGGACAAATGTAGGTTGAATGTGAGGGGCGGAGCTTGCCTGCCTCGAAAATGGCCGCGATTTAGCCTGGCTCCCCGGATCGCCACCAATAATCAAGCAAAATCCTGCTATAAATCCTCCCTGGGACACTCGCAAGAGAGGACAATAGTTTGCCGTTGATGAGGGCTTTCGGAGAAACTAAGCAGTCCTGAGATTGAAGCCATGAGGTGAGAGCCTCCAGCGGTAACGGCTGCGGCGACACCCGGGAGAGTGAGGCCTCCTCGCTACGCAGCAATTGCTCGCTTCCTGAGCTTGGGCAAAGGGAGTGCTTACGGTCCCCCATGAGCTGCGGCTCGAGGTGCGTAGGTGCCCCGCTACATTGGACCGAGTGGAAGCTTGCTGGGCCGTGGACTGAAAAGGGGGCTGTAGTGTGGTGGTTGCAGTGGAGGCCGGAGTCGGCAACTTGAGGCCCGCGGATGAGAGCAGCTGGCCAGTGGGCGCCCTCGCTTCCTGGGGACACGGCCTCTGGCCATACTTGAGGAACGGAGATCAGGCGACTGGTGAGATCGCATCAGCGTGGGGACCTGGCACATCAAGAGAGCCGTAATCAGTGATCTGATGAGGTGTGCGGCGTCCTCTGGGCCTGCGATTGAGGTCCTCAAAGCGGCCCCTCCTTGGATCGTTTAATTAGGCTCCTCCTTACTGAGGTTGCTACTCGTTGCCACCTGTTACCCTGCCTGCACCTCATGCTAACAATCCAATGTAAATGTATGGCATGCGTGTGCTGATGGTGGGGCCCTGAGGCGCGCTGTGTCTCCATTACAATGCTGCTTGCTGTCGGGAAGATCCTCTATTGACATAGGGCTGCCTTGGTACTTGCACGGCCTGGTGTGGCGAGTACTTTGATCTGAATTGCCATGAGTGAGGAGCTGACGCTGTAAACTGGAGGGTTGATCAGTTGGGCTGCCTCATAGCGCATAACACTGCTGGCAGGTTAATTGCATCTCCCCTGCGAAGATACTGTGTGGTGCCAACACAATAGCCTGGAAAGAGTGCCCTTGCTGTGACTTCCCCCGCTGCAGAATAGGTAAATCAGACAAGCACCAGTCAAAACTGCCATTCGAGCTCCGCATAACCCCAAGGTCTCGGGACCCCACGGTTGCCGAGCAGGATGCTGCATCCGATGACCAAGACACAACAGCAGACATAGACATGAAACAGGCTTTGCGTAATATCCAGCAAAGTCCTTCGACTCTCCAGAGCAGCGACTATCTGACATGGAGGATGTTGCACAGGCGGATGCTGAGACTGACAGAGAAAGAGATAAGATCCTGCTGAAGCTACAAGCCCAGGCAGAGGATCTCGAAGCAAGATTGAGACGGAACAATATCCGTATTTTGGGAGTGCTGGAGACATCCATCATTGGAAACATGGAACATATGGAGCAGCTACTAATCACACTTCTAGGTCAGGACACTTTCTCAGACACATTCCTTGTGGAGCGGGCGCATCAATCCCTAGCACCTCGCCCAGTCCCGGCTGCACCCTCTAGACCTATAATTGCAAGGTTGTTAAGCTACAGGGACTGGGATGCAGCTTTGCGAAGAACACAAGCACTAGGGACCCTCCAATATGAGGGCGCAGACATATTGCTATTCCTGGACTACACTATGCAAGTGCAGGAGGCGAGACGGCTCTTTATTCCTGCCAAAAAGAGATTACAAGAGCTGAACCTGGAATATAGTATACTATATCCGGCCAAACTTAGGGTCAGAATGGACGGTAAGGTACATTTCTTCACAGACCCCAAAGCAGACCTGCGTTTTCTTAAAGACATGGGCCAGTGTTCGAAGCACTGAGGTTCACTGACCACTTCCCAGGTACAGATGAAGAAGGTGAAGACTATAATAATATAATATCCACATTTGTAAAGCACGAACACTCACCCGTAAGGGTCTCTAGGCGCTGGGGGCCGTCGGGAAGATTAAGCAAGCTATTGCCCAGAGTCACATGGTGCTGGACTAATCTGGTACCGGCGCCGGGGATCGAACCGTGATCCCCAGATTCCAGAGTCAGTCGCCCTGACCGCGGCGCCACACCTCTTCCTAAGAGACTGAGAGACACTGAAATGGACTGTCATGGGCAACGACATGAACAATGCAGCGACTGCGCGTTTAGTACTCCGCCAACATCCCATGAGATTACTGGGCAGGGGGAATGGTAGACTACTAATGTGGATGGAGGATACAGTTCAGGTGTAGGTCTCCACTCCCCAGGTGTAGACTATCACTGTAAGTACTACTGGGCTGTTAATTATGTGTCAGACTCAATGTTCATAATTTTTCTGTATCACTGGGCGTAATATTAGGCCGAGATCACTGCATTAATTTCGCCGAATGACTGCATCGAAGTGACCCTCACAGCATTGTTTATTTAGGTGACAGCACTCGAGGGTGGAGATATGGTGGTGAGGGACTTCAGAAAAGATGGCAACATCTGCCCCCAAGTGTATCACACTATCGTGTTTGCTTTGTTCAGTGTTTTGTTTTGTTAAAGGGGTAATGGGGAGGGGGATGGGGTGCGCAATAGCCACGGAAGTAGTGGGTTTACGTGGCGTGGGAGGGAGGTTTATGTTGGTAGACAGGGCTGTATGCTGTTGGAGAAACGAGGTACGGCATTTCAGCTATAGGCAGGTTGTATGCACATGGTTCCATCTTTCATGGTTGACAGGCTCACACAATGATATCTGAGGGTGGGAAGGCTCAATCCTTACATCTCATGACTTAGAACGTTTGTGGTCTAAATGACAGCAGGAAAGTTCGAGAGTGCCAGCCTACTTAAAGAGACACTCGGTGGCTATTGCTATTATAAAGGAGACACACTTGGCAACGACATGTAGTGCCGAGGTCCACCGCAAATTACAAGGGCAGTGTTACTCCGCAGAATACACCTCACATGCCAGGGGAGTCGTGATCTGGGTGGACAAGAGAGCAGGGGTGGTAATGATTGGATTATCAAAAGATCCTCAGGGCAGGTTCGCGGTTGCTCTTTGCACTAAGGAGGACCTTAAATTCCTTGTGGTTGGTGTATACGGACCGAACCATGATGATCCTCATTTTTATCGCTCGTTAACCGCAAAGCTGGCACAGTGGGAGGGTATCCCGCAGGTGTGGGGAGGGGATTTTAATTGCATTCTTATTCCAGACATTGACAGATCTCAAGCCACACCCAGGTGTCCAGAGGGTGCAGTGGTAGCCTAAATGGACATTATGCACACTGGGGGCCTAATAGATATATGGAGTCATAGGGCACCCTTAGAGAGAGGTTATACACATTATTCCTCAGCCCATTACACTCACACTCGCATCAACTATTGGCTTTTTTCAGGGGTATTAAACACCAGGGTCACGGCCTGCACTCACCTCCCTAGGACATATTCTTATCATTCCCCAGTTCAGAATGCGATATAGTGCACCTAGGGTCCCGGCGTTCTCCTGGCGATTTCCTCCCTATTCTCTACTAGATATGGTTTTTAAAGCTGGGTTAATGACTGTCATAGAAGATTTCTTTGCAAACAATTTATGCTCTGTCCCGGCATTCGCTACGGTCTGGAAAACCTTTAAGGTGTATATGAGGGGAGTAGTTATTTCCACGCATGTGGGACTGTTGCGTTCTATTCGCGGTAGATTAGGTTATCTGGAAACAGAAATCGGCCACATAGAAAGGGAACTCTCTGGGATGGGCGGTACCCGGACCGCTGCAGATCTTAAGGAGAAACTAGTGGAATTTACGAATACTGCGAACGATGAACTAAAGCATATGGGGAAATGCGCCACAAGACGTTGTTAATGGGGAGCAAGAAAGAACTGGCGCCATGTTAGCTGGGATATTACGGCCCAAGAGAGAGAGAGAGAGAGAGAGAGAGAGAGATAGATAGATAAGATGGTAGGCATGATGGATAACAATGGACTTCCTCTGCACACCACTGAGGAAATAGCGGCCCACTTTTGCTCTTACTATTAATCATTATATACGTCACAAATACCGACCAGTAGCGTTGCCCTTGAGGAGTATTTGATATATATTAAAATACCATGGCTAGTGACCGAGCATAGAGAGCACTTGATGGCGCCTCTGAAAACAAATGAGATCAAAGACGCACTTCGTAATATGGCAGCAAGGAAGGCTCCCGGGGTAGGACGGCTCACGTTGGCCTTCTACAAAGAATTCCAAAATGTATTGATCCCCTACCTGCTTTATGAAGAGATGGCAGAATCAGGAATTATGTGTTATTGTCACAGTATTGATGGCTGGCAAGCAACCCAATCTTTGCGCCTCATATAGGCCCCTATCTCTATTAAATGTAGATGCCAAAATCTACGCGAAAATTTTAGCCAGTAGACTAGCCCCATTATTGCCAGGCATTATTTGCCCTGAGCAGGCTGGTTTTGTCCCTGGTCGCAATCTGTCACAGAACTTAAGGACATTATTTGGGGTGGTGCAGAGATTGAACCCAGATGTCAAGGCCTCATCAGTATTTCTCGATGCTGAGAAAGCTTTTGACTCTGTGGAGTTTGGATTTATGCTTGTAGTATTACGTAAAATAGGTGTGGGGGAGGTTTTTCTGCACCTTGTGTCAGTGTTATATACATCACCCACTGCCAGGGTCAGGATTGTTGATACTGTTTCAAAATCATTTAACATCACGCGAGACAGGGTTGCCCGTTGTCTCCCCTGCTGTATGCGATAATCGCTGAGCCATTGGCCTGTGCCATCCGTGAATATCATGCGCTTAGAGGATTGGGGTTCCTTGACTATACACTGAATATTGCGGCCTATGCGGACCACACTCTACTATACATTCATAACCCATAAAATAATCTGTCCCCCATACTGCGTGAGGTGGTCCAGTTTGGTGGGTATTCGGGTCACAAATTAACTGGGACAAGTCCATCATATTTCCGCTTACTCCAGCCACTACAGCACCGATCGTGGAGTTCCCATTGCAATGGACCACTGAGGCAGTGCGATATTTAGGTATAAAGATTCATACTGACCCGGCGGTAGTTATCTGGAAAAATTATGGGAGGGCTACACAAAAGCTGGTTGAGGATGTGGACAAATGGATCAGGCTCCCGCTATCGTTAATGAGGAGGGTTACCATAATAAAGATGGTGGTTCTCCCACAATTTCTCTTTTTATTCCAAAACATACCAATTCCATTACTGCGTACCCTGTTGAAACGATTGCGCACACAGCTAATTAGGCTGGCGTGGGTCGGGAAGCAACTCCGGATACGGTGGAATCCTCTCACATTGCCCTATGAAGTGGGGGGGGTTTGGGTGCTCCTGACCTGGATAAATACAACAGAGTGGCAAGCAGCACATTTGCTCATTATTGGGTTCATGGCACGCATTACACACCTTTCTTGTACTTGGAGAGCGGCGCGGCAGCTCCGCTCACACTACCCTAGACACTTTCCCAAACGGCTTCCAGGTGCCTACATATCTTTGATTCATTGGCTATTACTGCGCAGGTGTGGCAAACACTGTTGCACATGCAGGCAAGAGCGTTTCTATACTCGTCAGAGATGGCCCTGCATTGGTGTTTGTTTCCCATTGGGGCAGGATGCGGGAGCAAGGCGTGCATTACAGACTGTGGGCATCCGAAAAATGGGAGACTTCTTTAAAGGTGGGTCATTGGTCAACTGGGAGGCTTTACAACGCCAGGACATACAGCCGGCAGGCACAGCATTGTTTCGCTTCTTTAGGGCTAGGTATACCTGGCATGCTCTCCTGGGTGATAACATGTTGGAACCGCAGGCCATGGGGGCCCTCACCACTGTTATTAAAGTTAGCGACACCTTCAAGCTAATTTCTAGGTTCTATACCAGCATGCAGGAAACCCGTCGAGCTGAAGATCAGATTGGATTGGCAGCGGGATCTGGGTGCCCCATTAAGTGATAAAGAATAGCAATATTACTGCTCCCGTACCCGCTCTGTCTCCCTAAATGGTAGGCTTAGACTTTTCCACCTATAAGTTTTACATAGAGCTAACTGTACCCTAGAGCGGCCGTTCTGATATGGGTTATCAGAAAGCTCCCGTTGTCCCAAGATGTGGGGTGGGGCGAGCAGGCTTCTGGCACCTGGCTTGGCAGTGTCCTGGGATCCAATTATTCTGGAATACTGTGTTCCAAGAGTTAGGGACTATTATCTGTGCAGACTTAGAGCCGGATCCCAGGATGGCATTGCTTGGGTGGGATTTATCCGTGGGAAAAACACTGCGCCCTCTACTAGCTACTGGACTTCTTTTGGCAAAGTGTTGTGTGGCAATCTGCTGGGCAGGTGGCCCGGTGCCAACTTTACAAGAATGACATGCTGATATGTTGTATTGTAATTCGAACGCGGATGTATGTAACAAACTGCTCCTTCCCACGAGCCGGCCCAAAGGTTTTTGGGGTCCGTATCAAACATATCTCCTGAGTAAAACTGCAAGTACAGAGGTAGTTCCAAATGGCAATGCTACCATGACCTCATCTCAGGAGTCGCATGTGTAGGAGACTACGGTACATGGTGGCTGCAGTACAGCCTGGTAGATAGAGCTATTCAGAAATGTATCGACCTTGGATGGGTTTTCAGTCAGAGGAGGGTTTTGAGAGATAGTGCGTGGGTGCACGATTCCTTCCAGGTGTAATACATGTATAAAGTACACCCCTTGGATACCTGCTTTGTTAATTGTTGGATTGTAACGGGTCTTCTGCACTGTTATGCCCGCACGTGATACAACGGGTTTTGTTAAGTTGTTTGTATTATGTAATGCAATAAAATCAATAAAATAAATGTAGGTTGAATGTGCCCACTGTGGATTATTTAGGATATAGGTTATCATCAGAAGGGGTGCAACCCAAGACCAGTTTGGTTAAAGCAATTGAAGACTTTTGCACTCTTATTGACCAGGATCGGTTGAGATCTTTTATGGGGCTCATTGAATTCTATGCCCGGTGTGAGAAGTTGGCCTGGCATATGCTGTCCACTAGTTATAGTGGGCACCTTGCACCAGTCCAAACAACCCTTATTGATGATGGGTTTAAAGACAACCTTTATTGAAAGCTATCCTAGTGGTAGCTGTGGAGAGCAGCCTTCAGGCTAAGTCTTGAAGGAGTGTAAAGGAGCTTGGTTTACCAGATTAGAACCTCTTGAATTACTAAATGAAAGGAGAACCACACAAGGTATATATATAAAATATATGTTTTATTTCTAAACACCTACTAACCCCTTTATGAAGTTTGAGAGCAAGGCACACAATAATACAGTTCTAAAACGACAGTAAATAGCACAATATACAATGGGCCCTAGGCGCGGACCAAACCATATATTAGGAAAGTGGTATAAGAACCACGACTTGACTAGGCCCAAGGCCTAGAGCCTGTAGACTCGCTGGGACCCCAAGGAACCACCCAAGGTAGTGACACAGGGGACCCAGGGGGACGTGTGCAGTGTGAGAGCACAGCCGCAAGCTCAGTTAGCTTCTATGGGGAAAGTCGCGGTTGGAAATTTAAAGTTTAAGGACACTTAGGAGAGGACTTTGAGCAGACACCTTTAGACTTAGGGGGTTCTAGGGCCAGCACCCACAGGAGCACTGGAGTACTCAAGACACCCAGGGAAGCCGGGTGCATAGGTGTCAAATGGTGTCGGGTCGCGTCGTCGTTTTCAGTGGCGACCTGCTGCAAAGTGCTGCTGCCGGGAAGGAGAAGAATGTCCGTGTGATCCAAGCCTGGATCGAAGATCAGAAGAACCTGAAAGCAGAAGGGACAGAGTCTGGGTCACTTGCCAGTGACCAGGGGCACGATAGACGAATGCCCACCGATGTCGGGTGTTTCAGGTGCGAAGAGGCGAAGCTTGACTCTGCAGCCATGAGGACCGGGGGGCGTCGAGGACGACCAGGAGCTGTTTTCGAGTTGTCCCACGAAGGATGTCGAGTGCCGCGGGGTCGGTGCCCTGATTGGACCCAACAAGCCTTGGCAACAGCAACCCACACAGGAAGAGAAAAGATGCTTCGGTGCGGGTCATTGGGGTCTCCCCAAGTGATGGAGAGTCAGGGCACGTCTGGAGCAACCAGGTAAGCCCAATTAAAGTTAAAGTTGCCTTCACAGGGACCCACCAATCAAAGGACTAGGGATCTCGAAGGGACCTCGAGAGAAAACACAAAGGGCCAGCTCATGGAACACTCGTGGAGTGTAAGCGGGCAATCTTCGATGCAAATGCTGCTTGGGTCAGGGCTACAAGTAACCCAAAGCTCAGCTGCAGGAGTCACTGGAAAGCTGATGCTTCTGCAAATGGTTGCGGTGTCCAGGGGTTCGGGTTGCACGGTCTTCCACGAGGGATACATGCCTCGGAATTGCTGAGTGCACAGATCGACCTCAGAGACCACGGAAACCCACCTCCTGTGTTGCAAAATTCTTCGGAGTCCGGTGGGAGCTTTGGAGATGCAAACCGGACACATGCGTCTTTGGTGCCTGCCTTGCAGGGGAGTAACCCCTTTACTCCAAGGGAGATTCTTCAGTCATCTAGTTCAATGTAGATCGTCGAAGTTCCAGGATTCAGTATCAGAGTTTCGTCCAGGTGTAATCTAAAGTCCTGTAGCCAGGGGTTCCTTTCTTATACCCAAGGAAGGGGTTGGACATACTCTGGGGAACCCACCTATGGAAGGGTCAGGAAAGAAGGGTGGCTACACCCATTTCCTTTGTCCAGTTTCACGCCAGAGCAGGGGCTGGTAGCCCCTGCAACCGGTTTGGACTGGGCTATGCACAGGGACACCAAATGTGCCCCCAGTGCTGAACTTCAAAGCACTCTTGGAGTGCACCCACCCTGCCCTAATACACTAAAGCCTGTCTGGAAGGTGGTGACACCTCCCTGTGACAGGAAACCTATTGTCCAGGCCTCCCCTGCCGGAGTTTTGTCCAACAGCAGGAGGGCAGACTCGTGTCTGTGGCTGGCAGCATCCATTTTGTGATGCCAGGGCTCTGTTAGCTGCTACCGGGTATACCGGTGCTGTCATGTCTCTCCCTCTAGAAGGGTGGGATCATACTCCCACACCAGTTACTGGTGTGGGGGTATGATTCAAAGGTGTTTGACACCAAACACGACATGTTTCTGTGCAGCCATCCCAAAGTTAGCATTTACCGTTTGGTTATAATGCACTTCAGAGTATATGGTTTGGCTGCATCACAAACAACCCCGGAATTAAGGTTCCGAAGGCTGTAGAGGGGCTCTGCTCATGCATGGGCACCCTCTCACATAAAACCCAGCACCCTGCCTTCAGGATTAGTAAGGCCTGCCATAGGGGTGACTGATAGGTTTATATGTGCAGAGATATGGAGAGATATAGTGACCTATATCTCAGTAAGGGGTGAATGCACAACCTTACCCAGGCTGCAATAGCAGTCCTGTGGTGTCATTTTGGAAGGCTTCCCAGGGGTGACATAATACATGCTGCAGCCCTTGGTAGGCCTCTGGGGTACCTATGCCCTGGTTACATAGTATATCATATACTAGGGACTTATAAGGGTACCCCAGAATCCAATCTGGAGTGTACCTAAAGTACTGGTAATCAATTTAGAGAGGAAGCAGCTAGGCTTGGGTCCTGGTTAGCAGGGCCCCAGCCAGACTAAAGTCGAAAAACAGTGAAACATCAGCAAAAAGTGGGGGTAACTATAAGAAGCAGATCTTACTCTCCTACACCCGGTTTATTACCAATTGTGTGTCCAAGACTTATAACATCAGATGTCTCCTCAAGAAAAATGTCATGCTTTGTTGGAATGATGAGTGCACTAATGAATTTTAACTGATCAAACAGGAGGTAGCACATGCCATTCCTCTTAGGGCGTTCAGTACGGAGAATCAAACCGTAATTATGACGGATGATGTTCAAAAGGGTTTGGGTGCTGTGCTCATGCTGCATAGAGATGGCAAAGATGAGGTGATTGCATTTGCTTCTAGCAGTTTGTATGGGGCCGAGTTCACTTATTCTGTGATTGAGCGGGATGCTCTCGTCTGTTGGTGGGGTATCACTCATTTCAAACACAATCTGTATGGTTCAAAGTTTGTGGTACGTGTTGACCACAAATCATTGGTGAAGCTATTCACCACAAGAGGTGGGGGAAAAGCAACCCATAGGATTGCAAGATGGCAGTATAGGCTCATGGAACATAATTTTAGCATTGAGTATGTGCCGGGCAGGAGTAATCTTTTGGCAGATTGTCTCAATTAACTCCTCATTGCTGTGATGGTGTTTAGACAAGAGATTTGAGTAATGAATTAAAATTGTTGTGCAGTGTAGTAGCTCAAACTGAAGGTGCCATAACAGAACAAGAGTGGAGAGCGGCTTCTGAGAGAGATAAAGAATTTGAGGAGATTTTAAAAACCTTAAGCAAGGGATGGTCACATGGAAATAATCATCAGGGTCATGTCAGCAAATGCAAACATGTTTTTGACAAATTGTGTTGTGAACGGGTTGTTGTATCGGTCGTCACTTTTGGTGGTGCCAGATGCTATGAGAAACAAGGTGCTTTCATTAGCACAAGAAGGTCACATAGGCATGCGTGCCATGAAGAGGAGGTTAAGAGAGAACTTCTGGTGGCCTACCTTAGACAGGCAGATGGAGCATTGTGTGAGAGATAGTATGGAGTGTGTGGTTAGTGGCAAATCACAGGTAAAGATTCCCAGTCCCTTAGAGGCTATTGAAGTTCCCAACAAGCCATGGGTTAAACTAGCGATTGACATTGTTGGTCCCATGATAATATCTGGCTGTGTAGTTTAGTATGGTATAGTTTTCATGGATTACTATAGTCGCTGGCTGGAAATCAAATAGGTGAAAACGTCTGATTCTACAACTGTGATTAAGTTCCTTGAATCGCTATTTGCTAGGGAGGGCATGCCTGATGAATTAATTGCTCGCTAATAATGGTCCTTAATTCGTATCCATCCAGTTAGGAATGTTTACCTTCCATGGGCATGAAGCACATTAAAACGTCATTATATCATCCAATGAGCAATGGCCTTGTTGAACGATTTAACAGAGTCATAAAACAGAATGTGCAATTGGCAAGAGCGAGTGGTCTAAATTGTAGGGAGGAACTTGGAAAACTATTGTGGGCTGTTTTCACAACCGCTAACTCTGACACTGGTGTTTGCCCATTTGTTTTGCTAAGAGGGCGTGTTCCTGCTTCCCAGTTGTAGAGAAGATGTATGGGTAAAGGCAGGCTACATTGCCAAGAAAGAAAAGTGAAGATGTTAGCAAAAGATGAGTTGAAGCACAGAGCAGAAACGATCAATTACATGTTGATCTAAGCTCTAAGCAGTTAAAGTTTGATGTAGGTGTCATGGTGAGAGTGAAGTGTTCCAGGATTTTACCTAAAGGGGAGTCCAAATTATCTGCCCTGAAAAAAGTTGTGAAAGTCAATAAAAGTGCTGTAAAATTGGATGATGGCAAGTGGTGGAACAAAGGGAAGATTTCTGTGTCAAAGCTGGGTTTGAGTGACCGAACTAAACCAGGTTCGGGTCAAAGATCATAAGAAGACCAATGTCATGGGTCGTTCACTGTCAGCCAGGCCTACCAAATTACCTTCTAAGTTCCAGGATTATGTTTTATAATGTTGATCTTTTTATTATGTGTGATTCCTCCTTCTTATTCAAGTGTAGCATAGTTATCACTTGTATCCTTTATGTTTTAGGTGTTCTGTATTTCTTTATTGATGTAAAGGGGAAAGATGTGTTGGGTTCTTATGTACATTTTCTAGGCGTCTGGAGGTTCCACGTGCCGAGAGAATGCATAGAAGATTATGGCAGGGGAGTTCTAGATCGTGAGGTTAGGCAGTTGGTGGGCTCTTTGAAAGCGGTGCGTCCATGTCGATGTCGTCCTGTTCACTTAAATAAAGAAACCTTAAATAACCTGTAGTCTGCTCCTCCTTACAGACATGTTGGGTTTTTAAGTTTTACATGTTCTGGTAGTAAAACACTCTTTAATTTGTTTTTAGGTTTCGTGCTGTGCTTGTGAAATCTCTTGTGTTTCATATATCTTAAACGGGGGCTCCTATTCATTCCCCAAGCTGAATTACTGTGTTCATTTGCTTTTGTGTGAAACTTTTTTTTCTGTTAACTTCCCCTGGCTGCACGCATTTATAATACTACTAAAGCTATTCACAATATTTAAGCCCCATTCACTGTCAAGATAAGATCTCTTCCAATATAAAAGGCAGACATCTTCTAACAGTATGCTGGAATGCTTGCTTTTTATTACTTAGTTATGTAAAGCAGGTGCTTTAGCCTTATAACGTTTGTGGCCTTTCCTGTTCATGCATCAGTGCCTTTCTTTGCACTTTGTAGGCATTATTGGATTGATTTTTTTCAGTTTAATCTATTTTATCATTGTGATCAAATTCTAAATGCTTTAGTAAACATTGTGAGTCAAAAATAAGGTTAATATACAAGAGCTACACTATATTTTACTTCTAAATAGGCAGCCATGATTGCAGTTACCTTGTAGACAACCGGGTCATGATTTGAATGGTGCAGCAGGTGCAATATAACCGGGTCCAAAAGTTGTCTGAACTCCTCTAAGCACATAATATTGCTGTGTCTGACTACAAAACAGACAGTCACAATTGCAGTTAAAAGGGACTTGATTTGAATGGTGCAGTAGGTGCTATGGCACCGGGGCCAAAAGCTCTATGGACCCCACTAAACCCAGATTATTGTTAAAATGTAAAGCGAAACAGGCCGTCACAAGTGCAGTTAACTTGCAGACAACAGGGTCATGATTTCAATGGTGCAACAGGTGCATTGACACCAGAACCAAAAGCTGTAGGCACCTTGCATAACACCTAAAATTGCTATATTTTACTACTAAACAGGCAGTCACAAGTGACTAGGGTCATGATTTCAATAGTGTAGCAGGTGCAGTGGCATTGGGACCAAAAGCTCCAGGCACCTCACTAAACACCTAAAATTGTTATATTTGTTATATCTTAAACAGGCAACCACAAGTGCAGTTACCTAGTAGACAACAGGGTCATGATTTGAATGGTGCAGCAGGTACAGTAGCACCAGGCCCAAAGGTTTTCAGAACTCCTCTAAACACATCATATTGCTATATGTGACTGCCAATAAACAGGAAGACACAATTGCAGTTATCTTGCAGTTAAAAGTGGTTTGATTTGAGGCAGTCATAAGAGCAGTTATGTAGCAGCCACTAGTGCCATGATTTCAATGGCAATGCAGGTGTAGTGGTACTGCTGCCAACAGTTGTCAGAACTCCTGTAAACACTAATTATTGCTATATTTAACTACTAAAAAGGCAGTCAGGAGTGCAGTTATCTTGCAGGCTCTAGGGTCATGATTTCAATGGTGCAGTGACACCGTGGTCCAAAGCTCTAGGAGCCCCTCTAAACATTGCACTACTAAACAGGTAGTCACAAGTGCAGATCGGGGACGGCTTTAGCACTGGTGGTGCCCTGTGTGACAATGTTTGTTGGCGCCCCCCATAGACTCCCTCACTACCACCCTTTCACAGTGCCACCTCAAGTCTCCATAATCACTCTCTCCCACATGTATTTAATTAGTTGTATAGCACCTCCTATACCAGTGTAGGGTGTCAGAGCACTTTACATCACACACACACTACACAGAGACAATCAGTCATAGGTGTGTAAATCAGTGTATAGGAAATATTACATAAGCCAGAAGACTACAAGGTGTAGGAGTCACATGACATACATACTGGTAGACATTTTTGATCTGATAGAGACTACTAGCTGCAGATTCCTTCACGTAGAATTATCCCCAGGCGTGAGACTGGATCCGGAAACTTTTAGCCACAGCATCCCTGCGTGCTGGGGGCGGGGTGACACCACGCGACTCCGCCCAGGCGTCGTTCGCGTACGTGACATCAGCGAGGTCACATAAGCCCCGCCCCGACGCGCCTACGTCAGTTTTTTCCTTTTCTGCATGCAACGCGGATCCGTTCTTTGCTATGCCCCCCTTTCTTCCATTCTTTTTTGGCGCAATTGTGTGCGAATACCTTCGGGTTTTAAAACTTGCACGTTTTGTGGGCGTCTTATGTCGGCGACGGACCCTCACCTCATTTGTATGTGGTGTTTGGGGGAGGATCATGGCACCACAGACTGTGCGGCGTGCCAAAAGTTGAAGTCGAGGCGGGAGCGCCAAATTAAACTTCTCTCGGCGCGTCTCTCCAGGTCGATGTCCTCCCCTCGGTCTGCTTCGGCAGACGACTTCAGGTCCGGCCGTGGTCGTGCTCCTCGCCTTTCTCCGATGTCACGTGAGCGTCGCTCCCCGATCGGTAAGTCTCGCAGTTTGTTCCCGGGGGCTGGTTTCTGGCCTACCGGGGGCGTGGACTCTTCGCGGGTGATGCGGCCCTGCGTGTCGGCCTATCCACCGTTTCCTGGTGTTGGGGCGTTGAGAGTCCAGATGGAGACTTACGCGGCGGCTTTGCAGGCCTCGCTAGCGTCTCCTCCTCCTTCCCCTCCTGGGGCGTCGGCGGATCCCTTGCCCTGCGCAGGGCCCTCCGCGGCACCACCGGTGGCTCAGGCCCACTGAGTCGGATCCAGGCTTGGGCGATGTGGTACTGTTGGGGTGCGGCTCCTCTTGGGCATCTCCTTCTGGCCACTGTGTCTGCCTCGCAGCAAACTCCTGCGGGAGTCCCTGTGGTGTTGCGTGAGGTCGCCGGTGCTCGGGTCGCATCCCCGAGCCCCTCTCGGTCCCTTAGCAGAGTGGTCCTGTCTAAGGCCTAGGTGACGCCGCTCCGACGCCGGCAGCAGCTGGCCCGTGCGGCGCCACAGGGGTCGGTGGACTCTCTTCCTCCTGCACCGGGTCGAGGCCGAGGGCGGACCTCTCGTCCCTCTCCGGGCCCTTCTCTTACCTCTCCACAGGTGCCTGCCTCGTTGGAGGGCGAGTCGGAGGTTGTATTGTCCCTGGCGCTGCCACAGGGATTGCCGGGCGACCTTCGCCGCCTTCTGGGCCGTGGCTGGCAGAGGGCTTCGGGCCCCTTCCCGGGCCCGTCCCGCTCCCCCATGCAGGTGGTTGCCTCGGCGGGGGCCGGGCCAGCGCCGTGCTGGGGCCGGTGCGGCTCCAGCTCTACTCCGGTCCCCGCTCTGGTCTCCAGTGCGGAGTGACTTGGAGGTCCCTTGCCCGGTGACGCCGGTCAAGCAGCGGACTCTACGGATCCACACAGGGGTCGTACCGCGGATTCGTCTTCGAACGCTCCTTCTCCGGAGGCAGGCTGCATATTGGTATCATCCTCCCCGGAGACTGGTCGCCGTATGGTGTCCTTTTCACCGGCGAGGAAGGGCGGTTCCCCGCCCTTCCTGAGGCAGAGGTGTTCGTTGGAAGAGCGGCAGGTCCCTCATTCTTCCGCTCCTCCTGACTTCCAGGTCTGGCCCTTGCCCGCCCCGCTTGGCCTTGGGGATGGCCGCCTTAGTTTCAGCCGTCGCCCACGGAGAAGCTGCTTTCTCCACCACAGGGCCCTACGGATGCGGGTGCAGCCTTCACTCACGCGGTGTCCACGGCTGTGGACATCCTATGCATGGGTGACCTGGTGGCTCACTTTCCGGCGGACCATCTGTTGGCGGTCCTCCACCAGGGCTCTGGTGGAAGGGAAATCTTGCTTCCCTTTGAAGGTTCGCTCCTTTCTGCCTTGCCAAGGGCTTGAAGGCATCCTGCCTCCGGGGACCCGGTGCCTCCGCATCTTCTGCATCGGCACCTTCCGACGCCGTGTGACCCGGCGTGCCTGTCCATTCACCCCTCGGCAGCCAGCCCCCTTTTGCGGACTGCTTTCCCCTCCCTACCGCCCCTGTTGGCTCTGCCGTCCAGAGAGGCCCGCTGGCTGGATACTTGGGGACACAACATTTTCACCTTGATGAGCGCGGCCCTGCGAGCCCTTAACACCTTGTGTGTGCTGACTAGGGCCTCCTCCTGTTTGTGGGACTAGGCTGAGTCTCTGGGATATGCGGCGTCCCTGGAGTCTGCTCAGGTGGATTTGCGGCATCAAGCATTGGATGGCTGGGAGCTTGCGGCGTTTATTCTCCACTCGGGTCTGGATGTCTCTGAGGCGCTGGGCCGGGCCATGGCTTCCTCAATCGTTCTCTGTCGCCATGCTTGGCTTCGGGACGGCGTCTTCCCCGAAAATATTCAGGAGAGGCTCATTGATCTCCCATTTGATGGCAGTCTGTTGTTCCATGCCACGGCCGACTCCGCCATCCAGAGGCTCTTGGCAAGGCTCCGTCGTCCCCCTCCTCTGTCCCCTCCTCAGTGACTTCTGAGTTAGAGTTGCCTTTAGATCTTCTTAGGCCGGCGGTTATGGTTGTGGAGTAGGTTTTTCTGGCCGTTTACGTCCCTCCTTGGGACTTTGGCATTGTTGGCTGCTGGACGGCCCTTTTGTTGTTGTGTGTGAGTTTTGCAGGAGTTGTTGTGCAGACTTGGCCCTGAGAATGGGCCTTCTGCTTTGCTTGGGTGCTTTTTTCCCCGTGGTTCTTTTGTTTATTCCTCTGCAGCGGAAGTTCTTCCAAAGAGCGTTCCCATATCTTGTGACTTCACGTGCCCTATGTGGGGTTGTGGTGGCTGTCATATGGCTTGCGCTCTGCTGGAGGGTTCTGTTCGCCTTCGGGTACCTGTTCTCCATGGTGTTTACGTAGGTTGCTTTTGCTTCCTGTGGTCATGTGCGCAGCCACTCAAGGTGGTGGCCTGGGCCTCTCCTCCTCTCCCTGCTCCCGCTCTGCGGTCTGGGATGTCCCTGTGTTCTCCCTTGCCAGGCGTCGCCTACTCAGCCTTCCTGGAGCCTCGGGCTGTTCTTCTTGCTTCTGGCCTTGACCGCCGGCTTGTTCTGGATGGGAGGCTGCTCTCCATCTGGAATGGGCTCGCCTTCTTCTCCCTAGTTTCCTTGGACCCTCTAGGCTTCTTCTTCTTCTTCCGTCTTCCTGTCTTGGCATTCGGCGGAAGCTCTGTTGCCTTGTGGGGGAGTGAGGTGCTTCGGCCTCTCAGTCCTTGCCCTTGGTTCCTCTGCTGTGAGTGTACGAGCCTCTTCAGCCTTCTTTCCCTCCTACGTCCCCTTGGGGTTGGTGGGGTTCTGCTTTTGGGGGTTCCCTTGTCCTGGCAGGGACTAGGTTCTACCTGATCCACAAACATAAACAAGTATGAGGCCTATTGCACTCACCTGTTTTCCTTAATGTTACAGTAGTATTTCTACTGGGTGGTGCTACTATGCACCATGCGGGTCTTGTGAATTAGGGTGCCGTCTTGTATTCACACATTCATCAAAGATCGGTCACCGCCGGCGCCATTAAGGAAAATAGATGAGTGCAATAGGCCTCATACTTGTTTATGTTTGCATTAAATATATTGCCAAACAATAGCCAGGGATACCAAAGAGTAGATATTTCAGCCCTGAAGAAGGCCCCAGACACGGAAGGGCTCACGTTGAGGGCCGAAACATGTTGGCACTTTTAAGTGGGTACATTTGAACCAATTGAGATCAAAAGAACCCCATTAAATACACCGATTTTATTCCATGCCCCAGGTACTCTACGAATAAAGCAAAGCATTGGGGTATACCTGTAGGTATTTTTAAATATATCACCCACCTGGTTCCCTGCATAACCAGCAAAAAATGTATATAAGAACTCCCATAACATCTTTTGGTTGAGTCCGCCCAGGTTGTCCATCATACCTGGGTGTGGAAAGACGCCAATGATGAAGCATGTCACTATTAGTGAGTGAGGCGTCAATATCTTTGGATATCCTAACATCTACAAGGGTTATGTATTGGGACAACTTCTGTTGTATAGGATTCTTCGAGAAAAATTAAATAATCGATTCTGGAAATCTGTTGAACAATTTTGGGAAACAGATACCAGCAGTTGCTCTGTGTGAGAAAATAATATTTGGGAGACCGCAACTGACCTGCTTCTCTCACTCTCTCTAGTGATATAGGAATGACATAGGAATACCCTATCCACCCACCCCTCCCAACCCAGCCATTAAGATGACAGCCAACTGGATCATAAGAAAAATTCGAGCTGTACCATAATTACAGGTAGCACGTGTCGGTCGCAAACCCGCATGTGGTATGTCTTTGGTGCTTTGGCTTGGGCTGTGACTTTAAGCCATGAGATAAATAGGTCCTCATGCATCCAGTGGTGATTCAGGACCAGGATACGAAATTGTATGTCACCGAACACAAGATGTTGCGGCCTTTATGTTGATTCTGCTCCAAGTCACGGTACGCATTCTCGGGGCAGCTGCCATGACTGTTCCTCTTCCCCCCTAAAAGACTTCCAGTAAATCCAAGTCCACATGTAAGCATAAAAAAGCATAGTGGGACTCATTCTCATCTTGGCACTCTGACTCCAAAAAGAAGGCGTGAGGACATGAAGATGTAAGTTGAACTCTGTTGAAATAACCTGCCACAGAACCAATTCCTCAATTGGTTCTGTTGCGCCCCTAGTTACTCAAGCCATCACCGACCCTGCAGCAGAATGAGACCTTCAAAGAGGGCCTTGCTGCAAATTTTTACTGCAATTCCAGCGTCCTCTATCTTACATTTGTACCCAACCAAGCCACAGGGTGTCCAGTTCGGTTTCCATTGGCGGATCCCTCCCTTGTGCCATTTATCCTCTTGGGACCCATTAATAGGCCTGTACCTACTCTAGTACAGACTTCTATTCTGGCTCTACAAAAGTGCTCATTGTCGCAGCCCTGAAGGATGATCCACTGCCAGCGCATTTCACTTTTGTTAGTATTGAGCTTCAGGTGAGTTCTGGTTATCCAGTCATGGATAGCAAGAAGGCAAGATTCCAGAAATCAGGAATTGTGATGATATTGATATTCCCCCTTCGAACAATCTGAGTACCATCTGCATGGCAAAAGCTACCACAAGTACCTCTAAGTTGATGGGATCCGCTCAATTTCCCTCTAATTGAATCTTAGGATCTTCCCTTACAGCAGTAATGGTCAATTCCACAGCAGAAGGGAAAAACTAATGTTGAAGTTGTTCTTTTTATCATTTTACTTACAATTGGCCCATGTTACCCACCCACATGGTGTTCTCTAAGGGAGAAAATTCATGTAAGATATTTTCATGTTTCGTGGATAAATATGTGTTCAAAGAAAGAATTCAGTATCGTTTGCACCACTCAGGAGGGGGAGGGACATTTCAGAATCCCAGTGAAACTTCAGATTAGATTGGGTGGTTTCTGTATACAGACTGGTGGAATGTCGGAATAGGATAGCTTAGTGAGACAGAAAAGAAATGCTTAAAAAGCAGGTGCTAGAAGCGATGTGAGGCAACATTGTCGTTTGCTTCTGATGATTTGGTGATTTGCCTGTCGATAATAAATTGCTTGGTTTTGAATTTTTTTTTAAAAAGGGTCTTATGCTTCACTTGATAGCTATCTCTTGTGTATCAAACTTTATGCTAGCAAGTTTGCTGGCCTTGGGATTCATCTCAAATACGGTAACTGTCCAGTTGCCAGTTAATCCACTGAATTAAATACAAGTAAACAAGAAATGTGGCACATTTAAAAGAATCTTCTCAGTACCTTTCAACTTCTGTTTGTTTTCCTTGAAGAGGGGGATTCAATGTTATTATTATTTAGTAAGCTGTGTGAACAAACCTACCACGTGTACATTGCTGCAGTTGCTTTCACTTTTAAGTTGAAATGGGAGAATTCCTTTATTGCTAGACTTCTGGGGAATTCTCAAAGAGTTTATTTGAAGAGACCATAGGGTGGCAAGAAACCGAAGTAATTCAGATAAGGACAGTGCGGTGGAGCTGCAAAGAAAAATCATTCACCTTTATATGCAGAGCATTGTAAATCGAGGTTCATAAGTCAGAGTGAGGACTGATTGACTTATCAATTTTTAAGATAATGCACTGTTTTATGAGTTCATTTATCTGCCATGCAGAATTTGGCATACCATATGTATCAGATATAATTAAAACACAGACGGTACTTTTTAGATTTTGTCCAATCCCGCTACCAGCCTTACTCGCGAGGTGATTTTAGAATGTTATAAACTGGAAGGGGAGTCACGTATACCATGGCTTTAGTGTGTCAAAAACGTTGTGACTAACCTGGGATGTCCAGAATACTTTTCTAACCTGCCTAGTATTGCAGCTGTTCCTAGGAAAGTACTCAAGACTATCTGTATGGACTTCCTGGGGAACAACAGACTATCCCAAGAAGTAGTCAAACTGTCTGTTAGAGAGAACCAACTTTTATTATCACAACCAGGGATCCAACCGAACCTTGCAAGTGTGAAGGGGAGCTATGGCAGAATGTTGTTAACTCGTTTCCGCATTGGTCATTTTTTTTTTAGAATGACTGCGTTCCCTAATATGAACTATTGGTCGCGGACTTTAGATTTGTTTTTTACTTTAAAAAAAAAACTTTTATTGAAAATTTGAAAAGCATCAACGGCTATGTAATACAGCAGAGGAATTTCAGCGGCATGCACTGACAATAGTCTAGAGTCATTCAAGCGCGGCACAGTACAACATATTATTGTATGAGCATCATCTACCCCTCCAAACCCCTCAGATGATGTATATTGTGGTGGGACCTGCCATGTCATTTATCAAAATTAGTCACTGTCGTCTGATACCTGTTCTGGTGGGGGAGGTTCGCAGATATCGCCCCAGAAATGATTCCACTTTCCCCACACCTTCGTCCATTTTTTAGGGCAGCCTCTGTGCATGTAGACAGATTTCTCCGTCACCATTGCACGGTCCATGTCTTGGCACCATTGCTGGTGCGTCGGGGACAGTTGCGATCCCCAGCACTGTGCTGTTGCATTTGGCCAATGTCGTCCCCAGTGTTACCCAATCTTGGTCTGTGTGGTTCAAATCCGAGGGTTCCCATATGTTGAGTAAGCAGCGTTGCGAATGGCCTTTAGATTCTTGTCCCTGTATTGATATTTCCTCTCAGTCTACCATATACGTGTTGTTCTTCTGCAAATGTTATGGTTTTGTGTGCAGAAGATGGATCATGCCAATACTGAAGCGGTTGGGTTTGAGACAATGTCGGCCTGCCTTTTTTACACTACAATTGTTGGACGAAGAGATTTTTATGGAACCTTTAGTAAAATGATTAAAGGGTGTGATTAGAATTTGAAAAACCATGTAATCCCCCTAATTTTAACCTGGAATATGAATTTTAAGCATTATTATTTATGCATGTACTTTCAAGAGATTATACTTGAACATTCCATGAATATATCTTATATTTGATATTTCTAATCTTGTATTTTAATGGACATGAAATTATTTGATTTTTATCTTTTATGTATTATGCTTTTGTGATTTAAGTGTTTAAATCGAATAAAGCTTGTTTGGATTTGATTTGAGTTCATTTATCACAATATTTGAAAGTGCCCCTATCTATTTTACCATGTGTTTCATACTAAGAATAAACAGTTATGGTGTTTTCTATAATATTTTTTCACAGATGCCACTGGTGCTCAGGATGGTAGTGTTAGAATGTTTGAATGGAATCGCCCACAGCAGCTTGTATGCTTTCGTCAGGCTGGGAATGCAAGGGTTACTAGAATGTATTTCAACTGTCAAGGCAACAAGGTACTTGATCCTTTGTGCATCTTCATACATGTTTTGAATTGTTCTTAATTTGCATTATTCAATGTAATTTGTCTGGCCATTATAAAAGTATGTTACTTGTAAGACGTGTAACTATCACAGATTTGCATCTACTGTATTGTTGATACAGGATTGTTCAGTTACTGTAGTTATTGCTGTGAGATTACTACTTCTTGGGTAAAAATTAAGCCCTCTGCGAGAACATGTCTGTGTGCGAATATTTAAGAAGGATAATAGGATGACTTTTAGTCGTGGATTGATTCTGTTTTTATTGTTTAAACCTCTTTTGGTACAATTTTTGAAAGAGTAAAAAAAGGATATCCTTGCATTAACTATGGTAAAGGAATTTTCTCCCCATTTTAGTGAACCTACTGTCTGAACCACCAAGAATTAAATATAACATTGGCTTGCTCATGAAAAGAAAGCTACATTTTTGCACATTTTCCAGAAATGGGCGATGGGCGCCCTTTTGTAGTTTCAACAATCTACATGATGTAAAGACTTATCTTTTCCACGTTACTACATACAAAATATAGGAATGTATCTTTTAATCCAAAGTCAACAGATTTTACCCCTCAGATTCCTCCCCTTATTAGCATCCTACTGAATCCATAAATTGTGCCCAAGCAATAGCTCCACAGTGCCGCCAGGTGGTGCCCTGTGGCCTCTGCCATTATCCCACCTGTCCAGCATGTGAAAGGGAGTATTTTAATGTGCCAACAGGTGAGATAACTAAATGAGAAACAATGGTCTGTATGTGGGAAGGGTAAGCCTCAACATCAGTGACAACTTGTGAAAACCATCACTAGATCAGTTTAACCAGAGGTCAAAACTCAATTTATTTAATTCATTTCATAAAACCTCAATTCAAGGATATGCTATATTTGATTTGACAAATAAGTTAAAACAAGATGCTCCAATAGTGTTAAGGTGCAGTGCAAGTGAAGCGGGTGAGTTTATAGTGCGCAACTGCTATACAGAAAGCATATATACAAGTGACTGATATGGATACGTAGATGTTGTGCAACACTCTGTGTAGGAGTGTAGTTATCCAAAATCAATTAAAAACAGTCCACTATACTAGATGTTGAGGTTTCGACCCCAAAAAGAGATTGTTAAAACAAGGGTCATCATCAGGACGGGGGCGTGGCCGGGAGCACCAACATGGCGGTCGCATAAGTGCGAAGCTCCATCCCGGTCAGGCAAAAATTCTTTAGTTGGAGGAATATGAGCTGTAGATCATATGCTTTAGCATAGATCACCATCTGGTGTTGGGTCCGTGTGTTTTCACTTTGTTTTTGTTCGAAGAAGTCTTGTAGTCATGAGGTAGGTGACTCCTCCTTTTGGTGATAGTGCGCATGGGCATCGACTCCATCCTTAGATTGTTTTTTTCCGCCATCGGGTTCGGATGTGTATTGCTGCGCTCCTATTCGCTACCATTTTCGGACCTCTTCGATGCACAGTCCACTTCCCTTGAAGATATTGTTATCGATCGTGGTTCCTCATTCAACGCGCATCGTGTCACTTCGGAAAACATTCCATCGGAAAACTCGAGGCAGGCCGCCGGGCCTACCCGTGCCGATTGCACTAGCATTCGATGGAACGGACACTATTTAAGCTATGTCCCGGTTGTCATGCTAAATTTCCACTCACCGACTTGCACGAAGTTTGCAACCTCTGCTTGTCCCCGGAATACGTCGAAAAGGACTGCGACGTGTGTCGATCATCCTGATCGAAAAAGACACTTTGCGATCACCGGGCTCGGCACCACGAAATGCAACATCAGAGCGACTCTATTCCGGATATCTTCGGAGAAGATTCCGGTACCCAACATCCAGCTTGAGCCAGAGGAAGAAGAGCAGATCTTTGTGTCCGAGGCCGACTCCGACATGAAAGAAGAGGAAGACATCACTGCGGGTCAGCGTACCGTGAGTACAGATCCCCCTGTGCCCATTCCACATAAGACAAAGGCTCCGGTCCCTCCTTCGCCCTCGGGTTCAGGTTGGCACCGACAAAACGATTCCGATGCCCCGCTCTCCGGCCCGGCTCCGAAACAAAAAGAGAAGCCTTCTGGGTCGGGCTCGAGCCAGCCCCGATCTGATACCGAACCGACACCTTCGACAAGAAAACATAAGACCAAGCATCTATCGATTAACATACCTTTGGGACTGAAGATTCCGCCTTCGACGCCGAAAGGCTCGGAGCCGAAATCCTCCAAGGCCAAAGACTCGGAGCCGAAACCCTCCAAGCCCAAACACTCCGAGCCAAAACCATTGACGCCCAAAGTCCCGGAGCCAAAACCTTTGGCGCAGAAATCTCCACAGAAAGAGAAAGACACTCTCCCCAAAGAGCCTCCATCTAATGAGCCAACTTTCGACCCGAAACAGAAAAAGCTAGTTATAAACCCTAAAACATGACATGTTCAGGCAACCATTAAAAAAAACGGAAAGCTGACTTGCCAGAGGACTATCATATCCCTCTTAAGGAGAAGAATACGGGCCAATAACCCTTCTCCTCCTTATATTCCACCTCCTTCTCCTCCTCCTAATCCTAACTTGATTATTACACCATGAAATTCACCACCAAGGCCTATTACACCTGACCCACAGGATGAAGCGGATGGGGATCAGGACACTGACGCTTGGGAAGATTACCACACAGATCCAAATATAGATAATGACGCTGATGTGTATCCCTCCAGACCTTCCCCACCTGATGACAACATTATTTATCTCAAGCTCCTTAACAGGGCTGCTTATTATCATGAGGTAGAACTTCATACAGAACCTTTGAAGAGGATTTCCTCTTTGAGACAGTTTCTTCCTCACAAAGAACTACTCATACCTTGCCAATACTGAAAGGCATGTTAAAACACTCAGACAAAGGGCCAGATGTACGTGTCCAAATACCGATCGCTAACGCGGAAATTCGCTGAATTTCAGCATTTGCGATCGGTATTTGGCTGAGAGCAATGTAGGTGAGCTTAAACCTACTAGCAAAATAAGGAATCGCAAAATTTGCGATTCCTTATTTTGCTCTTGCATTTAAGGAATCGCAAATTACGATTCCTTAAATGCAATGTAGGTAGCACAAAAGAAAGTGCACTTTAGGCTTAAGGAATCGCTAATTACCACCAACTTCAAGTTGGTGGTAATTATCGATTTCCTGTAAAAAAACACTTTTTTTGCTTTTTTTGAAGTGCCATGTGGCACAAATTCATGCCCTTAGGGCATGTATGTGCGCCACATGTGCACACTTGCACATTTCAGGGGTGCAACAGGGTGTCCTTTTGACACCCTGGCACCCTTGAAATAGCTCCCGTTATTTGCGATTCCTTAATACCGAATCTCAAATAGTGAATATCTTCCCATTCATTCCTATGAGCCTCCTAGCCCATAGGAATGAATGGGTAGGTATTCCTTATTAACGAATCTCAATTTGCGATTCGTTATTAAGGAATTTTAAGGAATCACTAATATTTTAGCGATTCCTACCTACATTCAATTTAGTCCTTAATAGCGATTCGGTAAAAATCGCTATTAAGGACTCGCTAAATTGAATTTACCTACATCTGGCCCATGGTCTTTTAAGGATCCTGTAAGGGCAAGAACAATCACTCCTGGAGTGGATAAAAAATACAAATCGGCTCCTACCGATCCTATTTATATTAAAGGTCAGCTGCCCTTAGACTCTCTTGTAGTCTCCAACGCACGCAAGAGGGCTAACTCGCACGCCACAAGGGAGACCCCTTTTTCTGACAAGGAGTCCAAGCTTATTGATGCATCAGGCAAAAGAGAAGCTTCACAGGCAGCAAACAACTGGCGCATTGCCATTGCCCAGGCGCTGCTAGGTCGTTATGACAGGGCTCATTACGATGAGCTAGAAAAACTCATGCAACACTTGCCTGACCAATATAGATCTAAGGCTAATGACCTTATTCAGGAAGCTACACTCATTACCAAAAACTCCATTAAATGTGCACTAGACGCAGCAGACACAGCATCTCGTGCATTTAACACCAGTATACTATTACGCAGACATGCTTGGCTCAGAATCTCTGGATTTAAGCCAGAGGTGCAAACCTCCATACTTAACCAACCCTTTGACAAAGAGCATCTTTTCGGTCCAGCTGTTGATATCTTGCTGGAAAAGATGAAAAAAGACGCTGAGGTCCCAAAGTCCATGGGGGCTTTACAGTTACCTGCCAGTAAAGGGTCTTTTCGATGCTCAATTTACTGGGGTGGCTCAAAAACTGTGTCCACTGAGAATGCCTCCTCCTCTTACAAGAGCAACAACCAATCCCCCTCATCCAGAGGCTATTTTAGAGGAGGTTTTAGAGGAAACAATGGTAGGGGAAGAGGTAGAGGTAATTCCACACACACTTGTCACGCAAACAAACAGTGACTTCCCTCTGCTGCCCCCAATCATTCCACTGCTGTCAGGGGACGTCTCTCCCAATTCCTACCTGTCTGGAATTCAATCACCTCAGGCAAGTGGGTGCTACAAATGATCCAATATGGTTACTGCCCGGAGCTTACAAGCACTCCCCCAACTATTCTTCCAAGAGCACATGCAATGTCACCAGAACATCTCACCATCTTAAAGCAAGAGGTTCTATCTCTGTTAGAAAAACATGCTATAGAGCCTGTCCCAAGTGTATCTAGGAGCCACAATAGACACTCGTAAAGCTCTAGCGTACCCCAACCCAGTCAGGGTTCGCAACATGCAAGCTCTAATATCACAGTTTCATCCTCAACACTCATTACCAGCCCGAGTGTGCTTGCAAAATGATGGCTTCTTGCATTTTAATTGTTCCATATGCAAGACTTCAAATGCGTCCCCTACAAGAATGCTTAGCATGTCAGTGGAACCAGTCTCAAGATCAGTTATCTGATCTGGTATTGATAGATGGCCATACTCATCGCTCTCTGCAGTGGTGGCACATACAAAACCTTTCCAAGGGGTGGCCATTTCTTGATCTGGTTCCACAGATAGTGCTAACAGAAGACTCATCCCTCACTGGTTAGGGAGCACACCTGGGAAAACATACCATTCAGGGCATGTGGACTCTGCAACAAAAACAACTCCACATAAACCATCTCGAACTCCTAGCAATTTTTCTAGCATTGAAAGCTTTTCAACTTCATCTAGTAGGCAAAGCTGTCCTGGTGCGCATAGACAACATGACAGCGTTGTACTACATACAAAAGCATGGGGGGACGCACTCTCTCCTGCTGTCACAGCTAGCACAGAGCATCTGGAGATGGGCCATACCTCAAAAAATATATCTTCTTGGAGAACATCTTCCAGGAGTAGACAACCACGTTGCAGATCTGCTCCGTCGTCAACGACAGCAGATACACGAATGGGAACTTCACCCTCAAGTCCTGCTCCCATTCTTTAAAATGTGGGGCTTCCCAGAGATAGAACTGTTCGCCACCCACCTAAACGCAAAATGCCCAAACTTCGCAACCAGGCATCCACACCCATTGTCCAAAGGCAATGCACTATGTATGAATTGGTCAGGGATATTTGCTTACGCTTTTCCACATCTTCCACTCATTCCATTAGTGGTTCGGAAACTCAAACACCACTCCCGGACGCTTATCCTAGTTGCTCCCACATGGGCCCGACAACCCTGGTTCACAATTCTGTTGGAGCTATCAGTAGTTCGCCACCAAAAACTTCACCTCTCCCCCAAGTTTCTTACTCAGAACCATGGAGAGTTAAGACATCCAGATCCCAATCAGTTCAACCTTGCGATTTAGCACCTGAAATCATAGAGTTTGGCTACCTTAATCTTCCGCCAGACTGTATGAATGTTATCAGAGACTAGACGCCCTACCACAAGAGCATGCTACGCACCAAAGTGGAAGAGGTTTGTCATTTATTGTAACAACAATCGGATCGATCCATTAGATGCTTCAATACAATACATAATTTGTTATCTATTACACTTACAACGTTCTAATTTAGCGTACACATCCATAAGCTTACATCTCGCTAGAATAGCTGCATATCTGCACTTGTGTCTTTTTACAGTGCCTGCTATTAAAGTTTTTTTGGAAGGACTGAAAAGACTCATTCCTCCCAGACTTCCACCTTCTCCAGTGTGGAGTCTCAACATAGTCCTTACAAGATTCATGGGCCCACCATTTGAGCCATTGCACAAATGTGAAATACAATGTTCGAGGCATATGAGCTGCAGATTGTATACTTAGCATAGATCGCCATCTGGTGTTGGGCCCGGATGTTTGCAGTTTGTTTTTGTTCTTTGGACAGTCTTTGGAAGTCACGAGTTCGGTGACTCCTCCTTCGGTCCGTACTGCGCATGGGCTTCGGCTCCATCCTCAGATTGTTTTTTTCCGCCATCGGGCTCGGATGTGATACTTCGTGCTCCGGCTTCGAACTTCTACGGTTCCAGCCTCGACGGAAAATCCTCGTTCTTCGAGTTTCTTCATCATCTTCATCTCTCGAAGAGGCACTTTTCTCCATCCCGTACATCGGCACCGGCCTTCGGGCCCTCCTCGACTCCGGCCCCGGCCGATGGAAAGGACTCCGTTCAAAAAGTGCCCAAAATGTGGGTCTAAATTTCCCCACACCGACCTCCATCAGGTGTGTAACCTTTGCCTCTCCCCAGAACACGAGGCTAGAGACTGCCCCGCCTGCAAGTCTTTTCGCTCAAAAAAGACCATCCGGGATCGAAGAGCTCGACGCACCATGGCGCACTCATCGACCGCGGCTCCACCGGACATCTTCGGAGACGACGCCGGAGCTTCGGGGCAACTACACACCGAGCAGGAGGACGACGTCGTCAGCGCTTCCGAGGCCGACGACTCCGACGTGGAGGACATCACACCGGCGCAGCGGGTCGTGAGTACTGTACCCCCTCCCACCCCCGCGCCCAAAACCAAAGAGACTCAGGTTACACCCTCGCCTGCAGGCCTGGGCAAAACCAAGCACGCAGCTTCTATCACCCCACCTTCGGGCCCGGTGTCGAAGCCTCAGAAGTCTCACGGCAGCTCGGGCTCGAGCCAGCCGACGCCTGGTGCCGACAAACCCCATTCGGCACCGAAGAAAGTGACTCCCAGCTCGACTCCGAAGCCACCGGTGCCGAAGCCTGGACTCTCGGTGCCGACAAAACACAAACACAAATCTGTCGGCACCGACGCTCCGGTGCCGAAAACTTCTTCGACGCCGAAAAAAACGGAGGTTCCAAAAAAGCAACACAAACCATCGAAACCCTCGGCTCCGAAAACCTCGGCGCCAGCGGACGATTCGGTGCCACTGGACCTCTTTACACCAGACCCTTTGCAAAAGACTCTATCTAAAGATCCAAAGACTGGGCTATTGACTTTAATTGTCAAGAAAAGACGTCTTGACACACCGGCTCCTCCTCCACCGCCCAAGCGGAAGGACTCTGCTACTTCTCCTCTCAGAGTGCCCTCCCCACTACCTCCTCCTCCGCCTCCTCCACCCCCTCCACCCCTCCCCCTCCCAGGTCTCCGCCACCCTTACCTCATCGCTCCCCGTCCCCAGATCCGGATTACGGGGATCCAGATTATGACCCGGCGGACGCCCCAATGGACCCCACTCCACCGGGGACCCCAGACTCATGGGAAGACTACCAAAACCCTGACATTCCAGATGTACCTCAGGACGACCTATACCCATCCAGGCCGTTACCCCCTGAGGACTCCTTAGGGTTTCACCACTTAGTGCAGAGAGCAGCACACTACCATGGGGTGGAACCAGTGGAAGACGACTTCCTACTGGACACATTTGACATTCAGGACAAATCCACGTCTATTTTGCCCATGCTTAAAGGTGTCACCAAGCATGCTGCAGAGGTGTTCAAAGACCCTGTCAGGGCCAGGGTGCTGAACCCTAGAATAGAAAAAAAGTACAAGGCGGCACCCACAGACCCTGCATACATTAGGGGCCCTGCTCCCTTAGATTCCCTAGTTGTGTCCACAGCTAGAAAGTGGGCTTACTCCCAGTCCTCAGGAGAAGCCCCACCGCCAGACAAGGAATCCAAACTTCTAGACGCGTCTGGCAAACGCACCGCCTCCCAAGCTGCAAACATGTGGCGCATTGCAAATACACAAGCGCTACTTGCGCGCTATGACAGAGCACACTACGACGAGCTTGAGGCTCTTATGCAGCACCTTCCCGAAAAACGCAAGCGCAAGGCTCATGACCTGATACAGGAGGGTAAGCTAATTACAAACACCTCCATTAAGTGTGCCCTCGATGCAGCCGACACTGCTTCTAGAGCCATAAATACCAGTGTCCTGCTTCGTCGCCATGCCTGGCTCAGGATCTCAGGGTTCAAGCCTGAAGTCCAGGCGTCCATACTAAATCACCCCTTTGACCAACAAACTCTCTTTGGGCCAAAGATGGACGAAGCATTGGAAAAGATGAAAAAGGACACAGACACAGCAAAGTCTATGGGGGCACTCCAATCACAGGCCCCTAAACGCTCCTTTCGGCGCTCATCCTTTCGTAGCACAGGCAGAGGCTATTCCACCGATAGCGCCTCTACCTCCTACAAGTCCCCTCCTCAAAATACCTTTTCAAAGGGCAACCAAAGGGGTGGTTACAGAGGCAACAACAATAAGGGCAGGGGCAAAACTAACACTACGCGTTCCGCAACCCCGCCCGCACAATGACTTCCCTTCCCTCCCCCCAGACCATCCCACTCCGGTCGGGGGCAGACTACAAAACTTTATCCACGCATGGGAATCCATAACATCGGACAAATGGGTGAACCAAATTATTCGGTCAGGGTACTGTCTCGAGCTAACATCTACCCCACCCAATATCCCACCAAGGCACCGTCCAATGTCTCAAGAACATTCCACACTGCTCAAACAGGAGGTGCTCTCTAGGGGTCTACTCCCTGTATTTCCTTATACCAAAGAAAGACGGGACCCTGAGGCCCATTCTGGACCTCCGGCCTCTCAATGCGTACATACATTCAGACCATTTCCACATGGTCACCCTACAACAAGTCCTCCCGCTCCTCTGTCAGGGAGACTTTCTCACTACATTGGATCTGAAGGACGCATACTTTCACATTCCAATACACCCTTCTCACAGGAAGTACCTCAGGTTCGTGGTGGACGGTCAGCATTACCAATTCACGGTTCTCCCCTTCGGGGTCACCACCGCACCACGGGTGTTTACCAAATGCCTAGCAGTGGTAGCAGCACACCTCAGATGTCAACAAATTCACGTCTTCCCTTATCTCGACGACTGGCTCATAAAAGCCACGTCCCACAACCAATGTGTGCAACACACCAACAGCACCATTCAACTACTCCACCGGCTAGGCTTCACGGTGAACTACCAAAAGTCCCACCTCCTACCATCTCACACAAAGCAATATCTCGGGGTAACTATAGACACCTCCAAAGGTATTGCCTATCCAAACTCAGCCAGGATCGCAAGCATACAAGCCTTGCGCAAAACATTCCTTCCTCAACACTCTCTTCCAGCAAGAGTTTTTATGAAGCTCATAGGAATGATGGCATCTTGCATTTTCATAGTGCCCCATGCAAGACTCCACATGCGTCCACTCCAAGAGTGCCTAGCACGACAGTGGAACCAGGCCCATGGTCAGCTGACGGATCTGGTGTTGGTGGACGGCCGCACCCATCACTCTCTGCAGTGGTGGAACACCACAAACCTTTCCAAAGGGCGGCCGTTCCTGGACCCGGTTCCTCAGGTGATTCTAACAGCGGACGCATCGCTCTCCGGCTGGGGAGCGCACCTCTTACACTTCACAATGCAAGGTCTATGGACGCCACAGCAAAAATCGCTCCACATCAACCATCTGGAGCTCTTGGCGAACTTTCTAGCCCTAAAATCCTTTCAAAAACAGATTTCGGGCAAAGCAGTCCTCATTCGCACAGACAACATGACTGCAATGTATTATATCCAAAAACAGGGGGGGACACACTCTCCCCAGCTCTCCCGCTTAGCCCAGAGCATATGGAGATGGGCAATTCCCCAAAACATCTTTCTCCTGGCACAGCACGTTCCAGGCGTACAAAACACCATGGCAGATCTGCTCAGCAGACAAACGCAACAACTACACGAATGGGAACTGCATCCACAAGTTCTTCACCCATTCTTCCAACAGTGGGGGCATCCTCACATAGACCTCTTCGCCACCCACGAAAACAAAAAATGCCCAAGCTTCGCCGCCAGATACCCACACCCATTGTCCAAAGGCAATGCGATATGGATGAACTGGTCAGGCAGATTTGCATACGCCTTTCCACCTCTCCCGCTAATTCCATTAGTGGTAAGGAAGCTACAGTAGCACTCCCTCACACTCATTCTGATAGCCCCAACATGGGCCAGGCAGCCGTGGTACACCACACTACTACAGCTATCGGTGGTACCACATCAAAAACTGCACCTGTCCCCATGCCTCCTAACCCAGAACCATGGAGAAATCAGGCACCCGGACCCAGCTCAGCTCAACCTTGCGATCTGGCTCCTGAAATCTTAGAATTTGGATACCTTAACCTTCCCCCTGATTGCATGAACATCATCATGGAAGCCAGACGTCCTACCACTAGAGCATGCTATGCCGCAAAGTGGAAAAGATTTGTAATTTACTGCCGTAATAATACAATCAACCCTTTAGATGCATCCATACAGCACATCATATGCTATCTGCTCCATCTTCACAGGTGTAACCTGGCATATTCTTCCATACGTCTACACCTAGCAGCGATTGCTGCTTATCTACAAAACAGACAGCATTTATCACTGTTCAGAGTGCCCGCTATTAAAGCCTTTATGGAAGGCCTTAAACGAGTAATTCCTCCCAGGGCACCACCTTCCCCTGTATGGAATCTAAATGTAGTTCTTACACGGCTAATGGGTCCACCCTTCGAACCAATGCATAAATGCGAGCTACAGTTCCTCACCTGGAAAACAGCTTTCCTCGTAGCTATCACTTCCCTTAGAAGGGTTGGTGAAATACAAGCGTTCACTATACAGGAACCCTACTTACAAATACATCACATCAAGGTCATACTTCGTACAAATCCGAAGTTTCTGCCCAAGGTCATTTCCCCCTTCCATCTCAATCAATCGGTGGAATTACCTGTCTTTTTCTCGCAACCTCAATCTGTTGCAGAAAGGGCCTTACACAAACTTGATGTTAAGAGGGCTTTACTGTACTACATACAAAGAACGCAACCTTTCAGGAAGACTAAACAATTGTTTGTTTCCTTCTCTCCACCACATAAAGGCAACCCCATCTCTAAATCAGGGATAGCTAGGTGGATTGTAAAGTGCATACAAATTTGCTATCAAAAGGCAAAAAGAACATTATCTGTTCCACCTAAAGCCCACTCTACTAGAAAGTTAGGGGCTTCTATGGCTTTTCTAGGGAACATACCCTTAGATGACATCTGCAAAGCAGCCACATGGTCAACACCGCACACCTTCACAAAACATTACTGTGTAGACGTGCATTCCAAGCAACAAGCTAGTGTGGGCCAGGCTGTACTAAAGACACTTTTTCAAACCGCTGCAACGGATACCGGTGGTCGCCGCTAAGGTTGGGTACTGCTATATAATCTATGCTAAGTGTACAATCTGCAGCTCATATGCCTCGAACGGAATATACTACTTACCAGTCTGCATCTGTTCTTGGCATGTAGAGCTGCAGAGTTGTACAAGCCCACCCGCCTCCCCGGCTACCTGTATCCGTTCCAGTCCATCTTATTTAGATACAACACACATGGGTTTCTCACTGTTATTACTACGCTCCATCATTTCCCTGTTGGCGAAAAACAATCTGAGGATGGAGCCGAAGCCCATGCGCAGTACGGACCGAAGGAGGAGTCACCGAACTCGTGACTTCCAAAGACTGTCCAAAGAACAAAAACAAACTGCAAACATCCGGGCCCAACACCAGATGGCGATCTATGCTAAGTGTACAACTCTGCAGCTCTACATGCCAAGAACAGATGCATACTGGTAAGTAGCATATTCCTTCTCACCTGGAAGGTAGCCTTTCTTATAGCCATCACTTCTCTAAGCGTCGGTGAGCTTCAGGCACTAACCATAGAGGAACCATTTTTGAAAATGCATCAAAGCAAAGTGGTTCTTAGAACTAACCCCACAGTCTTACCTAAAGTCATCTCTGCCTTTCATATCAACCAATCTGTTGAGTTGTCTGTGTTCTTCCCTCAACCAGATTCAGTGGCAGAACGTGCCCTTCAGACATTAGATGTTAAGAGAGCATTACTATACCACATAGAAAGAACAAAACCTTTTAGGAAAACCAAACAACTATTTGTTGCTTTTGCTCCATGTAAAGGCAATCCCATATCAAAATCAGGTATTGCAAGGTGGATAGTTAAGTGCATTCAAATATGCTACATCAAAGCTAAAGACACACGATCAATTCCTTCTAGAGCACACTCTACTTGTAAACTAGGGGCTTCTATTGCATTCTTACGAAACATACCCATAGATGACATCTGCAAAGCTGCAACATGGTCTACACCACACACATTCACAAAATATTATTGTGTGGATGTGTTAGCAGAACAACAAGCTACTGTGGGCCAGGCAGTTTTAAGAACACTATTTCAAACCACTGAAACAGCTTCAGGTTAGTCACCGCTTCAGAAATAACTGCTTTATAGTTCTGATGGATACATCTGCCAGTGGATTCCTCACCTTGTGAATATCCCCTGCGCCAGCAACATTCGGAAACTTTTGTAGCAGTCCACGCCGATGAGAACGAAGACGACGTCACAGAGACACGGTTCCGCTCGCTACTCTGCTGACGTCACCGCTCCATAAGAAGACCTCGTCGGCGTGATGACGTCAGTTCCCTTTTTTCCGCGCCGTCGACGCCAACGGATTTCGGGATTCGCTGTTGGTAGCTTCACTGTTACTTTGTGTTTCTACTTATTTCTCTGTTTCTTTTTCGAAAAAGATGTCGACAAAGAAATCGGGCTTCAAGCCCTGTCGTGAATGTGGCAAACATATGTCGATCACGGATCCACATGACGACTGTGTATGGTGTTTGTCATCTGACCATGATGTGGATGGTTGTTCTTGCTGTCGCAAGATGAGCTCCAAGGCTCTAAAAGAAAGGGAGGCGAAACTCTTCATCGCTAGGATGAAAAAGGAGAAGAGAGGAAAAAGGAAGTCGAGGACGAGGTCGAGGTCACGATCGAGGTCGAAGTCGACTTCGGTGCATGCTTCTAGATCCAAGAAGCACAAGAAGAAGAGGAGACATTCTTCTCGACGTCACTCTGACAAGAGTTCGGCTCCGCAGTCACCAACTCGACGCCGTAAGGACTCTGTGTCTCCTTCACCCGTTCCGGATTCGCCTCCTGGTCCTTCATCTCCAGTGGCTTCACCTGCTCCGGCTACTTCTCCGGCTCCGGTTCCATCTCCGACGCCGGTTCCATCTCCGGCTCCATCTCCGGCTCCGGCCCCGGTTGAGGAGCTTCAAGCACCGGGTGAGCCTGCGACGCCGCTTATTCCACCGTCGGCGCTGGTTGGCCCGAGTCCAGTGATGCCTGACCAGTACCCTGCGTAAATGCTATGTACGGGGTATTTTCGAGAGCCTTGTACACCACTGGTGCACCTGCGGGTCCGATGGGTCCAATGGCCTTCAATTTGGGGGTGCCGCAAGTCTATCCGAAGGCCCCTTTCATGCCATTTTTTCCGGCGACGCCGTCATGGCATCAACCGGCACCGAGGACGTCGACGCCGCTCCCTTCTTCACCGGCGCCGGCTCGACCTCGTTCGACGCCAGCTGCTCCTGTGGATCCACGTTCGACGCCGCTTGTACGGATTCGGTCCAGAAGGGAAGCTTAAAGGGCGATTGACGAGCGAAGGTACCTTCCGGAAGAAGCAGAAGAAGGAGAGCTGGTGGAGTCTGACGAAGTTTTTGTACGAACTTAAAGAGGCTAGTAGATTGGATTTGTCTCCTGAGTGGGAAATTACTCCACCTTCCGATGAACCCTCGAAGGATGTGGCTCCATATCATGCAGTCATCAGGAAGGCTGCAGAACTGTTAGATCTTCAGTTGCCTACTACTGAATTCAAATCGAATATTCTGACTGAAGTATTGAATTCTCCTACTACAGTTTCAGAGCCGTTGTCGCCTTTTAATGAGGCCATTATTGACCCTGTGTTGGAGGTGTGGCGCAAGCCTTTTTCTGCTCCCGCAGTCTCTAAGACGGTTGCTAGGAGGTATAGGGCAGCTCCAGGGGACCCTGAGTTCTTAACATCGCATCCATCGCCTGAGAGCCTGGTGGTTCAGGCGGCTTGTTCAGGAAAATCCAAGGGTGCTTTTCCTCAGGTTCCAGGTGACAGAGAGGCTAAAAAGTTAGATCAGTCTGCCAAAAAGGTCTTTTCATCGGCCAGCATGGCACTTAAATCAACAAATGCCACTTGCCTTTTGGGACGCTATATTCATGCGCTCATGGACTCTGCGAAGAAGTTGGTACCAAAACTATCTGAAGAGGATTAGGTTGGCTTTAATGAGGCCTTGACCGATGCCCAGGCAGCAGCACGTCCGGTGATTCGGAGTGGGCTGGACAAAGCGGATTCAGTGGCAAGAGTCATGGGCTCTTCTGTTGCCACCAGGAGGGGTGCGTGGCTGAAGTCTTCTGAGTTTTCCCCGGATGTACAGTCAACACTGTTGGACTTGCCATTTGATGGATCTGGATTATTTGGTAAAAAGGCAGATCCTGCTCTTGAACGTTTTAAGGAAAGCAAGGCTACGGCTAAGTCTTTGGGCCTTCAATCCCAGTCAAGGGGGTCGTTTAAAAGATACAGAGGTTTCGGAAGGGCAACCTTTCGTTCCTACAGGCAGACCCAACAGCAGCAGCAAGGCCCTTTGTCTAAAGGATACAGAGGTAGAATCAGGGGTCGCTCACGTGGCCATCAACTCTCCTCCTCTTCCTCTTCAGCCCCTCCATCCACCGCAAAGCAGCCCTAGATCCGCCATTCTGGATCATATTGGTCCTGTGGGGGGCCGGCTTACCCATTTTCTACAAGATTGGGAATCTGTAACTACAGATCTTTGGGTTCTAGCTCTTGTAGAAAATGGGTGGATGGAATTCCCTCCAAATTACCCTCCTTGTCAAGGGGCTTGCTCAGAGAGCCACTGTCTTCTCCTACAGGAGGAAGTCCTGAAGTTGTTTCAGAAAGGTGCGATAGAGGTGGGTCCAGAGCAGGAGAGGGGTCAGGGATGCTAATACCGGTATGTCCTGATTCCGAAGAAGGACGGCAGATTGCGTCCGATATTGGACCTCAGAATCTTGAATCTTTTTCTAAAGCAAGAGAAGTTCAAGATGCTCACCCTTGCTCAGGTTCTTCAAGCGCTGAATCAGGAGGACTGGATGGTGTTGATCGACTTGCAGGATGCGTATTTTCACATCCCGAGGTTGCGCAGGAAGTATCTCCGGTTTACGGTAGGGTCGCAACATTATCAGTTTGCGGTCCTTCCGTTTGGTCTTACTACTGCACCCCAAGTCTTCACGAAGGTGATGGCAGTGGTGGCAGCCCATCTCAGAAGGTCGGGGATCTCAGTTTTCCCCTATCTGGACGACTGGCTGATCAAAGTGGAGTTCCCAGAGAAGGTGCTGCGTCATCTGCAGGATACAACTCAGCTGTTGTTCAAATTGGGTTTTTTGATAAATGTGCCCAAATCTCACCTGGTTCCCTCTCAGCGCAACCTGTTCATAGGTGCGGTACTGGACACTACTGTGTGTCGAGCATTCCCTCCTCCTCAAAGGATTCTCGACATACAGGAAATGATTCCTTTATTTTGCAGTGGAGCGGTCGTTCCAGTTCTGAAGGTCCTTCGCCTGCTCAGTCTGTTTGCTTCCTGCATTCTGTTGGTCAACCATGCACGCTGGCACATGAGGGCTCTCCAGTGGTGCCTCCGCAGGCAGTGGTATCAGCACAAAGGAGATCTCAGGGAGTCTGTGAGGATCTCTGGAGAAGCTGCGGCGGATCTGTCTTGGTGGAGCGTGGAGGGCAATCTGTCCCAAGGAAAGCCCTTCCATCTACCTCCATCGGTGGCCACAGTGATAACGGATGCATCCACTTTTGGGTGGGGTGCTCATCTGGGGATCTGGAGATCAAGGTCTTTGGTCTCCAGAGGAAAGGTTGCTTCACATCAACCTTCTGGAATTGTGGGCGATTCGTTTAGCACTCAAGGCCTCCCTCCCTTCACTTCGCGGTCAGTCTGTTCAAGTCCTGACGGACAACACTACCGCGATGTGGTATGTAAACAAACATCGAGGAGTGGGGTCTCTTTGTCTTTGCAGAGAGGCCCTGCGTCTATGGTCCTGGGCTCAGGATCATCAGATTTGTCTGATGGCAAATCATCTGGCCGGGGTGCTGAACGTGCGTGCAGACAGTCTCAGTCGGCAGTTCTCCGCCGACCACGAGTGGAGGCTCCATCCGGAGGTGGTTCGTTACATCTTACGGATGTGGGGAACCCCTCGGGTGGACCTGTTCACCACTCACGAGAACGCTCACTGCCCGTCATTCTGCAGTCTCCAGTATCCGATGCAGAGAGCGTTGGGGGACACGTTTCAGTTGAGTTGGAGCTCACTCCTCCCATACCCTTGATTCCTCGGGTTCTGAGGAAGATTCGCCAAGACCAGACCCAAGTCATATTGATCGCCCCGGATTGGCCAAGAAGGGTATGGTACACAGATCTTCACCACCTTTCCTCGTGCCCTCCGCTCCGTCTCCCTCTGAGGGCAGACCTCCTCTCGCAGTCGGAGGGGCAGGTTCTACACCCCCACCTCCAGAGCTTACACCTTTATGCCTGGAGATTAAACGGGGCAACCTGAACTCTTTTTCTCTCCCACCTGATGTGGTAGATGTAATTTTGTCTGCCAGACGTCATTCCACCAAATCTATCTATTCTTATAGGTGGTCTAAATTTGTTCTCTGGTGTGGAGAGAAGTCAATTGATCCTTTGAAGGCTCGCTTATCTGACATTCTGCAGTTTGCCCTTTCTCTTGCTCAGCAAGGCTTTGCTGTGGCCACTGTAAAGGGATACTTATCAGCTTTCCTTTGCTTGCCGAATCAGCCGTCATTATTCAAATCACCTATTGTTCTTCGTTTTCTTAAGGGCCTCACAAACAGGTTTCCTCCTACTCCCTTTATTGTGCCTCAATGGGACTTAAACCTTGGCTTAACTTATCTTATGGGTTCTCCCTTCGAGCCCTTACACAAGTGTCCCTTGAGACTGTTGTCTTTCAAGACGGTTTTTCTCATTGCAATCACCTCGGCAAGGAGGGTAAGTGAGCTTCAAGCTCTAAGTTCAAAACCCCTGTTTTTGACCATTCATGCTGAAAGAATGGTTCTCAGGACCAGGGCTGCATTTCTGCTAAGGTGGTAACTCCCTTCCATCTGGGGCAGTCCATTACCCTTCCTACCTTCTATCCTCCCCCTCACCCTGCCAAGGAGGAGGAGAGACTTCACTGCTTGGACCCTAAGAGGGCGGTGAGCTTCTACCTGGACAGGACAAAAGACTTCAGAGTTGATGACCAGCTCTTTGTGGGCTTTGTTGGATGCAGGAAAGGTCGAGCGGTGCACAAGCGCACCCTTTCCAGATGGATTGTCTTGTGCATCAAGATATGCTACTCTTTGGCTGGTAAGGAACCTCCAGAGGGTTTAAGGGTCCATTCCACTAGAGCTAAGTCTTCCACTTCTGCTTTGTCTAGGGGTGTTCCTGTGGAGGACATTTGTAGGGTGGCAACTTGGGCCTCCCTCCACACTTTTGCAAAGCATTACTGCTTGGATTCTGAGGTGAGAAGGGACGGACATTTTGCTCGTTTCGTCCTTCAGGACTTTCTGGTATAGCAGGGTGGACACCCTCCTCCGGGAGTGGGGACTGCTGTGGGAATCTATTCACAAGGTGAGGAATCCACTGGCAGATGTATCCATCAGAAGAACAAGTTACTTACCTTCGGTAACGCTTTTTCTGGTGGATACAGTATCTGCCTGTGGATTCCTCACTGACCCACCTGCCTCCCCGTTGTCCATCCTTCTATACCTACAATTCTATTAATGGTGTTTCAAAATGTGTTTTGTTACTGTCAAAGGCATTGTGTTATTTCTTTTGCCTTTCTACTTATTCTCCACACTGTGTGTGTTGCTTTGTATATTATGTGCTGTGTATACTGTGTATATATTGCTGTCAGTCCGTCCGTGTGCCTCGAAGGCACGGAAAAAAGGGCGGAACTGACGTCATCAAGCCGACGAGGTCTTCTTATGGAGCCGGTGACATCAGCGGAGTCGCGAGCGGAGCCGTGTCTCTGTGACGTCGTCTTCGACCTCATCGGCGTGGACTGCTACAAAAGTTTCCGAATGTTGCTGGCGCAGGGGATATTCACAAGGTGAGGAATCCACAGGCAGATACTGTATCCACCAGAAAAAGCGTTACCGAAGGTAAGTAACTTGTTCTTTATGCTAAAGCATATGATCTACAGCTCATATGCCTTGAACGGAAAATGCTACTTACCCAGTATGCATCTGTTCTTGGCATATAGAGCTGTAGAGGCATATGCGCCCACCCGGGTACCTTTACCTGTTGCAGTGATATCTTTCTTAGATACAATTTACATGGACATCTCCCTTTATTACTTTACTAACTTCGTCACCCTTTATGGCAAACCAATCTAAGGATGGAGTCGATGTCCATGAGCGCTATCACCAAAAGGATGAATCTGAAAGAAACACGTAGTAATAGATTCCTTACCTTAGAATTACCCCCAAGCCTCAGACTGGATCCGGAAAGTTTTTGTCAGCACTACCCCTGTGCGTCGGAAGGTGGTGTCGTGCGGCTCCGCGTCCGTCGTTGGCATCGTGGTCGCCGAGATGACGTCACGGCAGCTACTTAGATGGCGCCCTCGTGCTCTGTCGTCTGTCCTTTCTTTTTCCGCACCGGCAAGCACAGATCTGGAGAGAGCGGTACCCCCAGTCTTTTTTTCACTGAGTGTTTCTAAGCCTTTTTGTCTCTATTTTCGAGTCTATCGACTCCTGGTGCAGTAGGGATGACCAGCTTCAAGTCTTATGGGGACTGTCAACGCATGATGTCGGTGACGGACCCGCACCGCGTGTGTCTCTACTGCCTTGGGCGCGACCACGACCCCAAGTCGTGCTCCGACTTCCTGGCCATAGCTCCGAAGACTTTGCGGGAGCGGTCTCGAAAGCTGCTTGAAGTCCGGCAGTCGGCTCCGCGCCGCTCAAGGTCCCGGTCCCATGGGAGGTCGAGGGACCGGTCGCGGAGCCACCACCATCGTTCGTTGGGATTGAAGTCTTCGCACTCGGGGTCAGGTAAGATGAAGCATCACAAGAAGCCGAAGAAAGTCATAGTTCACCGACTTCTCCTCACCCGTTGCGGCTGAGGGTGCAGGTGGTGCCTCCCCCGCGGCTCTAGCGGGGGAGGCACCACCTGGGGGGAGGTCTTCCCGGGTCCGTCGGCGACAGTGGCTTAGCTGCAGGAATTTCAGTCAGCCATGGCCCGCCTCATCGGGCCGTCGCGCCCCACCGGTGCGCCTTAGGTCCCCATGGGCCCGACTGGGGGCCCTTGCCCTTTACTGTCGGTGGCTCCGGCATCGCCGTAGGCTCTGGCCCCAGCGCCGCTGTGCCCCCATGGATCCAGGCCTGGATCCCGGCCTGTTCATCAGCCTGTTCATCAGCCGGTTCATCAGCCTTCGGAGGAAGGGGAGGACTGAGAGGGGTTTGAGGACCCTCTCCCAGCACAATGTGAGTTTGACCCAGACTGGGCAGGGGAGCTGGGGGATAGCAGTGGTCTTGATACCTCTCCTGACCTTGGCACCTCTCCTGACCTTGGCATGCTAACTCCTCCTACCATGGCTACGGAGGAGGGTGCAAGTTACGCAGTGGTGTTGCGTAGGGCAGCCGAGGCTCTCCACCTCGAACTCCCTACAGTGGCCGTCAGGACTAACCTCCTGACAGAAGTACTTCAGCCCGCGGCTACCTCTGCGGAGCCACTGCTGCCTTTTAATGATGCACTTTCAGACGTTCTTATGGGCACCTGGTTCAGGCCCAACACAGGGGCTCCTGTGGATAGGAACGTGGCCCGACGCCATAGCCCGGCCCCGGGCTACCCCATTTTCCTTTCCCAACAACCCTCACCTCAGAGCTTGGTTGTCCAAGCCTCTGCGTCCCAAAGCGCATTCCCTACTGCACCCCCGGACAGGGAATCCAAGAAACTGGAGCAGTTCGGTAAGATGTTTTTTTCTTCTGCCAGTTCAGGGCTGCGGTCTGTGAACACCGCATGCCTCTTGGGCCGTTATTCCCACTCTGTGTGAGATACAGTGGCGCAATTGCTGCCTCAGTGTCCAGGGGAGGCCCAGACAGTGCTCTCTCAAACTATTGCTGAATGGAGAGATGCAGCAAAGTTCACGATTCGATGTGGCCTTGACACTGCTGACTCGCTAGGCAGGGCAATTTCCATGACAGTGGCGCTCAGTCGCCACGCCTGGCTGAGGACTACTGGTTTCTCTGGTGATGTCCAGAGCACCCTGATGGACATGCCCTTTGATGGCATTCGCTTTTTTGTCAACAAAGCATAGTGCGTTGGAGCCCTTTAATGACTTGCGGGCTACGGCCAAGTCCTTGGGTCTTTCCCCCACGTGCCCTCCTCCACCTTCTGCTTTTCGCTCCTTTCGTGGCCATGGAAGTGGTGCCCCGACACATTCGCTTCAGAGCCACAGACCTGCGCAGCAACAGTCTCGGCGCGGCCCAGGGTGTGGGACCCACCGAGGGGGGCCAGCGGGTGGGTGAGTCCACTTCCACCCCGGCCACCACTGCCTTCAAATCTTCCCAGTCCGGTCTTTCAGGCCCATCAAACACCAGTGGGCGGCTGGATTCGCCATCACCTCACCCACTGGTGTACCATCACTTCGGACAGGTGGGTTTTACAAATAGTCCAAAGGGGCTACTCCCTCCCCTTCGAGACTACCCCTCCAGCCATGCCACCCCTGTACCACCGAATGTCGGGGGATGATTTGGCACTTCTTCAACAGGAAGTCGCGGCCCTCTTGGCCAAGGGGGCCATCAAGTGCGTTCCTGCACCAGAAGTAGGACGTGGTTGTTATTCCTACTACTGTCTGGTGCCCAAGAAGGACAAGGGCCTGCGTCCAATCTTGGACCTCAGGGACGTCTGTCGCTTCCTCTGGAAGGAGAAATTCAAGATGCTAACTCTGGATCAGGTTTTGTCTGCCCTCGACCCTGGAGACTGGATCGTAGCGTTGGACCTTCAGAACGCATATTTCCACATTCCCGTCCTGCCGGCATACAGGCGTTACCTGCGGTTCACGGTAGGCCATGAGCATTTTCAGTTTACCGTGCTCCCCTTTAGCCTTACCAGCGCCCCTCGGGTGTTCACGAAAGTGATGGCGGTGGTCGCAGGTCATCTGTACAGATCAGGGGGTTCCAGGCTTCACCTATCTCAACGACTGGCTTTTGAAGGCGGGCTCGCCCCGGACAGTTGTCTCCCACCTCCAGACTACGGCCGACCTCCTGCATTTTCTGGGGTTCTCCATCAATGTGCGAAGTCGCACCTGATTCCCTTTCAGAAGCTCTTCTTCATCGGAGCGGTTCTGGATACGACTCACTTTAGGGCCTATCCTCTCGAACGGCAAGTTCAGGATATTCAGGCTATGAGTCCAATCTTTCAGCCTCCATCCTTGGTTTCGGTCAGGATGACCCTGAGGCTGCTGGGCCTCATGGCCTCCTGCATCCTGCTGGTCACTCACGCCAGATGGCATATGCAGGCTCTGCAGTGGGACCTGAAGTTCCAGTGGGCGCAGCATTTGGTGGAACCTGTCCGATTACATCCAGATCTTGTAGAGCTCTGCACAACAGCTGCAGTGGTGTCTCACGAACCGGAATTGGGTCAATGGCAGATCCCTCTCTCCCTTCCCCAACCGGAGCACACAGTGGTGACGGATGCGTGCCTCCAGGGATGGGGAGGCCACTTGGGAGAGGCGGAGATCAGAGGCCTCTGGTCTCCGGTGGAGTCCAGGCTCCATATCAACCTTCTGGAGCTTCGGACAATCTGACTTGCACTGAAGGCATTCCTTCCCTCTGTCAAGGGGAGAGTAGTGCAAGTGTTCACAGACAACACCATCGCCATGTGGTACTGCAACAAACAGGGCGGGGTGGGGTCGTGGACCCTATGTCAGGAGGCTCTGCGCCTCTAGACATGGCTGGAACGTCAGGGCATCTCCCTGGTGGTTCAACACCTGGCAGGTTCACTGAACGCCAGGGCGGACAAACTCAGCCGCAGGTGCCTTATGTATCACGAATGGCTTCTTCACTCAGACGTGGCGCAAGGTCTCTTTCAACAGTGGGGAGAGCCTTGGTTAGATCGATCCACCACCGAAGAGAACGCGCAATGTCAGCATTTCTGCGCGTTGGAATTTCCAAGGCGGCACTCGCTAGGCGGCGCTTTTCATTGCGTGTGGAGTTGTGGTCTGTTGTACGTCTTTCCGCCTATACCACTTCTGCTCAGAGTGCTGAAGAAGATTAGGCGCGACCGGGCCCAAGTCATTCTTGTGGCTCCGGACTGGGCTCGAAGAGTTTGGTATCCTGATCTATTCAGTATGACCATCGATCCCCCGATCCGACTGCCTCTTTGGGAGGATCCCCTGTCACAGCAGCAGGGGACGGTCCTCCACCCAAACCTGTCCAGTCTCCACCTCTTTGCATGGAGATTGAACGGCAGCAGTTGATTCCTTTAGACTTGCCTCCTGAAGTCTGTGATGTCATTCTGGCAGCCAGGTGTCCCTCCACTAAGTTGGTATACGCCTGCAGGTGGAACAAATTTGAGGCATGGTGCACAGCAAAGACTGTGCATCGCCTTTCTGTCCCTCTTTCAGAAGTCCTACTGTTCCTTCTTTCTATGGCCCAGCAGGGCTCTGCTCGGTGCACTTTGAAGGGCTACCTTTCTGCTATTTTGGACTTTCTCAGGCTCCCTGATAAGCCCTCTCTTTTCAAGTCCCCTGTTGTAAATAGATTCCTCAAAGACATTACTCATCTTTTCCCTCCTATTGCCTTCGTAATGCCACAGTGGGACTTGAACCTGGTTCTCACATATTAAATGTGCACTCCCTTTGAGCCTCTTCACAACTGTCCGCTTCATCTGTTAACTTTGAAGACTGCTTCCCTGGTTGCCATCACCTCTGCCAGGAGACTGAGCGAGCTCCAGGCTCTTTCTTGTAAACCTCCTTTTCTGTCTGTCCATCCGGACAAGGTTCTGCTCAGAACAGGTCCATCCTTTCTGCCAAAGGTTGTCACTGCCTTTCACCTCGGGCAGACCATCACTTTGCCCACCTTCTTTCCGCCTCCGCATCCTTCCAGAGAGGAAGAGAGGCTCCACCGTCCGGACCCAAAACGTGCGCTCTCATTTACTTTAATCACACACAACAGTTCCGGTGGATGCCCAGCTCTTTTTTGGCTACATAGGTGCCAAGAAAGGTCGGGCCGTACACAAGTGGACTATCTCCCGATTGGTCGTCTTCTGTATAAAAGCCTGTTGTTCTCTGGCGAAAAAGGAGCCTCCAGTGGGGCTGCGTGCCCATTCCACTAGGGCAACGGCTGCCACTACGGCATTGGGACGTGGTGTCCCCTTACAAGACATCTGTCAGGCAGCCACGTGGGCCTCGTTGCACACTTTTACTAAGCACTATCGCCTAGACAGCCAAGTCCGGAGAGACGGCTTCTTAGGCCATTCTGTCCTCTGAGACTTCCTAGTGTGATCTTGGTTCGCAGGCCCACTGCCTAGGTTGGTATTGCTGGGGTATCTTACTCTAAGGTAAGGAATCTATCACTATGTGTTTCTTTCAGATGAAGAAGTTACTTACCTTCGGTAACGCTATATCTGCAAGAATCATTAGTTAGTGATAGATTACTTACCACCCCACCCATCCTCCCCGTTCTGCGTACTGATTTCTAAGGTTAAGGTCATCCCTTTCCGGGCCCTAGTTTCAATGCACCAGTGGTCAGTATCTTGCATGGCTCTGCATTCTTGGCACGCAAAGTCGTGTACAGAACTGATGTCGGTGCGCGAGAGCGGCGTCTAAGTAGCTGCGGTGGTGTCATGTCGGCGACCACGACGCCAATGATGGACGCGGAGCCGCACAACGCCACCTTCCGACGAGCAGGGTTACTGCTGACGAAAACTTTCCGAATCCAGTCTGACGCCTGGTGGTAATTCTAAGGTAAGGAATCTATCACTAACTAATGTTTCTTACAGATATATCGTTACCGAAGTTAAGTAACTTGTTCTTCACCTACCTCGTTTCCACAAGACTTCTTCCAAAAAAACCAAAGTGCAAACATCTGGACTGTAGGAAGGTGGATATCTGACTATGGTTACCCCCAACTTTTTGCCTAGTATCTAGCTGGTTTTTCGACTTAGTTGGCCTGAGATCCTGCCATTCAGGGTCTCAGGCTGTCTGCTCTCTCTTTAAAATGGACTCCATGTACCCTAGGTACATTCCCAATTGGTAAGGATCACCTTATTGGACCCTGTACAGTGTACCCTAGGTACCCAGGGCATAGGTGTACCCTAGGCCTCCCAGGGGCTGCAGCATGTATTATGCCACCCCTGGTCTGGCCTTCCAATCAGACACAACTGGCTGATCCCTCAGCTGGGGCAAGGTCGTGTAATCACCCCTTGCTTAGATATAGTATACCTATATCTACCCTTAAAATAGACACATGTGTACCTATCAGCCACTCCTATGGCAGGCCTTAACAATCCTGGAGGCAGAGTGCTTGGTAACATGTGAGATGGTGCTCTAGCATGAGCTGAGCCTGTCTGTAGCTTTCGGAACCATGTCCTTATAGCTGTTCTATGATATAGCCTACCATATACTCTTAAAGTGCCTTATAATCTTAAACGGTTATGGTAACTATGGTTTGGCTTTATCAAAACATGTCGTGTAAGGTGTCTAACACTTTGGAATAATACCCCCATACCATTTCTGGTGATGAGGATATTATTCCTCCCTTCTAGAGGGAGAGACATGTTAAAATCCTACTTTGCTGTTTAACTCTAACCAAAGCCTGAGCATCACAAAATGGATGCTGCTGCCACAGACACAAGTCTGACCTCCTGCTGCTGGGAGTGATCCCGGCAAGGGAGGCTTGGACAATAGGTTTCCTGCTTGGGGAGGTGCTAGCACCTCCCCAGACAGACTTTAGTGTATTGGGGCAGGGAGGGCTGAAAGGAATGAGACATGCCTGGGGCACACGAGGTGTCCCATGCATAGTCCAGTTCAAACCGGTGCTGGGGCACACCAGCCCCAGTCCTGGCGCGAAACTGGACAAAGGGAAAGGGGGTGTAACCACCCCTCTCCTAGGTCCCACCCATAAGGCGTGACCTAGCAGGTAACCCAGCCCCCCAGATTAGTATAAGAGTGGTAGCTGGGCCCCAGGAGATTAGATTATCCTGCAACTTGAACAGAAACTCTGGACCTTCGACATTCGACGAAAGAAGAAGACTGAAGAATCTCCCGTGTGGCCAAGGAGTGGCTACCCTGTGCAAACAGGCACCATCAAGAGACTACCCTTTACTTTGCTGAAGTTCTACGAGGGACCGACTGCAGAGCCCAACCAGAGCCTTGACTTCCAGACTTCTCCGACCCTGATCCACATTCACAGCCGAGCTGAGATCCGTGGAGGCGACGAGAGACGTGGGACCGGCTACCTGGGAAAAGTGGCTAGTATCTTCCAGCGCAGCTTCTGAGGCACCCTCGAAGTTGTACACCGGGGATTGAGAAGCCCCAACCCCAAGCACCATCTGCACCGAAGATCAGCCCCCCACACTCCACGAGTCCTGCGTGGGGCCCTTCTGCATTTTCCTGCTTGCCGCGTCTGTCCGGTTGCTTGCCCGTTGGCTAGCGGCCTTTGTGACGACACACCTTGAAATCTTCACTGCTGGTTTGGCTCCTCCAGACTGGCTCCCGCTTCTTTGCAAAAGAGAAGCACCCCAGACCTTCCTGGTCTGCACCAGAAGCAAGTCCTCCGTTCTTCGTGGGTTCCGCTTGCCAAGGCTTGGTGAGTCCTAGTTTGACTTCGACGCCGCAAGAGCCTTCGTGGGACAGCTCGCCTCCTGGTCCTGGTCGTCCTCGACGTCTCCTGGTACCCGTGGCTGCAGCGACAAGCTTCACCCTTCACCTGCAATCTTCACGACATCGCCTGGTTCCTTCCTGGTTCCACGTGGTCACTGGCTAGTGACCTTGACTCTGTCCCTTCTGCTTGCAGGTATCCTCTCTTCTTGATCCCAGCCTTGGGATCCACCGGACACTCTTTACTGACTGCCTGTCAGCAACTTTCCTTCAGGCATCCATAGAAGTCCACGACGAAATCCGACGCAAGTTCACACCTATGCACCCGCAGCCCGTGGGCTTGGTAACTTGGGTACTTCGGTGCTCACAAGGGTAGTGACTATCCTAGGGTCTAGTTTCCGAGTCTCGACTCTCTAGCTGCTTCAGAAGTGTCCTTAAACTGTTAATTTCTAACTGCTAGTAATTCTATCGACTTTTACGCATTACGCGTGAGTGTTTCCACTCTGCACCTGAATCCCGTGGGCCTCCCACTTCCGAACTGTTGCTAGTGTAGTGTAGCCCCAGCGATTCCCTAGGCCTAGGCCTATCCTATTTCCGTAACAGTGGTTTTTATACCACTTTCTTAGTATATGGTTTGCGTGGCCCCTAGGGCCTAACTGTATTACTTACCTGTGTGACTTACTGTATGCTTGAATAAGACTGTGTTGTACTTGCCTCTAATCTCATAAAGAGTGCTGAGGGTTTGACTAGAATAAATACACTTTATTTTATATATATATCTGTTGTGGTGTCCTTTCATTTGGTATTCAAGGGATTATATATGGTATCACAGCTGGCTTCACATGCCATTCAGAGTTTAGCCTAAGACTGCTCTTGTCCATGCTACCACTAGGATAGCTGGTCTATAAGGTTGACTTTACAACCAATCACCATAAGGGTTGTTTGGACTGATATAGGGTGTACCCTAGAACTAGTGACATCATACATCAGGCCAACTTCTCACATTGGTGAGCAGCGGTTGGGATCTGAGCTTGCTGTTGTAATACCATTGTAATCTTGAGATACTAAATTGAAAGATCACACAGATATTGTTTAGGTACATATAACATAGATTATAATACTTAAGTCCTACTGGACTTAGTTGTTGTAGGTTGAAGGGAGTAACACACCCTGACTACAACTACTAGAGAGGTTTAGTAGAAACAACTAGTGTAGGTAGGTGCACACACCACACCCTCACTAGAATCATGTCCTTGAATGGAGATCACACTGATACTCCCTCAGGAGAGGAGAATCCTACACAGATTCCCTCTAGATATGATGCATTCACTTTCCAGGAGATGAGACAACTGTGTACCTCCAGGAGATTAAAACAGGGTTCCAACCCTACCCTTCGACAGCTAGTGGAGCTTCTGGAGGCCTATGATGCTGAAAGAGCTGCCAAGTATGGTGCCATAGCTGTAGATAAGGGCCTCCCCTCCACAGAAGAGACCCCTGACTTAACTGATACAGATGAGTTAGAAGAGACCTCAGAGGAGGAGGGAGGTAGCAAGACCCCAGTCAGAAGACTTAGTCAGGCTAACTTAACCTTGCATGGGAGCTTGCATGGGAGCTTCCCTTACAGGCCCGCAAGTAATCTTAAAAAGAGAGATAGAAGGGGTAGATCTCCCTCAGGGGACTCTCTCCACTCCTATCACTCAAGAAGCTCCAATGATTCATCCCACAGGGGGATGACTTCCCCCCCAGAGGAGAGAGCATGAGGCCAGAATGAGGGAAGCCAAACTGAGGATTGAAAGGGAAGAACTTGCCCTTGCCAAAGAGAAGCTTGCTCTGGCCAGAGAGCAAAAATTGTGTGGGTCAGAACCCACTGGTGGCAACAACATTCCTAGAGATAGGGATAGGTCTTATGACCATAGAAACCTAAGCAAGATAGTCCCCCCCCATATCAGAATGGGGATGACATCCACAAGTGGATGACTGCTTTGGAGAGGGCCTGCAAAGTACAGCAGGTACCCCAGAGTCAGTGGGCAGCTATCTTGTGGCTCTCCTTTTCTGACAAAGGTAGAGACAAGCTCCTCACAGTCAGTGATGAGGATGCTAACAATTACAAAGTCCTGAAGAGTGCTCTGATAGATGGGTTTGGCTTAACCACTGAGCAATATAGGTTGTTGTTCAGAGACACCCAGAAGACACAGACACAGGACTGGTCTGATTTTGTGGATTGTGCCACTAAGGCTTTGGAAGGTTGGTTAACTGGCAGCAAGGTGCAGGACTATACAGGATTGTACAACTTGATTATGAGGGAGCAGATCCTTAGTAATTGTCAGAACCAGCTTCTCCATCAACACCTGGTAGACTCAGATTTGACCTCTCCCCAAGAATTGGGAAAGAGGGCAGATAAATGGGTCAGGACCAGGATTAAGCCTAAAAATCAGGGTGGTGACCAAAAGAAAGATACCACCAAGCCTCAAGAGAAGGGTGGGGATAAAACAAAAGAGAAATCTTCCTCAGGGCCCCAAAACTCCACACAGGGTGGTGGGTCCCAAGCTCCCTCCTCTACCACAGTTAAAAAGCCTTACTGCCATGAGTGTAAAACTCCTGGGCATTGGAAAACTGACAGCAGTTGCCCAAAGGCTAAAAACAAAACTGTTCCTCCAACTACTCCTGTCACACCACCTATTACTGTCAGCAGTAATCCCCCAGGTGGTGGGAGTGCCCCCAAAAATTTGGTTGGGTTTTCTTGGGGAACACAGGGGGACCCTGGCTTAGCCAATTCCCCTACAGCAGCTACTCTTGTCTGTGATGGTGGCATGGGGTTTGCCAACTTCACTGCCTGTCCCAACACTTTGGGTGGGTACAGACAGGAGCCCTACATCAATGGTAGAAAAGCTGAGGCCTACAGAGACACTGGAGCTAGCATCACTATGGTGGCCCATAGGCTAGTTCCCTCTGAGCAGCTTTTGCCTGGTTTCTCATACCAGGTAACTAACATTGATGGCAAACAGAACAGTCATCCTATGGCAGAGGTATGTCTCAGCTGGGGAGGTGTCACTGGCCCTAAAAGGGTGGCAGTGTCTCCAACCTTGCCGGTGGACTGCTTACTGGGGAATGACTTAGAACTCTCAGCTTGGGCTGGAGTTGAACAAGACACCCATTCTAAAATGGTAGGCCTTTCACAAAAGGGTAGTGGGGTTGTGCCAGCCACAACCCCTGTCCAAGTAGATTTCCTCCCTGAAAAGGTTGGAAGGGCAGTGGTAGCCACAGCCCAGGTGAAGACAGACTTCCCTGTAGAGATTGGCAGAGCTGTGACAGTCACAGCTCAAACCCAAACTGAGTGCCTCCCTGAAAAGGTTGGCAAGGCTGTAATGGTCTCAGCCCATACTCAGACTGACATAGGTGTAGTGAAGCCTGAAACTATGGATCACTCCACACAAACAGAGAGTAGTGGGGAGGAAGAAAAGTCTCCCCCTCCCCAGACATTAGGAAAAGGTCAGCCTCCTCAGGGATCTGACCTCACCCCTTGTGAAGAAACTGCCCCAGAGGTAGCCAGGCCTGGCCTGGCAGAGCCTCTAATGTCAGTGGCCCCTTACAAGGTGGGACCCAGTCTGGTGCAGGTAGCCTGCCTCTCTCTACCCTGCCTCAGTCAACCCAGGGCTGCAGAGGTCAGGGAGGCCAGTGGACCCCAAGAGGGCCCCTGTCCACAAGAACCCCCTCATCAAAAGAATGAGGATTGCCTGGCTAGTAGCCCTAGCCGGGTGATGGTTAAAAACATTCCTGAGGGATCTCCTTTACAGGTAGTTAGGGACTTCCCCCAGAGGGATTCTGTTGGGCACAGGCAAACATGGGACCTTAGGGCCCCAAACCTGACCTGTCCCTCCAGTAAGCCCACAAAAGGGACCCAGCCTCCAGCTTTAGGTAGCCAGAGGCTGACCCTGAGAGCACAGTGCAACTCAGTGAAAGAAAGAAAGGCATCCATGGTGGAGGATGATTGGAGGAAGCTGAGGCCTCACTTTGAGGACACTCACTTCAGTACTCCATCTCAACACCAGCCATTTACTTTGCAAAGACACACCCAAGGTAGAGATTCCCTATGGTGGAGACCCTATGATACCTTTAGAGTGAGGGATTGCTTAGTGGACCATGAGACAGGGGGTGACCATGCCAGTGCTGGTTCTTCCTTATATGGCCACTTAGGCAATAGAGGCTTACCTTGTCAAGGCCAGCCTTATCTCCTTTCGTTTGGGGGGGTGGTTGTGTAGGAAGGTGGATATCTGACTATGGTTACCCCCAACTTTTTGCCTAGTGTCTAGCTGTTTTTTCGACTTAGTTGGCCTGAGATCCTGCCATTCAGGGTCTCAGGCTGTCTGCTCTCTCTTTAAAATGGACTCCATGTACCCTAGGTACATTCCCAATTGGTAAGGATTACCTTATTGAACCCTGTACAGTGTACCCTAGGTACCCAGGGCATAGGTGTACCCTAGGCCTCCCAGGGGCTGCAGCATGTATTATGCCACCCCTGGTCTGGTCTTCCAATCAGACACAACTGGCTGATCCCTCAGCTGGGGCAAGGTCGTGTAATCACCCCTTGCTTAGATATAGTATACGTATATCTATCCTTAAAATAGACACATGTGTACCTATCAGCCACTCCTATGGCAGGCCTTAACAATCCTGGAGGCAGAGTGCTTGGTAACATGTGAGATGGTGCTCTAGCATGAGCTGAGCCTGTCTGCAGCTTTCGGAATCATGTCCTTATAGCTGTTCTATGATATAGCCTACCATATACTCTTAAAGTGCCTTATAATCTTAAACGGTTATGGTAACTATGGTTTGGCTTTATCAAAACATGTCGTGTAAGGTGTCTAACACTTTGGAATAATACCCCCATACCATTTCTGGTGATGAGGATATTATTCCCCCCTTCTAGAGGGAGAGACATGTTAAAATCCTACTTTGCTATTTAACTCTAACCAAAGCCTCAGCATCACAAAATGGATGCTGCTGCAACAGACACAAGTATGACCTCCTGCTGCTGGGAGTGATCCCGGCAAGGGAGGCTTGGACAATAGGTTTCCTGCTTGGGGAGGTGCTAGCACCTCCCCAGACAGACTTTAGTGTATTGGGGCAGGGAGGGCTGAAAGGAATGAGACATGCCTGGGGCACACAAGGTGTCCCATGCATAGTCCAGTTCAAACCGGTGCTGGGGCACACCAGCCCCAGTCCTGGCGCGAAACTGGACAAAGGGAAAGGGGGTGTAACCACCCCCCTCCCTAGTCCCATCCATAAGGCGTGACCTAGCAGGTAACCCAGCCCCCCAGATTAGTATAAGAGTGGTAGCTGGGCCCCAGGAGATTAGATTATCCTGAACCTGCAACTTGAACAGAAACTCTGGACCTTCGACATTCGACGAAAGAAGAAGCCTGAAGAATCTCCCTTGTGGCCAAGGAGTGGCTACCCTATGCAAACAGGCACCATCAAGAGACTACCCTTTGCTTTGCTGAAGTTCTACGAGGGACCGACTGCAGAGCCCAACCAGAGCCTTGACTTCCAGACTTCTCCGACCCTGATCCACATTCACAGCCGAGCTGAGATCCGTGGAGGCGACGAGAGACGTGGGACCGGCTACCTGGGAAAAGTGGCTAGTATCTTCCAGCGCAGCTTCTGAGGCACCCTCGAAGTTGTGCACCGGGGATTGAGAAGCCCCAACCCCAAGCACCATCTGCACCGAAGATCAGCCCCCCACACTCCACGAGTCCTGCGTGGGGCCCTTCTGCATTTTCCTGCTTGCCGCGTCTGTCCGGTTGCTTGCCCGTTGACTAGCGGCCTTTGTGATGACACACCTTGAAATCTTCACTGCTGGTTTGGCTCCTCCAGACTGGCTCCCGCTTCTTTGCAAAAGAGAAGCACCCCAGACCTTCCTGGTCTGCACCAGAAGCAAGTCCTCCGTTCTTTGTGGGTTCCGCTTGCCAAGGCTTGGTGAGTCCTAGTTCGACTTCGACGCCGCCGACAGCAAGAGCCTTCGTGGGACAGCTCGCCTCCTGGTCCTGGTCGTCCTCGACGTCTCCTGGTACCCGTGGCTGCAGCGACAAGCTTCACCCTTCACCTGCAATCTTCACGACACCGCCTGGTTCCTTCCTGGTTCCACGTGGTCACTGGCTAGTGACCTTGACTCTGTCCCTTCTGCTTGCAGGTATCCTCTCTTCTTGATCCCAGCCTTGGGATCCACCGGACACTCTTCACTAACTGCCTGTCAGCAACTTTCCTTCAGGCATCCATAGAAGTCCACGACGAAACCCGATGCAAGTTCACACCTATGCACCCGCAGCCCGTGGGCTAGGTAACTTGGGTACTTCGGTGCTCACAAGGGTAGTGACTATCCTAGGGTCTAGTTTCCGAGTCTCGACTCTCTAGCTGCTTCAGAAGTGTTCTTAAACTGTTTATTTCTAAACTGTACTATTTCTATCGACTATACGCATTACGCGTGAGTGTTTCCACTCTGCAACTGAATCCCGTGGGCCTCCCACTTCCTAACTGTTGCTAGTGTAGTGTAGCCCCAGCGATTCCCTAGGCCTAGGCCTATCCTATTTCCGTAACAGTGGTCCTTATACCACTTTCTTAGTATATGGTTTGCGTGGCCCCTAGGGCCTAACTGTATTACTTACCTGTGTGACTTAATGTATGCTTAAATAAGACTGTGTTGTACTTACCTCTAATCTCATAAAGAGTGCTGAGGGTTTGACTAGAATAAATACACTTTATTTTATATATATATATATATATATCTGTTGTGGTGTCCTTTCATTTGGTATTCAAGGGATTATATATGGTATCACAGCTGGCTTCACATGCCATTCAGAGTTTAGCCTAAGACTGCTCTTGTACATGCTACCACTAGGATAGCTGGTCTATAAGGTTGACTTTACAACCAATCACCATAAGGGTTGTTTGGACTGATATAGGGTGTACACTAGAACTAGTGACATAATACATCAGGCCAACTTCTCACATGGACCCAACACCAGATGGCGATCTATGCCGAAGCATATGACTCTACAGCTCTATATGCCAAGAACAGATGCATACTGGGTAAGTAGCATTTTCCTTTCTCCATTTACGGGCGAAGAGGCAAACCCTCCCCCCAAAGGGTTGAAATAAAGCAGTAGCATCACTGAAGAAGAAAGAGCGAAAAAGAGCGCTCCAGTAGTTACTGGTACACAGAGAGGCGAACGAAGAACCTGCTGTGGGCTGCATGCCTGAGACACCAGTGAATCCGGCAAGGGAGAAAAACCTACTGGGAGTCCCCGCTCGGCCTTGTTTGAAACGGGCCACACTGCAGCGAACCTGGAGTGGAGCACAAGAGAGAGGCACAGACGTGTTGAGAGCGTAGGGCCCTTAAGTGGTTAAAGCGGCAGAGTGGGGAGGAACGTATCCCTGGCCCGAAGTAAAGTTCCGGAATTGGTTCAGAGATCAGCCCCAGAATACCTGGCAGAGAAGAGCTCGACCCAACGGGACATGAGAGGCCGGGGGCAAAGGCAGTGAGCGGCCAAGGGATGAGGATCGTATCCTCGAGTCCTAGGAGGCCCCCACCTGATTGGGTCCGGCCCGAAGCACCGTACCAGAGTCAGCGAGGAGCTCGGGCCCTAAGCGCCGGACAGATAGGAGCACGTTTCGGTGAGGCCGGGCGACGGCGGCAAAAGCAGGGAGCCACCAAGAGGCGGGGACCGGATCCTCGAGCCCTAGGAGACCCCCACCTGGGTGAGTCCGATGGCAGCAAAATAGGCGCGCGGCCCAAGGGGAAGATAGCACCCTTGTGAATCGGACCGAGCCCCAATAAGAAGGAGGGAGAGACCCCTAGGGAACAGTGGTGGCAAGGAGAAAACAGACGCTGTGGAAAATAGACACTAAGAGACCCACAGGAGGCCAGTGGCACAAATGAGACCAGGGAAAGGCCAGGGTGTGAAGCAGAGGCCCAAGTGGTGTGCAGTAAGGCCTGACTGATGATCACTGGGCCAGACTGAGGGAAGGACTTGACTCGACTGGCAGCATAAGCCATCCTTCGACCCCAGAGCACAGAAAACAGCAAGTCTGGTGCAGGGAAGAGGAAAAGGGCTTGGAATCAGGAGAATGGTGAGTGGGCCCCCCCTGGGAGGAGGAGTGAGATAGAAAAGGCTAGTCCGGTAGGGGCACTCGAGGCGTGTAACGTTGAGAGAGGTGCTAGTTGTTCTGGCATGATGGTGAAGGGGGAGATACACACAGGATAACACGGATCCCTGCCACTGGGCGCCTCAAGCTCTGAAGACCACTGAATCACCAGCGAAACTTGCGATATAAGTCTCTAGAGATCCTCTGACCGGCGAGGATTTAGAAAGGAAGGACTGATGAAAAATTGGACTCTCTTCCTACACCTCACTCTCGATAATTGGGTAAAGATGCTGAAACCGAAGAGCAAGGCAGGGAACACCCAACCTAACACACGTGAACCCTCCCCACTGCCTACTGAAAAAGATGGTGGGGGAACCTGCGAACACAGATACCTCACAGTACCTCCTCCTAGACAAAGTACTTGCGACGATAGCAGACGCTAAGGAGTCGCTACAACAAGATTTAGGGACAGTGTCAGTGGGGCTGGGACAATTACAGGCCGAACACCATAAGCAGTCCGACAGGGTCAAAGAAGTTGAAACCACAGTTGCCAAACTTCTCCAAGAACACCAACAAGGGGCTTCGTGCCTGGATTACCTCACCACACGAGTGACTGAGCTGGAACCACATCTGAAGACGCTGAAGGGCGGAATAGAAGAAATAACATCAGGATAATGGGCATCACACAGGGTACAGAGGGCATGGACATGTTAATGTTCCTAGAAAAATGGCTGAGAGAAGAAATACCCCTGACTCCCTCTCCAAGTTCTTTGCCCTAGAGAGGGCACACCGAGTCCCTGGGCGTGCGCCTGCCCCGGGGAGGTCTCCAAGACCGGTGGTGGCTAAATTGTTACATTATAGGGATAGGGATTCTAACCTACAACAGGCAAGTGCCTGGGGCCTTACATCCTAGACAACAACAAAGTCTTGAAGTTCCTGGACTTCACAGCCCGAGAGCAGGCACAGCAAGCACCCTTTATTGAGGCCAAGAGGGCCCACCGAGAAGCCAGCTTGCAGTACTCTTTGATCTTCCCGGCGAAGCTCAGAATTATCCTGGCCGGCACCACGCATTTCTGCAACACACCACAGGAGACATGGTCTTGGCTGGAGGCGTATAAAAAAGGCACGCCCCTGCCCAGACCACAACAAGGCCCCCGAGGGACGAAACGCGTAGCAAGGAACAGACAACCTGCCACAAGAAAGTGAGTGCACTCCAGAAGCCCACAACCTCTGAGATGCAACAGGACAGAAAAGATGCTCTGCGAGCAGTGGCATTGCTGATGTCGCCTCAAAAGTTGGACAAACCAATAGGTTCATCCACTGAACAACTGGCTCACTCAACCGACTTGGAAGACAACACTGGAATTAATCGGATGTACCGAAATTTACTCCGCGCACGGCGGATTAAATTATTTAACAATGATGACATCTGGAGGACTTCGCTTACATGAGAGCCTGGGAACCAGAGACCTCATACATCACGATTCCCCAGGGTGAGCATTGGTCAGCCTTCCCCACAAACTGTGTTACTGGGATGGAAACAACATTCTTACAAGGTTCTTTGACTTCCACACTCCCCCCCCCCCCCCCTCTTCCCCCCCTCCACCCGAGTGTACCGCCTGAGGAGCTGAAGGCAGTATTCTAACTGAACTAATGTTTGTTTGCAGGTTTGAGCAGCAGGCTTTTGCTGGTCCGCTGTTGGGGTCTCGAGTTGTTGTGTTGGGGTTGTTGTTTACTACTCTGGGGTCCGCCACACATGACTCTCAGGTCGATATTTGTTTTTGGGGGGGAGGGGGTCACTCAATGTAGAAAATGGCTAACTCCCCAAGCAGAGTGGAGGAGGGGTTTAAGCTGCTATCCTGGAGCATTCGGGGCATGGGATCTCCCTCTAAACGCTATAGCATCCTGAATTCTATTAGACACAGAGGCGCGCAGATAGTAATGCCTCAGGAAACACACCTGACGACTGAAGAAGCTGCCAGGCTCAAGCGTTGTTCGCGACAATCTATTCAGCATATGCTAGAGGGGCACTTATAAGGATCAAGCCTGGCACCCTCTTCCACGCAACATACAAAATTATTGAGCTAGACGGGCGATTTGTAGTAGTGAAGGGGAGACTGAAATGAAGAGAAATAACACTGGGGAGCATATACGCCCCCAATCAGGATCAGACGCAATTCCTACTATAGCTTTCTAAACCATTGTCGGAAATAGCAGCAGGCGACCTGTTCCTGGGGGGAGATTACAATTGTGTAGTTGACCTGGGCATAGATAAATCCACACCACCTTTGAGGGTACAACTGCAGCGATGACTGCTAAGGGCCTCCGGGAATGGATGTCTAGGTAGGAGCTGTTAGATATTTGGAGGCTACAAACAACAGAGAGAATTCTCCTTGTATTCGCTACTTTATGGCCTGCACACTAGATTAGAAATGTTTCTCTGTTCTAGACAGGTAGCATCTACTCTGGGAGGGGCAGAATATTTAAGGCGTTCCATTTCGGACCACAGTCCTCTCCTTTTGAAATTCGCCCCAACTCCAGAGAGAGCCCCTATCCCACTATGGAGACTGGACCCCAACTTAGTTGAAGACAACTGTTTCAGGCAGCAGTTGTCCACCGCCATCTCAACTTATTTTGAACGAAACCGAGGTACTGCAAGAACCCCCTTGATAGAGTGCAATGCTTTAAAAATGGGAGTGAGGGGGCAATGCATGGATCAGACGGTGGGCGCTAGACGGGAGATCAATCAAGAGCTCCAGACATTAGAAGCACAAATACAGACACTGGATAGGGCCACCGGGAAAGATGAAGAGGACAAGAAACGACTGTCAGATGTAAAAGGTAAACACAAAAAATCCTGAGAACGGTTGATGCTCTTGGATTCCCGCACATATCAGGAGAGACTGCATGTGGAAGGGGGGAAGGCTGGGAAAATGCTACCATGGCTGATTCGACCTGAGAGCAGGGGCTCTCTGATCCCAGTATACTAACATCAGAGAGGTTGACAATCATCTCTCCCAAAATTATTTATTACACTTTCAAAGACTACTATGTTAAACTATATGGAAGACCAGGGGAGGCTCAGGAAGACAATATGGTGGCCTACCTGGAGGGCTTGAGATTACAAGGTGTGAACCAGGCAGCACGGAAATGCCTGCAGATGGCGATCACTATGCAGGAAATTAGTACAGCAATTGAGGAAATGGCCAGAGAGAAGACACCAGGGCTGAACAGCCTCCAGGCGGAATTCTATTATACTTACTTAGCGCTCCTAGGCCTCCATCTGGAGAAAATATATACTGCGGCACTACAGGTGGGCCGCCTCCCAGTTTCCACCAGAGAAGATTTGGTGGTTCCACTGCCTAAAAATAAATTAGATTAGTCAGGTACGGTGGTCTTTCGACCACTGTCAATGCTAAATCTCGATTTTAAACTCCTAAGTGGGGTGTTGGCTACCAGGCTTATGCCACATATGCAAAGACTGGTTCATGCAGACCAAAATGGGTTTATCCCGACCAGGTTGAAAGCTAACAACCTGAGGAGACTGTACCATATCTTATTTCATGAAGGTCTGACGAAGTACCCAGTCACTGTGGTGGTGCTGGTCGACCTGCAAAAGGCCTTCGATTTGCTGCGGTGGGATTTCCTGCTACAGGTGATGAGGATAATGGGTCTGGGAGACGAGTGGCTGCGGTGGGTTCGTTTGTTATACTCGGACCCCATGGCAAGAGTGCGCATGGGCGGAATGGTGTCCTCACCCTATTTCATATATAGGGGGACACAACAGGACTGTCCACTGTCGCTGCTGCTCTTTGCTCTGGCGATGGAACCTCTAGTGTAACGCTTCAGATGTGAGGGAGGGAGCCATGGAATAACGCTGGATGAGTCTGCGCATATGATTTCATTATATGCAGATATTTTATTATGCTTCAAGGACGGAACGCAGACCATACGGAGAGCGTTTGACATCTTAGAGGCATTTGCGAAATTGTTAGGACTACAAGTCAACACTCGGGAGACCCAGGTTTTCCCAGCAAGGACCACACTGACTAGACCCATTGACCTTCCAGTAGGACCTACCTGGTCACTGTGCTCCATCAAATACCTGGGCATTCAGGTGTTCCATAGCCAGACAGACCTATTGGAGGGGGACCTGGGAGGGCTCTGCTTGCATTAAAAGCAAGTGCGTCTCTATGGCAATCCCTCAAACTTTCGGTTATGCCCAGAGTAGCTCTTTCCAAAATGGTTATACTACCAAGACTGCTATATTAGTTTATGAATCTACCTGTGGTGATCCCCAAGAGATGGTTCAGGGACATGGACGCCTTGCTGAGGGATCTAATATAGGATGATGGTTGCAATAGAGTGTCTCTCATGGTCATAAGCCAAACCTCAACAATGGGGGGTTTGGGTGCTCCGGATTTAAGGCATGCTACCTGGTGGCACAACTCCAATGGTTAGCACAGTGGTTGGACGGGAGGGGGCTGGAGACATTGGTGCTACCTGAACAACCCTCCCACGGGCTACTCCTGCCCAGGAAGCTTAATCTCAAATATAAGATTAAAAATATGGGAGTGCAGTTAAAGGTAGCCCTGAAATGCTGGGATCGATGCACAAAATGCGGAGCAGGGTTGCCCCTCTATGCACCTGACCTACCAATAGTAGGGCTGCCTTGGAAAAGCGACAGTTCTCCCTTCACACAAGGTAAGTTGAAGGAATGAGTGGAGGCGGGAGTGACCACAGTCCGGAACTGTTACCAGGATGGAGAATTACTCCCCCCCCTACCAGAATTTCTGGAATATCATGAAATAGGGCTGGGCCAGTTCCAAAATTATCACAAGGTCCGGGAACTTTGGACACACACGTGCTCAGCACACACCCGGCCCTGCAGGCAATGGTGACGCTAGGATCTGCCAGACACCTGGTAAAATGGCTTTATGAAGCAATAATGGAAATGACGGAACTGACTCTGGCTCACTTCTGGGAGAAAAGGGAAGATCTGGTTGGTAGACCCCTGACCTGCGCGGAATGGAAGAAAACCTTGGGGAGCCCTAAGAAGATCTCCAGGAGGGTCAATTTTAAACTTATTCACTTCAATATACTCTATATGACTTACCTCACACCACACAGGCTTAAAATCATGTATGGGGTCAAGGATCAGAAATGCCTTAGATGTGAAGAATTAAATGCCGATTTTATACACATTATCTGGAGTTGTACAGTAATACAGGCATACTGGCAAAGGATTATAGAGATCCTCAACCGAGTCCTGGCGCGCACCTTGATGAGCCACCATGAAGTAGGTCTGTAAGGATTATTCTGGAGAACTAAAGCCAAATAATTGGACACAGGTTCATTGATCTAGCCTTGCTTTTGGCCAAAAGACAAACTGCCTTTAGTTGGTGAATAACTGCCGCCCTCAAAGTATCTGTCTGGGAGAATGATGTATCGACTTGGGCCAGAGCTTAGGAAAGAGCGCTGACTCAAGAGGACAATTGACCAAATGGCATAAAACCCTTGCTGAACCATGGGCCGAAGTAATGAGGGCTTGGGAAACTAGAGGATCAGGAGATGTTGAGAACACTATTGGAGACCCACTACCCGCAGTAGATGATGGGTCCATCAACCATATTCCATTCCATTAAGTCATAAGGGGCTTGCCATACTTATAAATAGTGTACACAGGCTGTAGAATTGTCTGGACGGGCCGTATCCCCCACGAAAAAAATCAACAATTTAATTAATATCCCATTGAGTTACGTGCAATTTGGTGTCCATCAGAACTGAACAGCACTTACCACAATTATGTGTTATTTCTATGAAAATCAGAAACAGCATGATTAAGTATCAGAGCAATGGCAACACTAAATGCAAACTAGGAAAACCCAAAACAAACTCGCCCATATGTGAAAACTTAGATATATCAACTTGCTTGTTGCAGTCTGATTAGGTTGACAAATAAGCCGGGGCAAACTTCTCAGGGCATAACTAATTGTAAGGAGCATTCAGACATTAGATCCCGCATGTTGGGAAGCCTTTTTAGGTCTCGCATAGGCAGCGTATACGCTGCCTCTCCGAGGCATCAAGTAATCAGAATTACTAGTGAAACTCCATCCATTGCGTTTCTCTTTGTTTTGTCGCTTGCCATTGGTGAAATCTGGCATTGCTCTTCTTATCTCGCTCATTGTTGGCTAGTGGTCCGATTGGTCACTTCCGTTTTCCTCCGTTTCTGGAGGAAGCGGCATCGACCAACTACAGTGAACTTACGCTGCAGGGCGTTATCTTTGAATGTAGGGACTACTTTGTTGTATTTTTTTTGCCGTGGCGCCTGGTTCCTGCATATATTTAATATTCACGGCCACCGCGGCAAGCGGGATGGCGCCTCTGCTCAGCAAACACGCTCTTGTGCAGTACGTATGGCTCTTTCACGGCTCCGTTGTTAATAACAACAAAAATACGTCACTGAGCAGTGTTCATTACATAGCGCCTGCCGCCGCACGGCCACCGCAGCGCGCGTGATGGTGCCTCTGCTCAGCAAACACGCTCTTGTGCAGTTAGTATTGCTCTTTCGCGGCTCCGTTGTTAATAAGAAAAATACGTCACTGAGCAGTGTTCATTAAATAGTGCCTGCCTCCGCACGGGATGGCACCTCTGCTCAGCAAACACGCTCTTGTGCAGTAAGTATGGCTCTTTCGCGGCTCCGTTGTTAATGATTAGAAAAATACGTCACTAAGCAGTGTTCATTAAATAGCGCCTGCCTCCGCACGGGATGGCACCTCTGCTCAGCAAACACGCTCTTGTGCAGTAAGTATGGTTCTTTCGCGGCTCCGTTGTTAATGATTAGAAAAATACGTCACTGAGCAGTGTTTATTACATAGCGCCTGCCGCCCTGGACTTGCGGCTTCCCACCACTTTAAATGTCATGTTTCCATTGCCAGTAGGTGTGACTGTACTTATCAGCAAGCCGCCCCCCACCTCAGTGCAATTACTTTTCAGCTGAGGGCCAGATAATTCCTTTCCGCGTCTCCAAACTAGGCAATGAGAAGCATTCTGTGTTAAATGTGGTCATTTTAATCACGAGCCTTGTTTTCTCAAATGTAAAACAGAAGGAATGCGATAATAGGTGAAATGATATTGCATTGAAAATGCATTTATGTCGCGCTTCGTACCGCTGACACTTTCAGAGAAAGGGTAGCACGCTGCTCCATCTGTTGATATTTACCATGCTGTTAAAATTGTATTTATATAGCGCTTACTACCCAGCCTACCCGTTCCACAAAATACAGGAGGTACTGACTGCCCAAAAGAACTTGGGGCAGGACAGTGCTCTCCCCTATCTACCCCCATAACGGCAAGCCACATTTCCCGGGTCAGTGCGTTGATGTCTGACGTCCCCTAGTAGAGTGCATGTTTGTTTCTCCCCCTTTTCTTCCACTGTCCTCTCATAGTGCCCCCTGCATACTTTCCTCAGGTTGGTGCGACAAGACTCTGAGATGGGCAGCGCCTTCCCTGATACCTGACAGCCAAGGGTCGGGTGGAAGCTTGCATCATGGTTAGCCCCCGGGACACAACGACCGGCGCGACCAGTGCGTGAAAAGGCATTGACCCTGTTTGCGCCATAACAATTTCACCAACACGGCCTTCAGTGTCACTCCCTCTCCAAACATCCACCCACCCCCTCTAAATTCCTTGAATTCCTGCATTCTCCTCTGTTTTTGTTTATCGGCGGTTTGTCCCCTCTTTTTGTCTGCCAAAATCACAGGCAGATACCCAAACATTCACAGCTTGTCCGTACCTCAAAAACATTCGCACACATAGTACAACACTATATACACCCACACACCTCCACATTCCACCTAGACCCACATGCCTCTCACACACATACAGACCCATGTCACATAAGAGAGACACATTTCACACAGACATCTTTTCCACATATCACACACATCCTACGTGAAAACCCTCATAACCTTTACACACTTACCAACACATTTTTCTACATTCCACTACACCCCTCACATATAAAAAGCGCAGCACTCATATGCACAGGTCACAGATTCTTCACAAGTAGACCATTCCCACATACACCCATAACCTTCACACAGACTTTCCCAACCGCCCCACAAACTTTCCGTCAGCCATCACACACCAGATTGGGTTTCCTGAAGAGGCGGCGAAGGTCCAAAAATAATGTTGCCATATGAGTATGCTGGCAAATAAATAATAAAGTGTCACAACTAAGGGGCATGATTCCACATTACAATGGCCATCTATTGAATGATCTCATAATGGGGCTAAAAATCCAAGCAGACATCATCAAACAAAGGAACATTTTACAATGCTTTTTGCTACTGATTGCTTGTGATGCAAAACGGGACAAATCGAACTGTTATTTTTGCTTCCTTGGATGTATGTGTTTATGTGCTGGTAGTTGTATAGCGCAAACTTAGCTCAAGAGCAACAGAACAGTGAACGAGGGCATGCCCCCCTGGGAATGCATAATTGGGAGAAGGTCTAATGTGTGCACTGTCAGGTCAGCAGTGGTGCTCTTTGAAGATGTGTGTCTTCAGCTTTTTTCTTTTTTTTAAATGTAGCAGAGTTGGTACTGATAGGATATAAACAAGCATTTGCAATGCAATAGGTATCGCATTTACGCAAGTTTAAGTTTTTGCCATTGTAAATGACAAAGCCTTTTATTTAGGTTTTAAAAACGAATCCAAAAATAAAAGGCATTGTTATTTGCAATGTCAATGCTCAAGGTAGTGTAAATTTTCAAAACTAACACATAGATAAAAGGTTTGTCCTTTACAATGCCAATAGCTCAAAATTTTGCAAATGCGAGACCTATTGCATTGCAAATGCTTGTTTCTGATCAGTGTTCTAGATGTTGGCACACCGAATGTCTCGGGTCAGAAAATAAACAAGCTCCCTGGTAGGGAAGTACTCTAATGAATCAGCCTTTGTTAAGATGTAAATTCACATGGCCACAAACCGTAAGGATTGGTTTACTAAGAGCGAGATACTGCTCTGTAAGAGTAAATCAAAGTATCTATTCTTTGGAAATATAAAGTTGGCAAGTCCATCTAAACTCATCACTTAATGTGAACACCGTCTGGTAATCAGTGTCACTGGAATGAAATTGTGTAAAAACTTCTCTCTTTTAGAAAATACACAAGATATTTTTTTAAAAATATAATATATATCACTGTGTGAGCAGAAACAAAGGAGCGCATTAAATTCACCAATTGTGTATAACACCATCACTTAATCGGTGTAGCTGAAAATAAGCAAATACAGACATTTCCTTCTGGGACTGGCTATTGTCATAGGTTCTGTACATGTGTAACGCCATTTTCTTTAGGACAAATAGGATCGTTATCAGCAGGAAAAATGAGCGCAATGAACTCACCACTTGCGGAGACCACTGTCTGCTAATCGGTGTAACTTAAAAGAAATTGAAATCAACATTACATCTGGAATCTGGCTATTCTCCGGTGCAGCACACGCTGCCGCAGAAAAGAGACAGAATGAACCTGCTTGGGAATCCGGCACGCTTGGCCGACACAAACCGAGGCCATTAGCGTGCAGATGCATTTTCACTTGTTTATGTAGCACGTTTGCATCGATACGTGCCAGTGCAGAAAAGCGTGAAGTGCAGGAATATCGTGCTGGACACAAAAGATTGAAATTATTTAAATTGTTATAAAAATTAACTATTCTAAACGATATTATCCACATTAAAAATGTGAATAAAAAAATTACATTTTTTAGCACATCCAACAAAAATGGAAATTGTTTTTTTTTTTTATTTGATGTATGTATAGTATGAAAACACCAAGTAGAAAATGTCTGTAAAAAATAGTCCCATGTATCTGACTAGATCAAATCAATAATCCTGCCAGCCATATACAGATATGTGAAAGGTCATAAGTCACAAATTAGGGACAGACTTGCAATATATTAAGAATCAACAAATATAGATTTACTTTACACACCATGGAAATGAAATAAATCCTTACTAGAGACGAACAACGCACCAAAAGATTTAAGGTTACATTACAATTTGACATCCACATATAGAGCCCTATCTGGAATTACAAATACATTTTGTTTGCATGGTTTCAAAATAGTACAATAGTCTCGTTTGTAGATTTCAAGTCTTTCTATACAGGCCCTTTTAATGGGTCTGATGGTGTCCCTTCAGTCGAGTCAAATGAAAGCTGCTGGTCTCCAGTCCTCTACTGTGTTAAGGCCATCTGTAATTGATCCACGTTTGTACATCCATTGGAGATCCTTGTGTGAGAAAAGGTTTGATTTATCACCACCACGTGGGCCAAGTGCGATGTGCTCTATCACCTGCCATCGTATATCTTCCCTTGTGTAGTTGTAAATGTTCAACCAGCGGCTGTCTTGTGACTCCACATTTGACTCCACTTCTGCGTTGTAGAATTCTGCATTTGATTTTCTGCATCTTCTGGCCTATGTATGTTAGGTCACAAGGGCACCATAATGCATAAATGATATCTTGAGTATTGCAATTGTTAAAAACAATGAGTGAGAGTTTGATATTTTTGTGCGAAAACAACTTTGTATTGATGCAGTATTTACACACCACACAATGGCCACATTTGTAATGGCTCACTTAAGAAGGTAATCCACACTGGCTATCAAGGGTGATCTTAGGTTTGGGCAAAGCTTCCCTTACCAGGACCTCTTTAAGATTGTTGCCACTTTTGAAAGAAAAAAGGGGCGAGGTGATCTTCTACTAGTTCCCAGTGTTGTTTCACAATTGCTTTTAATATCATTGCTTGCTGGATTGATTCACAAGTTGTGCACTGGTTTCTACCCCTCGTGGCAGTGGCACTTCTATAGATCGCATGCTGGAGCGTGCGTTGAGTGTCATCCGTACCAAGATTGAACTCACTGAAAGGAGGCTATCATTAGGTGTTAGCCTTGATCATAGCCTTGGGATGTGAGTTTGCTAAATATCCCCACTGTGGCCACTTCATCCGCAACTACCAAGCCATGTAATCCCTCCCGCCATGATCCATCCCCTCCCCCTGCAAACTCTCCGAAGCTGTGAAGTCCCCTTTTATCTGGGAGTGAAGCACGAAATTCAATACTACCAATGTGAAATAAGCAAGGCACTCACTTAAAAAGCCTTTTAACACCATTAGCGCCAAACAAATGGTTCCTTCATTACCCTCCTTACAGACCAAAGAGATGGCGGCTCACTGTGGCGCGCCATCTCCAAGGGTGGAGACCTCTACGCCACCAAGTGGGGATAGTTTGTCGTCATTACTGAAAGGGCACTTTGAGTGGCTAGCATTTGGCTCATATCCGAACTTTCTCCATTGTTAAATCGTCTGTAAGTTTTGGAAGCTAAGTAAGCTTTATCCTCGCCATGTTCTTGTCAGTCAACCTTGAGTAGTGCCGGACGCGTGTGTCTTCCAGTCTTCCCTCAATGTGTAATGTTCTCTAATGTGGCACAGGAATTAGTGCCTAATCTGGAGATAACAGAAGGCCCAGTATCTCACAGAGGGAATCTATGCAATGAACGCACTGGCTTAAACCATCTGCTTATTGGGAACAACAAGGACACACCGTCAGTTGCACCAATCAGAACTTTGGAGCCCACTGGGTGCAGGCCTCTCTGCATACCTGAACCCATACCATCTGATGGATCTTCTACACCTGGGGTGGAGCCTGGCAAAGTTGTGGTCAATCTACTGCCTGCTGCATGTCCCGGTGTGGCATTGCTGTTAGGGGTCCCGCCCCTTCGAAAGGGGGAGAATGAATCCTTTGAGGAACTTTTCAACAAATCCTTGGTTTGGTTAGTGCGGAATAGAGGATGCCCAATCTTTTATGCAAAATATATTTTAATGGTGCCCAGGTGCGCTTAGGTTAGAGCTGACTCCGGAGACCCGGCCAGAGACTGTATCATAAATTTTAGATTACCGAATTTAGTTCACAACTTACTGTTTGGCCCATATTCCATTTCAGCACGGAGAAGTGCTATCACCCTGGGGCCCCAGTGATTTTTCCACAAACTGCCAAGCTGCTAAACCCAGAGAATTGTTAGCCCAGAGAGTGCTCCAACTGATCAATCTAAAGTTTTCCACAAACACCAGCTTTTGTTTAAATTTTTTCCTCCATCCCACTATCCACCAAGTGAAATACCAAGGGCTTCCCTGCAACGCTGTGAAGTCATCTTATGGCAGCCAATTGCCCACTATCCTATCCATACGTGTAACAGATTTGACGTTCTTGAAAGTGTGGACTGACTATCAAGTACAATATCTTCAGTCCCCACCAACAGTGAGGTGCAACTCCTCTCCTTGATGGTGAGTTTGTTGGCCCCAGTGCTGGCCATAACCTCTCTCTTTTGAGTTGGAACGTTGCAGGGCTCAAAGGGAAGTTATATAACCCAGCCTGGAGAGCCTTTATCAATAGGTATGACATTGTTGCCCTGCAGGAGACCCGGGCCACCACACCTACCTCCTTTGATGGCTATACCTGTCCATCTATCCCCGCTTCACATGGAAGGGCCATGGGAGACATCGCGATTTGGATTCATATAAATCCTTGTGTGAAAGTCACATCTATTGAATCTGTGTCTACAGCATTTCAAATCTGCAAATAAGAGGTTTTTTTAGATTTGTTTTTCATTTAACTTATATATTAACGATTGTGTCAATCCTACATGTTTTCACTGTGCTCAAGTGTTCACTATTCTTTCTAATTTGCAAGCCTCTAATGATAATACTATGACCCAGCACCGCTACCTATTGTGTGGGGATTTAAATGCTAAGCTGGTTGGGCAATTGAGGAAGGGAGGTGTCTCACGGGGATCTTAGTGAAGCTAGTGGATGCGAGCTGGCTAGTTATTTTGCTGAACATGACTTATTTGACACTTAATTTAGTGGACACTTTTAGTGACGATGAACTTCCCCCACCAGCTCTTAGGGGGCATGGTCGCCCATCAACCATCGATTATATTTTTGTGTCGAGGGACTTTATTAACTATTTTCTTAAAGGGAAGTTTTGTTGGCTGATTGGGGGATCCGAACGCCTTAGGAGCTGTATTGCAGTTACCCATAAGCAGGCTTCAACCCACTGCTGATGTTATTCCCACACAGCACTATACTGGCGGTATCTGAAAGAAACACGTTAGTTAGATTCCTCACCTTAGAATATCCCCAGGCGTCAGGCTGGATCCGGAAAGATTTTCGTCAGCAATACTCTTGTGCATCGCTAGGCGTCGTCTGCGGCTCCGTGTCCGTCGTCTGCGTCGTGCGCTGGGATGACGTTGTCGCGTCGGTCCCGCAAGCTACTGGAGTTCCGGCAGTCCTCACCACCACTCGTCTGGTTCCAAGTCTTCGGGTAAGTCGAAGCATAGTAAGAAGTCCAAGAGGCGACATCGCTCTTCGGACTCCCCTTGCCGGTCGCGCGACTTGGCTGAGGGTTCGGGTGATACCACTCACGCGGCTCCATCGGAGCCACAGGAGTCGCGTCCGTCCCAATACCCGCTGGTCCCTGGGACCGACGCGACTCCGGCGGAGGTCAGTGCCTTCCTCTCAGCCATGAGGGGCCTGGCTCCGCCGTCGACGCCTGCCGGCGCGCCTTCGGTCCCCGTGGGATCCAGGCCTGGATCTCAGTCGGCCGACTCAGATACCACCTCCGGAGCCGCCTTCGGACGCCGCCGTTCCCCGGTTCAGTCCGGGCCCAGCGTCGGAGCGGCGCTGCCCGGTGCCTCTGCCGATGGGTGGCAATTTCATCTTCCGCCCGGCTCCGATCATTCCACCTGTCTACCAGGAATCGGATGACGGTGACGACTGGGAGGGGTCTGAGGACCCTCTGGCCAGTTATCACAGGACTGGGCAGATGAGCTGGGGGATGCCAGTGGTCTTGATACCTCCCCTGACACTGGCTTCATCTCTCCTCCGACAGTGGCTTCGGAGGAAGGTGCTGCATTTTCTGTGGTGCTGCGCAAGGCGGCCGAAGCCCTTGGGCTGGAGCTGCCGGCTGTGGCCGAGAGGACGAACCTCCTCACAGAAGTGCTTCGACTATCAGCCATCTCCTCTGAGCCTCTGCTGCAGTTCAGTGAGGCACTCAGTGACGTTCTGAAGGGGACCTGGTCCAAGCCCTCCACAGTTCCTCCTGTGGACCGGAACGTGGCCCGGCGCCACCACCCTACACCGGGCGACCCCAGTTTTCCGTCCCAACACCCCACACCCAAGAGCCTGGTCATCCAGGCCTCTACTTCCCAGACCTCCTTCCCGTCCGCTCCCCCGGATCGGGAATCCAAGAGACTTGAACAGTTTGGGAAGAAGCTGTTCTCCTCCCTTAGTTTGGGACTGCGTCTATTAACACCGCTTGATTCTTGGACCGTTACTCCCACTCTGTGGGATACGGTGGAGGACGTGCTGCCCCAGTGTCCGGAGGATGCCCGGACACGGCTCGCCCAGGCTCTTGCCAAGGGGTGGGATGCAGCGCGGCATGCTATCAGATGTGGACTGGACACTACGGACTTGCTAGGTAGGGCGATGTCGACCATGGTGGCGCTCCGCCGCCACGCCTGGCTGCGGTCCACGAGCTTCCCAGGGGATGTCCAGAGCACCCTCATGGATATGCCCTTTGATGGCAGTCGCCTCTTTGGCGACAAGGCGGATAGTGCGCTGGAGCGCTTTAAGGACTCCCGGGCTACGGCCAAGTCCTTGGGCCTCTCGGCCCGCGCGACCGTAAACTTCTGCTTTTCGCCCCTTTTGTGGCCAAGGAAGGGGTGCCCCCTCACATCCACCTAGCCACAGGCCGCAGAACCAACCTCTGCAGTCGTGGACGTGGATTCTGCCGAGGCGGTACAGGGGGAGAACGTGCCGGTCAGTCCACATCCAACCCGGCAGCATCCGCCTCAAAGCCCTCCTAGTCCGTGCTTTCAGGCCCATTCCACGCCAGTGGGTGGCAGAGTTCTCCATCACCTGCTCCACTGGCGTTCCATAATGTCGGACAGGTGGTGCTGCAGATCGTCCGAAGGGGCTACTCCCTCCCCTTCAAGGCGACCCCTCCAGCCATGCCACCGCAGTACCACTGCATGTCGGGGGATCACTTGAAACTTCTACAGGAGGAAGTTACGGCCCTCTTGGCCAAGGGGGCCATCGAGCGCGTTCCTGGTCCAGAAGTAGGTTGTGGTTGTTATTCCCACTACTTTCTGGTTCCCAAGAAGGGCAAAGGGGCCTACGCCCTATCTTGGACCTCAGGAGCGTCAACACCTTCCTCCGAAAGGAGAAGTTCAAGATGCTCACTGTAGCTCAGGTTCTGACTGCCCTAGACCCTGGAGACTGGATGGTAGCGTTGGACTTGCAGGACACTTATTTCCACAACCCCGTCCTGCCGGCCCACCGGCGTTACCTGCGGTTCACGGTGGGCCAGGAGCATTTTCAGTGTACCGTGCTTCCCTTCGGCCTCACCAGTGCCCCTCGGGTGTTCACGAAAGTGATGGCGGTGGTCGCAGCTCATCTGCGCAGATTGGGGGTCCCAGTCTTCCCCTATCTCGACGACTGGTTGTTGAAGGCGGGCTCGCCCCAGGCAGTCGTCTCCCACCTCCAGACTACGGCCGACCTCCTGCATTTGCTGGGGTTCTCCATCAATGTGGCGAAGTCGCATCTGAGTCCCTCCCAGAAGCTCCTCTTCTTCGGAGCGGTTCTGGACTCGGCGCAGTTCCGGGCTTATCCTCCGGAACAGCGGGTCTGGGATATTCAGGCTCTGATTCCCATCTTTTGGCCTCTATCCCGGGTTTCGGTCAGGTTGGTGCTGCGGCTTCTGGGTCTGATGGCCTCCTGCATCCTGTTAGTGCATCATGCCAGATGGCGAATGCGGGCTCTGCAGTGGGACCTGAAGTTTCAGTGGGCCCAGCATCGAGGCAACCTGTCCGACCACGTCCTGATCTCGGAGGGCACTGCAAGACAGTTGCAGTGGTGGCTCACGGACCACGATTGGGTCAGCGGCAGATCCCTCTCCCTAACCCAACCGGAACACGTAGTGGTGATGGATGCTTCCCTCCTGGGATGGGGGGGCCACATGGAAGAGGTGGAAATCAGAGGCCTCTGGTCTCCGATGGGGTCCCGGCTCCATATCAACCGTCTGGAGCTGAGGGTGATCCGACTTGCACTGAAGGCATTCCTTCCCTCTGACCGGGGAAGTGTGGTGCAGGTGTTCACGCACAACACCACCGCCATGTGGTATTACAACAAACAGAGCGGGGTGGGGTAGTGGACCCTTTGTCAGGAGGCTCTATGCCTCTGGACATGGCTGGAACATCAGGGCATCACCCTGGTGGTTCAACATATGGCGGGCTCTCTGAACGCCAGAGCAGACGAACTCAGCCGTCGGTGCATGATGGATCACGAATGGCGTCTAAACTCGGACGTGGCACAAGGCCTCTTTCGGCAGCAGGGAGAACCTTGGTTAGATCTATTCGCCACCGAAGAGAACGCGCAATGTCAGCAGTTCTGCGCGTTGGAGTTTCCCAGGCGGCACTCGCTCGGGGACGCCTTTCGTCACGAGTGGAGTTGCGGTCTGTTGTACGCCTTTCCGCATATATCACTTCTGCCCAGAGTACTGAAGAAGATCAAGCGCGACCGGGCCCAAGTCATCTTGGTGGCTCCGGATTGGGCACGAAGATTCTGGTATCCTGAGCTACTCAGTCTGTCAATCGATCCCCCAATACGACTGCCTCTTCAGGAGGACCTTCTGTCGCAGCAGCAAGGGACGGTCCTCCACCCGAACCTGTCCAGCCTCCACCTCCATGCGTGGAGATTGAGCTGCGACAGTTGATGCCATTTGACTTGCCTCCTGAAGTCTGTGATGTGATTCTAGCAGCCAGGCGTCCCTCCACAAAATCGGTACACGCCTGCAGGTGGAACAAATTTGTGGCATGGTGCACAGCAAAGGCTGTGGATCCCCTTTCCGCCCCTCTTTCTGAGGTTCTCCTCTTTCTTCTTTCTTTGGCCCAGCAGGGCTCTGCTCTGGGCACCCTAAAAGGTTACCTCTCTGCTATTTCTGCTTTCTTACGGCTTCCTGATCAGCCTTCTCTTTTCAAATCCCCTGTTGTTTCTCGCTTTCTTAAGGGCATTCCTCACATGTTTCCTCCTGTCCCTTTCGTAATGCCTCAGTGGGATTTGAATCTGGTTTTTTTTTTTTTTTTTTTTTTGAAACCGTTTATTGCAATCTCAAGAATATACAAGTATGGGCCTACAACCTTTCGGCCGGCCGCTAGAATGACAGGAGCATATGACATACGTACAAAAACACTTGGCGTTGCAAAGGAGCAAAATAGGAGGTACAAGCGTCGTGGGCCACATCACTCTGACCCCACAATACGGTTTCATTTTATACAAACAACACAAAAACCACACCCGCAAGGCAACCTGCAATCGAAAGTAACAGCACGTGCTCCCCGAATGGGGGACCCCAGCCATCCACAGGAGTCTAAAGAGGGGAAGGGGAACAAATCGAGGACTGGGGGAATTCCGTGCTCAGGGCTAGGGAAAGGAGTCAACTAAGGGGACGGGGCTGGTGAGGCCGCAGGCAGCAGTGGTGGCGCGCAGATACCCCCGCGGTAGGCGTTCCAAGGGCCCCATACTTTCACCCATGCCCCAGGCTTACCCCTCGCCACATACACCACCTTTTCTCGGAACATGCACCAATCCATGTGTTCTTTCCAGGCCGACACCGCCGGGGGCCCCTGGGATCCCCACAGTTGAGCAATGTCACGCTTAGCTATCATATATCCCAGAGTCACCCATCGCGTCTGCGGAACCGAGTAGTCAGTTGGTTCCCACACATTCAGCAGGCATCTCCTCGCTTCAGGCAGCAGCTCGACATGCGTAACCACTCGCAGGACCTCATGCACACCACGCCAGAATCGCTCCACCTTCGGGCATTCCCACAAAATATGCAAAAAAGTCGCCAAAGCACCACACCCACGCTTGCACAACCCATCCTCAGCATAGCCCATACGCAGCAGCCTTGGCCCCGTCATGTAAACCCGATGGAGTATCTTAAGCTGGACGAAGCGAAGGCGAGCCGGTATGGCCACCTCCTTCGGAGAGGCCACCGCGGAAATCCAGTCTTCGTCGTCCAACTCCAGCCCGTCGGCAACCCAAGCCTCGCGGAGGCCAGTCAGCAGGCCCGAGCGGTCATTAATCAATTTTTTGTAAATAAGGGAGATCGTGCTGTCCGGAACGTGGCCATCCAGCACTCTATCCTCCCGGGGGGAAATCTCCGGGATGGAGGCGACGTCCGGGAAGACTGAGCCCAGTGCGTGACGGACCTGCAAGTACCGAAAGTATTCACTGCCCTGCAGCTGAAACTCCGTCTGCAGCGCCTCGAATGTTTTAAATCCCCCTCTCGTCCAGAGGTCCCCCACTTTACTGATGCCGATCGTGTCCCACTTCTCGAAGCCCTTCGAGGTCCACAGGGAGCCCAATCTCTCAGACGCGTACAACGGTGATGCCCGGGTCAAACGGTCCTTCCACCCCATAGCTGCGTTAGCCGCGTGCCATACTCGTACCATGACACGCGTAGGTCCCGTCAGGCGGGGGCCGGGCGCGCCAGAGTAGAGCGCTCGATTATAGTCGCCACCAGGCAGGAGCATCTTGTCCATTTCAAATGCCGGGTTTAAGGCGGGCCCGTAAAGGCCATGATTAATTGCAGCTAGCTGGGAGGCCCAGTAATACCGTTTAATATCCGGGAGGGCAATCCCCCCGTCGTACCATGGGAGCGTCAACTTCGCCAGGGCAATACGCGGCCTCCCGTCCCAGAACAGGCGGCGCTGTAGACTCTCCACCTCACGGAAGTAGCGCGCCGGGACTAAATCCATAGTGTTCTGGAGAGCGTACAGGAAGCGTGGCAACGACATCATCTTAAACAATGCCGCCCGGCCGAGCGGCGAAAGCCAGCGCGCGACGTCCTCCTTCAAGCGCTGGAGGGGGGGAAGCAAATTCCGCTCGTAGCGGGCCTCCGGGTCCAGAGTAATGTAAACCCCCAGGTACCGAAACCCCTGTGAGGCAATCTGAATCGGACAGCCCCGCGGGAGGACGGGCGCCTCCCGGAAAGCACATACACACATGATTTAGCCCAGTTGATGACAAGGCCTGAGTTGCGGCCGAATGAGCGCAAAACATCAACCAGGACAATCAGTGATTTACGCGGGGAGGCTAGGTACAAAAGGATATCGTCAGCGTATAGGGACACGCGGTCCTCATACTCGGGGGTCCAACGGAGACCACGGATGGAAGGGTGCCACCGCAGCCACTCCGCCAGGGGTTCCAAGGCCAGCGCGAACAGGAGCGGCGACAAGGGACAGCCCTGTCGCGTGCCCCGTCCCAGCTCGAATGGGACCGATACTCTTCCATTCACCACCACCTGCGCCAATGGGCCCGAATACAACAATTTGACCCAGCTAATGAACCCCGGGCCAAATCCAAACTTCGCCAACATAGCCCAGATGTATGGCCACTCGAGCGTGTCAAACGCCATGGTGGCGTCTAAGGACGCCAATATGGCCGGCTCCCGCACAAACGGGACACGCGCGAGCACCCCGTGCAAGCGCCGCAGGTTAAGGGCCGTGTTGCGATGGGGAATAAAGCCGGACTGGTCTTGGTGGACCAGATCGCCCACCACGCCGACCAGCCGGTTGGCTAGCACCTTGGCGAGGATTTTGGGCTCCGCATTCAAGAGCGAGATAGGCCGGTAGGATGTAACCCGGTCTCGAGGTCTCCCTTCCTTGTGGATCACCACAATTGTAGCCAGACGTTGGTCCGGCGGGAGGGAGCCCAGCGAGTGGGCCGCCAGGAACATCGCACGGAGGTGGGGTGCCAGTACATCCGGTCGCAGCTTATACAGCTCGATAGGGATGCCGTTCGGGCCCATGGCCTTGCCGGATGCGACCGAGCGTATGGCGAGGGCAATTTCGTCGGAGGTAGGAGCGGCATCTAACGACACCCTGTCCTCCACCGAAAGGGAGGGCAGCGCGATATCCCTAAGCAGGGCATGGGAATCCTCCTCCGAGCAGGGAGAAACCGGGGAATACACCTTGCGGAAATAATCCGCGAAGCAAGAGACAATGTCTTCTGGCTCGGTGACACGCACACCATCCGTCCTCTCAATCAGCGGGACCACACGACTCGCTCTCTCCTTTTTATCCAACCATGCAAGCAATTTACCAGCCTTATCACCCACATCATACAGTCGCCCCTGTTGCTCTCTATAGAGGCCCCTGGCCGCCTCCGTGACGAGGGCCCTGTAGGCCGCCTGCTTAAGTTGTAGGACATGTAGTGCAGCATCCGTCACCCCACCCTCTAGATCACCCTCCAATTCAGCGATTTCGGCCTCCACCCGGGTCACCTCCTCCTGCTCGCGCCTCCGGGCATGGGAAATAAAGGAGAGGGCCTCCCCTCTAAGAACTGTTTTGAAGGCTTCCCACAGGGAGATAGCCGAAGGGACGGACCCCGCATTCTCATCGAAATACCGCTGCAAGGATTTAATCAAATCAGCGCGAATGGTGGGGTCGCGCAGGTACCAGGCATTGATTGGAGCTACTCTGCCCTCCCCCCTCGGGAAGACATCAATTTGCAACAGGAGCGGGGAGTGATCTGAAATACCCCGCGCCAAATGGCGCACCTCTCCTACCCTCCCAACATAGGCCGCAGGGACAAGGACATAATCAAGCCGTGAGAGGCTACCATGGGCACCCGAGTGGAAAGTGTACTGCAGCTGCGTGGGATGTTTTAAACGCCAGCAGTCCACCAATCCCAGTGTATCTAAGAAGCCGGACAGCCACGCCTGCGCCCGGGGGAGGTCCCTAGGGGGGTGACGATCCACGGTCCCAGAAACCACCGCATTGAAGTCCCCCCCCAACCACCAGAAGCCCCCCCGGAAGGTCAAGGAGGAGGCGCCCTAGGTCTGCAAAAGTCGTAGACTGTAACCCCGGTGGGACGTACACTGAGACAAAGACAACTACTTTACCCTCCATTCTCCCCACTAAGACAGTGTAGCGTCCCCTCTCATCATGGCGCACCTCGTCTATTTCCAACGGGAGCGAGTTCTTCACCATGATGCCCACCCCCCGCGAGCCCGACGTGAAGCCCGAGTGGGCCACCAAGCGATAGCCACGCCGATTCATGGCACAAAAGGAATTACCAATAAGGTGTGTCTCCTGCAGAAAGACCACATCTGGCGAAAGTCGTTTCAAATACTGCAGGACCACACCTCGCTTAATCCTATCCCCCAGTCCGTTAACGTTCCAGGACAATAAAGTCAGGTCTCTACCCCCCATCACATACAGAAGCCATCATTCGTCCCCCGGAGAGCACCTTAAAAATACCAATACAATTAAGGGTTTGCCTTGCGGTAAAAACAAACAACACCCCACCCCAACCCACCCATCCCAACAGAACTCCCCCCTCCCTGCTCCCCTGCATGAGCCCAAACAGCCCCCCAAAGTGCAGTGTGCCTGTCGCCCCATGAATGATTAAACTAACTAGTCCCCCAAAGGAGGAGGGAGAGCCCCCAAGAGACCCCGTACCACCTCCACAGGAGGGAGACTTAACGAACAGTCAAAAATGACGACAATGTTGTCCAGAGCGAGGCCTACTATTAGTCCCTCAGTCCTGATCCGGCGAGCCCTCCCCTCCAACCGCGCCCCCCCCACCCCCCCGGCCCCGATCCCCGGGCAAGGAGTCCAACCAGTCCCCGGCTGCCTCGGGACGATCAAAAAAGTGCGTGCGGCCATCCACCTCCACCCGCAACTTAGCTGGAAAAAGCATCGCATACTTGAGGTTCAGGTCCCGTAAACGACGTTTGACTCCGAGAAAGCTCAGTCTCTGCTTCTGGACCGCTGGGGTGAAATCAGGATAGAAGTTTACATCCATATTGTCAAGTCTGACCGGTCCTTGTTGCCTAGAAGTCTGAAGAATAGCGTCTCTGTCCCGAAAGTTGAAAATCCGGGCAATGAGAGGCCTCGGAGGGGCTCCGGCCTTAGGTCTTCCTCCGGGAACCCTGTGGGCACGTTCCACCGCAAAGAATTTACTCAGCCCCCGGGGCTGGAGATGGGTGAGAATCAGGTCCTCCACAAACAGGTCCGCCGCCGCCTCCTCACGTCCCTCCGGCACCCCGACAATGCGGACATTGTTCCTCCGGGCCCGACCCTCGGAATCCTCCAGTCGACGATCCATCAGGGCGCTCGCCTGGCCAAGCCGGCGCACCTCCTTTTGGAGGGCCGCCACGTCCGCTGTAAGGCCCGAGGTGGTGTGGGCCAAAGAATCGACCCGGTCATTGGTCTTGGATAAATCGGCCCTCACCAGGCCAACATCCACGTGGACCGAGTCAATCTTTTGCGCCAGTGTGTCAAAGCGCTGGTCCACCGAGGCCTTCATCTCGGCGATAGCGCCCATGACATCTCGCAGGGTCAGATCCGCGGGCAGCGCAGGAGCATCAGTCGGGCCCTCAGGGGACCTATGCGGCACCTCGGGAGATCCCTTCTGGAGGGTGTAGCGGTCCATGCTGTTGGACTGATGGGCTGCGCCACGGCGGGTCGATTTCACCTTTGCCCGGTCGCCATCTTGCTTTGTGGACATGGTTCCAGTCCCCAAATCGTGCCGATCACCTCGGAAAAGGCCGACAAACCAATTCACGGGCTCCGGGGGGGGGGCCACCACAGGTCCGCAGGACGGATCACAGCCGGCGGGCCAGCAGGGCACCCCAACGAGGCCACACACCGCCCCGCAACCCAACCTCGCCTACGCAGCAAGGAGGGTGCAAAAGCGAAAGTGAAAGTGCGGGGTACGCGAGTCGCCCAGCCCTGCCCGCCGCTGTTGATCACTTTGTCTCCGGATCACCCCGCAACTCCAATCCGGGGGGCCGGCGTGGAGAAGGCCGCAAATCTCAATCGGTGCTCCCGCCGGTGTCCGAGGTCCAATTTGGAAACGGAAAACGGGTGACACCTCAGCTCGGGCTCACCAACACAGTCCCCTCATCTAGGACAGGATATTTTCAGGATTTATGTAGGAGGTCACGGAGGTCCTCGGGAGCCTCGCACCTACGCGGCCATCTTGGTTGCGCGCTAGGCTCCTCCCCCTGAATCTGGTCTTGACGTTTCTGATGTGCGCTCCCTTTGAGCCACTTCATAATTGTCCCCTTCGTCTCTTGATGCTTAAGACTGCTTTCCTGGTAGCCATCACCTCTGCTAGGAAGGTGAGTGAGCTCCAGGCTCTCTCTTCTAAGCCTCCTTTTCTTTCTGTCCATCCGGACAAAGTTGTTCTCAGGACTCGTCCTTCCTTTCTCCCTAAGGTGGTAACTGCCTTTCACATCGGGCAGTCTGTTACGTTGCCCACCTTCTTTCCGCCTCCGCATCCTTCGAAAGAGGAAGAGAGGCTCCACCGTCTGGACCCAAAACGGGCGCTGTCCTTTTATTTGGACCGCACCAAGCAGTTCCGGGTTGACGACCAACTCTTTGTTGGCTACGTGGGCGCTAAGAAGGGATGGGCGGTGCACAAGCGGACCATCTCTCGGTGGGTCGTTTTGTGTATCAAAGCTTGTTACTCCTTGGCTAAAAAGGAACCTCCTGTAGGGCTGAGGGCCCATTCCACTCTGGCTACAGCGGCGACAACTGCCCTGGGCCTGGGAGTCCCCTTGCAGGACATCTGTCAGGCAGCAACGTGGGCCTCGCTGCACACGTTTGCTAAACATTTTTGCCTGGACAGCCATGTCCGGAGAGACGGCTTCTTTGGCCGTTCTGTTCTCCAGGACTTTCTGGTGTGATCTTGGTTTGCAGACCCACCACCGCGGTTGGTATTGCTGGGGTATCTATTCTAAGGTGAAGAATCTAACTAACGTGTTGCTTTCAGATGAACAAGTTACTTACCTTTGGTAACGATATATCTGTAAGAAACATTAGTTAGTTAGATTCCTCACCGACCCACCCACCCTCCCTGTTCTGCGAACCGATATCTGGGGTTGAGGTCATCCCTTTCAGGGCCCTAGAATTTTTTGGCACCAGTGTCGGTCTCTTGCATGGCTCTGCGTTCCTGGCGCGGAAAGCTATGTACAAGAACTGACGTCAGCGTGCGAGGGCGGCGTCCAAGTACTCAGACGACATCATCCCGGCGCACTACACCGACGACCAACGCGGACCCGCAGACGATGCCTAGCGATGCGCAAGGGTATTGCTGACGAAAATCTTTCCGGATCCAGCTTTACGCCTGGGGATATTCTAAGGTGAGGAATCTAACTAACTAATGTTTCTTACAGATATATCGTTACCGAAGGTAAGTAACTTGTTCTTTAGGCTTGTATGGCGCCTTAAAGAACCGGCAAAGGTACTGTTTACTATTGCCTCAACATCAGGGGCTATTTATAAACTGCCTAACAGAAGCGGGGGGGTGGTAACATGTTATCAGCCCATTTTGATGCACTAATCCAGGCAATCAAACAACACCTCCTTAGACCCGTGAAGGCAGGTAAGGGGGACCCACACTTGTTCGATGAGCATTGTTCGGTAGCAAACTGGAGATTAAGATTGGCTTTGTCTACAACCCTGCGAGATCAGGCTGAAGTTCGGTTTGCGCGTGGAGATAATAAGCACGTTCTTAAAGTCAGGAAGGAAACCTTGCATAAGATGGATTGGGAAATTTTGGAAAAAGTCACATTAAGCAAAAACAGCAAATGTTTTTACAGTATAGTCAAAAGATTGAAATCCAGAAGCTCTGCTTAAAGCCCCTTGTTTCAATATAACATCTTAGAACACCAATTGGGCAGCATATTTCTCCTCCATTTATCATCTTGAAGAAAACATTGAGTTGACCAACTCTCTATCTCTTAGGTTGCTCAACTCCTCCTCAGTAGTAGTGAATCTAGCTGAAGTAGAGCAGGCCATACGTCAGAGTACCGGAGGCAAGGTGCCAGGCCCTGGTGCGACCCCACTTGATCTTATTAGAAGCAATGATATGCTTTGGAGCACCTTGATCACTAACGTTTTTTACCGTTCCTTAAATACGCACATTACACGCTCATGGAAACTTTTCACCATCGTGCCCATCTTCAAAAAAGGCGATCGTATGTCGCTGAAGTGTTAAAGGCCTATTCTTTGTTAGATAGTTCAGTAAAGATTGTTTTCAGGATGATATACAATTACCTAGTGAGTGGGCACAAGAGCGAGATATATTATCTCTTTCCAGTTTGGATTCCTCCAAGAGCTGGGTACAGTAGAGCAGTGCCCAAATTTGAGGTTCATTGTCAACAAATATATCAATGCCAGGCGCTGCCCTCTGTACCTAGCCTTTTTGGACTTCTCTACAGCTTTTGATTCCATCAACAGGACCAAGCTCTGGCTGAGGCTGCTGGACTTGGGACTGGACACATCCCTGGTGAATTTCTTACCTAATTTGCACTTTGACTCGACAGCCAAGGTGAATTTGAACAGAGAAAGGTCTCTGGAAGTCTGTTTGAAGCCTGGAGTGCACCAAGGCTGCAATTTGGCCCTGTTGCTTTTTATACTATATATCAATGAACTTTGCCCGCACTTGACATTAACCCAAGTAGACACGCCTAGAGTTGCTGGTACTCCAGTGCCAGCATAACTCTGTGTGGATGACCCTGTTATGCTGGCCCTGACAACAAATGCCCTGCGGGCATTGGTGGATCTGTTTTGTCCATTTTATTAATAGTCTTGACTTGGCTACCAATTATGGCAAGTCCCAGATCATGGCCTGTGGTCCAGGTAGGATTGCCACCTGCAGGCTTGTTATCAAGGGTCAGTCACTGCACAGCGTAAATAAGTTTAGCCACCTGGGAGTTATTTTTGATACTTTGGGATCCTGGCAGCCCCAGCTGAACAATTCATGTCTTAAGCTCAGCAGGTTAGCTGGGACAATTTTTAACATGCCATGCACAAGAGGAAGGGGAACCATCTGGCCCCTGATGAAAGTATATAGTGCACAGAGTCCCAGGTGACATGTATGTGGTGGGGGTATGGGAATTCCACAAGAGTGCCCTTCTCCAGCTAGAGGAAGATCATATATGTTGGAGGTTTTTCCACTTACCACTCACAACCTTCTGTCATATTATGCACCTGGAGCTAAACCAGCAATGCATAGCCAACACGGTTCAGTTAGTCCCACTATTATTGTGAGTCAGCATGTGGGCTAATCCGCACGCTCCACTCTGTAGAGACATCATCTTGGAGACTGTCTCAGTTAGGATAAATAGAGCACTATTCCCCAATTGAATTACATCTCGCGCACATTTCAGGAGCTGGGGTTGGCTTCTCTTTTTTTGTCCCAGAAGAGTATTAAAAAAGATGATAAATGACTGGTCAAGAGCCACTTTTGGGATTTATGTGAAACTAGAAGGCTGCAAACTGAGTTAACGTAAAACACGGTATTTTTTTTTTTTTTAAACAATTTTTATTGAAAAGAAAACAAAAATCACAGCAGAGCAATAATAATGACATATAAGCCTCCCCATGTCAAGATGAGAATACACATGGGCACCGTAGACAACAAACCACCCATTCATGAGAGCAATTCCCCAGGCAAGCCAATTAGCAAGGTAGCTTAAAGAAAGTTCTGCGCTCCCGACGGAATCAGGGAACCCCCCACCCGCAACAGCAGTCTGGCGGCCCAGAGACTTCAGGTCTCCTCACTTGCCCTAGCCTCAGCCAACGCAGCCAATCTCTCCTTCCTCAGTTCCACCGTGGGAGAAATACAGATGTCCCCCCGATATTTGTTCCAGCGTCCCCACTTATGATCCCACTTCCGGGGGCACCCTCGATTTTTATATAATGTTTTCTCCGTCACCATGGCCTGATCCATGTCAGCGGCCCATTCACGCACTTGCGGTACGGTATCTACCCCCCATTTCTGGGCGATGTTCCTTTTCGCGATGGCCCACCCCAAGGCCGACCACTCCTGCTCTGCCTGAGTCAGATCTGTAGCGTCCCAAATATTAAGGAGGCAGAGCTGGGGAGAGGGGGCCAAGGGTTTATCTATGGACCTCGCAATCGGACGGGTGACGTCTGCCCAGTAGTGCTGGATGTGAGGGCATGCCCATAGCATGTGTATAAATGTACCCCTCTGGTGACAATGCCTCAGACAGAGCGTATCCAATCTCCTACCCAGTTTACAAAGCAATTCTGCATCGAAATAGACACGATGTCAAATTTTGAGCTGAACAAGGCGCAGTCGCATTGGAATTGCCACCTCCCTAGGGGATGCCAACGCTTCCGTCCAATCCTCGTCAGCTAATTCCCCCAAGTCCGTCTCCCAGCGAGCTCTAACCTTCCGCATTGGGTCCGTCCGGTTATTAATTAACTTTTTGTACGTCAGGGAAATAGCCTTACGGTCCATTGGATCTAACAGCAGCCTATCCTCTAGAGGAGAATAGGCAGGAAGGGGGGCGTCAGCAGGAAGGGCGCTGTCAATAGCGTGACTAATTTGAAGGTATCGAAAATACTCCGATGGAGCGAGCTGATATTTAAGTTGGAGCTCCGGGAATGTCATCTTCTTACCCTTGACCCATAGATCTCCCACCGTCGAGATACTGATCAAGTCCCATTTGTCAAACCCTGCGCAGGCACTTAGCCCTCCCAGACAATCTGGCTCCCAAAGTGGAGTGGCCTTAGTCAACCGCCCATGCCACCCCATTCGCCGCTGGAGTCTATGCCATATCTCCACCGTCCGGGCGGTCGGGCCAGTGAGGTTAAGCGTTTTATAGTTGGAATACAGTGCCCTATTGTATCCCCCCTTCCCCAAAAGCCATCGATCGGTACGGAAATTGGGGTCATCATGGGAGCCAAACACCCACTGGTTAATTGCTACCAGTTGCGATGCCTGGTCGTAAAGTCGCAGATCCGGCAATCCGATTCCACCATCATACCACCCCATGGTAAGTTTTTGCATCGCGATTCGGGGCTGTCCCCCATCCCATAACAAGTCTCTGATGGCAGCATCGATCTGGGAGAAATAAGACTCCGGGATCGGGAGAGGCGTATTTTGCAATGCGTAGAGAAAGCGTGGTAGGGCTAGCATCTTAAATAGCGATGCCCGACCCAATAGTGTAAGGGGCAGCGTCTTCCAGTGGACCACATCTGCTTTAAATCTCAGTAGCGGGCCCAACAGGTTTTGGTCGTAGAATAGTTTAGAGTCTAATGTTATAAAAATACCGAGGTATTGGTAACCCTGTGGCGCCACTGGAATGGTGTAGCCTCTGGGGCTGTTTGATGGGTCAACCCAGAGTGGGTACATCTGGGATTTGGACCAGTTAATCTGGTAACCGGAGTGGGCCCCAAAAATGTGGAAAATGTGCAGAACCCGCCGGAGAGAACGCGCCTGAGAGGCCAGATACAGCAGAATATCATCTGCGTATAAGGATATACGGTCTTCATGTTCCGATGTCCACCGGAAGCCTCTAATTTCCGGATCACCCCTGATCCAGACCGCGAGGGGCTCCAGGGCCAGAGCAAAGAGAAGCGGCGACAACGGACAACCCTGTCTTGCGCCACGGTAGAGGGAGAAGGAGCCCGAACGGTGATTGTTGACCGATACGTGGGCCAGAGGCAGATTGTATAAGAGTGTGATCCAGCCGATCAGTCGCGGCCCCAATCCAATCTGGGTCAGGACCGCGAAGAGATAATCCCATGCCACCGTGTCAAATGCCATTTTTGCATCGAGCGCGAGCAGAAGCGCCTCCTCCTGAAGTGTGGCAACCCGACCCAGCGCCCCGTGTACCAGACGGAGATTGCGTGCCGTGTTCCGGCCAGGCATGAATCCCGACTGATCAGGATGGATCAATGCGGTCAGATATGGGAGCAGACGGTTGGCCAGCAATTTGGCCAATACTTTGGCTTCAACTGTGATCAGGGAGATGGGTCGGTACGATGCGCACTGATCCGCTGGTTTACCCGGCTTACGGATAACCACTATAGTGGCAGTGCGAATATCTGGCGGAAGGGTACCAGTCTCATAGCACTCACTATACAAATTGAGTAAATGGGGTGCAACCCTAACGGCCGTAGATTTCAGGAGTTCTATCGGGAGTCCGTTGGGGCCCATGGCCTTACCAGACCGGGTATCTCGGATAGCTCTTTGGATCTCCTCAACCGAGATATCCGCCTCCAACACCTCTCTATCCTGCTGCCAAACACCTTGGATATCAATAGTAGCCAGGAGGTCTGCTGCCCACCGTGCCTGTGAGTGCTGTGGTGCAGCGTATATCTGCTCGTAGTACGCTGCAAATGTCTCGGCGATATCTCGGGGGTCAGTGATCAATACACCATCCGGTCCCTTGATCGCGCCTACCCACCGTGCCGCTGCCTCCTTACGTTCCAGCCATGCCAGCAGTTTCCCCGTGCGTTCCCCTAACTCATACATTCTGTGTCTGGAATCAAGGGCGCGTCGATTAGCGTCTTCGAGGAGTAGTTGTCTATAGTCTAGTCGCTTGACATTGAGCGCATGCCGGGTCTCGTGGGATGAGATTTGCGAAGCTTCGCGCTCAAGGTGAAGTATTTCTGCTTCAAGCTCGCTGACTCGACGTCTACGTTCAGCCCTATGACCCATCATCACGGTATTGTTTTATTATAAAACACTTCGCTAGCGCAGAGCCTGTTTTTTTATTTCACACTTTGCCTCCCTCTATGGGAGATGTCACCCCTTTTCCATTTTAGGCCTGGTACGGTTTGGCAGGTCATGAGCTCAGATAACCCAACTGATATGTGGTGACATATTTTAACTTGTTCATGCGATGAGGTCTCTGAACAGTCGCTATTACTCCATATGTTTTTCTGCAACTTTTTTTTAGATACCATCGGAAACTTTTGCTCAAACCTCTTTTAAAATCATTGGGCCATTGCAATTGTATAGAGGCTTTTCCCATTTGCTATTATTGAATATGCCTGCTATTTGCTGCAGGGTATGTTCTTTTCTAAAAGCTGCAGTTAGAACTAGGAGAACGATGGAGGGTCCGCATTGTTGAAATAATACTTATCTGTTTTGCGCTTTTTAAATTCTTTATTTTACAATTTTAATCATGGTTTCAACACATTTTACCTATTCTATTTGGCACCCCGCACGTTATACTAATGTCAGATTGCTTTGTGTTTTATATGGCCAAAAGTTGGCCGAATTAAGATTAATTGAATTGGGAAAAAATTTGAATTGACTACTGGAATAACGGTGTAAAGAGTCACTTTCTGTAGGATTCCTGTAAAGGGAGACGAAAACTTATTCTAGCTCCACTTTCGCCCGTAAGTCCAAAAAAGGAATGGCCATTGGGCTGTGTTCCATAGTGAATTGGATGTGTATGGAATGAGCGTAAATCATGCAGGGAACCCCTCAGAAAAACGTTATCAATATATCCTCTCCATTTGAGTATGTTATTTATGAATGGATTCTTGGGTGTAAAATTTTGTGTTCCTCATAATAAGCCAGGTAGAGGTTTGCCCGGTCCGGGGCAAAGCCTGCAGCTGTGGCTACGCCATTGGTTTGAAATCCTGATCATGGCCAGTTCCAAAATGAACCAACTAAAGTACTTGCATGGGTTGTTCACGTGTATCCATTAGAACAGAAATTACCCTCAACCCTTCGGCTTGGAGAATTTGGCTGTCCATTGTGAAAAGTATTTCTGTGTCTTAATTAAAAGCGGTGCCTTCTATCATTTTGATGAAGTGCATGTTGTCCATTCTGTATGATCTGGACAGGCTTACGCAAGGTTTTTCGAAAAAATCAATATATTGACACAGAGGCTCCAAAATTGAACCGCACCCTGACACTTTGGGCCTCCACGGAGGATTGTCTAACCTCTTGTGGATTTTAGGGAAGGTGTAAATTACTGGTTGTAGGAAAGTAGGATCTGCTTTCATGGTTATCCCCACTTTTTGTTGGTGTTATTCTGTTTTATGACTAGTGTAACTGGGTTCCTGCTAATCAGGACCCCAGTCCTGTGCTTTCTCTCTACATTTGACTGTGGCCAGCCCTTTGGTACCTTCCCAATTGGCCACTGGTGTACCGATGTAAGTCCTCAGTGTATGGTACTAAGGTACCCAGGTCATAGGTACACCTTGGGTCTCCCATGAGCAGCAGAATGTATTATGCCACCCATGAGAGACCACTCAAACTGTGACTATAGGCAAGCCATTGCAGCCTGTGTGAGTTTGTGCTAGGCACCACTTACAACAGATATAAGTTTCCTTATATCTGAGGTCACTACACTTAAAACCTATAAGTCACCCCAATGCAGGCCTTCAGTTCTGCAGGCAGGGTGTAGGGTTATAAGTGTTAGGGTGCTCTGCATGAGCAGGACACCCCCTACAATCCCGGAGTCGATTATCCAGGCTTTGTAAGTGCAGTCACCCCATTTGAAATATATTGTAGCCATATATCATTACATGTTGGCTAACTTTAAATCGGCTGTCCCGAACTTGGGCATGCATGGTATCAAACATATCTGATAGAGACTACTAGCCGCAGATTCCTTCACGTGGAATTATCCCCAGGCGTGAGACTGGATCCGGAAAACCTTTTGCCATCATCCCTGCGCGCCGGGGGGGACGGGATCACGCGACTCCACCCAGGCGTCGTCCGTGTACGTGACGTCAGCGAGGTCACATAAGTCCTACCCCAGCGCGCCCACGTCAGTTTTTTCCTTTTCCGCGTGCAACGCAGGTCCGGTTTGTGCTCTGGGCCTGTTTAGGCCTTTCCCTTATGCTATTGCTGCGTGTGTGGGAACAGTGTGAGAATGCCTACGGGCTTTAAAACTTGTTCGTTGTGTGGCCGCCTCATGTCGGCGACGGATCCTCACCCCATCTGTATGTGGTGTTTGGGAGAGCACCACGACTCCACTGATAGTGAGGCATGTCAGCAGATGAAGCCGAAGTCCCGGCGTGAGTGCCGGATGAAACTTCTTTCGGCTCGTGTGTCCAAGTCGGTGTCGTCATCTCGCCCGGCCCCTGAGGAGGGTTCTCGGACCCGTGGCTTCCCTCGCCGGCTTCGATCTTCTCCCAGGTCGCTAGTGCGCCGCTCACCTCTTGGTAAGTGTCACAGTTTGTCCCCGAGGGTAGGGTTCTGGCATGTCGGGGGCGTGAGCTCTCCGCGGGTGGTGCCGCCCAGCGTGTCATCCCCTTATCTGCTGTTTCCCAGCGTGGGGGTGACCAGAGCCCAGATAGAGACATATGCGGCGGCTTTGCAGGCCTCGCTGGCTTCTCCTCCTCCTCCTTCCCCTCCTGGGATGTCAGTGGATCCCTTGCAGTGTACGGGGCCCTCCGCGGCGCCGACTGGTTTGGAACTAGGCACGGAAGATGTGGTGCCGTTGGGGTGCGGCCTTTCGGGGGTCCCTCCTTCGGACCACGGCGCCTCTGCTTCGCCGCAAACTCCCGCGGGAGTCCCTATGGTGTCGCGGGAGGTCGCCGGGGCTCAGGTCGCACCCCGAGCCCCTCTTGGTTCTCGGGACGGGCGACAGCCTTGGCCGAGGTGACACCGCCACGGCGCCGGCAGCTACTGGCCCTGGCAGTGCCGCAGGGGCCAGTGTCGGGCCTTTCTCGCCCGAGCCCCTCTCGGTCCTGGGGACATGCGGCGGCCGAGGTGACGCCACTGCGGCGCCGGCAGCTGCCGGACCTGGTGGCGCCGCAGGGGTCGGCGGAAGGCCCGTCTCGCCCTGTCACGAGTCACGGCTGGCGGGGGTCTCCTCGTCCCTCCCTGGACCCTTTTCGCCTCTTCGCGCAGGTGGCTGCCTCGTCGGAGGTCCGGTCGGCGCCGTTCCGGCCCGCCCCTTCACCACCCCGGCTCCGGTCCAGCTCCGGTCTCCTGCACCGTGTGCTGTGTCAGAGGTCGCCCCGGCATCTCCTCCGGCGCTGGTCGTCGGCGGTGTCCTGCCTCAGGTTGCGGACTCTTCAGCTCCGGGCCGACGTCGGGTCGTTGACTCGTCTTTGGACGCCTCCTCTTCTCCAGAGGTTCGGCGGTTGCTGGTGTCATCCTCGCCGGAGACGGGCCGCCATGTCGTGGCTTTTTCCCCGATGTCGTCTAAAGGCGGCTCCTCACCATCATCACAACCGCGGTCTTCGCCGGAGGAGCCGCAAGTCCCCCACTCTTCGGTCCCTCTTCCTTCATTTCGGCCTTGGCCCTACCTTTCCCCGGTTGGCTTGGGGGATGGCCACGACGAGGAGCTGATTTCCCCTCCGCGGGGCCCTACGGAGGCGGGTGCGGCTGGAGAGGTGTGGTGCAGCGGCCAGGGGGGCTGACTTCAGAGCATATGGCTCACAGTTCGATCATCGGCTCCAGCGGCAGCTCAGCTCAGCACCATGTGACTCTGGGCAATAGCTCACTTAATTTCCACAACGGCCCCCAGCACCTTGAGACCCGTAAGGGTGAGTAGTTCGCGCTTTACAAATACAGATTTACGCTGCTTCCACGGCTGTGGGGATTTTGCGCATGGGTGATCCATCTACCCATTTCCCCGCAGATCATCTTCTGGAGGTTCTCCATCAGGGCTCTGGTGGTAGGGAACTGTTGCTCCCTTCGAGGGTTCACTCCACTCTTCTCTCTTGGGGACTTGGGGCCGTCCCGCCACGGGGGACCCGGTGCCCCAGCACCTTCTACACCACCACCTGGCACTGCGTGATCCGGTGTGCCTTTCTCTTAACCCCTTAGACCAGAGGCCCCCTTTTGCAGTCTGCCTTTCCTGCTTTGCCGCTGCTGTTGTTTCCCCTGTCACGGGAGGCCCGCTGGCTGGACTCCTGGGGGCGCAATATGTTTGCCTCAACCAGTGCAGCTCTGCGGGCCCTTACCACACTGTGTGTTTTGGCTATGGCCACTTCTTGCTTGTGGGACTCGGCAGAGTCCCTTATGTCTGCCGCTTCTCAGGAGGGTGCCTGTGTGGATTTGAGACACCATGTCTTGGATGGTCGGGAGCTGGCGGCGTTTATCCTTCGCTCCGCTCTGGACATCTTGGAGGTGCTGGGCCATGCCATGGCTTCTTCGGTTGCCCTTCGTCGCCATGCCTGGCTTCGGGACAGTGTGTTCCCAGAGAATTTTCAAGAATGGCTGGTGAACCTTCCCTTTGATGGTGCTCTTTTGTTCCATGCCCCTGCGGACTCAGCCATCCAGAGGTTCTTGGCGGGGCTTCATCCTCCACCTCCTACTCCCCCTCCTTCTTCTCCTCCTCAGTGACCTGCGTGTAGATCTGGTTCTTGGAGCTGTTCTTCCATTGGGGCGGGTCGCTCCGGTAGTCTGGCTGAGGTTGTGGTTCTGTTGGCTGCTGGACAGCCCTTTTTGACTGTGTTTTTTTCCTTTGGGTTTTTCACACCATGCTGGGCTTGAGATTGGGCCTTCTGCATTTCCCCTCTGGCTGCTTGATAGGCCTCCTGCGGGGTTTTTTGCCGTAGGTCCTCTGCTGCAGAAGTTTCCTCCTAAGAGGTTCCCATGTTTTGGGTTATGACATGCCCTATGTGGGGCTGGGTTGGCTGTTATATAGTCCTGGTATGTGCTTGGGAGTTGTGGTCGCCTGCGGGCTTCTGCTCTTCGTGGAGTTATGGTATGTTGCGGATGCAACCTTCTTCTTCGCCCCCTTTTTGCTTTGAGTGTTCGTTCTGTGGTGTCCCTGGCATCTGGCGGAGCTTGCCAGTGCCACCCTCTTGTTCCTTCTGCACCGTTGTGTCTTCTTTGTGCTTCGTGGGACTGTCATCCTGTCTTCTCCGCTGCTTCCAGTGGGCCTTGCACTCGGTTCTGCCTCTTCTCCCTGTGGGGGGAATGGTCCCTGACTTCCGGACCCTCTTGCGGTCGCAGTTTGTCCCTGCAGGGCATTGGACAATTCTTCCTGGGTGACCTTGAGTTCCCCTTTTCGGCTCCTGTGAGAAGTTGGCCTGATATATGATTTTTTTTTTGTTGATTTTTTTTAAAACCGTTTTTATTGCAGAAACACAGGAGAATCGTCGTACATGCATAGCGGCCCTGCACCGCTAGCGCAGGTCCTTGCTAGGCCAGAAGGCTTCGATACACAGCTTATTAGCCCACATCCCTGAGGTCGGGCAGCGACAACATGTGGGACAATGTACACAACCTGCGCCACCCAATAGTGTTGTTTGTGTCCTCAGAGGATGTCTACATTCCGCTTTGAAGTTTTCTTGACGTCCCCTGTCCCTCCACCCCGTCCTATCCCCTCCCCAATCCCTGTTCCCCACCTCCCAACAGTGCTCTCGTCTACGACCGGTCCCGGCCTGAGGATGCTGTTCTGGGTACGTATCAGAAGTACATGACTGTCTACTGTATGTGTGTGGCCGGCTCTGCTCGGGGGCTAATCCCCCCCTGTCCACTTCTTCCCCAACCGCACTGTCGCGCAGGGCCTGCACTAACACCTCCCACGCCGCAGCCGCCTCTTGCGCCCTCTCATCCTCCCTGCGGCTCGCCAGCTGGTACCTAAGTGTGCTTTCACACGCTACCCATTTCTGCAGCTCCTTGAGTCATCTCTTATGCGTAGGCCCCACCTTCGACTTTGGCCTGATATATGATGTCACTAGTTCTAGTGTACAACCTGTATCAGTCCAAACAACCCTTATGGTGATTGGTTGTAAAGTCAACCTTATAGACCAGCTATCCTAGTGGTAGCATGGACAAGAGCAGTCTTAGGCTAAACTCTGTATGACATGTGAAGCCAGCTGTTATACTATTTGCAACCCCTTGAATACCAAATGAAAGGACACCACAACAGATATATTATAAAAATAGAATGTATTTATTCTAGTCAAAATACCCTCAGCACTCTTTATGAGATTCGAGGTAAGTACAACACAGTCTTATTTAAGCATACATAAGTCACACAGGTAAGTAATACAGTTAGGCCCTAGGGGCCACGCAAACCATATACTAAGTAAGTGGTATAAGAACCACTGTCACAAACACAGGTTAGGCCTAGGCCTAGGGAATCGCTGGGGCTACACTATCCTATTAGTTGCTAGGCAGTGGGAGGCCCACGGGATTCAGGTGCAGAGTGGAAACACTCACACGTAATGCGTTAAAGTCAATAGAAATAGTAGTATTTAGAAATTAAGAGTTTTAGGACACTTCGGAAGGAACTAGGAGTTAGAGACTTGAAAACTAGACACTTGGATAGTCAATACCCTTGTGAGCACCGGAGTACTCAAGTTACCTAGCCCACGGTCTGCGGGTGCATAGGTGTGAACTTGCGTCGGGTTTTGTCGTCGACTCCTATGGATGCCTGAAGAAAGTTGCTGACAGGCAGTCAGTGAAGAGTGTCCGGTGGATTCCAAGGATGGAATCAGGAAGGAGGATACCTGCAAGCAGAGAGGACAGAGTCTAGGTCACCAGCCAGGAGCCGGGAAGGAACCAGGAAGGAACCAGGCGATGTCGTGAAGATGCAGGTGAAGAGGGGAAGCTTGTCGCAGCAGCCACGGGTACCAGGAGGCGTCGAGGACGACCAGAACCAGGAGTCGAGCTGTCCCACGAGGGCTCTTGCTGTCAGCGGCGTCGATGTCGAGCTGGGACACAACAAGCCTTGGCAAGCGCAACCCACGCAGAATGAAGGATTCGCTTCTGTTGCAGACCAGGAAGGTCTGAGGTGCTTCTCGTTCGCAGGGAAGCAAGGGCCGGTCTGGAGGAGCCAAACCAGCGGTGGAAAGTTCAAGGTTCGTCGTCACACAGGCTACTAGCCAACGGGCAAGCAACCGGACAGACGCGTCGAGCAGGAAAATGCAGAAGGGCCCCACGCAGAACTCGTGGAGTGTGGAGGGCTGATCTTCAGTGCAGAGGGTGCTCGGGGTTGCGCTTCTCAATCCCCAGAGCACAACTTCGAGGATGCCTCAGAAGCTGCACTGGAAGCAAGTGGCCAATTTTCCCAGGTAGCCGGTCCCACGTCTCTCGTCGCCTCCACGGATCTCAGCTTTGCTGTGGATGTGGATCAGGGTCGGAGAAGTCTGGAAGTCAAGGCGCTGGTCGGGCTCTGCAGTCGGTTCCTCGTAGAACTTGGGCAAAGCAAACGGCAGGTCGCTTGATGGTGCCTGTTTGCACAGGGTGGCCACTCCTTGGCCACAAGGGAGACTCTTCAGTCTTCTTCCGTAGTCGAATGTCGAAGGTCCAGAGTTTCTGTTCAAGTTGCCGTTTTTCAGGCTAATCCAAAGTCCTAGGGACTCAGCTCCCACTCTTATACTAATCTGGGGTGCTGGGTTACCTGCTAGGTCCCTCCTATGGGTGGGACCAGGGAGGGGGGTGGTTACACCCCCTTCCCTTTGTCCAGTTTCGCGCCAGGACTGGGGCTGGAGTGCCCCAGCACCGGTTTGAACTGGACTATGCATGGGACACCTTGTGTGCCCCAGGCAGTGTCTCGTTTCATTCATCCCTCCCTGCCCCAATACACTAAGGCCTGTCTAGGGTGGTGCTTGCAACTCCCAAGGCAGGAAACCTATTGTCCAAGCCTCCCTCGCTGGAAGGTCTCCCAGCAGCAGGAGGTCAGACTCGTGTCTGTGGCAGCAGCATCCATTTTGTGATGTTGGGGCTCTGGTTAACTTTAACCGGGTAGTAGGTCTTCAACATGTCTTCTCCCTCTAGAAGGGAGGAATACTATCCTCACCGCCAGGAATGGTGTGGGGGTAGTATTCCAAAGTGTTAGACACCTTACACGACATGTTTTGATAAAGCCACACCATAGTTACTATAACCGCGAGGATTATAAGGCACTTTAAGAGTATATGGTAGGCGATATCATAGAACAGCTATAAGGACATGGTTCTGAAAGCTGCAGACAGGCTCAGCTCGTGCTAGAGCACCATCTGACATGTTACCAAGCACTTTGCCTTCAGGATTGTTAAGGCCTGCCATAGGAGTGACTGATAGGTTACCCATGTGTCTATATATAAGGTAGGTATAGGAATACTACACCTAAGCAAGGGGTGATTACACAACCTTTCCCTGGAAGGCCAGCCAGGGGTGGCATTATACATGCTGCAGCCCCTGGTAGGTCTAGGGTACACCTATGCCCTGGGTACCTAAGGTACACTGTACAGGGTCCAAAAAGGTGATCCTTATCAATTGGGTTATGCACCTAAAGCGCATAGTGAATTTAGAGAGAGAACAGCTGGGCTGTGGGTCTGATTAGCAGGCTCACAGCCACATCTAAGTCGAAAACCAGTGAAGCAAAAGCAAAAAGTGGGGGTGAACATAGAAAGCAGACCCTACTCTTTTACAGCTCCCTCCTGCTTCTTGTTGCCGGCACCATCCAGTCTCTAGGTTGCTGTTCTCCTTCGGTGCTCCTTTCCTTGCCTTGGCCTTGGGTAGAGGTTTTGTTGCCTCACGTGGGCGTGGGGTGTTTGGCCTCTCTGCGCCTTGTCTTCTTTCCTATGCTGAGTGAGGACAGGCTATCTTCTATTTCTCGTCATTTCCCGAACCCCTCACCCCCCTCCTGGGTGTCGGTGGCCTCCTGCTGGCGGGGGTTTCCCTTTGCCTGGGGGACGGGGCTCCTCGCCCTGTTTTTGGTCCTCTGTTCTGCCCAGGTGGGTGGGATCCTCTCGCAGACCCTCCTTCCCCTTGGGTATGGCTAGGGTATCTATTCTATGTGAAGGAATCTGCGGCTAGTAGTCTCTATCAGATGTACGAGTTACTTACCATCGGTAAAGATGTATCTGGTAGAGACGACTCTAGCCGCAGATTCCTTCACGGCCCGTCCTTCCTCCCCGTTCTGCAATGGCTTGTGATTTGGTCATTTGCACTGGCTTCCCTGTGGGTAGTTGTGTCTTCTATGAGTACATTATTTCCCTCTTTCTGTTGGGCTGTCCCCTTTTTCCTCTTCGTTGGCACATGGCAGGATAGGTTTGTTGATACTTCTGGCTCTTTGCGATCCTTGAGGTTGGGGTCTTTTGGCTGTGCCTCTGCCCTTGTTCCTGATGGGGGTTGTCACACTCTGTGATGGGGATGTCTTGGAGTTTTGTGGTTCCCTGTGTGTCCCCGACTGGTTCCCCTTCCTTGTCTTTGGTTGGGGTTTTAGTCCTGTTGCATGTAATCGTAAAATTTTTACAAATGTCCCTTGTCTCCAGGGGGGTGCTGTCTCTGTATTGGCAGGGTTGCTGCCCTGTTCTTTATTCTTTCCCTGCCTTTGGGTACTGCAGTGCCGGGAACTGCTCTTATGGTATTTGTCTGCTGGCTCCGCGTTGTGGCGAGGTAAAGTTCTCCGAAGAAAACTGACGTGGGCCTGCCGGGGTGGGACTTATGTGACCTCGCTGACATCATGTGCGCGGACGACACCTGGGCGGAGTCGCGTCATGCCGCCGCCCCCCCCCCCCCCCCCCCCCCCCGCGGCGCACAGGGATGCTGGGCAAAAAGTTTTCCGGATCCAGTCCCACGCCTGGGGATAATTCTACGTGAAGGAATCTGCGGCTAGAATCGTCTCTACCAGATGCATCGTTACCGAAGGTAAGTAACTCGTACGTTGGACTCATACCTCAACACTGATACCTGTGTTGGAGATATGATTCGATGCACAAGGGGCTCCTCCGGAATGCCCCCAGTACTCCCGGTTACAGCCTTCCAGGGTCTGCCAGTAAGCTAGTGCTGCTGCCGACCCCAGACACGATTCTGCCCTCCTGCTGCTGAGCTGCGCTCGAGCAGGGGAAGGTAGAATAATTGATTTCCTGTCACAGGGAGGAGTGACTACCTCCCAGACAGGACTTAATGTATTGGGCTAGAATGGGGGTGCTTGCCAGCACCACCAGACTGCATTGAAGGGCACATTTGGTGCCCTCTTGCATACTTCAGTTCGAGCCAGTTTAGGGAGCCTTTGGCTCCCGCTCTGGTGCGAAACAGGATAAACAACATCGGAATATCCTCCCATCTATCCAGCTCCTCCTCTCGGATGGACCCTTGAATTGTTCCAACCCTCTCCTTAGGGTACTTAAGGGCTTACCTGTGGGTGCCTCTTCAGGTTTGTAGTGGGACAAGATTCAAACCTGAAACCTTTTAAAATTTAACCGTCTGGGCACCATGGACTTCACCTGGAACTGAGACTATACCAAGGAAGTGTCCTGCTGCTCCTGGTCTTGCTGTTCTGCCATTCTCCGTTGTCTGTGCTTCCATCCAGGTTCCTCTCCAGGCCTGTGGGCATCAATGATACCCTAAGTATTCTCCCTTGGAGTGAAGGAGTCACTTCCCTGCATCTGTAGGCACTGCAACAAAGCTGACCGGTCTGCTGCTCCTGACATCCCACGGACTCTGAAAGTCTCAGCAACACAGGTGGTGGTTCTGCAACTCCCTCGAGGCCTGACCTGTCCTCTCTGTATTACATCACAAGGGGACCTCTATTATCGCACCTGAGGTTTCAGATAGTTTATCAGAGACAATGGTTCATACAGGGCTGCTCGGTCCTGGTAGAGAAAGCATTTTGTAGAAAAGCGAATTAATCAGTAATCATATGGCATGATAACTTTTTCAGAAGACATATATATATATATATAAATATATGTAACGGGACGCAAATGTACATTGCAAGGCAATTCATTTATTTCACCAGATTTACTATGTTACTGCAGGTGGATAATAGATCCAGTGCTCACAATATAGTGGAAAAGAACGACATGTGGTGAGAGAAGAAGAATTCTAAAAACATAAATCGCATTGACAACAAGAGCAAAAACTCCTTACAAAATGAATTCAAGAAATTAAGGAGTTTAGTTGTAGAAAGGTCGACGGCGTTTCGATCTCAACAATTTAAGATCTTTATCAGGACAGAATTGTGAGTATGTGATATCTATAGGGCAAAAGCAATGCAGGGTTAAAAATCCATGAAGTGGTCCCTAAATAATGTCACTTAACAATGTTTAACATTTTCAACAAATGATGGAAGAGCTAAAATAGAATTAACTTGCCAGAAAGGACGGAATAAAGGTTCAGCAAGAGGATGTAGAACTATAGGCTATGACGAATAGATCCCGGCGGCGTGGTAAGTGCCCAGTTCAACTTTGCGTCATTGAATCACATGTGACCAAGAAGGTCTTGGTAGCGTGGTCGGTACCTGCCTCAGTGGGGGTAGTGGCACCCTGGGCAACGCGAAAAATAAGCGTTAGTGAAACATGCAGGGGCACCAGGAGGACTGGGTGGGAGTACCCAGGGATATAGGAAGGTACTTACTCAATGACCCTACAGTAGAATTTGAAAACTTGGGACGAGAGATCCGCACAGCACCGTGGGCTGATGAGGCACAATGTGAAGGTACGGCCTAGCAGAAAAAAATAATTAAGAAGGTCTGAGAACGGGGCATGGTCTGGCGCGGCAAGATGGCTGCACAGTAGTGTAGCTCTGCCGGCCGCTAATTTCATCCTTTAAGTTATCCTGTTTTGCTGTGGCCACCCGCGAGTCCAGCGTGACGTGAGTGTGCTGGAGCACTGTGCTGCCCTTCGGTGAAGTTTCGGCCGCTGTGGGGTGCCCCTGAAGCCCGATCTGCGTCCCTTTGATGTGGCCGCCAATTGCTGAAATGCGTCCCCCCATCCTTGCTGGCAAGCTGCGGGCAGAGTATCGGACCCGCAGGGGCAGCATGCACTACAGCGGGTGAGCGGCAATCTGACTGTAAGTTCTCCGAAGGAATCGGAGACGCTTGCACGCTCCCCTGCGCACGCACAGCTGAAGAGTGACCTGATCGGAGGGGGTGAGTGCTACGCGAGCGCCTGGCTCTGTACTGTAGACGAGGCCCCACTGAGAACAATGACTGCTAGTAGACGTGTGCTGGGTGCTCCCTTTGTTTGCTCCTGTGGATCGGGACTATATATTAGCGCCTGAGCAAGGGGGGTATCTGGCTTTCAGCTATTTGGCTAGAAGACTCGCATTATTTCTGCTGCAGCCGGCCTGGCTCTGCCATTTGGTGACAGGGCTATTTTTGTGGCCTGGTCTCTACCCTCAAACACCTCCTAAACTCCACAGGTTTCTGCACCATCCATCATGGGTAAACCGAAGAAGAACTAGCCTTGGCTTAACTTTGAATTGTGTAAAAGTGGCAAATCAACGCAAAACGCTGCATCTGACTCGGAGCTGGACTCTGCTGCACAGGCACCAACTGCACTGGAGAAGACACTGGCAGCGATTCAAGCCAGCTTACAGTCTATAGACGGCAAAATCGAAGCGCTGAATGGCCGCATGGACCACGTGTCATCTAAAGTAGATAAACAGGCGGTAAGGCTGGGTGAAGTAGAACAACGGATATCGGATGCCGAAGACGGTTTGCAACAGGTGGCAGCCAAGACCTCAGACATTGAGAAGATCCTGACACTCATCAGGGATAAAAATGAGGACATTGAAGCACGCCCAAGGCGCAATAATGTGTGCATTTTGGGTCTGCCGGAGTCAACGAAGGTGGGGCGGTTGGAGGACTACGTCGAGGCTCTGTTCAGAGACATTTGCGGTGCTGAGAACCTTTCGAATATGCTAGTTGTGGAATTTGCTCACAGATCTCTTGCAGCCCGACCACCCCCAGGCACTCCCCCAAGGCCCATCATCGCGTGGCTGCTAAACTTCAGAGATTGGGACACAGTGCTGCGCATAGCCCGTCAAAAAGGCATTATTCATCATCAAGGAATTTAACTCTGTCTATCCTGATTTTACAGCCTCTGTCCAGGCGGCAAGGAAAGAATTTCAAGGTGTCAAGAAACTGCTAATGAAGGAGCAGGTGCCATACGCTATGTTGTACTCCGCTCGCCTTTGCATTGGCGTAGATGACAAGGCAAAGATTTTCATTAATCCGAAGCTGGCCATGGAATATGCTAAAACTCTGCGACGTAAAAAGCAGCCTTCAGGCCACACTTCAGACATTGACAAATAGAATTCTTTTTTATTCATCTGTCAATTTTGCCTACAGATCCAAGTGGGCCTACCTGCTCCGAGACCGACTGACTCCCTTCTCTTGCAGAATATTTGGATGGAATTAATAGGCCGGGAATACGATTCCAGAGATACTGCTAATTACAAATATGATGCTAGTCAAATTGTTGATATGTGTTTGTTCGGCTAAATTAGTCTGTGGCTGGGATTCTGCATGAGAGTTTGTTGTGGAAATGTTTGTTGCAGATAATTGAGGGCATGCGGAGTATGATCTGCTTTATGAGATAGATCATTAGAGCGAGGGTGGGCATCCTTGTTTGCTCTTGTCACTCACAATGCCTTGCATAACGGTTGTCCCTTTTAGTCGCGGGCAGGTCATGGACAGTGACCTATACTCTCTGATGCGGCCCCCTCCCTATAACAACTGTGAGTGGTAGGTGCCACTACGTTCCCCCTATGGGTATACCCCATCACGTAATTGCTGTATTGAGTTCCTTGTTGGGTGTGGTTTTTGACGGGGGTCATGGCTTTGGCGAATTGGTGTTGCCAAAGTGGGTGGAGGGAGAGGGGGTTTATTGTACGAAATTGATATCTTTGCTGTGATAGACAGGTCTGACATGGGTACAGGTCTGCTTACGATTTTGTTGGAACACGGAGTGATAGTTACTCAGAATAGACTCAAGCATTGCAATGGAATGGCTGGGTGAGCGATTTATATGCATAAAGTGGAATATCCGTGGCTTCAATACTCCCCAAAAAATCAAGCAAGTGATAGCATATCTCGAGAGGCACAAAGTCCAAATCCCTTTACTGCAGGAAACTCATTTGAGTAAACAGAAGGAAGTCAACATTGCACATTAATGGGCGGGATATAAGGTGGCGTCGTCGTTCTCCACCTACGCAAGGGGTGTCCTTATTTTGATTAAAAGAGGAGTACCTTTCCTCCCTATATTATCACATACTGACAGGGAGGGTCGCTGGGCTATGACACAGGGCAAATTTGGCAATATACTGGTAACGCTTGTTGGACTTGGCCCTTTTTGACGGGTCATCCTTGAACTTTTTGCCTTCCTCCTTATGTTGTTGGCTATTTTATGACTCTGGGTACTTTACCACTGCTGATCAGTGCTAAAGTGCATATGCTGTCCCTATTGTAAATTGATGTATGGATTAGTGATTCCATGATTGGCTTCTCGCAACATCGGAGAAGCGTGCCGCATCAAGAAGACGACGACATCTTTATTTATTTATTTCTTTGCACCAAACTTTCATCGCATCACCATCGTTGCAACACTTTCGTTGCCCAGCGTGTCGCATCTTAACATACATTGACTAAAAGTGTCGCATTTAAGATCTAAAGAGAACTAAGCTAAATTCTACCATTTTAAAGTAACAGTATTGTACATTTTTGTCGTTTATGGTCTTGTGTTAAATCTATATAAAGAATACTTATTTTTGATATAAAACTTGTGTGGTGTCCATCTGTAGTGTTGTCACTTGATTACTGTATGTGTTCACAAATGCTTTACACACTGCCTCTGAGATAAAGCAAGGGTCCCTATTTGTCACAAGTACCTACCTGTGCCAACTACAGACCCCCAAATCTAACATTGGTGGTCAGCGGTGAGGATTCTGGACTTGCATTTGTGACTTATGTACAGTGATTGGTGAACACTACTAGTGAGTGCAGACCAAAACGCAACCACATACTGTTTTTCAGTTTTATGGTGTCCTCCTAGAGGTATTTGTTGATACTAGTTGTTGCAAAATGGAACTCGACTTCTGGCACATGTTTGTCTACACAATGAAGGAGCTACGTGTGTTTTGCAAGGAAAGAGGGCTGCCTGTGAAGAGAAGGTCCAGGGAGGATCTAGAGGTATCCCTATTTCAGTATGAATTACCCGGCTGGAAGGCAACACTACCAGTGGAGTCTGAAAAGGAGGAATTCCCTGACAATTAGGGAGAAACAGAAATAGATAGCTGGCTTCTGGATTATGAGCAGAGGCTGAGAGAAATTGATGAAGAGCTGAGAGGGATTGATGAGGCTCAGAGGGCCTTAGTCCAAGGAGAAGAAATTTGGGCAGCTCAGAAAGTGAGCTTTGCTGAGTTGGAGGTGGAGTCCAGCTCAGATGGTGGCAGCAAAATGTAGTTATCTAGTGCTGAGGGAGTAGTACACACACCCAGAGATGTGGCACCTGACTTGAAGAAGGGGGTTAACATACACCAGAAGGTTCAAGGACATGAGGTAGCTCCAGTAGTGCGCAGTGTCCTTGAGGAGAATGGGGAAACTGACGTAGGGGTTCATGGTCCTAGTGGTGGGAGGGACACTCTACTGACTCTAGATGTGGTGCAGGGAGTGGGGTTCCCCCATGGTTGAAGTCCTGGTGTGTGAGTGTGAAGACCGCCCAGAAGAGTGTGGGTTGAGTGACAGAGACAGTCAGATACTATCTTGCCAATCTCAGGAGAGGGGTTTGGAGTATGTGTGCAAGACACTGGATGGTGAGGTGAGGGATAGTTTGGTTAACCCTTGTAGGGGGCTGTGTGATCCAATTGTGGGAGAGCATATTGTATGTCCCTGTTTTCCAGAGCTATGCCAACACCTGTTGGAGAGTGAGTTCCCAGGGAGCTCACACTGGAGACCTTTTGGTGGATTCCAGAGGGTCTGGAGAGGCATTGGAGAGTGACCCTCAGAGGAGTGGCTCATGTATCTTCCAGCCCAGAGTGGGAGAAGAGATTCAGTGTAGCCCAGATAGGTCCCAGTGTAGTGGGGGGGTGTAGGGACTCACGTCCTGTCTCAGTGGAGAAGAAGTGAGTGTGGGGCTGCGTGTCCCGCGGTGCCCGAAACCCAGTCTCAGAGCCTGGATGGTTCTTTAATGGAACACGAGGTGGGGAGCCTAGTCTGTCCTGAGGGGCTGCGCGTTGTGCGTATTCCCCTACTGTTTAGTGAACTGGGAGTGTCTGTAAGCAGGAATCCATCCGTTCTTGTGTCTGGCAGTGCCACTCCTAAGTGGAGGGTGCAGAAGTCCAGACTGAGGGATGAGAGTGGGAAAGAGTCCCCAGTGGAAGAACCAGTGGGTCAGGGGCCAGCCAGAAGGGCTGCGTCACCAGTGAATGACCATGGTGACACCACTTCTGTCCTGGGGGATCTTCACGCACTGTCAGATGGACAGGGGTCGAGAGATCTGCGCCAGGCAGACTATCACACAACACACAAGTTGTGTTACCCTCGGTCATATGTGCTACCCCGGAAGTCCTGGTGCGCCAGGCGAGTGTTCAACCGCATGGGTTGGTCCCTGGGTTGGGAAGCCAGGTTCAGGTGTTGTCTGACCTGGAGGAAGGGGCAACTGTAATCAGTGTCCTGACCGATGTAGCTTCTAGGGGTACCACTCCAGTTGGGAGGGTACAGCGCTCTGGAAGGGGGTATAGAGGGAGGGAGTCCTCGCCTCTGACACGGTGCAGCCTGAGGGTTTAAATCATAGATTGGAGGACCAGGTTCAGGGTGTCCCCGAACCCCCCCTACCCCACCCCCTCTGACCTAGACGCCATTTGCAGGGTAGAACCCCTGAACTGGTGGGCGAATTCCACAGGTGCCCTGGCAATTCTGGAAGGGGGTACCACTCCAGGTGGGAGGGTACAGAGCCCCAACAAGGAGGAGGAGGACCGGGTGTGGGAAAGCCCATCCCAGTCTCCTGTACAGACGCCAGGTACAGGCCTGGGGCTGGTGGGTCAGTGTCAGGATGTCATACCTGACCTGACAGGGGGGAGAGTGGACAAAGGGTGCCAAGCACCTGGCGCTACCGTCCCCCGCTCTCTCGCGCCACAGAGGTTTGAGAGCCCTGAGAGGCATAAGGCCTGGGTCTCAACACTGACTACAGTCAGTGGCCACAGTGGCTTGTTGTCTGTCTGTTGGGACACACCTGTGAGCAAGTTAAGGTTAGGTGCTGCACAGGTGGTGTCCACAGCTGAGGAGAAGGGTTCCCCATGGGTTAGCTTGGTGTGCCCTGAGAGTGTGGACAGAGGGATTCCAATAGTTGCGGGCCAGGTCCAGGTTCTATCGCCCAAAGCAAGGAAGCCCATCAAGGTAGTGATTGGTCTACCCTGCCTTTTGGCTGGAAGGGGGTTGTGTTGGACTTGGCCCTTTTTACAGGGTCATCCCTGAACTTTTTGCCTTCCTCCTATATTTTTTTAGGTCTCGCTGAGCCAGCGCCCATGCGCTGCTCAGATAGCATTTAGTACACGGGTTTTGAAAGTGCTGCCCACATGATTTTGCAGGTCTAAAGCTTGAGTGCACGAGAGCGTGCACGTGCACAGCTGCCATCTGGGTTTTTAGGTCTCGCTGAGCCAGCGCATGCGCTGTCAGCGAGACATTTACGATGTGGGCTACCAAAAGTGCTACCAAAAGCTGGCTGGCCATGGGCGTGCGGTTACGCGCACAATGACTAGCAGAGGCGCCATATGGCGTCCCTCTCTCGTCATGGTGCACACACATCGCACACCACTCGCCAGCCAGCCTGCTTTCCCTTTTGCGCCTTCGTCTTGCCTGCTCTGCTTCAATGCTCTTCCCCCTCCCCACCACAGAGCAGAGCGTGAGAGATGTTTGCGTTACAAAAGAAGAAGCATTAAGATTACTAAACATGACCCTCTTATTCGAAAAAAGAAAAGATCTGACTTACACAAAACCTGTGACATAGAGGTTTGTTCGCACGCGGATTGCTGCAGAAGCCACTCTTACCCCTTCAACATATCTTTCCCAGCACATACCCGCAACAATACAAATGCATATCACGTGCAATGTGCAAAACACCTTTAACCGAACATGGCTTGTTTCACCCATGACAGAAGGCACTCTTTCTTGCGAGATTTTTTTTTAGTGTTTTATATTGCACTTTGTTTTATGTTAGTGTGCCATGATTGGCATGAGTAGTAAAGCTCCTCCCATACACACGTCTATGGACCAAGATGCTTTCCTCTGTAAGGGTTCTTTCTGCCTACTCTAATCTCCAGAGTGCCTTTCTGCACATCTCTAGTGAGTTTGGTTGGTCTCTTTGACGGGTGTCTGCAGGCCAGCCTGTTCTCTGCTTCGAAGTTCCTGCACTGTGCATCCGATCCTTAAGTGCTGTCACTGTCCTATTAAGCACTGCCTGCGTTGTTTCTCGCTGCATTTGTACCTCTGACAGTCCTAAAATCAGAATCTGCTGCAGCTGATCAGTCCATCATGTCACTTCCCCATCCGTGGAAGTAGGTGATAAGCTGTGCGCTCTGATTAGCCCTTATTCTGATTTCCTTGTGTGATTGCGGGCAGGAACCAGGCAGTTACATTTGGGGAATGCTCCATACATTACAAACCTGTCATATGGTCTGTGGAGATCAATACTTGTACAAATCAAGATAGTGAGCTTTTTATTATTGTTTTATGTCCTGGTTTTCTCGCCCGGATGGCAGCCACTTCATTTGCAGCTACAGTCCTGTGGCTTCATACAGCTGTAAATTAGAAACTCCCTATTACTCAATCAAGGATTTAAAGATCACATCTGTTTATATGTAAACTCCAAACCTGCTGCTAGCTCTGCATCTCGTTAGGTCTCACCTGTGACAGAGCATGTGCTGCACATGCTCTCGCTTGCTAGACATATTGTATACCACAAGGGGATTGCAGACTGCCCTCTGCTTAACATTCATTAGTACTCTTATTTACTGCCTTTGAATTGGCCAGTGAGTGCTGGCTTCACTTCCTCTTCTTGCAGCTGGAGCATGGACCAGTTACTGATTATTGCTTTTTTTCCCCCTCTGTTCGCACTGTGATTGAAGTACTACTATTATTCTTTCTTCCTGCCTGTCATCCTTGTTGAACCTGTTGCCATTTGTAGATATGTTTTACTGTGCCACACTCTCTTTAAAGAAGCAATATGCTTCTGAACATAGTTTACCTAAGACACAGACTTGGACACAATTGCTTTCTTTATGTGATAGGATTTTATGCCAAATGTCATATTTTTTCCCCACACATGGGGAGATTGACTGATTTGCTCAGGATCACAGGGGTGCTGTGCAGAGATCTTGTAAGCATTAGAAAGCCTAATCTTAGAGACGGTTGGCTCTGCCATTTCCTTGTTTCATATTGTACAGCATGGGCATTACTGACTTTTGCAATGATCTGTAGCCATGCTGTATAGCAGTGTGGCTCATGGCTACTGTGCAGCATGGCTAACAACAATAAGAATACAACAAGCATTGGCATAGCCAATAGGTCTCACTTTTGGGACCTTATAAGTATTTAGTTATGCAACATCAACTGTTGCATGGCTAAAAACGTATAAGATCCCAAAGGCGAGCCCTATTGGCTATGCCAATGCTTGTCTGACCTGTTGTTGGCTGTTTTATGACTCTGGGCACTTTACCACTGCTGATCAGTGCTAAAGTGCATATGCTCTCCCTATTGTAAATTGATGTATGGATTAGTGATTCCATGATTAGCTAGTTTGGTTTACTTGTCAGACCCTAGTACAGTGCACTGAGTGTGCCCAGGGCTTGTAAACCAAATGCTGCTAGTGAGCTTGCAGCACTGGTTGTGCCACCCACAGAAGCAGCCTGTTAAATTGTGTCTAAGGCTTGCCATTGCAGAGCCTGCGTGCAGTCTGGTACTGTCATGCGGACTGGGCAAGTGCACCCACTTTCCAGTTCCTAAACCTTCCCTTTTCTTCATATCAGACACCCCCTTGGTAGGCCCAAGGGCAGAGTGCATTGTAAGAATAAGACAGGACATGCCCTGGTGTGTGTGTGGAATGTCCTAATAGTGAATTACAGCAATTTTGTTCACTATTGCAAGGCTACCTGTTCCCAATAGGCCAGAATGGGCAGTTTGATTATTACATCCTATAATCCTAACTGACTCAGGGAACATGGTAGAGCTTCGAGTTTAGTATGCCTTAACTCAGAATGATAAAATACATCTTTTAGTGAAGTTGGTTATAACATTCTGTGTTTGAAAATACCACTTTTAGAAAGTAGGTATTTTCTTGTCTAACCAACCAAACCTGCCTCTGCTAGGCTGTGTATTCCTTGTCTGGAGTTTGAGTGACAGGGGCTGGGGAATTCTAGGGGGCTGGGGAATTCCCAGAGAGAGGGTGAGTCAGCACAGGGCTGAATAGAGAGATCTCCATGTAGATGGGTGGGAGGAGTTGCACCTGGGACCTGAATAGGGCTGTGCTTTCCCTCCACAATGCTGGTTCCACCTCCTGTGGTGCGTCTGATGTCTCTGCCCTGCACTGTGAAAGGAAAGAAGGAGTCTTGTGAACAAAGTGCCCCAGGACTGACCTGAACTGGTTTGGACTAGGCAAAGGCCTCTCTTTGAGAAACTTAGTATAAAAGAGGGGTCCCAAACCCCAGAGAATTAGATCACTTTGGGAACAAGAAGAAACCTTTGCTGAGGAGTGGAACCAGAAGAAACTGAGGATAGACTATCCCTAAGCTGAAGTGCTGCTTGGGGAATTGGCCTGCAGTGGTTGCCTGACTGCCAAAGAAAGGAGAAAGGACTTTGTGTGCATTTTCATTCAACTTGTGAAGAATCTCCAAGGGCTTGGAAAATAGCTTGCCTCCTGCTGAAGTCTCAGGGACAACAGACTTCAACCACCAGCTCCCCAAGAATACTTTGGAAGTGCCTGTAGCTGTATTTGGGTCATCTGAGGGACTGCGTGTCGCAAGGAGCTGGAAGCGCGACTCGAGAAGAAGAAGCGTGTCGCCGTCGCAGCCGCTGCTGTCACATCACTGAACAAATGTGTCCCCGCTGTAGCTGTCGCATTGCACCGCATCACAAGAAGTGTCCCGCAACATCGAAGAAGCGTGTCGCCATCGCAGCCACTGCCGTTGCATCACAGATGTCGCCGCTATAGCTGTCACTTTGCACCGCATCACGAGAAGCTTCCCACAACACCGAAGAAGCGTGTCGCCGTCGCAGCCGTCGCATCACAGATGTCACCGCTGTAGCTGTAGCTGTCGCATTGCACCGCATCACGAGAAGAGTCTCGCAACGAAGAAGAAGCGTGTCGCCGTCACTGCTGTCGCATCCCAGGACAAGGGTGTCGCCGCAGTAGCTGTCGCATTGCTCCGCAGAAGCACCTCGAATCCACGGAGAAGCGTGTCGCCGTCGGAACAGCTGTCGTTGCATCACTGAACAAGGGTGTCACCGCTGCAGCTGTCGCATTGAGCGGAAGCGTCTCGCAGCGTCGGAGAAGAGTGTTGCCGCCAAAGCCGCTGTCGTCGCATCACGGAACAAGTGTGTCGCTGCTGCAGCCGACGCATCGAGTCGAGACTTCTCGCAACATCGGAGAAGCATGCCGCATCAAGAAGAAGACGACATCTTTATTTCTTTGCACCAAACTTTCATCGCATCACCATCGTTGCAACACTTTCGTTGCCCTGCGTGTCGCATCTTAAGGTACATTGACTCAAATTGTCGCATTTAAGATCTAAAGAGGACTAAGCTAAATTCTACCATCTGTAGTGTTGTCACTTGATTACTGTATGTGTTCACAAATGCTTTAGACACTGCCTCTGAGATAAGCCTGTCTGCTCGTGCCAAGCTACCAAGGGGGTGAGCAGGGGTTATTTTAGGAGTGTACCCCCTTACCCTGACTAGAGGCAAGGGTCCCTACCTGTGCCAACTGGAGACCCCCAAATCTAACAACACTCATTAACGTATATGGCCCGGTTGTAGATGAGCCGCAGGCTTTCGTCCAATTGTTGGGATTGCTGCGAACATGGCCGGAGACTGCAAGCCTTTGGGGAGGCGATTTCAACACGCATCTTGATCCGAGTCTAGATAAATCCAACCCACACAGGGCGCGATCTATCAGAATAGCGCAATGTGTTTGAGACGCCATGGCGGAGATGGGACTGGTCGACGCCTGGCGACTCCGCAATGCTGATGCTAAAGTGGGCACACATATCACCCCAGCGCACAACAGTTGGTCACGGTTATACTATTGGTTATTGAATAAGGAGGCTAATGGATGGGTAACACATGTACACAATCTACTGCGCACCCTCTCAGATCACAATCCGATATTGTTAGGCATCCGAATTCCTGCAAACATACATTACCCCTTTACATGGCGATTTCGCACTGAGTCCCTACTTGATCCTGTCTATGAGGACATTATAAGGCAGGCAATAATACAGTACTTTGAGTTAAATGTGGGTTCGGTGGAGAGTCCGGCTTTCCTATGGGAGGCATTCAAGGTCACGATACGTGGGTTCTGCATTAGCACTACATCTGGCATTTTGAAGGACATCAGAGGTCAGCTTACAAAGACTGAGAAACTGCTGAGCAAATTAGAAACACAATATTTAGCCAGTCCGACAGCAACCCCCCTTGACAGAATTCAGGTCTTGTTAAAGGAGTATGAATCGTTGACGGAATCAGAGGCGCGCTACTTGACGCGTCGCCTTATGGCTAGAGCTTACGGTGAAGCGGGACGACCTGGTAAGAAGCTTGCTGCAACGTTACGCTTTAGGGCCGAGCATCACCAGATTACTTAAATAGTGGATGCTCAGGGTGTTGACCACTATAAGCCGCAAGAAATAGTAGAACAATTTAGAGGTTTTTATAGAGACTTATACACCACACGTGGAGCATGTCATTAGGCCGCCCTAGCTGAGTATCTTGATGATGTCGCCTGTGTGTGGCTGTCGGATGGGCACCGAGAATACCTCAGTCAGCCTATAGAGGAGTCTGATGTCAAGGAGGCGATTAAGTCTATACCTAACAACAAGGCCCCGGGACCTGACGGGCTCACTGCTGAATTTTATTAACAGTATGCAGACCTCCTTACCCCTTATTTGCTAGAAGTATATGCAGAGGCTCATGACTCTGGAATCTTACCTCCATCCCTCAGGCAGGCTCTCATTATAACTCTCCTTAAAAAGGATAAAGATCCAACGTTATCTGAATCGTATCGCCCTTTGTCGTTAATTAATCTGGACGGAAAAATACTGGCGAAAATATTCGCTACTAAATTGCAACCTCTACTACGCACCATGGTCTTGCCTGATCAATCAGGCTTCGTGCTGGGACGCGCCACATCCAATAACCTTCGGACGATCTTCACCATGTTCCATATTTTAAATCATGATCTCCAAGCAGCAGCTGAAATGCTTGATGCAGCGAAGGCATTTGACTCAATTGAATGGGGTTATATGTTTTATGTCTTGAGGAGAATAGGGTTCCCCAATGTTCTGCTGCGCTGGCTGCAAGTACTCTCCACCGACACGTCTTCAAGGGTGAGAGTACTTCCGAACCCTATATACCCAATATAGATCGGGGTACCCGACAAGGGTGCCTACTATCGCCTCTTTTATTTGAAATAATGATGTAGTTCAGACAGGGACTACATATTTTTAATACTTTTATAAACAATGTTTTTATTGACATCTGTTCATTTGTTTATTGAATAAATTTGTAATTTTTATATATGGTCTATTCATATCATTCTGTCCTATGGTTATCATACAGGTGACATGAGGTTCCATGTGTAAGTGCGATACGTGAGGTGTTGATTTACCCAAAGTTCTTTTTTTTATGACTTAGGACTTATTCGCCATGATCAAAACACAACTCTTGAAATTAGTGTGGGGAGGCAAACAGTCTAGAATTAGTTGGACCATGTTGACACTCTCATATGCTCGAGGGGGATTTGGGGCACCAGATCTAAACACATATTATGTGTGCAGGCTCAATATGCCTATTACTGGTTCAGGCCACATGACTTCACTACACATTTAGCGGTGGAAGACGGGGACGCACATCCCATACCTTTAACAGGGATAATTACACATGTTAACAGGGATACACCCAAACATTAACCCCATTGACACCACCGTGGTGGCATGGCAGCCAATTGGAAAGCTGGCCTGCAAGCTCCCTATTTATGCGCCGGCTCTGCCGATAGCTGGACACGCAGCACTATCTGTTACACTAGAGGCTGGTCCTCTGAGATCCTTGAGAGACGTGGGAATCACACATATGCACGATCTTTACCCTGCTGGTACATATATAGACAATGCTGATTTAGGGTTCATTGCTAACCCCACACCGCTCTTACTGTACACTACATATCGCCTAAAGCGCGCCATGAGGAGCCACTATAAGTCCTTCCCTGATGAACCACTGTCTCTCAACTCTCTGCAGCTTCTTATTGTAGCTCCCACCAAAAAGAAGCGAATCACTAAATTGTACAAGGCAGTACAGGAGGAAACAATGAGGGTGGTAGATAAAAGCCTTGAGCATTGGAACTCCATTTTAGAGACCCCAATAACTATGAAAGAATGGGAACAGATATGCATTTTAACTGGCAGACTTTCACCCAATGGGAACCTACGCATTATTCATTTCAAGTTTATTCACCAGGCATATCACACTCCCACTAAATTGTATAAAATAGAACTTTGTGACTCGGATCAATGTAAAAGATGTGGACAAGATGAAGCTGACTTCTATCATCTAGCGTGGAGATGTGAAGCAGTCTTTACTTACTGGGAGGAGGTACTTAGCCGTATGCATATTATGACAGGGACCACACTTCAATGTACACCACTCACATGTCTGCTTTGTTACATACCTCAGCTGAAAGGAGTGTTGGGCAGATATGTTAGAATCGCCCTTCTATTGGCCAAGAGGAGGGTGGCTATGACATGGGAGAGCAGGCTTAGTCCTCAGATTGATGGGTGGATTAAAGATTTAGTGTACTCTAAGGAAACTCTTGAATTGTATGCAGAGGAGTTGCCGGTAACATCCAGACCCAAGGACATCTGGGAGCCGCTGAGGCAATATCTGAATCATGCCCGAGTGAGGTCACATCATCCTGAACTGTAATTGTAATGTTGTAATAATCTGCAAATCTGAGTGGATAGATCTCAGAACACGTCTTGACCTGTTGTAGGTGTCCCGATTTGTAATGTAGATCACATGCGTTAGACACAAGCCTGTTGCTTGGGTGTTTCGTCTTCAAAGCCCTGCGAGGCGTCATGTATGGTTGTTTACTGTCTCACTATGAAAACTCAATAAAGAGAATAAAAAAAAAAAGGAGGTCTGAGAAAGGCAGTTCTGGTAGTGGTGTCTGAATACACCGTTTGGTGGTAAAGTCAAAACGCACTTACCTCCAGGCGTCAGACTGGATACGGAAAGTTTTTGTCAGCAGTACCCCTGCACGTCGGAAGGTGGCGTCGTGCGGCGAAGATGCCCCCTGAAAAATGACCAGCCCTGGTGTGGTACCTAAATGGCTGCCTGCCATTTGCCACCACCAGGCATGTTTCTGGACACCTGGGTAGAGAGCCTCCGCTCTCCGGGTCCAGAAACAAAGCTCATCCTGGCCAGCGGTGTCATGCCTCCTCCCCCAGGATGGGCTGGGTCCACGAAGTGGAAGCTTCAAAGGTCTGCTGCCTTTGGAAGCTGTTCCTGCATTTTGCTGCCTCCTGCAACTGGCTCCCACCAGTTCTTCTCCCCACTTTGGGCTGGGGAATCAGCAGGAAAACCGAGCTAGGAGGAGAGGGATGCACACCTTTGCCAACCCCACCCCTCCGGTGGTGAGGTGAGGTGGAACACACATCTTAGTCCCCTTCATCTTGAAGATGAGGGGATCCAGCCAATTAGGGAGAGGCTCATGCCGCCTCCCACTGGAGGGTGGCTTAATAGGGACCCCAAGGAAATTTAGTTTTTAGGGGCAACCCTGAACCTTGCCTCCTCAGATTCGAGGAAGAAAGAACAGAAGAGCCGGGCTGACCCAGGAAGAAGAGGACACCAACTGCTTTGGCCCCAGCCCTACCGGCCTATCCTGACTTCAACCTACCTACAGCGAGGAAACTGGCATGGCCTGCAGCCACCCGGAGGACCTGCCCTGCACTCACCTTACAGACTCTGTCTCCCGTGAGCCCCGGATTTGCTCAAGCCAAGACTTTACCCCAGAATCCGGGTCTAGGCGGCTCTGCGATTCTACACCATTCTGCACCAGACGCCCACGGCCCAAGTTAGAGTGGCCCAACACCATGAGGAGGTCTCCCCAGCATTCCTGACCTGGGATCTGTTGATCCCTGACCTCCCTCAAGCTTTGAGACAACGCCTGCAGCCTCAACATGAAGGGCCCCCCCAACCACGATTGGAACTGGTAAAGAAACCCGATGTCAGAAGAAAACACCTGAACCCGATGCCCATAAGCCTTGGGTGGCGCAACTGATGGTGTCCAGGCATCCCTCAAGAATCCAACATACCTCTCCAGCCGGTGGCTGTCTTCAGGAAGTCTCCCTGCCCAAGCCTGCAGCAACTTTGCCGAACCGAAGGTCTCCATTGGAAACCACAGGGTCCCCGATGTCTTCTTGGCACCTTGCACCCGGCCACCCCTGTGCCGCTGGTGGTGCAGCTCCTGTGCTGATTGTTGGCCCCTGCAGTGCTGACCTTAACCCCAGGAGCTTTGCTCCCACACCCAAGTGGCCTACTCGTAAGCAGTCCCTAACGGAAGGCCCTGTTAGCCATATTGGCTGAGATTGGGCCCCTGAACTGTGCACCCAGCCGCCCCAGTGCCGCTGGTGGTGAAACTTGAGTGCCTTCCTAGACCTTGGTGAACCTTAGTCCTAACCCCAAAACTCCCACTCTTATCTTCGAGTTGAATACAAACCTGTGAAACCGATAACCATTTTTGTCCCATAGGGATCAATGTTGTGGTTTTGACCCTACAAATGTTTTTAGTGTTGAACTGATGTTTGTATGGTGAATAAGTATTGTGAGATCCCTCGGTGTGATATCTAGGCATTCCACCCCAATTAGGCGAAATCTGAAAGTAACCAAAATGTATCCTGAAAGTAATTACTCTGTAATTTAATCAGCTTTTTAAAAACAGACCAACCTATATCAATTGCATTTCTGTTTAAAGGTTTACATTTGAAAGTGCATTTTACCTTCCTATACCAAGTCCTGCTTGGTTCCATAAATAAAATATAAGTATACCCTTTTTATACTTGCCCAATTGGTCTGGATTCTGTTTGAGTGTCTGCCATCAGGCTTGATTGAGTGAATACAATAAATGCTTAACACACCCTCTGGATAAGCCAAATTTAGCCTCTGCTGTACCTCTTGTGACTCCCTGGCCTCTGTGCACACTATACCTTACTTTGGTATAGTATATAAAGAGCCAGCTTCCTACATCGAAGATGGCCCTGGCCGTACTCTCCCAGGCTAGTGAAGGATGTGAGAAATGCAGCAAAATTCACCATTATGTGTCGCTTAGACATGACTGACTCGCCGAGTAGAGCAGTTTCTTCAATGGTGTCTTACGCCTCCACACCTTGCTCAGAACATCTGGCTTCTCGGGTGCTGTCCAGGCTAATCTCATGAATATCCCCTTTGATGTGACTTGTCTTTTTGGAGAAAAAGCGGACTCGGCCTTGGAACGCCTCAAGGATTCTCGTGCTATGGCCAAATCCTTGGGCCTCTCGATCACACCTTGTGGCCCGTCTAGCATTCGTGGCTCTCGAAGGGGTTTTCAACTGTGCCAGCCGTATCCCAGCCACCATACCGGGCGGACTCCCCAAGTTGTGTGTGGACATAGCTCAAAATGATAGCCAGAAATTGTCTTCAACCCAGTCCGCTGCAGCCTCCAATCTCTCCTAGTTTGTCTGCAAGACTATTTCACTCCAGTCGGAGGGAGAATGTGTCACCATATCCTCCTTTGGAGGTCTATAACATCGGACAGATGGGTCTTGCATATCATTCAGGAAGGCTATCCTCTTCCTGTTGTTTCTTTTCCTCCTCCTATTCCACAAATTCAAGAACGGCTGACGGAGGATCATTTAGCATTACTTGGAGAAAGTTACAACGCTCATGGCCAAGGGAGCTATAGAAAGAGTTTCGATTTCAGAAGTAGTCAATGGTTGCTACTCTCGCTACTTTCTAATTCTAAAGAAGGACAAAGGATTGTGGCCCATTTTGGGTCTTGGGACCATCAATCTTTTCCTCAGAAGGTAGGATTCAAGATGGTCACATTGACTCCAGGCTTGTCTGCCCTAGACCAAGAAGACTGGTTGGTAGTATTGGACTTGTAGAATGCATATTTTCACGGTTCAAGGTAGGCCACGAGCACTTTCAGTTTACTGTGCTACCTTTTGCCTTACCAGCGCCCCACAGGTGTTCACTAAAAGGATGGCGGTGGTCGCAGCTCATCTGCACAGGTTAGGGGTGTTAGTCTTCCCCTGCCTCGACAACTGGCTGTTGAAGGCACCTTCCCCTTAGGCTGTCGTCTCCCTCCTTCAGACTACGGCGAACCTCCCGCGTTCTCTGGGGTTCTCTATAAATGTGACGAAGTGACACCTGACTCGATCTCAGAAGCTTCCTTTCATGACACAAAGATGCGTCACTCCTGGGATGAGGCAGCCACCTGGGAGAGGTGGAGATCAGGGGACACTGGTCTCCGGTGGAGTTGGAGCTCCACATCAATTCGTTGGAGCTTTGGACAATTCGATTGGCATTAAAAGTATTTCTTACCTCTGTCAAGGTGAATTTAGTGCAGGTGTTCAGGAACAACACTACTGCCATGTGGTACTTCAACAAGCAGGGCAGGATGGTGTCGTGGACCCTTTGTCAAGAGGCCCTGGATCTCTGGACATGGCTAGAACAGCAGGACATAACCCTGGTGGTTCAATATCTGGCATGTTCTCTAAACACCAGAGCAGACAAATTCAGCCGTTGATGCCTAGTGGATCACGAATGCTGTCTCCAGTCCAAGCTGGGTCAAAGTCGTTTTCAGCAGTGGGGAGATCCTTGGTTAGATCTGTTCGCCTCTGAAGAGAACACAGAATGTCTGCATTTTTGCGTGCTGGAGTTTCCTACACGTCTACCACTTTTCAAAGCGAGTGGAGCTCAGGCCTCCTGTAAGCCTTTCGGCCCAGAGTTCTAAAGAAGATCAAGAGTGATCGGGGCCAAGTCATCCTTGTGGCCCCTAACTGGGCACAGAGAGTCTGGTATCCGTAGGTTCTCTGGATGAGAATTGATCCTCCAATCAGGCTGCCCGTTCAAAAGGATCTTCTGTCGCAGCAGCAGGGAAGGGTCCTCCACCTGAACCTGTCAACTCTCAACTTCCATGCATGGAGATTGAGCAGCGACAGTTGATAGATTTCGCCCTTCCTCCTGAAGTTTGTAACACTATTTTGACGGCGAGGTGGCCCTCCACTAAGATGGTATACATCTGCCATTGGCCAATATTTGAAAAATATTGTACAGAAAGGCCTGTTGACCCACTTTTTGCCTCTTTATATTCTATCCTTCTTTTCATTCGTAGCTTTGCCCACAAGGCTCTACTTTGGGGACTCTCAATGGTTATCTTTCAGCTCTGTCCTTTTTCATGCGGCAGCCGAATCAACCCTCCTTGTTTAAATCGCCTGTTGTAAATAGATTCTTAACAGTGCTTGTACATATGTTTCCACCCACTCGCTTTGTCATGCCACAGTGGGACCTTAATTTGGTTCTCACATTTCTTATGTGCGCTCCTTTCGAACCTTAGCATAATTGTCCCCTTTGGCTGCTTACAATCAAGACAGCCTGTCTGGCGGTGATAATATCTGCCCGTAGGGTAAGTTACAGGCATTGTCATGCAAGCCTCCCTATATAATGACCTTTAGGGATAAGGTGGTGCTTCACACCCTGGCTTCATTCTTGCCCCAAAAGTGGTGACCCAATGCCATCTACGTCAATCAGTCATGTTGCCCACCTTTTTTGCTCCCCCACATTCCTCTAAGGAAGAGGAGCGTCACCACTATCTGGACCCAAAAAGAGCGTTGCCGTTCTATCTTGACAGCACAAAAGAGTTCCGGGTGTACGACCAGCTCTTTGTGGGTTACATGGGAGCTAATAAAGGTCGGGCAGTGCAGAAACAGACCATTTCTTGCTAGATCGTTCTCTGCATCAAAATCTGCTGTGCCTTGGCCAAGAAGCAGCCCCCTGTGGGCTTATGAGCTCATTCCACCAGGGGAAAGGCTGCAACCACAGTATTGGCTTGGGGCATCCCAGTCCTGAACATCTGCCATGGGCAACATGGGCATCTCTGCACATGTTTGCCAAACATTACTGACTGGACAGTCAGGTCTTCAGGGCCGGGCATTGTGCCCGTATTGTCCTGCAGGACTTTTTAGTGTAAGAAATCTGTCCGCAGCCCACCGCCAGGATGGTATGGCTTGGGTATCTATTCAAAGGTAAGGAATATGCAGCTAGAAGTCTCTATCAGATGAACAAGTTACTTACCATCGGTAACACATTATCTGGTAGAGACAGTATCTAGCTGCAGATTCCTTACAGAACAACCCATGCCTCCCTGCTCTGCTGACTCATTTGTTAGGGCTAAGGTTGCCTCCTTTTTCAGGACCCTAGTTATGACACACTCCCAAGTCTGTCACTCCATGACTGCGCTTCTGGCATAGAAAAGTGAAAAGTACCGACATCCGTTTGCCTGGGAGGCGCCTATGTTGGCGACCGCAACATCATAACCGACGCTACGGAAATGTTTCCGGATCCAGCCTGATACCTGGGAAATTCAAAGGTAATGAATCTGCAGTTAGGTATGGGGTCTACCAGATAATGCGTTATCGAAGGTCAGTATCTTGTTTATTTGTATGTGGCTTGTCACTTTTGAAGCGGGGGTCCATTCCATAGATCTCAGGTAGTTCATTTGATTTGGCTCAAACATATCTTAGGGGTTCCTCTTCCTCATCTGCCCCTCCAAACGGTTGGTCCTGTATACCTAGAACTACTACACCCTGTTTCACATTGGACATATCACTGTTGTCTGTCCCGCCCTCACCTTCTTTGGGGTCCCTTCCAAGTGGAAAGCTTCTGGGAAAGCTAGGTTGTTGTTTTTATTGTTATTCCTTCCTCCCAGGATGTTGAAGCTTGCATGCACTCTTGTGAAAGCCTTCTAAAATGTTATCAAACACCTAAAGTTGTCTTGTGTCCCACTTTTGAGGAGCTGTTTTGGAGGTATACTGTGATCCCCTTGATTCAGATCTCTCTTGGTTCAGAATTTCTCCTCCCTTTCCAGGGGTTCGGATAAGTCAGGTGTCTAAGAAAAACAGTTGTTTGTTAAAGGATCTCAGGGCTTCACTTACTGCCTTAGGTAAAGAATGTTCAAACTCCTCCGGTAATTCCTGCTCCACCGGGGATGTTTCTTCATCCTTATACTGGGAGTAAAGGTGATCCCTTGTTGAACCCATAACGTCTTATTTCTAAGGGTGGTTTAAGCTACTGAACAGCATCTGATAAATCTTCCAAGCTCTTCCTGCCCACTTGTTGGATTTGGCCCTCTCTGCAGGGTCATTCACAACTTTTTTCCTTCACCCTTCTGTTTTTGTTGGCTTTTAGGATTCTGCGCACTAGTCCAGTGCTAAAGTGCTTGTGTTCTCTCCTTTAAACATGGTAAAATTAGCTTACACCCAATTGTCGCATTTAATTTACTTGCAAGTCCCTAGTAAAGTAGTAATACACATACCCAGGGCCTGGAAATTAAATGCTACTTGTAAGCCTGCAGCACTCATTGTGTCACCCACTTAAGTAAACTTTTAAACCTGGCGTGGCCTGGTAAAATGGCCGCTAGGACGTAGCTTTTTGAGCTCCTGTCCTGGCCCATGGTAATCCTACATCATCATCAATGTTAGTGGCATACAGGAGAGCCGCCTGGAGGATAGCCACTGCTGTGATGATCCCTGTGAACACTTTTGCCCCATGGAGGGACGGTGGTGCGGCTCTGTTTCCCGCAAGGGCCGTGAGGCAGTGGTGTGGCACCTCAGGCTAATACAGTTGCGTGGTCTCTGGGTCGGGAACCGTGGCTGTCTCGCACCTGGGAGGCGGCGGCACATGGATGAATGAGACAGGAAGAGCTTGCAGGTTGACAGCTTCTTTGTCCGTGGGCTGTGTCCCGATGACTACCCCTGCTGCCCAATTTATACTGCGGAGTAGCCTTTAATGCCTTAATTTTGGGGCTGGACCTGTGGCCACCTTATGCGATTGGCTCGCCTTGAGATGCCAGGCTGATACTCTGCCAGAAGGATTTCCAGGGGACCACTCCCAGAGGGGATTAGCTATTGACTGTTGGTGAGTGCCATGGGCCCCCACTGCCCTGCTCCAAGAATTGCTCTCTGTCCCCCTCTCGACAATCTCACCTCCCTCCCCAGAAGGTGAGCTGTCTGCTGATGCTGCACACCACTTAAAAGCCCAGCAACTGTGTTGCAGGAGGTGAAGCTCTTGTCGCCAGTTCCTCTATTTGGTCAAGAACTTGGGGTACTCATGAACGGCCTCTACTGCCTGGGGAGTCTGGCACCATAGGAGCTGTGGATGGCCCAGGGACATCCTGGTTGTCCTCTCCTTCCCCCTGTCCTCGGGCAGTGACCAGGAGACATACTGGGGGACTACTGTGGAGGGAATCGGTAGCAGAGATACCTTCCTCTTGTGTGCTGGATGCTGCTGTAGTTGAATTCATCTGGAGCCCATGGAGAGCCAAACCTGCTTTACTGCACAACAGTGTGGAATGCTGAGCGGTCTTGGGCACAACAGGTGGTGGAGGTGAATTGGTAACTCGCATGAGTCTACCTTGGCTCTCCTGGTGTCACTGTTAGGCTGTGGAGGCTGTGCCGGGGCTTCCGTCCTCTCACCCACTGGCGCCGGAACTGGACGATGAACTGGAGGGGATTATCAGGTGTCTCTGCACTGTGGTTGCTTGTTGCTGTATCCCCTGGAGCCACCTCTGGAGACACGGATTAACATTTGGTGTTGCAGATAATTGGGCAAAACGCTGGGGGTACGTGAATTTGGCCTGGCTTACTCCTGCTGGGCAACGTTACAATGGGGAAAAATAGATCACAGCTCGGGGTGGCAAATGCAGTTGTAGGCGCTAGGTGCAGCTTCCACCCAGATAGCACTGAGATTAAGGGGACTGTCTGTAGGTTGTGGGTATTTGTAGGTTTTAGGTGTTTATTGTGGAGTAAGTAACTCTTGCCTGGGTGGGTGTAGCAGGGTTGTGATGATTGGGGAGGCACATATTGTTCTTCTGTGTTTACCCCGTCGGTGAGATGGAGTGTTCTGTTTTTGTTATGCTGTAATGACGGCGATATGAGTGATAAAGTGATGGCACTGAGTGGGAGCTGGGTGGGGTTGGGAGGCGGGGTTGGGTGGGATGGGGGCTGGTATGAATAATACATAATTGACATGGCCGTCCGAAACTGGTGACGTGGAATGTTCGTGGGATCAACTCCTATGTTAAGCTGTATAGGATACAAACATACGTCCATCAGCAGGGCATACATATTGCTCTGCTGCAGGTGATACATCTGATGGAGAGCGAGGTTCAGAAGGTACAAAAGAAATGGAGGGAACAATTATTCTCTGCCACGTTCTCCAATTATGCCCGTGGGGATTTAATATGGGTCGCCCCTGAGGTCCCCTTCCAGGTTCGGCGATTTAAAGCTGATGTTGAGGGAAGGTACATTTTATGGTACGGCCTGTTAGACGGGAGGGAGGTATGCCTGTTGAATGTGTATGCACCCAATACGGATGATGGGACATTCTATCATGATTTGGAGTGCAAGCTACTCCCCACCCCTGAGAGCTTGGTGGTCCAAGCCTCCACGTCAAAAGGAGCATTCCCTAACGCTCTACCTGATCGGGAATCCAAAAGGCTGAACCACCCTGTGAAGAAGATGTTTTCTTCCTCCAGCTCGGGACTGCGGTCGGTTAACACTGCATGTCTGTTGGGCTGTTACACCCACTCCGTTTGGGATACGGTGGTGCAAGTGCTGCCCCAGTGCCTGGAGGAGGCCCGGGCCGTACTCTCCCGTGCAGTTGCCGAAGGGAGAGACGCAGCAAAGTTTACCATTCGCTGTGGACTGGATACCACCGACTCGCTAGGCAGGACGATTTCCACGTCGGTAACGCTTCTACCCTACGACTGGCTGAGGTCGACTGGTTTTTCAGGGGATGTCCAATCCACTCTTATGGACATGCCCTTTGATGGCCATCGCCTCGCCCTGCGCAGTATGCTTTTCACCCCTTTCGTGGCTACAGAAGGGGTGCCACAGGCCGGCGCAAGCTGTTAAGCCCCTGCACGGCCGGGGACGTGGGAACCACCACCGTGGTTCTGGGGACTAGCGAGCGGGCCAGTCCACCACAGCCCCCTCTGCAGCAACCTCCAAACCCTCCTAGTCCGACCATTCAGGGCCACCAATTGCCAGTGGGCGGCAGGATTCGCCATCAACTCCCCCACTGGCGCACCATCACATCGGACAGGTGGGTTTTGCCGATAGTCCGAAGGGGATACTCCCTCCCCTTCGAGACTACACCTCCATCCATGCCACCTCAGCACCATCGCATGTCGGAGGATCACCTGGCCCTTCTCCCGACAGGAAGTTTTGGCACTTTTGGCCAAGGGAGCCATCGAGCGAGTTTCTGCCCCAGAAGTAGGTCGTGGTTGCTATTCCCACTACTTTCTGGTACCCAAGAAGGACAAAGGCTTGTGTCCTATCTTGGATCTTAGGAATGTCAACCGCTTCATCCGGAAGGAGAAGTTCAAGATCTTGACGCTCGCTGAGGTCTTGTCTGCCCTCGACCCTGGAGACTGGATAGTACTGTTGGACTAGCAGGATGCCTATTTTCACATCCCCGTCCTGTCGGCTCCCAAACAGCGAGTCCGGGATATTCGGGCTATGATTCCGATCCTTCAGCCTCTATCCCGGGTTTCGGTCAGGATGACGCTGACGCTGCTTGGCCTCATGGCCTTCTGCATCCTACTGGTCGATCATGCCAGGTGGCATATGCAGGCTCTGCAGTGGGACCTGAAGTTCCAGTGGGCGCAGCATCAGGGCAGAGGACACTGCACCAGGAACCAGGATTGGGTCAGCGGCAGATCCCTCTCCCTTCCCCAACCAGATCACACAGTGAGTAAGTAAGTACATTTTATTATGCATGATTAATTAAAACCGTTGCATTCAGAACATTACAGGTTAAATTTCATAAATATTGCACTAATAAAACTATTAAAAATAAAGTACAAAGTTTAAAAATGCTTTTGTTTAGTGATTAAAAGACTTAAAATTGTTTCGAATGTGATAGCGCCACTGGAATCGATTTAGGAGCCTGTTTAAAGTCAGTTAAATAAACTTTCTAATTTTTTTAACCAGTAGAGGGGACCAGTACAGCATCTACAACACTCTTTAGTGGTTCCTAACTGTTGGTAGCCAGTTTTTTAAGTCTCAGTGCTGTCTGATCGAGAAAATTTGTAAGGCGATAGTTTAGCTGTACTAAAGTTGGATTGAAGCACAGCATCACTGCTTGCCTACAGGACCTTACTCCATGCTGGATAAATAATGGTTTTAACAGTGTTTTCCGGCTATCTTTTAGCTTCTTGCATATACATATGATATGGATCAAAGTCTGTGTCTTTCGCACACAGACGGCAAAACTGATCACCCCTTCATCTTACCCGCTGTGGCAAAAACAGATTGATTGGGACTCCCAGCTGAAGTCTTAGAAATATTTCCTTGGTCAAAAGCTTTGTTCCGACCTTGAGGTAGGGCTGGGGTTTAAGAACATCGTAGTTGTTGAGCACAACCCAACTATGAGCATCTCTTGGATACCGCTTTCTTGTCCTCTATGGCCGATATGAGCCTTGTCGATTTTGTTACTAGCTTTTTAAAAAAAGAGTTGCCCATTGGAGTGTTCCAGGCGTCTGTCAGACCGAGAGCCCGCAAGGAGTTCTGAAGGTAGACGTTAGCTGGCAACTATCCAGTGCGGGACAATTCAAGCCAGAGCTGCTTATTCAAAGACCCTGTGTCAGCAGCTCTGATTTTGTGCCAGCTCTTTAAAAAGACTCCCTGCCTTTCTATTACCTGTTTTTGAAGACCAAATTCCAGCCTTATTTGAGCAGGTGAAACATATTTGGGGAGCTGGAATATCGACGATAGGAGGTTGCAATTATACAGTTGAGAATAGCAGCGTCTCTTCCTGTCATAGAGTCGCTCCCGTAGGTTATTGTTGGCTGCAGTTTGGCTCGCAAGACTTTTAAAAAGCGATCAAGCGTTCAGTCCGGCAGCAGTTTCTTCAGGGGTTTTAATGTCAAGCAGGTCATTATTCCCTTCCTTCGTAAGGTTTTTAGCCGTGGCTTAAAGGAATTCTTTTTATCTAAAAGCACGCCCAAATATTTATAGTTAGTTACTTGGGCCAGACGTTTGCCGGCCAGGTACCAGCTAGGATTTGACTTCTTGTGATGGTTTACACCCATAACTTTAGATATTTTTTAAATTTGATTTTTAAAGCATTCCGATGTGAGAAATTGTGGGTGACATCTAGCAGGTGCTGGAGTCCTATCGGGGTTCTGCTGATCAGCAGTAAGTTATCGGCATAAAGTAGGTTAGTCAGTATCATGCCACCTAACTTCGAAGCGTGTGAGGAGCAAGCGTCCAAGTCTGCCGGCAAGTCCGCCAGGAAAAGGCTAAATAGCAGAGGGGCCAGGACGCATCCTTGCTTTAATCCCTTTGTAGTGGTGGTTTTGCTCGAGAGATGCTTCCCAGTGCCTAATTTATTTCGAATCCAGGTGTTGGTATGCAGCTGTATAAGTTGGTCTAGGAGGGGTGGAGGTATCCCCCATTCTTTCAGCTTTTGCCAAAGCCTAACACGGTCAACGTTATCGAAGGCTGCTGAGTAATCTATGAAGCAGCGGTATAGGGGGTATTTACTTTTTTTAAGGCCATAATGTTGGTTGTAGTTCCTTGTCCTTGACGGAAACCTGTTTGAGTTGTTGATATAATACTGTTTATTGTGGACCAGGTAGCCAAGTCTTTAAGTACAATCCCTGCATAGTATTTAGCCTCTGTGTCTATCAAGGCTATCAAGCGATAGTTGTTTGGGTCGGATCTCGCTCCCTGCTTGAATATAGGACTGATGATTGAGCCTCTCCATGACTCTATGATTGCTGTAGTTCTTAAAGCGTTTTCTATTACTGGGACTAATATGTTACTCCAGAAGTAGGAATCCTGTTTATATAACAACGGTGGTATGCCGTTTGGGCCTGGTGTTCCTGCCCGTCTGCCTCTCGATATTTGTTTGCTTATTGCTTCGACCAGAGATTCTTTTTGCATGTCTTCTACGCTAGATGGGCGGTCATGACCTGATAGAAGTGCTGCCACAACCTGCGTCAGGTTAGACGGTTCGGTCCTCGCATCACTTAGGTGGTATCGATTTCTTCCTGCCCTAATTAAATTTTTTGTGACAGCGTGACTCAAGAAGGCCATGGAAATTGCTGTTTCAGGTTCCTGATTGTTGAAATGTTTAAATAGTCAGCCCAGGTGGCTTCAGTGATGTTGGAGTTGATGCCATGATGGTATGGATGCTGCAATTTATTTACTGATTGCCAAAATTTGGCGCTATTTTTCTGGTTTGCATCGTACATAAGTTTCGCCCAAAGATCATTATCCTTTGCACTTTTCTTCTCCCATCTCCTTCGTTTTAATGTGGTCTTTAACTCACGGAGTGTGCCTTGCAGTCTCAGATTATTTGGGGATTTACGTTGTTGATTTAGAGTTCGGTTTATAGTTTGCTTTAGATTTTTAGAGACAGGGCTCTTTAGTGCATCGATTGAAGCAGCTGCTACTTTCCCTTGTTTCCAGCCATTGCTGTATGAATATTTATCTCCTAGGGATTTGACAAATATTTCCCAGTTTTCTGTTGGATGGGTTGAGTTGACTCTTCCTTGGTTGGATAGAGCTTTAGCTCCTGCTGCTATTTCGTCTATATTGCCGGAATTACACCTTATTCTCTTAAGGTTTATAGTTTTCTCCTGCAAAATGGAGTTGCTGATTTCTGGGGTTTGGCAGGGTCTTGTTTGAAGACACAACTCTTGCGGGAGGTGGTCGCTGAATTTGTTGTTGCCGATCTTGAAAGTAGCTATTTTGTTAAACAGTGTCAGAGTCGTAAAGTTAAAGTCTAAATGTGATGATATGGCAGTTGAAACGTAGCTGCTGGTGGGCTATCGTCTTTGAACCGACAGTTTAAGGCTCTCATATTTAGATGTTCTAGGCCCCTAAGTAAGTTCATTGCAATCTTAGATGGCTTGGTAGACTGTATTTGGTCTTGTGTTGGAATTCCCCATGCACTCGAAAGGTCCTGCGTTGGATCTTCTTCCTTCGTGGACCCTAAAAGGTGCATGTTAAAGTCACCAGCCAGAATTATAAGATCTGTTGACTCTTCTTCCATTACTCTCTGCAACTCCTTTAACAGCTCCTTCGCTGCCTTTGATTTTTGTTTTGGGTGCACGTAAACGTTTATTATTATGATGTCCTGTTTGGACTGATTAAGCACGAGTATTACCTTTGCAGCTTTAATACTGCTTGGTGGTGTTAAATGTATGGTGACGGGGAGAAACGCTCCAATTTCGCTTATTGAGGCGAGAAATTGTAAGCCCCCCCCGAGCGTCAGCCAAAAGGCTGATACCTTTGTCGCCGGGAATGAGTAGGTGGTGTAACCTTGCAGGTCAAAGGGTTTATCTTCCCAGGTCTCTTGAAGCAGGATTATGTCAAAGGTTATCGGGTACTTTATGAACTCTTGATCATGCATTTTAGAGACACGGCCATTAATGTTCCATACACATACGGCAATTCCATCGCGCTCTGGTTGTGAAGCTGTACTGTGTCTGATGCCTGTCATTTAGGACGTGCCGGTGTTATCTGCCGATGTATGCCAGTCCAATTGTTAAACGCTGATGGAGGCAACCAATCTGGAGGAGCTTGAGTCGATTGCAAGGCGATTATCAAATTTGCCTCGGTTGTAGTGCCTGGTGTTCTGCTTCTTGCTCCTTTCAAGACGCAAAAAGTTGTCTGACTTGAGTTACTTATTTCTGCTTTAAGGAAAGGAGTTTGGTATAAAGGTTTCGGGATAGATTCTAGGCTTATCCCCCAGTTTAAAAATCTTTCTCTTTTCTGAAGAATTCTGCCTGCAACCTCTGAAGTTCGCCATGTTGTTCTAGTTGCTTCTGTGGTCTCTCTGTTGTTAGGTGGCAGAAATTCTATTGACAATAAGTCAAGGGTTTCAATGTTTGCTAGGGGTATGATAGAATGTAAGAACCGTAGAATATTCCCTCTGTTCAGTATGTCCATGCGACCTCTAGATTTGTATTGAGGGTGAAATATTATAGTGTTTGCCCCTTCGACCTTAGTTACGGCCTGATCTTGCTGATAGTTACTCTGTGGTCGGGAGTCTCTTGGTTTAGAGATTATCTGCTTGTGTTGTTTGCACTATTGATAAGGAGCCCTTGATCAGGAGGGTTTACTGTGGATATTTCATGGTTATGATTATTGTATGAATGTTTCGTGTGATCAGATGAAACCCAATCCATGGCGTGTACTTTGGCGTCTTTCTCATGGTTATGACTTAAAGTTGTTGGTGCTCTTTTTGGTCCTCCCGAGAGTCTGAACCATGAAGTGTTGTTTGTTTGGTGTATTCCATTGTTTAACACCGTTCTTTCCAGTGAGGCAGTTGGCAGCTCTTGACTAGTGTTTATATTTGCTTGGTGCTTCGCCTGGACGTGGGCAGTTGGAGGCGGGATCTTGTTAGATGGATTTCCTGTCTGTTCGCTTTTATCCTCTTGTTCATTTCTAGTACTAGAACAGGTAGGTATCTTTAGCTGCTGCATTGTAGTTTTGGTGCATGCGATAGAGATCTTCGTGCTTTTTACAGATGCTGGCTCTTTTTTTAAAAAATATTTCGTCGTTTAATATTTCTGTTGTGGATAAACCTGTTGGCAAGCAGTCTGTTGAATGATGAGCCTGGACTGTGGGTTTTTTGTTCATGCCTTTCCTTTTTTGCTTGCGTCCAGATCTTTTTATTAGGCCTTTGTTTCCGAATGGTTCTGTTTTTGAGCCTTGGCGGGGACTGCTTCCTTCTAATAGAGAGTCGCTGTTTAGTGATGTTAGCACTGGTGGTTGTGTGCTCAATGCTGTCACATCTTCCCCCGGGATGTCGTTGTTGTCTGTTATCCGGGATGTAGTTGTTGGTTTCAAATTCGACAAGTCAGCTAATGTTTTTAGTAGTGTTTGTAGTTTGTCTACAGTCGGGGCGCATAAGCATTCTTGTTGCACAAACTGTGTTTTAGAGGCCGCTGCCTGCCCTCTTTTTATTAGACCATTCAACTTTCCTAGCTTTTTATCAATCCCTGACGTGAAGTCGGCAAGAGACTAGAAAACTGTGAATTGGAGGTCCGTTTTATGGGATTGGTATTGCAAGGCTGCGGTCGAGTATTGCATAGAGCTGAATAGCGATTCCCAAATTAAAGATTTGTTGTTATGACCTGTGTTGCTTCTTCCTGTACGCAGGACATTTGGTTGATTACTGGGCCTGTGGCTATAAGAGGCGACTAGGTCTTCCCACTCTTGGGAGGCTAGGAAGGACATGTCGTTTGTTGAGGTAAGAAGCTGACACCTTGGCCTAGAATGTTCTCGGCTATATAACTGGAGAATAGGGCGTTCTGGGGTTCTGATCCATGTCCTGAGCCCTCTTGCTGGTCAAGAGTTGGTGATGGCTCCCATGATACCCGACCTGAATTGTTGAAGGTGTGGGATACTAATTTGAGCTTTATTTAGGCTTTCCACAGAGTTATATTGTATTGAGCTGGAGTAATCGTTAATGATATCCTTATGGTGAGTTTGTCGGGAATCCAATTGTTCCAATTTTTCACAGTCATCTGCCTTGTTTGAGCATGGAATCTCCGTGTCTTCGGCTTGCCTTGCTCCGAGATGATCCTTGGTTTTGAATTGTGGGCTTGTTTGAGGTGTTCCTTCTCTGCCAGTAAGTGTGTCTTTTGGTCTAAGCTGTATGTGGCAAGGGGTAAGAGAGGAGATTGCAGCCCTTCTATACTAGCACTTTTTGAAAATATTGCTGTTCCGGGATCTTTCAGAAAGGAGAACTTTTTGTATATTTTTGGCTGAAATAAACAAGGGTTCCTCCTTATCTGTGTTCTTTCTACCCTGATTAAGTCCTGCTCCACCAGACTTGTACTCACTGTAGCTTTGTTGTCCATTGCTTCTACTTCTACTGTTATACTGCCTTCCTGGGGCAAGAAGTCGCTACTGTTATATACAGTGGGATGCGAGCTGCTCAAGGGGACTGTTTGTTTTATCTTCCATTGGGCTGGTTTGTGTATCGTTAAATCACAGGGGACACTGTTCCGAGATCGGGGTGCAAAATGTCACCCCCTCATCAAAAGGAAAGATTAGGAGTAGAGTAGATAGTGAGAGGAAGATGAAATGGAGAGAGGCAGAAGTACATCCCCGGTATCAAGGATCCAATCCTGAAGTTGAGGGCAAAATCCAGCCTCTTAGTAGCCCTCACACACCCCGAAGGATGTCATGCTTCATCATTGGGCTTTTGCTCCTCGTCGGGTCGGCGCTGCAATGCCCGACGGGTCCCCTGAAGGGTCACTTTTGCAGAGATCTTTTAAGAGAAAAGCTGTTAGGTGAGTGTGGGTGTGTGGGGTGGATCCAGGAGTGGGGGTAGTGAAGTGCGTGTAGTGAAAAATACTAAAAATAAAACTGCCTAGGAGTATCCACAGAAAGAAATATTAATGACGTGGTACCCCTGGTAGACTAAAAAACCCGAAGGTCATTGGGTTACTGTAAGGCTTGATGTGCCCGAGTAACTATAAAAAGGTCGACCTGTTTCACGCCTGGTATGTCTTCGTGATCTGTGGCATTTCTTCAGGACCTAACAGTGAGATAGTAGGTAAAGTGCATGTAAAATTGGGGTTCCGAAGTGAGGATGGTAACCCGCATGCGAGAAAGGTATCTCTGGGCCTGTATTCCCTACTGTGTGGTCAGAATCTAGGACTGTAGATATGCCCAAAATGGAGGAGTACCCTCACGTTCAAGGGAAGAGCTTCCCCAGGCCAGTATGCGCTGGACGCCGGCACCTTATTGGGGTTGTGTCGGGTGCCGGCTCATTAGCACCTACCCTCTACCAGCGACTGCCTGCATTGACAACTGGTTTGTATCTCATCAAGTTTTTCTCATTTTATCTTGTGGGCTGCTGCCCCTATGGCCCCCCTGCCCTCGCTCTTCCGTTTAGTTGATTTGGATTGCGGTCTTGGTTTTGGCTTTGTTGGGCCTTTTCTTATTCTGCCTGATCGCATGATTCCTTGCCCTAACTCCGACGTTTGCTTCGTTCAGTCAATTCAATCGGTTTGTCCTTTGCCCTTTGTCCTATGGCCCTGTGGTCCAATGATCCTTTAGACTGTTCGGATCGATTTAGGGCAGCTGGGTGAGGGCTGTGGTAGCTTCCAAGGAGAGTCTATTGGAAGCTGTGGTGAAGCTGGTAGCGTAATCAAGATACTGCAAGTACTGAGGTTCTGCAATTGGGAATATGAAGGTAGTTGTTTTGAGGACTTGTTGTGAAGCTATAAAGCGATGTTGTAAGAAGGTTAGCGAAGGGTGTTTTTAGAAGAGCAGAATGGAGGGTGAAATATGTGGAATAGTAGGGTGGAGTGAAGGACACAAGTTCCAGGCTGTGGATGCTGCAGATGGAGTGCTCAAAGCCCCCCCTCCTAGTTCTCAAATGGGGGAAGGCTGGCTGCTGGTTGCTAGTACACAGGTACACTAGTGCACTGGATCACTAGATCGCTGGATCACTGGTTCACTGACTCACTGATTTACTTGTGAGGGCGCTGGGTAGAAAGCCCCCTCTGTTCCCCCCCCCCCCCTGCTGCAAGGGGTCTGATAGGGGTCTGGTAGGCACACTCACTGTGATTGGAGCTGGTGCCGGTTTTCGCACTGCTGGTCCTTCTCACAGCTTCTACAGCTTTCGGCTGTTTACAGCAGCTTTGATGCACCAGAACGCGCCAGAGCAGGGCGAGGTGAGCAGGACGGTCGGGTGGGGCAGAATTGAAGCAAGCCAAGACCACACCGCCCGCACCACAGCTGCACCCACCTCCCTGCAGTCTGCAGGTCTGGCAAGTTCGCGGTCAGTCTCGCGCCCACTCCTGGGTGGCAGCGGGTGGCGGGCAGCACTGAAACACCAGCTCAGCGTGGGTAGCGGGCAGCGCCCCACTGGACCCCTTAGCCCGCCTGCGTCCTTCTTTCTTCGGCGTCGCAGGCTCCGCTTGCTGCTCACTGCATACTGCTGCTTAAACTTGCAGTTTGTCAGCCCAAAGACTCTCAGCTACTCCTCAACCACTCCCGACGCTAGATCCATGCGTCGCGCTTCTCCCAACAGCAGTATTGACAGGAGCATTGTGGGGGGCGAAACTGCTGCACTCAGCCACTCTTGAGTGCCCGGACCCCCGCAGAGACAAAAGTTGGCAAATCGGCAAATTCGGCGTCTTCCTTGCTTGCACGGCGCTCAACACAGAACTGGCTTGGGAATACCTGGATATCGTTAACGTTAGTATGTTTGAGTGTGAGGGAAGGTCATGACAAAAGATCACACAGTGGTGACAGACACATCCCTTCTGGGATGGGAGACCACATGGGAGAGGCGGAGATCAGAGGCCTCTTGTCTCCGGCGGAGTCCGAGCTCCACATCAACCTTCTGGAGCTTCGGGCGATCCGTCTTGCACTGAAGGCATTCTTTCCCTCTGTCCGAGGAAGGGTAGTGCAGGTGTTCACCGACAACACCACCGCCATGTGGTACTGCAACAAACAAGGCGGGGTGGGGTCGTGGACCCTATGTCAGGGGGCCTTCTGCCTCTGGACATGGCTCGAACATCAGGGCATATCCCTGGTGGTTCAACACCTGGCAGGTTCACTGAATGCCAGGACGGACGAACTCAGCCGCAGGTGCAAGATGGATCACGAATAAATGGCGTCTTCACTCGGAGGTGGGGCAAGGTCTCTTTCAACAGTGGGGAGAGCCTTGGTTAGATCTATTCGCCACAGAAGAGGAAGTGCAAAGTAAGCAATTCTGGGTGTTGGAATTTCCAAGGTGGCACTCCCTAGGCTATGCTTTTCATCGCAAGTGGAGTTGCAGTCTGTTGTACGCCTTTCTGCCTATACCACTTCTGCCCAGAGAGCTGAAGAAAAGGCGCTACCGGGCCCAAGTCATCCTTGTGGCTCCGGATTGGGCAGGAAAAGTCTGGTATCCACATGCTGCTCAACATGGCCATCGATCCTCCGACTCGTTTGTCTCTTCAGGAGGATCTACTGTCGCAGCAACAGGGGACGGTCCTCCACCCAAACCTGTCCAGCCTCCACCTCCTTGCATGGAGATTGAGCATTGGCAGTTGACATCTTTTGACCTGCCTCCCGAAGTTTGTGATATAATCTTGCAGCCAGGCGTCCCTCCACTAAGACGGTATACGCTTGCAGATGGAACAAATTTGTGGCATGGTGCACAGCAAAGGCTGAGGATCCCCTTTCTGACCCTCTTTCTGAGGTTCTCTCGTTTCTCCTTTCTTTGGCCCAGCAGGGCTCTGCTCTGGGCGCTATCAAGGGCTATCTCACGGCCAACTCTGCCTTCCTTCGGCTTCCAGATCAGCCTCATCTTTTCAAGTCCCCGTTTGCTAATCGTTTCTTGAAAGGCATAACTCATCTCTTTCCTCCTATTCCCTTTGTTATGCCTCAGTGGGACTTGAATCTAGTCTTAACCTATTTAATGTGCGCTCCCTTTGAGCCGCTTCACAACTGTCCTATGAGGCTTCTGACGCTTAAAACTGCATTCCTGGTAGCCATCACATCTGCCAGAAGAGTGAGTGAGCTCCAGGCTTTTTCATCCAAGCCTCCTTTCCTGTCTGTCCATCCGGGCAAGGTAGTTCTCAGGACTCTTCCATCCTTCCTTCCCAAGGTTGTCACTGCCTTTCACATCGGGCAGACCATCACTTTGCCCACCTTCTTTTCGCCTCCGCTTCCTTCGAAAGAGGAAGAGAGGCTCCAACGTCTGGACCCAAAACGTGTGCTTTCCTTTTATCAGGATAGCAGCAAACAGTTCCGGGTGGATGACCAGCTCTTTGTTGGCTACGTGGGCACCAAGAAAGGTCGGGCCGTACACAAGCGGACTATCTCCCGATGTGTCGTTTTGTGTATCAAAGCCTGCTATTCTCTGGCTTAGAAGGAGCCTCGAGTGGGGCTGCGCGCGCATTCCACCAGGGCGATGGCAGCAACTACTGCTTTGGGACAAGGAGTTCCTCTAAATGACTTCTGTCAGGCAGCTATGTGGGCATCGTTGCACGCATTCACGAAACACTACTGCCTTGACAGTCAAGTGGTGAGAAACAGCTTCTTTGGCTTGTCTCTTCTCCAGGACTTTCTGGTGTGATCTTGGTTCGCAGACCCACCTCCAGGGTTGGTATTGCTGGGGTATCTATTCTAAGGTAAAGAATCTATAACTAACATGTTTCTTTCAGATGAACAAGTTACTTACCTTCGGTAACGATTTATCTGTAAGAAACATAGATTAGTTCTAGATTCTTTACCGCCCCATTCATCCTCCCCATTCTGCGAACTTACTTCTAGGGTCAGGGAATCCCTTTCAGAGCCCTAGTTTTGTGCACCAGTGGTCAGTGTCTTGCATGGCTCTGTGTTTCTGGCGCGGAAAGGCGTGTACAGAACTGACGTCAGCCCGCGAGGGCGGCGTCTAAGTAGCTACCGCAAAGTCATCACAATGCCAACGGCAGACGCGGAGCTGCCCAACGCCACCTTCCAACGCATAGAGGTACTGCTGTCGAAAAAACTTTCCCGATCCAGTCTGACGCCTGGGAGTAATTCTAAGGTAGGCAATCTTTGACTAACCTATGTTTCTTACAGATATATCGTTACCGAAGATAAGTAACTTGTTCTTCACTACTGAAAGGCCTACCTCTCACATAGGGCACCATTGGGTTATCCCAGTACATTTAACAAGTGATAACTTTCAATTTTGAGCAGGTAGGAATGTTGATTTCTTGTCTAAAGAATTTTAATTAAAAGCTCTCTTTAATGGGAAAGTTGGATTTTTTGTTACAACTTGGAAAATGCCACTTTTAGCAAGTTGGCATTTTCCTTCCCTAACTATTTCTGGCCTGTTCCTGTGTTACATGACTGGGTGTAGTTGGCAGTTGGACTTTGTTTATTCCTCTCAAACAGATACACAATAAAGGGATTAGGTGTGCCTGGCTGGACCATCAACTGGCAGGATAAGGCTGTGGGGGGCGGACCTGGGCACAGCCCCACTGTATTGTTCATGAAGTCAGAGCAACGGAGGCAGGACATTTCAAGGACTTCAAAGGGAATTCTGTGAAACCATCTCCTAATTCAAAGAAGGTACCTGGTATAAATGGTGAAGTGACAGACGTAACTCTTCAGTACACCTCTGGACGTGTGGAAGACTCAGAAGGACTGCTGTGCTGCTCTACAAGAAGGAGATCTACTCTGTTGCTCTGATATCTGACTGAAAGGACTGGACCTGCACCTTGATCCCAGGATCACCAGAGTGACTTCAAGGTCTAGTTGGCTTGGCCAGCAGATCAAGCCTCAGGGAGAGAAAAGGCTCCAGCCACCTTGAATCCAGTACCTGGACTCAGTCTGCTGTGAATCTTGCCAACTCCATTTAGTCTCCCCAAATGGTGCAGCCCTAGTTATGGACCATTGGAAGCAGGCCTGAAGGTACTCTGCCAGCCCAGCTGTGGTCTGAACTGACACAGCATGACACATCGCCTCACAGCTCTGCTTTGGAATTGCTGCAGCATGAAGAATCCCTGATACAGGCCTTTGCCTTACATGCCCCTTATCGACTGCATCCTCAGTGACAATGCTGGACCTCACATCAAAGCCTCGCAGTTCCTCAAAACCATCGCTGTACAATGCATCCTCGATGCCAGAATCTTGCAACAGTCCGCCACTAGGATTTAAGTTACTTTGTTCACCTGGCCTAACATGGTCCCTATATCCAGCCCATGCTCCATCGCGGTTGTCCTGAACCTGTGACTTTGACCCAGTCCGGTGCGACCCGATAACCACAGTTGGCGCTTTGTGCTTCTAGGCACTATTTTTTACTTAAACCTTGGGAATTGCATATTTCCGATTCAAGTGATTGGCTATTTTGTTGGTGGTGTCCAATAATTTATTAGATTTTACTCTTGTTTTTTTTTTTAATTAGTGTGGTATTTTTCATATGTTGTGTTTTCACTTTATTACTGTTTGAAGTGCTGTATAAATATTTTACACATTGCCTCTAAATTAAGTCTCGGTGCTTTTGTGCCAAACTACCAGAGGATTAAGCGCTGGTTTATTAGGGGTTTTCTTCTATTTTTACCCTGACAGCGATGTGGTTGCTGCTTGAGTAGGGTTTCACCACCCTCAGTAACCCAGTTACCTACACCACCTCAGTACCTTGTCAATTTTAGTTCGGGCCAGACTCTCTGATGTTACCATCCACACTGTCTGGTGAGGTGCAGGATTTCATTTATTGATTATTGGGGGGTGGGCGGCCAACCCATTTCTAATCTGCTCACTGCAGGAGTGATGTGTAGGCAGACCTGGCCACTATAATTAAAGGTTTTTCACTCGACATTGCAGATAATCATCCGAGTACATGTGGCACTAACCACTTAATACATTTAAGTTAGAAAAAACAGCACTCAGCTTTGCGCTGAGCAGAGAAAAAAAGAGGAGCAGGTGTCTGGGAGTGAGTTTATAATGGAGGAAGCCTGATGATTGATGCTGAACGGTGTTTTGTTACTTTTCACCCTCTGTGCAAGGGAAATGTAGCTTATTGGCGTTTAGAGAAGTTAACTTGAGGGTTGCTACTGAGTACATAATGTAAGGAAAGAGACTGACTGTTAAAACTGTATATTATATAATGTTGCACATGTAGTTGTAGGTCTTAAGGTTTTCAGTAGAATTCACAATTATTGAAATGGCTGTGCTCTGTAGCACTGAATTAACTTTTTTTGCTTGTAGTCATAACAATAACATCGGTTTTTTGTTTCTTTTCCAGTGTGGTGTTGCTGATGGGGAAGGATTTTTAAGTATTTGGCAAGTAAACCAAACCGTATCTAATCCGAAACCTTACCTGGTAGGTAAATAAGTATTAGTCTGAATCTGTGAATTACTGCGCTATAAAGGGTTATGCAGTTTTAATCTTCCAGACCTGTTCTGACCCTGTTCATGGGTGTATGTAGTATATCGTTGAATGTATGGCAGGGAGTTCTTTAAAAAATCTGTAACATATGTTCACATACACAATAAGAATATGTGCATGTATTGTTTGTACCTTAGTACCTTTCAAGTACCTTGAATGGCTAGATTAGTGACATTGAAAGAAATGGGCTATGATACCTGTATTGTTAAAACTGACAAACATAATAAATAGTGCCCATGTATATCTTTTGCACCTATGATATGTAATGGCCAAGATGAAGACAAGTATGTTATCAGTGCAGGCCGGAGTACCCCGGATTGCCTAGAAGGGGGTGGGTACCAATAGATAAGCCTGGATAAGGTCCACTGAATTCTCCACTGACGGTCAGGCCACCCTAATGGTGAGCTATGCTTTGGAATTCCTTAGAGACAGCAGAGATGCAGTGCATTTATTTAGGTTGTTAACCCCATCAATTTCGGATGTTTAGAGTTTTTTTCTGAGGGCCAACATATAGACACAGACAGACTTCCCAGCCAGTTTTGAGGTTGTGGAGACTGGTCTAGCAGGCAGCATTTGGTCAGCAGGAGCATCAGCCTTCCAACCTCTCCTCTCCTGGTACAATGGCCTTTAAACCATTTTAGTTTGTCCTTAGTGACGCATGCCCAATCAGTAGGGGATACAGTTCAAGATTTCCTCCTGATTTGCGATCCTGCAGATGGGTTTTACAGATTTTTTTAAAGCTACTATGTCCTCCTCATCACAATCCCTTCCACACACAAATATTTTTAAGGACCATCTGTCCATCCTACTACAGGAGATCTGCCTGTTGCTGTTCCATGGGTGCCATCAAACATGTATCGGACTCAGAAAGCAGTGAGGATTGTTAGTCTTGCTTTTTCCTTGTCTCAAAAAAGGATGAAGCCTCAGACCTTAACTATACCTTTGACTCTTAAATGTCTTCTAGCGGAAGTACAAATTAAAAATGCCCATGTTGGCTCAGATTTTGCATGTTCTGGACCCGTGTCATTGGATGGTATTGTTGGACTCGCAGGACATGCATTTTCATATAGCAGTCCTGCAGGTGTTATCGGTTGTTCAGTGAGGTTCAGATGCATTTTCAGTTTAACTTGCTTCACTTTGGTCTCACCAGCACTCCTCTATGATTTACAAAAGTGATTACAGTGGTCGCTGCCCAATTGTGGAGTTTGAAAGTCCCTGTATTTTGATGCCTGGATGCTGAATACAGGCTTGGCACAGTCAGTCGTGGAACACCTCCAGACTATGGCTGCTCTCTTGACATCGTTGAAGGTCACTATAATGTGTTGAAGTCCTACCCGATTCTTTCATTTAAACTTCTATTTATTGGTGCAGTGTTGGGGACAGTGGAGTGATGGATGTAACGGTATGTAATCCCCACCCAAGCCTGTCCATATCAGTTCTTTTCTTTCTATCATTCTGAAGCAGATCCAGAGATACATCTTGATCTTTTCAGCTAAGTTTTACCATTGTGCAAGGGACAATATCAACCCTAAGACAACAGGGTTCAAACTGTTGCAGGGACTGTTGCAAATAGATATCTGTCACAGACCCTCAAGAAGTATGCCTTTGCTGGCTAGAGAGAGAGCACGATTCCAAGGCCTGTGATGACTGTGCCCAGATTAGTTTGAAGGCTGTCTGAGTCCGTAAGGCGAACCGGTATGTCACCAAACATCAGAAGACTCCGTCAAAGTCAAAAGAAAGATCCCGTTCCTGAAGTTGTTCCTGCAGGAAATAATTTTTGCGATCAAAGTCTTTAGGTAAGTATAAAAAGAAGCATAAAAATCATGCAGGAGTCGGCCCCTTCCTGACACTCTTGAACTCCATAGAGGATTCAAGATCGTCAACGTGCCTTCTAATCTCACTCCCGATCTCTATTGAGGCCAATTCGGAGTCTAGTCCCAGTGCACCCTGAGTTACTTAGTCAGTGCCCGACATCTCATCAAGTGCAGGCCTTTATGGAAGCTGTGCTGAATATTTGTGGCACTTTATCTGTTCAATCTGGTGTGCCTTTGGGCCTCAAGGATCTGCACGGACCTCCAGTCAGACTTTCACTGGTAGTTCCTTCCTCTGCACTATCTGTGCTCCTTGAACCCACCTCTGGTTCAGCACCCACTCTGGCGCAGATTTCGGCTCCAACTTCTGCACGAGTTCCCTTTGAATCATCATCATTGCTGACACCATCAAATCCAGAGGATGATTTGCAATCTATTGTGCTCTCAGACTCCGAGCATAATCCATCACAACATCAACAGGGTGTGAGCTCTGAGTCCACCAGAGGGCATGTTATTTTTGTAATTTGCCTTTACCACACGTTAGGTCTCATACTATGTACAATCTTTGTGGCACTGACTCAGATAACACTTTTGATGAGGGGGTCATTTTATCCCAGTGTATGATTAGGACATTTTTAATGATTAACTACAAAACACCAGGGGCCTGGATACTTCTCCATACACTGGGCTTGTTTCTCCTGTCAGCCGAACCATGGAAGGAAGTGTTTCCTTCACTGTAGTTATGTGGAGGGCAGCAGAAGAACTAGATGTACAACTCCGCACTGTGGAGGTGAAGACATATGTTCTGACAGATGTCCTCCAGCCTAGGCAAGCACCTACAGAACCAATTTTTTCATTCAACAAATCCCTCACAGATACCCTTTTAGGCACCTGGGCGAAACCATTTTCGGGGCTGCCAGTCAATTGGCAGGTCGTTCGGCGCCATTGACTGGCACCAGGTGACCCTGACTTTCTTGCTCAATATCCCGCATCAGGTAGTTTGGTGATGCAGGCACCCACAAGTGAGATTAATCTCAATGCTTTCCCACCACCACACCCGATTGTGAGTATAAAAGGATATAAACATTTGGTAAATATATTTTTTTATCCACAACCTTTACTCTGCAATCTATAAACTCCAGCTGTCTTCTAGGCCGCTACTCTCATGCCCTATTGGACACTGTGGCCCATGTTTTACCAGCAGTACCAAAAGATCTTAGAACATCCCTGACCCAAGCTATTCGAGATGGCCGTGATGCAGCTTCTTCAGAGATGTCCAGTCATCTGTAAAGGACATGCCATTTGCAGGTAAATGTGTGGGTTACTCTGGCTTGGACATGACGGACTGCTAGGTAAGGTGATTTTTAGGAGTGTGATGATTCGGTGCCACATCTGAATGAGGACTATGGGCTTCTCTGGAGATGTCTGGGCACCCTTAAAGGACATGCTGTTCGATAGCTCTCACCTTTTTGGTGAAATAGTGGATTCATCCCTAGAACGATTTAAGGCGATAGGGCCACAACACGTTCCTTGGGTCTATCTGGCAGCCCAGCAGGCCTTCCAGACTTTTCGTAGCCAAGTTGACCCAGTTCCCTGCCCTCCCAGCAACCGCAGCAGCAAACCCACTTTAGTGTGTCCTTTCCAGCACCTAACAGCCCTGTCAGAGGCCATATCCCATATTTCTTCCTGGAGTGACAAGTCATCACCTCAGACAAGTGAGTCATCCAAATTGTACATTGGGCTGCATCTTCTCATTTCTTTTCAACCCAACATACCTTCTATCACCATTATGGTAGCTGACAGAGAACTACCTCTACACCTTGCAGCAGGAAGTGCAGGCCCTTGTGGCCAAAGAGAGGGCTTCTGGCATTGAAAATAGGAGGATGGTGTTACTTCTGCTACTTCCTTCTTCCCATTTTAGATCTCCATCCTCTCAACACCTTCCTACAGAAGGGCAAATTCAAGACTCTCACACTAGCCCACGTCCTGTCTGTCCTAGATCCCACAGCCAGGATGGTGGCATTGGAGATTCCAGATGCTTGTTTCCATAACCCTATCCTGCAGGCCCACAAGTTGTACCAATGGTTCACTGCGGGCCAGGACCGTTTTCAGTTTGCAGTGCTTACTTTTGGCCTTACAAGTCCCCCACAGGTGTTAACTCAAATACGCCAGTGGTCACAGTGCCGCACCTTTGGAGATCGGGGGTACCAGTCTTCACCACAATGACTACCTCGCCACAAGGAGTTGTCAGCCACCTCCAGACCATGGCAAACCAGCATTGTGGTTTACTAACAATGTGCCAAAGTTGCACCTGCCTCCTTCGCAGTTGCTCCCTTTCATCTAAACCATTCTGTATGTGGTACGGTTTTGTGCCTTTTCCCAGAGCAGTTTTAGCCCCTGTCCTGGAATTCAGTGCAGGATTACTCTGGGGCTACAGGGATAGTTGAATTCCTGCATCCCTCTTTGGAAACATGCCAGATGGCATATGTGGGCTCTGCAGTGGGACCCAAAGTTGAATTGAATCCAGATTTCAGTGAAGCCTGCAAACAACCTGCAGAGTTAGCTGTTGGACCACAGTTAGGTCAGTGGTAGGCCCTTCTTTTTCCTCACCCAGATTTGACTGTGGTGACAGATGCATCGCTTCTGGGTTGGGAAGGCCATCTGGGAAAGGGGGGGGGGGGAGGTCAGAGGCCTCTTCAATTCCACATCAGTTTGTTGGGGTTGAGGGTGATTCACTTGGTGTTGAAGGCCATAATGCCTGTCATCAGAGGAAGGCTAGTGCAGGAGCATCACCATGATGAGGTGCTGCAACAAACAGGGCGGGCTACTGTCTTGGGTCCTATGCTAAGAGTTTCTATGCCTCTGGGAGTAGCTGGACTGCTAGGGCATTTGTCTGGTGATGAACTACATGGCGAGATCATTAGTGGTGAATCATCTGACAGGATCTCTAAATGCCAGGGTGGACAAACTTGGCTATCAACACTTAGCAGACTATGGATGACGTTCGCATCCGGAGGTGGCGCAGAGGTGAATGCTGGCTTGATTTTTTTTTTGCCACAGCTGAGAACGCGCAATGTCAGCATTTTTGCGTGTTGGAGTCCCCAAGGAGGCTCTCTCGAAGACTTATTCCACCTTGAGTGAAGCTTAGGGCTCCTTTATGCCTTACCGCCACTGGCTGTCCTGTCCAGAATTCTAAAGAAGATCAGGAACGACCAGGTCAAAATCTTCCTAGTAGCTCCTTGGCCTCGTACAGCATTTTCATTCCACAAGCCATATAATGTGTCATGGTCCTCAAGTGGTGGCTGTGACAACAGTGGAACTAGCAATAAGGTAGCCACTGGACTCAGTAAATCTTGTGTCAGCTCGTCCTTTCAGCTCTCTACAGACACAGACTACCATGGTCGCAGATTCCTTCTTGCTGTACTGTGGCATCCACCTATATGAAATAGTGGAGTGAGGCCTTTAGTCCTCAGAGCAGTGTTTGCACATAAATATGCTGGAGCTGTTAGCCATCGATCTTGCCATAAAAATATTCTTCCTGCCATCTTTCAGACAACAGAACCACCACCATCCATTTTATGACAGTGTGGGATCATGGAGCCTGTGCTGGCAGGTGATTCACTTGTGCCAGTGAATGAATGAATGAATGTCTTTATTGTATAAAATATATTAAAATATTCATCACTAAAGTAAATACATTCAAATAACAAATATATCTGCAAATATTCAATGAGAACTACTAGACTTTCTTAAGACCACAATAAACATAATTTCAACTTTTAGTTAATTTCCCAATAAATTGACAATCTGTTATTGATAAACAATTGGCAACAGACTCTTTGACATATCTACAGTTAATTAAATTAAGTGCATTTTTCAAGTATTACTTCCCCATGTCTAGTAGACTGGGACACAAACAAATGTGCTCAAGCGACTCCTCTTTATAATTACACAAGTGACAGCCTTTGAGTATAAACAGTCAGTGTTCCAAAACCCCTCAATTTGAGCTATTGGTATCAACAAAAAACAAAATCTCATTTATTTAAATTTGCATCCTGGATTCAAATTAGAAACCAAATATTCTTGTTTTATTCTGGAGTACGACTCCATTGTATAATGAACATATCGATATTTCTGTAATGTCAACAAGTCTGCAGCTGTTGCGTTCCTCCAGGTAGTTTGTCTAACTAACCTCTTCCTCTCCAAACGGGGCAATTTTGTAAGATCTGCAGATGGCGTATTTTATTAATAGGCCTGTAATGTACGAGTCTCTCTTGTAATATAGACAGATATTTTGATTTTACTGGTTTTGATAATATAATATCACACGATGCTCACTAAGACTCTTTTTCCAGTATTTTTTGTATAAATAATTAATTAACCCATATTGCTCCCGTGGACTCATTTTGAGTACTAACATCTTGGATGAATCGAACACTTAACAAACCTGTAGAATAAATATCTGTTAATTCTTGGAAATAGTGTAGTAACTCCAAAATGATTTGATGATTCAAAATATCATGCAGCCCTTCGGAATAAAGCCCAGGGTTGCAGCATTGTTAGTCAAAGTTGCAGTAGAGGATGATTTTAAACTTGAAATACAGAGCGGTGCCGAAAAACGACTTGCCAAGACTTCTAGTAGTTTGTCCTGTCCTCCTTTGGCTTCATCATTTCTTTCTTTGCTTTCGCCAACTATTTGTATCTGTTTAGGGTACCACTGAGCTCTTGATACCAATTGATTAGTGTTCGTACCTTTATTAGAAAGTGCACCAGATAGGACATCTGCTAAAGATGAAAACTCATCTGCGATAGTCTTGGCAATTGTTGTAGATACATCGTCCCAATGATCTTTATTATTAGGATGGTTCAAGGTGGAGACCTCCTGGGATGCTATACTTGGAGCAACTTTATTACTACTAAGAGTGGGTATTACAATGACTGACTTCACTGTTTCAGTAGATTCACTAATCCCACCGACATTGTCATCTGTGTTATTTCCAGGCTTCACATCTATACTAGATGCAGGATCCTTATTTGCAGAAGCCTCATCTCTTTGATAACATTTTGGAAACAAACATACTTTATATGTGTCCATTGTTGGTTTTTATGACATGAATTTGCAACTGTTTGATTTTATGTGCTTTTATGGCTAATCCAAAATAAAGGGAATTTGAATTTACTTTGGATTTATTATTAATATGAGATGCTGAATGTTAAATGAATTCACATGTTTTTTTTGTTCAATTTCCTTAATTTATTTAGGTAACATTTGCTAATATATGGTCTAAAGTACTCCTCAGTCACATATGCTGGGTGGATAGTTGCAAATTCCATACAATCTGGATCAGTGGTTAGTGGCTCAGCCTCAGATGAATCATCCCTCTCAATTTGATGATGATTGGTAACCGGTTGATTGTGAGGGTTAGAAATCTTTGAATGATTAGATTGACATTGAGCCCTTTTGTTCATCACATCTCCAATTCACTGCTTGACTTCTGCAACTGGTTTGGGTTTCAATTTGGACAAATTGTGAAGCATCAAGATTTGGAAGTTTTTCTGGTATCAATCGTAATAGGCTGACTATATCATCTAGACTCCTCGAGTTCGAAAGGTAAAAAATTCCGGCTTTTCCAAGCATTTTTTTAATGTCATTCTCCTGAAGGTTACACACTGTGTGACGCTCGTTATTTATGTCCTTCAACAAAAATTATTTGTTCAGTACAGCTGGCTGTTCGACTATCCATCGTGTCAGCCATTTTAGTCATGGTTGTTGCAATTGCCCTCATTGCCTGTAGATCTAGCTAGATCAGGGGAATGACTATCTCCTGAACAGTTTGTTAGATTATGTATTTCCTTCGAGATGTAATGGAAGTATTAGAAGTGTTAAATGCTATTTCTTTAGATGGAACCTTCGCCACATTTGCCAACTCATTTAACAGGCTTGACTAATTTGATAAATTTGAAAACGAATAATTCCCTCCCAAGTTTCTGAAAATAACCGAATCTAAGTTTGAGATTTTACCTTATTATCCAAGTCCTCAAATGCTCCAGATGATTCCAATTGTGGTCCACTTCAAGTCTTAGACGAATGAATGCATATTTTCTGGTATGGTACTAAATGTAGACCCAGTTGACAATTTCAAATTGTGAAGAAGAGACCAAGAAAGATCCTGCATTCAGTCCTGCGTCAAAGATCCCGGCAGCTTCATTCAATCAGAGTTACATTTGTTGAGCATATTGAGCATGTTGATTCAAAATTCACTGAAGGAGTGACCCCCTTCCGAAAACAGTCCTTAGATCTTGCTTTTTCACATTCCCACCCTGGTTTTAAGAACCTGACTGTGAAAGAGTGGAATGAGTGGGGAAACTGGGAAGAGCGGAGGAACCCGAAACTGCAAAAGATGTAATTGCTCTTTTCACGCGATTCCCTGTTGACATAGGTGCCGGCATTGGTAGCTTAGTGAGTTTTTTCACCGTTGTCTTTTGTGACCTAGCTTTCATGCCAAATCAGCTTTGTGGGAGAAGATCCAAGGCGCTAGGTAAGAGCACAGATAAGCATGGAGAAGTAGACACGGGCCGGTGCCAATCATGTGAAGGGGCAGATAAATCGTGATCAGGCCAACCAGAATGCCAACCAGTCATCACTACAGACCCAGCAGCCCTTTTAACTCTAGAACTGGGGATTGTATGGGTATCCGAAAACACTCCGAATCCCCTTCAACTCCCTTCTACACCACAACCCCCCTCCGCCCCCACTCGCACATCCTCCAACAGCCCAAAGCTCCTCCTAATAAGCACCACTGTGCGCCACACCTCACATAGTGTCTTGCATGTACCCTTTTACTGACCTTCTTCTCGTAGAATCTGCCTTGTTGCTTTATAAAACAACCTCATTAGTGACCTCCTCAGCGCACCAGTGCCGGCTCTCCCACAATTCTCCCGACCCCTACATCTCCTCACTGTCGAGAGACTCCACTCCCAAAAGAAGCAATGAGGCAGAGAACGCTTGACCAGGCACAAACAGGTGCCTGCAGCAGCCAAGCCTCGATCCAACACGGCTTAGCTCGGTTTAGCAAGTTTAAGAACTTAGGTGGGCTGTGTCTAAGAGTTTTTAATGGGCAACGGCAGTGGGGCAGCGGAGACCAGAAGGCATTTACCCTAAACACCAGCACCAAATAACATAAGGCGAGGCAGACGACATCGCGCTTTGGGACAGCTAGAAAGAATGGGGGCATGGAAAACACTGCTAGACCTAGCTTGGACGCTGGAATTACTGGGACGCGCAAGCACTCTCTCACCTCCTGTCAACATGCCGGCACAAGCATGGCTGCACCAGTGGGTGCAGAAACTGGGAATTTATTGTTAGCGGTGCATATGGCATGCTGATTCAGTGTGAGTTGACGTTGTGTCGGTTTTCATTAGAGGACCCTGAGTTGGAACTACAAACTACACTGCAAAGTTAACAGAGGTAATCCAGATTGTTCATGCCGTGCATGTATCTCTTCCCCCCGGCTAGAACAGTAAGTGTCATCCCTCCGAATTGTTCCCTGGAGGATGCCTTCAGGTTCCTCTGCTTTTTTTTTTTTGTTACAAACAAATTTGATTGATTTGCAAGTAACTTAGTTACAGTCATATGCCCTATTTACTTCCAGTCTATAACATCGGGCATGTCATTAGCAATCTCTGTACACTTATTAATATGAATCCCAGCAAAACCATCCCACCTTCCCCCTTGAGTTGCGCTCATGTGTCATGCACAGCCTGAACTCTGAGTATTCGTGGGTTCTTAGTTGTCAGTAATTATCTTGGTGTCTTACTTCCCTTGTCAGCCTTGTTCTTGGTGCTCTCGTCTATTCTGTTCCTCCTCAGGATTTCCCGGTGGTGGGGATCCCACCTCATCATTGTCTTGCCCACCCGCTGCAAGTTCAGTGACTAGATTCTCCCGTGCTCTGGCCCTGTCTATCTTCCCTATCCCTCAGTTAGCCTCTCTAAGTAGCAGTCTGCCTTCCACCCCCGCCCATTTCTCCAACTCTCTTTTCCAGGAAAGAATTCTAGGCTCCCCCGGTGCCTTCCAGTTTCTAAATATCTCTCTTTTGGCCAAGATATAGGCCAGGTCCTGAAATTTCAGTCTCGTTTTGTTTTTGGCCATGTGTGGGAACCACCCCAATAGGAAATGTTTTGGGGTGTGCGGGAGTTCCTTATCTATAAGGTCTCCTATAACTTGTCTGATCTCTTCCCAGAAGGTCTGCAATATGGGGCAGCTCCAGAACATGTGACTGATATGCAACTCCCTCTTGCAGCATCTTGGACATGCTGCGGCGTCTATGCCAAAGTATCGTCCAATGCGGGACGTTGTCAAATATTCCCTATGCAGTGTGCTAAAATTATTCAGTTTGAATTGCGCGTTTCTGGACACTTTCGGGATTCTCTCCAGAATCTTGTTCCATTCTACCTCTGGGATCTGTTTGCCCAATCCTCCATTGTAATCGCAAGCACTCTAGGGGCTTCTGAATATCTTGCCTCATTTCCTTATAGAGGCAGGAGACTATCTTGATTCTCCCTGCTGAGAGTGCTACATACCTACATCTCGCCAGGGCTCACGGTTCTGTACCTCCTCCACCCCAGTGTTGCCTAATCCTCCTGGTAAGGGCTGCATGCCTAAGGAAGTGGCCTCCCGGTAGATCATATGCAGCCTGAGGTTCTTCGAACGGGAGTAGCTCAGAATCCTGATAGAGATCTCCCATCTTTGTCAGTCCTGCTGCTTCCCAATCTTCTAACCCCGCCCAATAAGCTCCCTGTGGCAACCATCTCAGCATTATGATCGGTATGTCTGGGGAGTAGGGGATCTTGACTCCCACCCGTCGCAGGTCTCGAGTCCAACAACGTACCACCACTTTGGTCTCCATAGTATCGTCTGATGCGTTCCGTCGGGCGCTTAGGAAAATCTCTGCTAGGTTTGCAGCGTTTGGTACGGTAGGGTATTGTTCCCGTTCAGGGTTGCGACTTGCCGCTAACCTGTGGATCATCCAGTACAGCTGGGTGGCAATGTAATACCCCTCAAAATCCGGGGCCGCCAGTCCCCCTTCTGTTGTTGGACGCTGCAGTGAAGTCAGCTCTACTCTTTTGCGCCCTGATCCCCATATGAACGACGTGACGAGTGAGTCAAGATCTTTGAACATTGCTCAGGGATCCACACCTGCAGGGTTCCAGAGTAGTACAGAAGGCACGGGAGTGCCACCATCTTCTGGACTGCCACCCGCCCTGCCACTGAGAGCGGCAATGTGCTCCAAAATTCCATTGCCGACTTCACTGATCTGATTGCTCTACCCACATTTCCCTCTAATAGCTCTGGCTGCTCATGATATATTTTAACTCCCAAGTATTGTAGGCAGCTGGGCTCCCATTTCAGGAGACCAAGATCAGGTGGCAGGTGCGCATTAGGCATCATGGGGTACAGACTAGACTTCCTCCAATTAACCGTAAGGCCAGAGATGGCACCAAACTGGGCTAGCATTCTCTGTGCCCCTCTCAACCCTCCCTCCATTCAGGTTCCTCTGCTTTATGTCCTGTTATACACTTTTCCTCCAATTCTGCTCATGGCAAATGATCTTCATTCGGTGTTGGAGTAACGGGCTCAGTTGATCCTTATCATTTGAGGGTGACCTTCTACATTGATCTCTTTGCTTTCATTGTTTGCCAGCCTCTTGTTCCTCTGCTTATGATGGATCTGCTCTTGCCGTAAGGTGGTCAGGTCCTCCATCCCAATCCCCAGACACTGCGGTGAATGCGTAGAGATTGAGCAGTGTCAACGAGAGTCATTGTGCCTCCCTGATAAAGTTGTGAACACCATCTTGGCTACCATGAAATCCACAATGAAATTGAAGTATGCGGGTCACAAGAACACCTTTGTGCAATTGTGCAAGTTAAAAAGCGTGGACAACTTTAACTCACGTTTTTCTAACATTTAGCCCACCCTGAGCACCTTTTTAAAAGCATATTTCTTGAAAATGGCTAAACAGATTTTCCTCCAAATCACAAAAAGCACAATTTCTGAGTAAAGTTCAAACTTTCTGCAAATGTTGTGTCATTCCTTTCACCATTTGTTCTGTATCACTTCCCAAAATGTCCCATCAACATAGGAAAGTGACGTTTTGGGCCACCTTTTTGTGGGCCCTGCTTGAAGGATCACACAAAAATGTTTTCAGGAAGGAGCTAGGGGTGAAGAAAGTTTTGTGAGGATTCATCAGATTCTAGTGTTTTACCAGTTGGAAAAATGCCTAAAGCAAACAAAAAACACAGCTGCTCAAATGAAAATAGGAAACCAATTGCTGAGTGGAGTAATTTCACTTCTGCACCATTGAAACAGCAATGTCAAAATTTCCTATAACAGAATTTCTTAGGATTTTCTTAATAAACCAGTGACTGACTAATGTGATGAATGTTGCACTTAAGCACACTGGATTCATGCAGCTACCAGACTTAAGCAAACATAACATTTTTTGAGTTATTTTCCAAGGATGACTTTCTTTTCCCTAGCTTTAAATAGAGTGGTCTAAGTCAGCGCAAAGGAGATGTACAAAGAAAATTTAGGATGCACTGGACGCTACTGAATAAAGCAGCCAGCAGATTATTTGACAATGACTTCATGTTGAAAGTGGTTTAACTTCTATTAGAACATTAGAATGCTGGTGTCTCCAATGAAGATAGGGAGCAGCAGTGGCCGATAAAACCTAATATTTTCCCATTGCTCTCAACATTACAATGTCCTAATACACAGCCTCTACTTCTCTCTTTCCTGTCCCTCTCCAAAATATTTAGTTTGGGTAGGGGAAAACGAAAGACATTACCTGTGCAGCAGGGAACACTGGTGCCTTCTCCCGTCTCTCCTCTAGTAGCTGACAGTGTCACTGAAGCCTCAAAAGGAGTGAGGAGGAAATTCTGCTCGGCTCCTGGCTCGACTGAGTGAGGATAAGCAGTTTTAGCAGAACCCAGGGAAAACCAGGGGCTGACTTCAGCCTTCTTTCAAAACTATTGCTGTGAATGTTCAACAGTTAACAGCCATGTCCCCGCACACGGTTGTTAACTATTGAACATTCACAGCATCAGCTATGAAACAGTGTTCAGAGCTGTGCTCTGAACCTTCTCGGTCTTCAGTAGGCATTTGTTTTTGTAATTAAGACATTCTTTCGTTATGGGACAGAACGTTCTAATAGTCTTATAGCCCGCTGTAGCGGAATGATCAGCCATCAAAGTGCTGCTTCCTTGTTAAAGGCCCTCATCTTCGGCTGGAACGGGCCTTTAATTCCGGTATAGCCCGCTACGATAGGCTGTAATATATTAGGAGTGTTTTACAAGGAAGCATGTGCTATTGTTATAGCTCATAGATAAAAAAGTTTATGTACTGACGCACACTGGTTTGAATGTGGAAGACAAATATTCATGGAGTGATTGATGATTCAATAGCAACGTTTATTTCATCATACGAAAGTAGCCCACAAAGATGTTCCCGTAGAGAGACTGGGAGGCCAACTGACAGAAGATGGATGGAATCTCCAAAGACCTCTTGGTGCGTGACTGGAACTCTTGTGAAATCTGAAAGCCAGCATTCAAAACAGGCCACAGAGTAGAATCTAATGAATCTATTAGTATATCTAGTAACCTAAAAATATGAAATGTATAACATATACCACATAACCATAGCCAAGAAAATATAGGGGGCTTTAGACACTGCTGAATTAAACAGCCAATGTTTATTTGTCAATGACGTTATGTTGAAGGAGTTGTATCTTCTAATATTAAATTAAAAGATAGTTTACTATGTAGAATGTGCTATTATAATAGCTCATATGGAAAATTGCTTGTGTTTGACTTCTTAGGCATGCTTTATCTATATAGATGGTATTTGTATTTTTACTGGTTGAATATAACCCTTATTTGTCTTCAATGAAGCTTCCAACATCTAATGTTCTAATTTGGGTTTTTTCCCTGCTTTGGAATTTCAAATAACTTTTCTTTCCCTTCTTCTCTTTTTCCTGGCTCATTCTGTGGTACAGATAAACATTTTCACCAAGGCCTAAATTTGGCTCTTCTAAAAAGGATTATGAACATATTTGTATTAGTCATCTTTTTGGCATAATTCATCTTAAATAACTGCTCACTTCGAAGTCCTTGTCTAGTTTTATCATAACCCTACTGTTCATGTTTCTGTATGTAAAGGACTATATCCTCTCAATCACGTAGGTAATGCTAATGTTTAGTGACAGTGTTACAAAGCAGCTTGCAATAGAAATCAAAAATGCACTTTTAGGGAAGTAATAATTTTCTTACAATAACATGATTTTGTTTTGTGTAGAGTTGGCAGTGTCACAGTAAAGCTACAAGTGATTTTTCATTCATAACATCTTCAAGTCTGGTTGCCACCTGCGGACACTCAAACGGCAACAGGTAGGCTACTGAACTCTCCAATTTTTAAGGAATTGAATTAAGGAATTTAAGGAGATTGAATTGTGATTTGATAGGTCTATATATGTTGTGTTAAAAATACCCTGCATAAAACAGATCCATTCGCCATATGATAAACCTCAATAAACTTTAGTTTGTCTTTGGCATTGGATTAAATTACTTTTTAAGACTAGGATTGTGCGCCTTTTGTTAGCCTGGAGGTGTTTATTCAGTGTTTTTAACTTTTATTTTGGATTGACGGGAGGAGAAGGTATTGTCTGACACCATCCAAATTGATGTTAACTGCCCTGGACTAAAGTATTGAAGAGCTATTTTACCTAAAAATATAGTAGTATATTTTCCATTATCTGAAAGAGACAATTAGTTATAGATTCCTTACCTTAGAATTACCCCCAGGCGTCAGACTGGATCCGGAGAATTTTTTTGTCAGCAGTACCCCTGCGCGTCACAAGGTGGTGTTGGTCGGCTCCGCGTTCGCCGTTGGCATTGTGGTTGCTGGGATGACGTTGCGGTAGCTACTTAGACGCTGCCCTCACGTTCTGAAGTCCGTTCTTTCTTTTTCCGCGCTCGCCAGCGCAGATCCGGATGGAGCAGTACCTCCAGTCTCTTTTTGACTGACTCCTGGTGCATTTCAGGCAAGCCCTGTTTCAAGGCTTGCGGCTCCTGCAGCTGGCTGATGTCGGTGACCGATTCGAACCGTGTGTGCCTGTTTTGCCTGGAGCGCGACCCCGACCCCAAGTCGTGCTCCGACTGCCGGACCATGAACCCGAAGTCTTTGTGGGAGCGTTCCCGAAAGCTTCTCAAGGCCCATCAGTTGGTTCCGCGCCGTTCGAGGACCCGGTCGCTTGGGAGGTCGAGGGACTGGTCGCGGAGCCACCACCACCAATCTTTTACAAAGTCTTCGCACTCCTCAGGTAAGTCGAAGGACTAAAAGGAGTCGAAGAAGCATCGTCGCTCTTCAACTTCTCCGCTTCGGTCGGCCGACGTGCAGAGCCCAATGGGTTGACTCAGAGTTTCCCTCCCTTCCCTGGACCCGGAGCGACCCCTGCCCAGCTTCGCACCTTTTACGAAGCTATGCATGACATCTATGGGGAGCCCTACTGCGCCGGCTCGCCTTCGGGCCCCGCGGACTCGGCTGGGGGCCCTAGGCCTTCGACACCGGCGGCTCCGGCACCGCAGGGTCCCCTTGGATCCAGGCCTGGATTCGGATCGGCGTTGGTCGGCCTGATAACACCTCCCCCGGCACCGATTCCACCGGTTCCACGTCCGCAGCTGGCGCCGGTTGTGTCCCCAGCCAGTGTTGACGCCGGCCTCCACCCCGAAATGGAGAGAGGAACTGGGGGAAGCCAGTGGTCTGGATACCTCACCAGATCTTGACATGTTGTCTTCTCCTATGGTGGCTACGGAGGAGGGAGCGTCTTATGCATTGGCATTGCGTAGGGCGGCCGAGGCTCCTAACCTCAAAGTCCCTTCGGTGGCGGTTAGGACTAACCTCCTGACAGAGGTGCTTCAACCGGCAGCAAGCTCTTCTGAGCCCCTGCTGCCATTCAATGAAGCCCTAACCGACATCCTTTTGGGCACCCGGTCCAGGCCCAACACAGGGGCTCCTGTGGATAGGATGATTGCCCAACACCACCACCCGGCCACGGGCGACCCCACTTTCCTCTCCCAACACCCCACCCCTGAGAGCTTGGTGGTCCAAGCCTCCACATCAAAAGGTGCATTCCCTAACGCACCACCTGATAGTGAATCCAAAAAGCTGAACCACCTTGGGAAGATGTTTTCTTCCTCCAGCTTGGGACTGCGGTCGGTAAACACCGCATATCTGTTGGGCCATTGTGTAAGTGCTGCCACAGTGCCCAGAGGAGGCCGTACTCTACCGTGCAGTTGCCGAAGGGAGAGACGCAGTAAAGTTAACCATTTGCTGTGGGCTGGATACCGCCGACTCGCTAGGCAGGACGATATCCACGTTGGTAGCCCTTGGACGCTACGCCTGGCTGTGGTCGACTGGTTTTTCAGGTAATGTCCAATCCACTCTTATAAACATGCCCTTTGATGGCCGTCGCCTGTTCGGTGAAAAGGCAGACAACGCGCTAGAGCCTCTTATGGACTCTCGGGCTACGGCCAAGTACTTGGCCCCCTCCACCCGCCGTGCGCAGTCTAATTTTTGCCCCTTTCGTGGCTACGGAAGGGGTGCCCCGCCACGTCCCGCCCAGAGCCACAGGCCGGCGCAAGCTGTTCACCCCCTGCATGGCCGGGGATGTGGGAATCACCGCCGTGGTTCTGGAGGCCAGCAGGCAGGCTAGTCCACCACAGCCCCCTATGTAGCAGCCTCCAAACCCTCCTAGTGTGACCTTTCAGGGCCACCAATCGTCAGTGGGCGGCAGGATTCGCCATCACCTCCCCGACTGGCGCACCATCACGTCGGACAGGTCGGTTTTGCAAATAGTCCGAAGCGGCTTCTCCCTCCCCTTTGAGACTACCCATCTATTCATGCCACCTCAGTACCATCACATGTCGGAGGATCATCTGGCCCTTCTCCAACAGGAAGTTTCGGCACTCTTGGCCAAGGGAGACATTGAGCGAGTTCCTGCCCCAGAAGTAGGTCGTGGTTGCTATTCCCACTACTTTCTGGTGCCCGAGAAGGACAAAGGCCTGCATCCTATATTGGATGTCATGAACGTCTACCCCTCCCGAACAGTGAGTCCAGGATATTCGGGCTATGATTCCGATATTTCAGCCTCTATCCCGGGTTTCAGTCAAAATGACCCTGAGGCTGCTGGGCCTCATGCATCCTGCTGGTAGATCATGCCAGGTGGCATATGCGGGCTCTGCAGTGGGACCTGAAGTTCCAGTGGGCACAGCATCAGGGGAATCTGTCTGATTGCGTCCAGATCTCGGAGGGCACTGCACGTCAATTGCAATGGTAGCTAACATACTGGGATTGGGTCAACAGCAGATCCCTCTCCCTGCCCCAGCCGGAGTTCACAGTGGTGACAGATGCATCACTGCTGGAATGGAGCGGCCACATGGGAGGCGGAGCTCAGAGTTCTCTGGCGGATTCCGGGCTCCACATCAACCTTCTGGAGCTTCGGGTGATCTGTCTTGCACTAAAACCATTCTTTCCCTCTGTCTGGGGAAGAGTAGTGCAGGTGTTCATGGACAACACCACCACCACGTGGTACTGCAACAAACAGGGCGGGGTGGGATCGTGGACCCTGTGTCAAGAAGCTCTCCGTCTCTGTACATTGCTGGAACATCAGGGCATATCCCTGGTGGTTCAACACCTGGCAAGTTCCCTGAACGCTAGGGCGGATGAACTCTGCTGCAGGTGCATGATGTATCACGAATTGCGTCTTCACTTGGAGGTGGCGCAAGGTCTCTTTCAACAGTGGGGAGAGCCTTGGTTGGATCTATTCGCCACTAAAGAGAACGCGCAATGTCAGCAGTTCTGTGCTTTGGAATTTCCAAGTGTTACAGCAAACAAATGATGGACAGAATGCTGACAATGCAAACATTCTCCGCCAGTCAAAAGATCTGGGTTAAATCCATCGTTCTTTTGCGCACTGCGCCACCCCAGTTTGGACCCAGCCATATGCAAATCAGTGTTGACCCTGTGTGCCATGGGAACAGTCCAGACCGAACTGCCAAGCCACGTGCTCCCTGGACCGGAAACAAGCAACCTGGGACCGGTTTCAGGGTATGTCACCCTTCAGCCAGGCTAGCTTGAATCCAGTGAAACCCCTAGGATGCTTGTTTCCGGTCCAGGGAGGCCCTGGCTTGGCAGTTCGGGCTGGACTGTTCCCATGAGGCACAGGGTCAAGACTGATTTGCATATGGCCAGGTCTAAACTGGGGTGCCATGGTGAGCAAAGGAATGTTTCTATGTACATGTGGCATCTAGCTATGTAGTATTTTTTGGGAATAAGCATTTGGACAAACCTGTTATATTAAGGTCAATTTCCTTGGACCTGTTTGTGGTGCAACTATTTGTGGGATCGATAAGGGGTTTTCATGGGTGTGCATTAGCCTTTGGGCTAAGTGAGACCCCACCTGTGACGATGCATCTGATGTGTGTTGGGGTCGCAGAGCCTGTCTGGCCTCGTATCTCTGACTAGAGGTTGATCGGGAGATCACCTTGGGTGAATCCAACAGGAATGGTGATAATTTATTAGAACTTCTGAAAATAATATGGTAGTCGTTAATACAATTTTTACCGACATTCTCAACATTGTGTATAGAGTTGTCACAGTGTACATCAACATTGTCTTTACTTATATTGACATAGTTATGAGTGCCTAGATCATGGCGAACATCGACATTGTTTCTACTGGTAACAGCATTGTTATGCATGCATGGATTGTGGCGTAAATTGACAGTGTTGCGTCCAGTATCAACACTGTTGTGCGGGCTTAGATTATTACACACATTGACATTGCATTTATTGGAATTGACATTGCTATGCGAGCACAGGTAATGGCATACATAAACATTGCATGTATTGGGGGGGCGCTAGAGCTCCGCTAGCGCTCCGCTAGTGGTCAGTATTTGAACCCGACATCCAACATCATCCGGGGGCGATCGGGGCCCATCTGCGAAGCTTTGCTGTGACAGAACGCGAGGGCAGCCTGTGCTGCTACTGGGTCTGAGGTGGTGGAGGATAGTGCCGCTTTCCCCCTATTGTGAAGGGCAATTTGCTAGTCAAGGGGGCCATTTACCCCTCCTCACATCTGGGCCGGACCTTGGCAGGGGGATACTCACCCCGGGACATGGGCCGCGTTAGGCCTCAGGGCCAAGGCCAAACCAACCAGATTGAAAGGTACACGGTGGCCATGGGGAAGGACGATGTGGCCACAGGTGGCTGCCAACAGGAAGATCCCGAAGCCACTGGCCTGGACCCATCCCTGAGGGACATTATGGCAGCGATCCGGGAACTCCGGGGAACTCTGGAGCACAAACTGGACTCAGTGACGGCGGAGGTCAACCTCCTAAGGGCGGACTTTCGGAAAATATCGGAGAAGGTGGCAGTGGCGGAATCGGGTATCGGGGCCTACAATCGAAGACCAAAAAACTGGAGGAACAGGTTGTGGCCCTTACCAAAAATCAAGCTGATCAGGAGGGGCGGGCCAGGCACAACAATATCCGCGTGGTGGGGGTTCCTGAAGGAGTGGAGGGACCCGCTGCAGACTGGTTTATTGAAGATCTGGTTCTCAACCACCTCAAACCCAAGCGCCTCTCCAAATTCTTCTCAGTTGAGCGCGCCCACCGTGCGCTCGGAGACAGGCCTAAGCCGAGGGCCCCTACGCACCATCATTGCCCGTATTCTAAATTTTCGTGACCGGGATGCCAAACTGCAGGCGGCGCGGTCGACAGGAGACCTCCATCTTGAGAACGCCATGATCCGGTTCTTTACGGACTTTACCCTACATGTCCAGCGTCAGCATCAGTCCTTTGAGGGGGTAAAGAGAGCCCTCAGGGAACAAGGGATGAAGTACATGATGCTCTTCCCTGCTCGCCTCAAGATCCAGAACGAACCCAGGGCTATTTCTTTACATCGCCTGAGGAGGCCATCGAGTGGTTGGAGGGCTGGTGGACAGTGAGCAGGAAGGGCAACCACCAGAAACCAGATCAGCGTTCCAACGGGCAGAACACTGAGACTGAGGAGAGATCCATACCTGGCAGTCAGGGGCATGAAAGAAGAGTCATAAAGTGACCTGTTGCAGTGTGGCCATTGGGATTGAACAGTATTTCCCTTTTTCCCCCCTCCTTCTCCCTCCTGGTGCTGTGGAGGCCACTGATGTTCAGGTATGGGGGGATGTTTTGTTATGCATAGCCTCTCGCAGCATGGACTTTGGACTTTCTTGTTACTTCTTTGGGGTGCTATGGGCCGCTAGAGGTGTATTTCTCTGAGGGGGTCAATCCTGGGTGGGGATGAGACCATGGAGCACAGCTTTGGTTCGCCCCAAAAAAGTTTCAATGGAGGTGGGGCATTCGTCAGTTATGTATAATTCTTCTAGCTGACTGCAAGTCCATGTTTCCTCCTATATGTTGGGTGGGGTTGCACAGGGGCGACAGGCACTCTGCATGTTTATATGGTGGGAGGTTGGGGGCCCATCTAGCAGGTAGGCGGGGTGGGGGGTGTTGGTGGGGGGGGGGTTGTTTCAGGGATTACATGGTTTTGCTCTAGACCAGTACAGTCTTATAGCCAGTGGTACTCTGTCTGTTGACACAGTGGGTTCAATCACTCCTCTGATACTGACAACCCTCTCGGACGGACATTGATGTCCAAGCTAAGTGTACGATATGGACGTGGAATGTAAACGGGCTTGGTAATAAAATCAAGAGGACCCTAATACTACAGTACCGCAAACGACACTCCCCGGATGTGGTCTTCATTCAGGAGACGCACCTGTATGGAAATAGATGCAAGGCCCTAGATAGTTTTGGGTATAAGTTGATTGCCCACTCAGGGTTCACGTCAGGTTCATGGGGGGTGGGCATTCTGCTACGTAACGCCTTGCCTGCTGTCCGACTGGGCACATGGTCCGATGATGCAGGTTGCTTCGCTGCGGTTGCTGTGAAGTGGGAGGGCTGCACAGTGGTCTTCTGCTCCTGCTATATCCCACCTGGCCTACACTCATCTGTGTTTCCCAAACTGGGCTCATTCCTGGCAGATCTACCTCAGAGGCTTCTCTTGGTGGGAGGCGACACTAATGCGGTCATGAATGTTGACCTAGACCGCTCCGGGGTTGGTCCTAGCTGTAGAGGGAAAGGGGCCTAGAGGGATTTGTTACGGCATTAGGCCTTAGTGACCTGTGGCACACACATCACCCCTCCAATAGACAATAGACTTTCTACTCTGCACGACTCAGGACATCTTCCAGACTTGACTATTTTTTCACTCGCACTTACCAGATGGGCGCCTATGCTGACCCCCGCATCATGACCCGTGGGATCTCCGATCACGCGCCGGTTGGAGTCACACTTCTGGGCCCGGTGGTAAATAAGGCCTCCTTCCCGAGGATAGACCCATGGCGCCTAAGAGACCAGAGTATAGCGGACAAACTCCGAGAGGGGTCGCAAATCTACTCTGAGGAAAATCGGGGCGCTGTGGCCTCCCAAGTGACAATGTGAGAAGCCTACAAAACGGTGTTGAGAGGGCAGGCCCAGCCACTGATTGAGGCTCAGAAGAAAGAGGAGCTCCTTCAGATTAGCCAACCTGAAAAGGACATAGACCTATTGGAGCAACAACGCCAGTGTAGCCTCTTCAGCTGATCTTCGTCACAGAATGACACTCAAACAGAGGGAGCTTCGTTCTCTAGCTGAGGGGGAGGCAAGGGCATATGCGCTGGCCACACAGCGCTGACTGTATGATGTAGGGGATAAATCCCTCAAGTTGCTAGCGTGGCTTGAGCGGCAGGACAGGGAGCGCTCATGGGTTGCAGGGGTGATGGATGCATCGGGTTCCCTAGTATCCAACAGTATGGACATAGCGGAGACGTTCACGTCTCATTTTGTAAAGATATATTCACCGGTTTGCACCAGGACTGAGGGCGACTGTGCTGAATTCTTGCAGGATTTTGCGTTGCCCCAAATATCCCAGGAGCAAAATGACCGACTAGACGCGGACCTCACGGGTGATGAAACTGGGAAGGCCCTTAATTGGCTCCAGTCCAGAAAAGCGTCTGGTCCCAATGGGCTTCCTTTGGAAATTTATAAGAGGCAGGCAAACGTTATTATCAATCCCCTGCTCCAGATGTATTCGGAGGCTCGAGAGGTGGGCAGGCTCCCCCCGACCAGCGCAAAGCCACCATAGTGGTTATTCATACAGCCAGGAAGCCGACGGATCACTGCTCCTCGTACCTGCCCATTTCACTCATTAATGTGGAGGCCAAGGTCTTGGCCAAGGCCCTGGCGGATAGGCTGCTATCTGTTCTTCCGGATTTGGTGCATGTCGACCAGTCCGGGTTCATGCCCCGTAGGTGCACCCGCCGCAACCTGCATCGCCTCTACAGTGTACTGTACATGACAGAGGATGTCGGGGACGCGCAGACGGCGTTGATGTCATTGGATGCCTCAATGGCATTCAATAGTATCGAATGGCTGCATCTATTAAGGGTGCTCCAAAGGTTTGGCCCGGCCTTCTGCGGGTGGGTGCGGCTCCTCTATGAACAGCCGGTGGCTCGGGTTACAGTGAATGGTACTATGTCCAGGGCTTTCCCCCTTAAGAGGGGTACCAGGCAGGGTTGCCCCCTGTCCCTGGAGCCACTGGCTCACTGGATCAGGAGAGATGGGTCTTTTTGGGGTCTAGCTCTGACGGATGAGTGGGAGGAGCGTATTTCCCTATACGCCGATGACATTGTGCTATATATGGCGCGGCCATATCACTCAATCGCGCAGGCACTACACCTCTGTGAATTATTTGGTAGCTACTCCGGATACACCATTAATTGGGGGAAGTGGGTGATTTTTCCTTTGTCCGCCCCTCCCCCGCCCCTACGGGTCCCCACTCGATGTCCAGCCTCTGTAGCCACAGACTGATTCAAATATTTGGGGGTTTATATTACTCGGGATGTTGCGGAATTTTTCAACAGGAACCTGGAACCTCAGTTAGCCCGCCTCGGGGCTGACATGAGTCATTGGCGGTCATTTCCGCTTTCCCTCATGGTCCGTGCAGCACTATTTAGGATGCTTGCCCTGCAAAGGCTGCTATATATTCTCCAAAATACACAGTACCCTGTCCCCCAGGGTGTATTTGCGCGTATCTCTCGGGCAGTACGGCTGTTGCTGTGGAACGGGGGGACCCCCAGAATAGCACTACACAAACTCACTAGAGGGGTATATGACGGGGGCCTGGCGCTCCCCGATGTGCGACTATATTATTGAGCCTCACAACTTCAGGTAGTAAACGACTGGGTGTACACGGACAGCACAGAACCGGCCTATAGGGTGGACAGACTAGTCATGCCAGGGGGAAACAGCGAACACTTGCTTTATGCTCGGAGGCTGCGAAGGGAATGGCCTACTCACACTAGATTGGTGGTCCAGTGTTGGAGGGAGGCGAATAGGTTCCTGGGATGGGCGGAGAGATTGACCGGTAGAACCCCCCTGTGGCTGGGAGATGAGCTGAAGGAGGTGTCGCGTTTGTCCGGTTTTGATGGTTGGTGGTTGGAGGTTGATTCGCATAGAATACTTGGGCGACATCTGGAGGGGATCTGCCTATCTCAAGAAGGAGTATGACCTACATGACTCACAACAATACCACTACATACGACTTGTACATGCCATTCGAACACACATTGGTAGGGACCCCTCCATTCCGGAGTATTCTCCTCTGGAGGATCGGTTATTATTAGACCCCATACTTGAGAAGCCCACATCCACCATCTACCGAAAGCTCATAAACAATATGCCAGATCCCATGGTGAAGCTCTGTGCAGCATGGACCCGAGACATTGGTACGCTCGAGGACGACGATTGGCAAGATGCCATACAGAGCCCGCGAGAATTGGCTATCCGTCCCAGATTTAGATTGGCCCAATTGAAAATCCTTCTCCGTATATATTATCCTCGCACACACCTGTCAAGTGGGGTAGTAGTCCGTCGGCTCTCTCCATAAGGGGCTGTGGGGGGGGGGGGGAGGAGGCACCTTCTACCATATATTATGGGAGTGCCCTGAAATAATCCCTTTTTGGACCAAAGTTACGTACACAATGTCGGCGGTTGTGGGAGACTCTGTTTCGCTGGAGCCAAAGTAGCTGTTGTTGATGATCAAGGGGGATACAGATTGGTCGCGACATGTTGAACTTTGGCTTGCATTGGCTGCGGGTGTAGTTTAAAGAAACATCGCCAGAGGATGGGGATCCCCGACGCCCCCGCAATGGGAACAGTGGAGGAGGGACCTAGATTGATGCCAAGGGGCTGAGGAGACTATATATAAGAGCAGGGGATGTATCAAGAAATGGAAAAATATTTGGGGGCCGTGGCGGAAATACAGGGGATCAGGGGGGGAGGTCGGGGAGTAATCTTGCAATGCTAAGTCCCACTTATGTGCTGATGTCCTACCTTTATATTTGTCCACCACATCGCTATTATCTGATTTGTTTCTTGAATGCTGTATATTGTGCTATGGTACTACGAGCTATGTTAAATAAAAATATTTTTTTTTTAAAACATTGCATGTATTGGTTTTGCCGTTGTCGGGCCTGCACATATCATGGTATTCATTGACACCTTATTCACCCATTCCAACTAGTGGGTTCCAACTCGTTGACTATCTTACTTCTCCAAAAGATAGGGCTCCATAGTAAAGATAAGTAAATTTTGCTTTCATGCAGTAAAATTCACAACAGATAATTATAATTGGTATATTATTCGTGTTTCATAGAACTGAGCTTCCTCCCAAAGATTCCATCAGATCTTCAGTGCCTTCTGTCATGCAGACTCCGATACATTTTATATCCTGGATCCATTTAAAATGTTATTGTTTTTGTTTTCCTGTTGTTTATTTGAACAAAGGAATTTTGAACCCTCTTTAGCAGAGCAGCAAAGTAAATTTTTAGCATGTAGGACAGACATTTCTTTAAAATTATTTAATGATCCTGCTCTTCTGAATTGATTCTCCCCTTGAGTACGTTTATCATAAATGGAGACAAACTGTTCATTTTGTTGCTCAGTTTGTGAAATATATCAGTAGGTCAGGTATTTTTGAGCAATACGGTTCTCACCCTGTTTGAAATCGACATGGTAACAGGTCAAGTTTACAAGGTATGAAGGAGTGTGGTGAGCGATGGGGTACAGGTGTTAGAAACAGCCAAAGACCTTCATACAGGGTGTTTTTAACTTTATTTTATTTCTTTTTGGTTTTTGTATAAAGCTATTGGAGCCAGAAAGTTCCTTCAAATCCCTCAATCAGGAGAGCTGGTATACCAAGAAAGGGGGTGTGGATTCAGAACTAAACATGGATTCAAGCTAGCCTGGCTGATGAAGGGTGTTACCCAGAAACCGGTCCCCGGGTGCTTGTTTCCGGTTCAGTGAAGACCTGGCTTGGCAGTTCTGCTGGACTGTTCCCATGAGGCACAGGGTCAAGACTGATTTGCGTATAGCTGGGTCTGAACTGTGGTGGTGAAGTGAGATAAAGAATGATGATGGATTCAACCCTGATCTGTGAGTGTCTGAAAAGTTTCAGGCCTCCGTCCATCTCCTTGTGTTTGCTTTGTTCGCCCTAAGTTGGCAGGTTATGCCCAGACGTGGGTCCCTAGCTCACTTTACCACTGGATTCAAGCTAGCCCGGCTGATGAAGGGTGTTACCCAGAAACCGGTCCCCGGATGCTTGTTTCCGGTTCAGTTAGCTGGGTCTGAACTGAGGTGGCGAAGTGAGCTAAAGAATGATGATGGTTTCAACCCAGATCTGTGACTGGGGGTGAGTGTCTGAAAAGTTTCAGCGCTCCGTCCATCATCTCCTTGTGTTTGCAGAACTAAACATCCCTATGCTTTTGAAAAGCTGTGATTTTAAATTTGTTACAAATCTTTAGCTTTTGTAAAGTGTAAAGCTGGAGATAGAGTTTGTATATGATGTGCCTTCTGGGTACTGGGATTGCCCCTAAACTGCTCTCATCTCATTGGGTGCTGAGAGTGACTGTTCTGAGAGGCCCGTGTTAGGTCTCTGAGCAGTGTCAAAGCGGTAGCTTGTAATTGTACACTTGCACAACATTGTACAAGGCCTTATGCACAAGGGAGAGGATTTAGAATTAGAATATCTACTCATCAGCAAGCACTGTAGTGCCATCAGTACATGACTGAAGTGATCTGATATTTCAAGTTTGAGATTGAAAGAGTTGGGGAAGCATGGTGCAGGGCCAGTCGAACAGAAGCTTTATTGCGACTTAGAGTAGAAATAGTTAGATTTCAGTTTTCCGTCCTTTAAAGCCAAGACAGTTTTTTCTAATCTGTTTTGTATTCATGAGCAGAAATTCATGATTGTATTTCACTTTTCTCGTCCTTTAATATTGTGGTGTGGATCTGTGTACTGTCAGGGGTCAAGTGATGATGTTATGAGTTTGTTATGATTATTCGTGATAGAACTGAGAAGCCTTTGGTAGGCATTGAGTAAAACTGATGATCTGATGTATCCTCGGGGCACTCCACAGACTGCTTTTGTGATAGCTAACTAAAAGTAACCTAGTTCCACTGTCTGGGTTTGATTAGAAACAAATGACAAACAACTGGAGTACTGAGCTTTTGATTCTACAGGTGGTCTTGAACGCAAATAGGCACATACCATAATCCGCAGTGTTTTATGCATCAGAGGTCAATGGCGATTACTGTGCAGTTCAGGCTCTGATGTGTGGCCTTAAGCAAATCCCCCTAAAGTTTATTATTGTGGATTCTGTCTTGTTAAGTAAAATGAGTGAAAGAACGAAAAGTTAGAGGTCATTTACCATCTCGCCATGGTATGATGGAAGACTGATCATATTTAAAATAACAGTGGAAGTTGTTTGGTAACAGGTGAAGAGGCAGTCTGGTATTGACCACAACATCAAAACTCTAGGCTGGGGATTAATTTATCGTTTGAGATTTAGTCGCCAGGTGTGTTTTTTATTCCAAATAATGAAGTTATGATGGCAAGGTAACACAATGCAAGCCAGGTAAGTCTTCCAAATGAAAACAAAATGTGTCATTACATTACATTTCTATTCATCCTTTAGATGTTTTTAGTTGTACTTTAAATTCACTTTTGAAAGTACTCAAGTACATTGATCAACAGTTCAGTTCACATAGCACTTTATAGGAATAAGAAATGCAGGGTCCAACCACAGTTTGCAAAACAAATTCCTATGGAAAGTTACTCCCATAGCTTTTTTGAATCCATCCTTCCCAGGTGCCGATCTGGATGCCTAAACTTTCTTTTCAGTAATACATGTCACCAATGCCTCAGAGGGAGCCAATGACTCCATCAGAGCGACATCCCTCAAAGCGCATCTAAATGTTGGTGGCCCTGTTCCTTTTTTTCTGCTTCTTCATTAACATGGAATCTAGAGCCATCCAGATTCCTTGAATTCCTTTCAACGTTTGTAACGTAGTTTTAGCAATTTCTGAGCCATGTCCCCAACAAGTCTTTGTGCTTTAGGCCCTGCATCACGTCCACATTCGGAATACTTTCAGTATTGGGCCCTTACTTGATGCCACTACTTGCTTATTCTGTGCTCTTACACATCCTAACACAGTTCAGGAGAGGGAAGCCAAGCTGATGATGACTGCTATGAAGGGTTTTGTAAAGAAATCCCAGTCAAAACATAAGTTTGTTTCTTAGTTGAAGCTTTATTCAGCATACCACGGCATGACCTGCTCTGACCAGCCCCTACGCTCAACTGTTCCTTTCATAGTGCCACAGAGGGACTTGAATCTGGTTTTGACTTACCTTCTGTGTGCTCCTTTCGAGCTGCTACATAATTGTCCTCTTAGACTTTTAACTTTAAAAACTGCTTTTCTGATTGCTATCACCAGGGTGAGTGAGCTGCAGGCTCTTTCGTCAAAACCTCCTCTCCTGGCTGTTCATCTGGACAAGGTTGTCCTTCGAACTTGACCACCTTTTCTTCCCAAAGTGGTTACCTCTTTCCACATAGGACAGACCATCACTTTATATTATATATTAGTTATTGTTTCCTTACCGCCCCACCCATCCTCCCCTTTCTTCGAACTGACTTTTAGAGTAAGGGTCTCTCTTTCTGGGCCCTAGATTTATGCACCAGTGGTCAGTGTCTTGCATGGCTCTGCGCTTCTGGCGTGGAATGTCGTGTAAAGAACTAACGTCCGCGCGCAGTGGCGGCGTCTAAGTAGATACTGTGACGTCATTCCTGCGATCACGACGCCAACGACGAACGCGGAGTTGACCGACGCCAATGCCAACGACTGACGCCTGGTGGTAATTCTAAGGTAAGGAATCCATAGCTAATATATTTTTCTCACAGATATATCGTTACCGAAGGTAAGTAACTTGTTCAATAAGGTGAAGAAACTTATTTATTTTCTTTTCATACAGTGTAATGAGATTGTTTTAATATATTAATATTTTTTATATTTTTCTATGAAAATAAATATGTTCCAAACCAGTAAAGATGCTGGTTACTTTGTGTAAAAAATCTTTAAAAAATGCTTTGCTCAGGATTTTTGCAGCACTATGGTGTACCTTGAATGAATTGTATTGTTGGTAATGAATGTCATTGAATGTTAAATAAAACTATAAATAAAATTAAAAAAAATGCTTTGCTCAGGATAATACTCATCATTGCCTAATTTAACTCCATTTGCTGTAAAAAGTCATTCCTAATGCATGAGCTAATGATGCAGTAATGAATATCAGTCTTAACATTTGTTTCTTTTTTCTATAGAAATGTGTGTTTGTGGGACACTTTGGTTCCATCTAACAGCAGTCTTGTGCATGGTAAGTGTCTTAAATTATTTAAAATGGCATTGTTACGCAACACAGGCTGACTTATTTCAAGCATTGAAGCAATGTGCAAGAGATGTTGTTTATTTAAACAGGAAATTGCAAATAGTTGTGGATCTCGCAACTAAATGTATCGCCATAATCAAACGGCTTCACAATTTTCACCGTAATATTCCATTCAAGCACTTCAGAATTGAACCCCTCTGTTGCAGTTCGATGAGGCCCAAATTGATCCCATTCAAGCAGTGCTGTGAAACCACATTCAACATCCACAGACTAGAGTTGGGCATAAAGGGATCATTAGCCTCCTATAGCGGATCCATTTTTCACGTCATCATATACACAGTTGCTGAGTCTGATGGATATAGGCTTACTTAGCTGAGATTAAACCTAGTCCTCACTATTGATCCTGCAGATCAAAATGACATTATGTGCCAGAAGGTCTTTGCTTTAAGAGATCTGGCTCTTATGGCGGCCAATGCTGCCCATCTGTTTGCCGAATACACTGAAGCATTGATGGCAATTGTCCTGCTCCATTTGTGAGACCACATACAAGGCCCATTTTAAAGGATTGGATAAATGCTTTCTAGTATATTTTAGGGACAGAACTTGACAAAGTGGATGCAGAATTAAGGTCCCCAACCACAGTTGTGGTAATCTATCTGACAGACTTATAGCCACAGATTCCTTACCTTAAACTATCCCCAGGCATCAGACTGGATCCAGAATTCTTTCAAGAGCAGTACCACGGAGTACCATTAAGTGGAGTTGTTTTGCTCCACGTGGCATTGTCGGCATCGTTGGCGCCAGAAGTGAAGTGCCCAGTTCCAATATAGGCACCACCCAAGCGCGTTGATGTCATGTCTTTTCTTTCCCTAGCAGTCAGCGCAGATCTGGGAAGAGCTACCCCTTAGTAAATTTTTTACTAACTTTTTGGACTTTTTGTCAAAGTGTTTTGAGGTTTTTTCCTCCTAGTATGGCAGCAATATCATCAAAGAAGGTCTGCTTCAAGTCCTGCGGTGCCTGTCACCGCTTGATGTCGGTGACAGACCTGCACACGAAGGCCTGCTCAGATTGCCACGCCATGCACCCAAAGGACTTGCAGGAGTGATTCTTCAAGCTCCTGGCAGCTCAACGTGTGATGCTGCGACGATCCAGATCCCGATTGAGAGAAAGGCCCCGGGAACGGTCACGGAGTCCGTGATCCATGTCGCACTCAGTCGTCAGGTCATTTGGATAAGTCGCACCTCAAGAAGAAGTCGTCGAAGCATGCTTCGACTTCACTTCGTCCATCGCCCGATGAGACGAGGAAGTATCACTTGAGGATTGAATCTGCGTTTGAGACAGCGGTCTGGGCCATCTCTACTCCTCCCCGAGTTTCAAGGAGGCGTAGCGACACCCCCGCCCCCCAATTGCAAGAATTCTTTGAATCGATGCACCTCATATTTGGGTGGTCTGGGTGGGGGGATATCAATAGTGTATAAGGAAGTGATTAAGGTCTCCACCATAGAACACAGCAGTGACACAAAATTAGAAATTATGATATTCAGGATTGACTCCCAAATCCACCATTGCTGGAAAGGTGGTTTAGTCTACCGTTCCCCAGACCCCCTCATGAATTTATCACTTCAGCTCATGGAGCTGATTGCCCCTCACATTATCTCCTCTATTAATTTTCTCCTACTTGGAGTCTTTAATGTCTATAGTGAAGTCTCTTCTAATGCAGATGCTTCTATGCTCCTGACGGATCTAGCATCCCTTGGTTTTAAGCAGATCAACACTGGACCTACACATCTAGCGGGTCACACTTTAGATCTTGTCCTGACTCCCTCCTCTAATATACATTGCGAGGCTCCCTGTCCCCTTACTTGGACCGATCACTTCCTACTTCGCTTCCATATAAAAGATGGCAGTGCTTTCTCCACTCCTATGGCACCCTCTCGCAGTTGGAGAAGACAATGGCATAAAATCACACCTGGCCACTTCTCGAACACCCTTCTCATTAATGAATATTCGGCGTCCGAAACCATTGACGAGTACCTGGCTAACTATAATACCCTAGTCACTTCTACACTAGATCAACTAGCCCCTTAAAACTTCTCTCCATCAAATCAAACAGATTATAATCGACATGGTTCTCTCCGAACCTAAGGGAAGAAAAAATCCACTGCAGAAAGCTAGAAAGACGCTGGTGGTTTTCACACAACCCAATTGATAAAGAAGCCTATAAGAATCGTCCGACCCTTAACCATAAAAATTTAAAGAAGGCCCGCAAGACTCATATTGAGTCCCAATTGAATCAGGCAGGAAAATCCTCTAAGGAGCTCTAACGCATTCTCAACTCTTTCACAAACCCCAAGGCATGCCATAATGAAGTAACACCTTCACAGGACTTCTGTGATAAACTGGCTAACCACTTTACCCAGAAGATTGAGAGCATATATGCCAGCATCACTAAAGATAAGGGCCCCCAAGAAACTAATATTGCTTCTTACCCATCACATCCTTACTCTGCAAATCCTTTGGATGGCTTTCCCCCACTTACAATAGACACAGTGGAGTCTCTTATGAAAATAGTAAAATCTGGTTCACCTCAAGATGTTCTTCCCACTAAGGTATCCTCGTTGCTTCATAAGCAGTTGGCTCCCTTGATCTGCCCTATCCTTAATAACTCCCTTCCGAATGGAAAGCTGCCCAAATAATTCCGATCAGGAAAAAACCCAGTGCTCCTCTGGAAGATCTATCTAATTACCGTCCTATTTCTTTGCTACCCTACTTAAGTAAACTCCTGGAGAAACATGTGAACAAACATCTTTCAGACTTTATGGAAGCAATAGGAGGCTTTGATCCTTCCCAGTCTGGTTTCCATCCCAGATTCAGTACGGAGACAGCATTAATTGCAGTCACTGATAACCTTAGACATTTCCTAGATAATGGACAGGCAGTACTGTTAGTGCTGCTGGATCTGTCCGCAGCATTTGACACGATATCCCATCCCATTCTTCTATCTAGATTAAGAAATGTTGGTATCCAAAATCGAGCATACCAGTGGCTGTCAAACTTTCTAAATAACCACACTCAAACTGTCAATCTGGGCACTTTCCAACCACCCACATCAAAGCTGACCAAAGGCGTAACCCAGGGATCTTGCTTAAGTCCCACACTGTTTAACATTTATGTGGCCCCTCTTGCAGATCTTCTTAGGAACCTGGGCTTCATCACTATTTCTTATGCGGCTGACACCCAGCTCCTAATGGCATTTGACAGAAACCCCTCTAATACTCAGTCGGCCTTCTCTGAAGGTATGACTGCAATTCCGTAATGGATGAGAAACAACTTTCTCCAGTTAAATGCCAGTAAAACGGAAATTATGCTCTTCGGAGAGGCGCCCTTACTCTGATCCCCAGATTGGTGGCCTAACAGTTTAGGTCCAGCCCCTACTCTAAAAGCAGTGGTGAAAAATCTAGGTGTGCATTTAGACAAGAAACTCTCTATGAAAGAGCAAGTTACTAGTTACAACCACTGTGAGTTCTTTATATTAAGTCTCCTGAGGAAGGCTTTTCCTTTCCTCCCTTTGACAGTCAGGAAAACCTTACTACAGGCTCTTGTAGTATGTCACCTTGACTACTGCAATGCCCGCCTAATCTCAGCCACTGAAGCATCACTCAAAAGACTCCAGGTGGTTCTAAACACCGCCGCCTGATTTTTCTCCAACTCTCCAGCCAGAACCGATTCCTTGCCCCTACTCCAGGGACTACATTGGTTGCCTATCTGGATTTCCATGACTGCCAGGTTTGTCCTCTTGGTGGACTTGTGTTTTCGGGTTCAAGACGTTATTTCCCAGACGGATTAGCCTGCAGCCATCCCCAATGGAAGACTTGCTGTCTCCACCTCAGATGGCCACGGAGGCTAGCGCAGCGTTTGCGAGGACGGTTCGCAGGGCTGCGGATATCTTGCAGATGCAGCCCCCCTGTGTCTCCCTGCCTTCGGATCCTTTGTTGGATCTTCTCCACCAGGGCACGGTGGACGTGGAGTCCTTGTTGCCTTTTGGCGGGTCATTGTATGATGTCCTTCTGGGGACTTGGGCCAGGCCCTCCTCGGGAGGGGCCCAAAGGGTCGTGCTTTTGCTCATCGCCATCGCCCGGCTCCAGATGACCCTGCCTGTTTGTCCCTCCATCCTAGGTCTCAAGGACTTGTAGTCCAGGCAGCGCTCCCTTCCTCTCCTTCTCCGTTGCTTCGTCCAACTCGGGAGTCTAGGTGGTTGGAGATGTGTGGTTGCAATGTCTTTGCATCCGCCAGCTATGGCCTTCGGTCCCTGAACACGACCTGCGTGTTTGCTCGAGCTACTTTTGCCCTTTGGGACTCAGTTAAGCAACTCCTTCCCTATTTGCCAGAGGGCACACGTGCTGACCTGGTCTGGCTTATTCGGGATAGCCGCGACATGGCACAGTGTTTCGTCCGGTCAGCCATGGACACCACTGACTCCGTGGGTCGAACTATGGCCAAGTCAGCTGCTCCGCGCCGCCATGCGTGGCTACGCGATGGCAGTTTCCCTGAGAATGTTCGGGAGCGACTCGGGGATCTGCCCTTTGATGGGGTTCATCTGTTTGATGAGCATGCCGACTCGGCGGTCCGGCGCCTCCTATCTGGATTTCCATGACTGCCAGCTTTTTGCCCTCTTGGTGGACTTGTGTTTTGGTGTGCAGTATTTTCACTGCTTTTATGTTTCCGACTGGGTTCAAGACGTTATTTCCCAGATGGATTGTATGGCTGCTCAGCTGTGTTTTTCCTTCCTTTGTTACAGCTGGGCCAGCTGTTTATACAATTCTTTTTGACCTCTGCCTATGAGCTTGTCTCAAGGGGTGTCCCTTGATTTTTATAGGGATGTGACGTACCCTATGTGGGGTATTTGTTCGCTATTGTGTAGCTGCTTTTCCTTGCCTGGAAGTTTTGGAGACTCCCGTGGAGTTTTCTTCGTTATTTTCTGTCCCTCTGGGGATTTTTCCTGTCTGTTATGCTGTGGGTATTTCCCCTTGTTCCATACTTCCTGGTGTGGTGGAACGCCTCCTCTATTAAGACCCACATCTATGCATCTCCTGGTAGTCATAGTTTGTATGTCTCGGCATGATGACTCCTGCCCCTGATATTTTGTTTGTTGCCACCCGCTGTTTTGCCACTCAAATTGTGTGTTCTGAATCTGTCATACTGGTTAAGGCCCTTCACTGGGGTTTTGTCTCTTATGTATCCTGGGATCCTATACTCAGTTTCCCTCTTTTCGTGGAAATTTATGGCATTTTGCTATTGTGCACAGACCTTTCTGTTTCTGTACTTTCGTATTCCCTGTCTGGCCGACAGTGCACTCGTACCGTCCTCTGACAGATTGTGTACCTTGCTTCCCCTGCTCATGCTCCACCCTGAGCTTCATGTTCTGTTGTTAGCCACGCTGCCCCCACCTTGTTCCAGTCAATGTTCTTGACAGACTACTTCCCTTGGGAACTTGGTGGGTTTGGGTCGCAGACCCTCCTCCAATGGGGTATAGCTTTGGTATCTATTCTAACTTAAGGAATCTGCGGCTAGAGGTCTCTATCAAAAGAACAATTTACATACCTTTGGTAACGATGTATCTGGTAGAGGCAGTCTAGCCGCAGATTCCTTAACGCCTTCCCATCCTCCCCGTTCTGCGAGCACCTTTCCAAGTTAGGTTCTGCCCACTTGCCTCCTTACAAGTGGACTTGGTCTTCCTGAGGGGTGCTATAGTTCCCCTACCTCCGGGGCAGGAAGTGTCATTCTGTTTTGGCACATTGGCTCTCCACCCATTCTCGTTCTTGGGTGGCCAGGTTATGTGCCTTTCAATGCTCCTCCACCCTGGTTCTTCTGGCGTGGAGATTCTCAGGTTATTCTACCCTCCCTCCACCCTCGTCTATTTCTCCCATTACTTTGGGGTCTCCTTGTCTATGCTGTAGTCGATTGAGTTGAGGTTCTATTTGACTATGCTACCGTTCATAGGTCATTGTGGGGGGTGTGGTGAACATTCTAAGTTGTTGCTCACTTCTGGTCACTTGCCATGAGTAATGTTGTTCCATTCTTGTTGTCCTTTACAGTTATGTCCTGTGGTTACAGACTGTCTTTCTTACATTTCCATCCTGTGGTTGCAAACTGTCCTTCGTTTGTCATGCCATTAATTTCCAATGCTGTTGCCTCTTGGGGAGATTCGGCTCTTCGCTATGGGGAGACTGTTTCTACGGGCGGGTGCTTTGTTCGCTCCCTTCAGTCCCTTCAAGTGTTGAGTACTCTTTTTACATGGTGATGTTTCTCATCATTCTATGATTTCTTGTCATTGTTGTTTCAAATATTTTTTATCTTTTTTAGCACACTGTTCCTATACTCTCACAGTTTTTGTAGTGGCTCCAAGTTGTGGCGTGGAAAAGTTTTACAGTAGAAAACTGATATCAGCGCGCCGGGGGGGACTTATGTGGCTCCGAGAAGTGTGGCTCAATGATTAGAGCGGCAGACCCTGATGCAGAGGTCTAGCCCGGGACTAGGGTTCAATTCCCCGCCTCGGCGGGTCTTGGGCTCAAAAATTCCACGGACCTGATAATTCTCGTCTCGGTGCCTGTTCCAATCATGGAGTCCCACTCTGCAACTCTGGGAAATAGCTTGCTTAATCTCCACAACGGCCCCCACAATGCTAAGGATGCCTGGCCTCCACCTTGGGGGTACCCAGGAGTGGACGCCTCACAGGGAAAGCCAGGATGGGTTCCACAGCGGTATTCGTACAAGCGCCTTGAGACCCTTGCGGGTGAGTAGTGCGCTATACAAGTATCAAATTTACATTTACAAATTTACATTTACATTTAATGACGTCAAGACGGAGCCGGGCGACGCCGCCCCCCGGCGCGCATAGGTACTGCTGGGGAAAAAGTTTTCCGGATCCAGTCTGATGCCTGGGGATATTCTAATTTAAGGAATCTGTGGCTAGACTGTGTCTCTACCAGATACATCGTTACCGAAGACAAGTAACTCGTTCTTTAGTGGCAATCACATCTGCCAAGAAGGTGAGCAAATTACAGACTCTGTCATCCAAATCTCCTTACCTGGCGATCTTCCCTGATAGGTTGGTGCTTCGCACTAGGGCCTCTTTCTTAACCGAAAGTCGTAACACTATTCCATGTGGGGCAATCTGTCACCTTGCCCACTTTGTACGGTCCTCCGCACCCCTCTAAAGAAGAGAAGCGACTCCACCGTCTGGACATAAAAAGAGCATTGGTGTTCTACGTTTACCGCACTAAAGAGATGTGGGTGGACGACCAACTCTTCATGGGGTATGTTGGAACAAAGAAAGGTTGTGTGATGCAGAAGAGGACTATCTTGCGATGGGTCTTCCCCTGCATCAAAATGTGCTACGCTTTGCCTAACAAGCAGCCTCCTGAAGGTTTAAGGGCTCACTCCTCCAGAGCTAAGGTTGCTACCACGGCATTGCAACGTGGAGCTCCAGTCCTCGGCAGTTGTCAGGCAGCACCTTGGGCATCCCTATAAACGTTTACCAAGCACTATTGCCTGGACAGTCAAGTTCGCAGGGACAACCTTTTTGGCCGCTCTGTCCTGTATGACTTCCTAGTATAAACTTGTTTGCATTCCCTCCTCCGGGATGGCATTGCTTAGGTATCTATTCAAAGGTAAGGAGTCTGCGGCTAGCTGTCTCTATCAGATGGACAAGTTACTTACCTTCGGTAACGCCTTATCTGGTAGAGAAATGATCTAGCTGCAGATTCCTTACCGATCCACCTATTCTCCCCGCACTGTGGACAGGTTTCTAGGGTCATGGCGGATCTTTTTCAGGGCCCTAGTTCTTCAGAAGCACACCAGTGTCAGTGCACTTCATGGCCCTGAGCTTCTGGTGTGGTAAGTCGTGAGTCTGGGTGGTGCTTATATAGGTGACGTAGACGTCACAATGGCGCAGATGACGCCGCTTACGTCACGTGGAGCCGCCCAATGCCCCCTACCGGCTCGCAGGGGTATTGCTCAAAGAATAATCTTCCGGATCAAGTCTGACGCCTGGGAAAGTCAAAGGTAAGGAATCTGTGGCTAGATCATGTCTATACAAGATAAGGCGATGCTGATGGTAAGTAACTTGGCTGACGTGGGTGTTCCGCCACATGTTCATGAAGCACTACTCCAGGTCTGGTGGGATGGGCATTTCGCCCTATCTGTCTTGCTTGATTTCCTGATCTGAGCCATTCCACAGACTAACCTTCTGGGAAACTACTGCTTTGGTATCTATTCAAATGTTCTGGAATATGCGGTTAGAAGTCTCTACCAGAAGAATAAGTAACTTACCATTGGTACAACCTTTTCTGGTAGACACTGCTTCTAACATGTAGGACACCAGGAGTAACAATCTTCCCAGTCCCCCTGCCTTATGGCATCATCCTCTAAGCTGCTTTAGTTTGCTTTTCACTATGTGCAAACACCCTGTGGCTGGCAGAAGCTGACATTTAATCCCAGGCTGGCAGTCCAGCACATCCAACAGATGGGTCCTCCTGCTCGTCCAGCCGGGCTATGCCCTGCTGTTTTTTTCCATCCTTCTTCAGCATCCTCCCACATCAGAGCAGCTCTAAGAGGAGCACCTGTTCATCTTACTGCAAGAGGTACGAGCTTCACTGTCCGAAGGGGCCATCAAAAGTATGCAGGCCTCTGGAATAGGGTGGTTTGTCACTCCTTCTATTTCCTTGTACTGAAAAAGGATGAAGGCCTTTATCCTATTTGAGATCTTCCCCCTCTAAATGTCTTTCTGTGGATGGAAAAATAAAAAATGCTCACACTGACCCATGTACTGTCTGCCCTGGTGCCATGCAACTGGATGGTAACCCTGGACCTGCAGGAAGCATACTTTCATATGCCCATCCTGCAGTCTCATGGATTTATCTGCAGTTCAAAGTGAGCTATGAGCGTTTTCAGCCTGCCATGCTCCTCTTCAGCCTTACCAGCACCCCTGAGGTGTACATGAAAGTGATGGCAGTGGTTGCTGCCCATCTTTGGAGATTGTGGATACCAGTTATTTCCTACCTTGACAACTGGCTGTTGGTCAACCACAGGAAAGGGTGCCTGGCAAGTCTGACAAGACCTATAATGTGCGTCAATGTGCCTCTGCATGTGGTGCCAGTATAAGTGGGTGACAAGCCCAAATGTGCTGTCAAAAGCATGCCAATTGCCAGACCCAGTAGAAAGGTCCTGTAGGATGCGGGTACCACCAGCAATGGCCTGCCCTGGGCTCAGCAACATTAGGCTCACAGCAAAGGAGACCATTCTCCCAATAAATCAAATGTGATCCGGACGTACCACCTGCTGCCTGGTTGGCAGCCTGCTGCTGCAAGCCAACAAGAGTAGGGCATTTCATCTGCGCCTTGCAGAACTCCTCCCTGGAGGTGCCTTCTTCCTTCTGCCAATGGGTCAACACAGGCAGGTCTCCCAGTTCCGCCACTTGCTCCCCTGTAGGTTCCAGGGCATCCCCCTCAGGTTCTGCCTCCTCCGGGACTGTGGGAACTTCGGGGGCTGGTAACCCACGCCTCCTGCCCTTCCTTTTCCTGGCAGGCACCTGGGCCACTGTTTCAGCTCCAGGTCCTCTTGATCACCCCTACTCGCTGCCATTAACCGATAGTCACACAGGCCCACTCAGGCAGTCTCAACATCTTTAAATCAGCCTGGTGCTCCACCTCCTTTCAAGGTGAGCTTTCCAGGTCATTGTCAAGCAGACAGTCAACCGGCATGGACGGACTTACAACGACCTTCAAGGAACATGAGACCTGCCCCCACTCAAAGGGTACCTACGCCACCTTAAACAAGCGCTCAGAGTTGTCTGCAGCAACTACAGGGTGAAGTACACTGGGGATGACCTGCTCTTCGGACACTCGTTGACACCTGACAGATGTCACACTGGCTCCTGTGTCTCTCAGAGCCTCCACCCTCCTCCCATTGATGGTCACCCACTGCAGGTACTTTTTCGTGTTATCCAACAGGCAGGTTTCCTGGACCACCTCTCTAATCTCCTAATGAGATAAGGGTCATCACAACTGGCTCCCCACCCTCACTAGAAACAAATTCCTCCCCCAGCAGTACACTAACTAACCCCAGTGATGGTGCACCAGTAGGTGCTGGTGGTGCCTTAGGGCACTAGGGATCATTCTGCATGTGACTCTCCTGACCACATGCATAACACTTACAGGGACCCATCTTGTCTGGCCTACCCTTAGGGGGCCAAGGCTTCTTAGAACTAGGGGGCTGGGAATATTTACTCTGGGAACTATTATGGGGCCCTTTAGAGAACTTTTGGTTACCCTTGTCCACCCCACTCTTCTGTTGGGGACCCTGTCCACCCTTGGCTGGTTTTCACACATACTCCTTGTGGACCCTGGAACTCGTCCAGCAGTTTGCCTCCTGAGCAGTCTTCCCGGGGTCAGTCTGCTTACTATCCATCAGATGCTAGCGCAGCTCTGGAACACAAAGACTACTCAAGTGCTCCCAACCAATCAATTTGTACAACCCATGGTAATCAGTTACCTTGCTGCCCTTTATCCAACCATCCAGTGCTCCGCAATAAAGATTCACACACTCAACCCACGTATTGGATTCTAGCTTCTTGAAGGACCTAAACGTTTCCCGGTACTGCTCCTGTGTGAGCCCATACCTGAGGTATAAAGCCTCCTTCATATTAAGGTAGGTCACAGCACCCGCCTCCTTCAAAGGTGTCACGGTGTTCCTCCCATTGGCCTCAGTGTCTCCACAGGCCCGCCCCCCAATTCTTCTCGGGGACCTCATTCATACAGAGTGCTGCCTCATAAGATGCAAATCATGCATAAATATCCTCCCCCTTCTGGAAATTCTGTGGAATGTAAACCTTGCCCCATTGCACTGGCTGTATGCTGCCACCATTTTCAAGTCAAGTCAAATAGTTTTTTGTATATGATTACTTAAAATCATTACAATTTACACTTTAAAAATATATTAAACTTAATCTTCCATTGAATACCATTTTTCAGTGACGCGGTTGCCAAAATTTTAAAATCTGAATAACGTTATAATGCACATAAAATGTTATCTAACAATTTAAACAATCTGTGTGAGTTCTATTAACTGTCAGAAGGGCTCAAATGTCTTAAAATATCCAGGATTAATTTGGCTAGATCTTGTTGGAGATAAAATGTCCATGTTAAATTTCAAACTTAACCATTTTTCTATGTTGTTCCCGTTATCCTGTTGATTATGGATTCTTTTCCGCTTGCTGCTTGGGCTAGTGAGGGTGTGCCATGTATGAGAAGCTCCTACCGTCCTTGTTCATGCTTTATTCGTGGCCTCTAAATCGGCTTGCCTTAAAAGTTTCCTTACTTTTACCAGGTATTTACCACCCCGGCAAGCCAAGATTATAGAGGAACCTTCCAGCCAATGTATCACTGCTTGCCTGCAAGTGCGAATATTCAATTCATTAAAAATTGGTTTGAAAAGCCCCCTCCTTATATCCTTAACTGCCGGGCAAGCACATAGCAGGTGTGTTAGCGTTTGGTTACAAAAGCCGCATAGTCGACAGTGTGCTGCTTGATGGTTGCTTTGACAGGACGGTTGTAGATCTTTCTAAGCATGCATGCCCAAACGGTAGTTGGTGAAACTCTTTTTTAGCTCGACACTGAAATGTGTTAGTAAATATGCCTGAGGTTTATTGATATGTAAGAGTTAATCACGGTCCACCCATGTCTGCGTTTCGAGGTTGTTATTATGATGGATACATCTGCTAGTGGATTCCTCATCTTGTGAATATCCCCTGCGCCAGCAACATTCAGAAACTTTTGTAGCTCTCCATGCCGACAAGGACGAAGACAACGTCACAGAGGCACGTCTCCGCTCGCGGCTCCGCTGGCGTCACTGGATCCATAAGAAGACCTCGTCGGCGTGATGACGTCAGTTCCCTTTTTTCGGCGCCATCGACGCTAATGGTTCTCTGGGACTCTCCGTAGCTTTGGCTGGTTACTTTGTTTTTCTGCTGGTATCTCTCTTTCTACTTGTTGGCAGTTAGAAAATGTCGACTAAGAAGTCCGGGTTCAAGCCGTGCAGGGAGTGTGGTTAGCACATGTCGATCACGGATCCTCACGAGGACTGTGTCTGGTGCCTCTCATCAGATCATGATGTCGAGGGATGCTCTTGCTGCTGCAAGATGAGTACAAAAGCTTTGAAGGAAAGCGAGGCCAAGTTATTCCTTGCCAGAATGAAAAAGGGGTCGAGAGGTCGAAGAAGATCGAGGTCAAGATCGAGGTTGGCGTCGAAGTCGACGTCGAGGCATGCTTCGAAGTACAAGAAGCACAAGAAAAAGAAGAGGCATGGTTCTCGACATCGTTCGGATAGGGATGCGGCTCCGAGATCGACCTCACCTTCTCAACGTCGTATGGACTTTGTGTCTCCTTCCTTCTCCTGTCTCTGTTCCTGCCTCTCCTGTTGGCCTGACCTCGCCTGCGGCTTCACCGGAGCATTCTCCGGCTCCATCTCCGACGCCGGCTCATTCTCCGGCTCCAGTTGAGGAAGTTCCGGATCTGGACGAGTCTTCGACTCCGCTGGCTCCACAGTCGGCGCCGATCGGCCCGAGTCCGGTTATGCCTCAGCCTGAGCCGTATCTTCCCTTTCCAGGCCCGGGTCAAGATCCAACGCATTATTTAAATGCGATGTATGGGGTCTTCCCTAGAGAAATGTACCCCTCTGGAGCGCCTTCGGGTCCCATGGGTCCAATGGCTTTCAACTTGGGAGTTCCTCAAGCTTACCCTCAAGCTCCTTTTATGCCATTTTTCCCGGTGACGCCGTCTTGGCATTTCCCGGCGCCGAGGACATCGACGCCGCTTCCAGCTTCACCGGCTCCAGCTCGACCTCGTTAGACTCCGGCTGCTCCTCTGGATCCGGGTTCGACGCTGGCTCCGGCGCAGTCGGAGTCAGTTACGGTGCCACCGACTCCTGTTGTGAGAATCAGATCTAGGAGAGAAGCTCAAAGGGTACTGGAAGAACAAAGGTACCAGGTTGAGGAGATGGAAGAGGGTGAGCTCATGGAGTCTGATGATTTGTTTGAGGAGTTGAAAGAAGCTAGTGGCCTGGACTTGTCACCTGAGTGGGAGATCACTCCTCCAGCTGATACTCCTTCAAAAGATGTGGCTCCCTACCACTCAGTTATTAAAAAAGCAGCTGAGCTTTTGGATCTGCAGCTACCATCTGCTGAGTTTAAGCCGAACATCCTCACAGAAGTTTTACATTCTCCCTCCTCTGTATCGGAACCCTTGCTTCCATTTAATAACGCCATTATTGAACCGGTCATGGAAGTATGGCGTAAGCCCTTCTCAGCTCCTGCGGTCTCTAAAACTATAGAAAGAAAATATAGTGCGGCTCCAGGGGACCCAGACTTTCTGACTTCCCATCCTTCTCCGGAGAGTCTGGTGGTTCAGGCTGCTTGTTCTAAAAGATCTTCAGGTGCCTTTCCCCAGGTCCCTAGTGACAGGGATGCTAAACAACTTGACCAATCAGCCAAGAAGTCTTCTCCTCTGCCAGTATGGCTTTAAAATCAACAAATGCCACCTGTCTTTTGAGCTGATATATCCATGCTCTAATGGATTCCGCGAAACAGGTGGCCCCTAAGTTGTCAGAGGAGGATAGACAGAACTTTAATGAGGTGCTATCAGACACTCAGGCGGCTGCGCGTCAGGTTATCCAGAGTGGCCTGGATACTGCGGACTCTGTCGCTAGAATCATGGGCTCTTCTGTTGCCACAAGGAGGAGTGCGTGGCTGAAGTCATCTGAGTTCTCCCCTGATGTGCAGGCAACTCTTCTGGACTTGCCTTTTAATGGCTCTGGGCTTTTTGATAAAAAAGCTGATGCTTCATTGGAGAGATTTAAAGAAAGCAAAGCCACAGCCAGATATCTGGGTCAGCAGACACAACCTAGGGTTTCTTTTAGGAGGTACAGGGGCTTTGGAAGATGGTCCTTTCGGACCTACAGGCAGCCCCAGCAGCAGCAGCAACAACAGCAACATAGCACCCTGTATAAGAGCTATAGGGGCAGAATCAGAGGTCGTGCGCGAGGTCGGCAGCTCTCCTCCTCCTCTTCCACTTCCTCTGTCCCTCCCACCACTGCAAAGCAGCCCTAGATCCACCATTCTGGATCATGTTGGTCCTGTGGGGGGCCGGCTTACCCATTTTCTACAAGATTGGGAATCGGTTACTACAGACCTTTGGGTTCGAGATCTTGTAGAAAATGGGTACGCCCTTCCCTTTCGGGAATTTCCTCCGAATTACCCTCCTTGCCAAGGTGCTTGCTCGGAGGACCATCTTCTTCTCCTGCAGGAGGAGGTCCTAACGTTTCTAAAAAAAGATGCAATAGAGGCGGTTCCAGAGCAGGAAAGGGGTCAGGGATGCTACCCCCGGTATTTCCTGATTCCGAAGAAGGATAGCAGGCTGCGTCCAATCCTGGACCTCAGGACCATGAATCTTTTTCTGAAGCAAGAGAAGTTCAAGATGTTCACCCTTGCGCAGGTTCTTCAAGCGCTGCAACAGGAGCACTGGATGGTGTAGATCGACTTGCAGGATGCGTATTTTCACATCCCCATCCTGAAGTCGCACAGGAAGTATCTCCGTTTTACGGTAGGATCGCAACATTATCAGTTTGCGGTCCTTCTTTTTGGTCTTACTACTGCACCTAGAGTCTTCACCAAAGTGATGGCAGAGGTGGCAGCCCATCTCAGAAGGTCAGGGATTCCAGTTTTCCCCTATCTGGACGACTGGCTGATCAAAGCGGAGTCGCCAGAGAAGGTACTTCATCATCTGCAGGATACAACTCAGCTGTTGTACAAATTGGGTTTCTCGATAAACGTGCCCAAATCTCACCTGGTGCCCTCTCAGCGCAACCTGTTCATAGGGGCGGTATTGGACTCTACTGTGTGTCGAGCATTCCCACCTCCACAAAGGATTCTCGACATACAGGAAATGATTCCCTTGTTTTATATTGGAGTGGTCGTTCCAGTCCTGAAGGTCCTTCGTCTTCTCGGTCTGTTTGCTTCCTGCATTCTGTTGGTCAACCATGCACGCTGGCACTTGAGGGCCCTCCAGTGGTGCCTCCGCAGGCAGTGGTATCAGCACAAGGGAGATCTCAGGGAGTTTGTGAGGATCTCCAGAGAAGCTGCAGCGGATCTGTCTTGGTGGAGTGTGGAGGGCAATCTGTCTCAAGGAAAGCCCTTCCATCTACCTCCATCGGTGGCCACAGTGATAACGAACGCTTCCACTTTACGGTGGGGTGCGCATCTGGGGGATCTGGAGATCAAGGGTCTTTGGTCTCCAGAGGAAAGGTTGCTTCACATCAACCTTTTGGAGTTGCGGGCGATACGTTTGGCACTCAAGGCCTTCCTCCCTTCCCTTCACGGTCCGTCGGTTCAAGTCCTGACGGACAACACTACCGCAATGTGGTATGTCAATAAGCAGGGAGGGGTGGGGTCGCATTGCCTCTGCAGAGAGACTTTGCATCTCTGGTCCTGGGTTCAGGATCATCAGATTTGTCTGATGGCTAATCACCTGGCCGGAGTTCTGAACGTGCGTGCAGACAGTCTCAGTCAACAGTTTTCCGCCGACCACGAGTGGAGGCTTCATCCAGAGGTAGTTCGGCACATCTTTCGGATGTGGGGGAACTCCTCGGGTGGACCTGTTTGCCACTCACGAGAATGCTGACTGCCCGTCATTCTGCAGTCTCCAGTATCCGATGCAGGGAGCTTTGGGGACGCGTTTCAGTTGGGTTGGAGCTCACAACTCCTTTACACGTTTCCTCCCATACCCTTGATTCCTCGGGTTCTGAGGAAGATTCGCCAAGTCATATTGATCGCCCCGGATTGGCCAAGAAGGGTATGGTATACAGATCTTCTCCACCTCTCCTCGTGCCCTCCGTCTCCCTCTCAGGGCAGACCTTCTCTCGCAGTCGGAGGGGCAGGTTCTACACCCCCACCTACAGAGCTTACGCCTTCACGCCTGGAGATTGAACGGGGCAACCTGAATTCTTTTTCTCTCCCGCCAGATGTGGTAGATGTAATTTTGTCTGCTAGACGTCATTCCACCAAATCTATCTATTCCTATAGGTGGTCCAAATTCGTTCTTTGGTGCGGAGAGAAGTCTATTGACCCTTTGAGGGCTCGTTTATCCAACGTTCTTCAGTTTGCTCTTTCTCTTGCTCAGCAGGGCTTTGCTGTAGCTACTGTTAAGGGATATTTGTCGGCTTTGTCGGCGTTTCTTTGCTTGCCGGATCAGCCTTCCCTCACCTATTGTATTACGATTCCTTAAGGGCCTTACAAACAAGTTTCCGCCTACTCCTTTTATTGTGCCTCAATGGGACTTAAATCTTGTCTTAACTTATTTGATGGGTTCTCCCTTCAAGCCCTTGCACAAGTGTCCCATGAGACTGTTTTCTTTCAAAACAGTCTTTCTCATTGCTATTACCTCGGCAAGGAGGGTAGGTGAGCTTCAAGCTCCGAGTTCAAAACCCCCGTTCTTCACTATTCATGCTGAAAGAATGGTACTCAGGACCAAGGCTGCTTTTCTGCTAAAGGTGGTAACTCCTTTCCATCTGTGGCAATCCATTACCCTTCCTACCTTCTATCCTCCCTCTCACCCTTCCAAGGAGGAGAAGCGTCTTCACCGCTTGGACCCTAAGAGGGCGGTGAGCTTCTACCTCGATAGGACTAAAGTCTTTCGGGTGGACGACCAGCTCTTCGTGGGCTTTGTTGGCTGTAGGAAAGGCAGAGCGGTGCACAAGTGCACCCTTTCCAGATGGATTATCTTGTGCATCAAGATCTGTTACTCTTTGGCCGGTAAGGAACCTCCAGAGGGTATAAGAGCTCGTTCTACCAGGGCAAAGTCTTCTACATCTGCCATATCTAGAGGTGTTCCTGTGGAGGACATTTGTGGGGCGGCAACTTGGGCCTCCCTCCACACGTTCGCGAAGCATTACTGCTTGGATTCCGAGGTGAGGAGGGACGGACGCTTTGCTCGTTCTGTCCTTCAGGACTTTCTGGTATAGAAGGGTGGACACCCTCCTCCGGTAGTGGGACTGCTGTGGGAATCTTTTCTCAAGGTGAGGAATCCGCTGGCAGATGTATCCATCAGAAGAACAAGTTACTTACCTTCGGTAACGCTTTTTCTGGTGGATACAGTATCTGCCTGTGGATTCACAACTGACCCACCTGCCTCCCCATTGTCCACTCTTGTATAACTACAATTCTGATGATGGTGTTTCAAAATGTATTTGTTACTGTCAAAGGCAGTGTGTTATTTCTTTTGCCTTCCTATATTATCTCCACACTGTGTGTGTTTTGTTTTCTATATTATGCACTGTGTATACTGTATATATATATATATATATATTGCTGTCAGTCCGTCCGTGTGCCTCGAAGGCACGGAAGAAAGGGTGGAACTGATGTCATCACGCCGACGAGGTCTTCTTATGGATTCAGTGACGTCAGTGGAGCCGTGAGCGGAGCCGTGCCTCTGTGACGTAGTCTTCGTCCTCGTCGGCGTGGAGAACTATAAAAGTTTCTGAATGTTGCTGGCGCAGGGGATATTCACAAGGTGAGGAATCCACAGGCAGATACTGTATCCACCAGAAAAAGCGTTACCGAAGGTAAGTAACTTGTTCTTTTGTCTTCTAGGAAAGACTTCTTTGCTGTCTTATTTGCCAATTTACCAAAAACTACCCGGTCTAACTGGCTGTCCCATGTTGTTTGTATGTCAAGTTTCGCTAATTATTTTCTCAGGTATACTCCCCATGAATGTGGAATGTCTTGGTCCATCTGGATTTTGATTTCTTTCCAGCATGTATTGTTCAATGACCCCGGCTCAGATGCACGAAATTTGTGGCATAGTTTCACGAAGCCGCTCATGCTCCGGAATTTCTGATTCTGAAGGCCGAATTCCAACCGAACCTGAGCTGGAGCGGCGGACATTGGTAAATTAAAAACAGCTTTGTAGACCTTTGTCTGAAGATCATTTAGCAGTTCAGCCTCTTTGCCGCACCAAACTACTAGGGTATATGACAATGTCGGTACAATTTGTGCTGCCATCACTTTCAAAAGATGTGCATGATTCGGACAACCCGGTTTTCTATTCAGGTGAATAACGATTGTTCTTTTGCCTTTACATCCTTTTTTGTGTTCCTTGTGTGTTGAGCCTCACCCTAGTTTTAAACCAAGGTATTTGTAGGCCGCTTGTTCTTCTATTCGAGTCCCTTTAATGTACCATTTAAACTTCGGTTTCTTTTGGGTCCACAAGACGTACAACCTTGGTTTTATCTTTATTTAATTCCAAGCAGTCTCCATCCAGATAGATGACTAAGTTGTTAATCGCTCTTTGTAGCCAGATGGGGCTTTGGCTCAGCACCACAATATCGTCTACGTACTGTAGGAAGGGTATTGGCTCCTTGACTAAATTTGGCGGATGGCAGTTGGCTGATTGCATGTGTTTACTAATATCTGCCATAAATATATTAAATAGGATCGGGGCAAGGACGCAGCCTTGTTTTAGGCCTTGCTCTGTGTGGATACTGCTGGTGGTGTTAAGTCCATCGCCTAGTTTCACTCTAGCCCAGGTTTCACTGTGCAGGGCTCTTATTGCATCCAGTAATTTGCTCGGCAACCCCCATGCTCCTAATTTTTCCCAGAGGTGATTTCTGCTTACTTTGTCGAATGCAGCTTTCAAATCGACAAAACATGCAAATAATCGTGTTTTCTTTTTTCTTGCTTTTTCAATTAAGAGTGCCAACGTGGCCAGGTTTGAAACATTGGAATTATACTTGTCTCGTCCATCCAATCTTGAAGGTGAAGGTGAAGTAATAGGCATGATCCGTATAATTTGGCCTCAACATCAATCAGTGATATCAGTCTATAGTTTTCTGGTTTATTGTGGTCTCCCTGTTTGAATATTGGGTGGATGATGTTCCCTTTCCAAGATTTGGGGCCGTTGTTCTTTCTGTAGATCAGATTAAATAATGGCGCGAGATTATCAGCCAAAAGTCCGGCGCGTGTTTGAATAGTGCATTGGGAAATCCATTCGGGCCTGCCGCCCCCTCCTTTTTCAATCTTTTTATTATTCCTCTCAATTGTTTTATATCGATCAGATCGTATGAGTCGTTGGTGCTTACTGCTTGACCGGTATATTCTTCTACTTCCGGTCTTAGATCATTTAGGGGTTTTGCCATTGCGTGCTTGTCATTCCTCGCACTGCTGTACCTATTATGTATGTGCTCCATCCAGATTTTTTCGCAAATTCCCGCTTCTTGTTGTAATTTTCTACCCTTGGTCATATTATTTATGATGCCCCAAAATTCCCTGCTGTTTGGCAATGTACTTGCCCACAATAGTTTTGTCCAGATTCTTTCTTTAAATTATGTCTTGGCTTCCCTCAGCATCTTTTTGTAATTCTTCTGTAACTCCTTTAGTTTATCCTTGTCTCTTTTCTTACCCATTTTGACCGCCATGGCTTGAATTTGTGCCTCTTTTGCCATCCTTCTCTTTTCATCTCGTAGAGAGAGGTTAAACCATGGATCCTTTCTGATGTCTATTCTTTTTGTGTTTCTATTAGTGGCCGGAAAGCTTCGGGTAAGGAAGAGGAATAGATCTTCACAAATTTTTATTCGATTTTCTTCTGTCTGTGGCCCTGTTAGTCATATGTTCTTTGAGGGTATCCATTATGATCGCCATATTTGGTCCTTGCCAATTTAGTTTCTTCAGGTTGAACTTTTGTACATGTTGTCCCAGCGTCTTTATTTTTTGCGCCCGGGCTAGCTTTATATTAAGATTTGTAATTTGCGGGTGGTGGTCACTTTCTATACGTGTGAAGACTTGGAATGAGTCTATTCTTGGGACTAGGTTACTGCTGATGATGGTAAAATCTATTGTAGATCGACTTTTTCCATTGGAGTACGTTATGGCTGAAGGTCTATCCCCTGCAGTGTTACCATTCAAGATTGACAGGCCATACCTTTCTAACTCTCGGGTTATAATTTGATATCCCCAGTCCTCCTGCCTCTTTATTTTATTCTGTTTTAGTAGGTTACTATTGACATCTCCTGAAATGATCAAAGGACAGAATTCGTGTGACTTTTGAAATGCAATAATCAGATTTATTAGGATTGTGAATTTTTCCTTCTGGTTTTATTTTGCAGGGTGAACATATACGTTGACTAAAATTAGTTGCCAGTCTTTTTTATTTGAATTTCGCTTTCTGGTAACTTTTGTAACTTGCAGCCAGTTTACCCCGACATCTAACTCTTCTGTGAGCCAACCATATTTTTGTGATATATATGTTGATAAGCCTCCCCTCGGGTGACCAAATCTAGCGAGTTTTACTGCTAGGATGTGATGTTCTATGTAACCAGATATTACTGTTGGTTTCATTATCCACATTTCTTGAAGGATGATTATATCTTGTTGTTCGAGGAAGGAAAGAGTTTTGTGGTCATGACCCATGTTTTTAAATCTGTGGATGTTCCATGAACAGATCTTTATCGTGTTCTGACTTCCATCCTTCAACTCACGCCCCTGCTCTTTAGCCTGAACTCTCTGCCCGCACCTTTTGTCAATCGTAAGGGAGTTTAACTGTTCGTTAGGTACGCGTATTGCTTAGTGCTTTTGGCACCCAAGACCAGTCCGTACTGTCAACTGTAAAGTGATCAAGCTTTGACTGCTTCGCTGTTTCGTTGCCCTCTTTTGAATTTGTTGGCCCCGGTGGCGTGGTGGATCGGGCTTCGTGTAGGCATGTTTTTTGCTTTTTCGTGGATGCGTCTTCCAAATTTTGAATCCTCTGGTTTATTAGGAAGGGGTAAGGGTGCTTTGGGTGTTTATACGGCCTCAGTATGATTCCCAAGAGTTCGAATGTTGTTGTGGTTGCATATATCCTGTCCACTAGATACTTTGAGGACCAGGTAGTCAAGGTCTCTTCAATGTCTGGGTTTTCCGGGTAATACTTAAATTCCACGGCTAAAAGGTCATGCAATGGTATTCCCTTTTGTTCAGAAAATTATTTAAACAACCTTAAAAGATTCCCTCTATTTAGTGTGTCTTGCCTTCCTTTAGTGCAATATTCTGGTACAAATGTCAACTTTGAAGTGTTCTCCCTCCGGTTATTTTCAGAGCAGCTGACACTTCCCGAACTTTCCTCTTTTCCTACCTGTAAATTTTTGGTATTCGCGATTTCATTATCAATCTGTCTTTCTTGACTTCTTTGTTCTTTGCTGAACTGTTCCTGCAAAGTTTCCGGCTTATGTACTTCTTTTGACCCTTGCTCCAGTTTTCCAGCTTCTATATGTACTACTGGCCCTTTTGGCTTGCTTTACTGGTCGATAGAGGGGCAGCCTTCATAACCTTCCTTTTCTGTTTATTGTGATTTTTATTGCGTTTTGGCTAATGTTCTTTATTGTCTGTTATCTCGTACGCCTTGTTACCTGGTGTTATTTCCCTTCTTTCCGATTGTTCTTGTTTTTTTGCCCCCTTTCCCCTCCTACCTGTTTGCCATCCGTTCTCTGGTCTGGTACCTCTCTCCGTCTTCAGATATGATCCTAGACTGAACTTGCGGTGTATTTTCGGCCCCTTCTCCCTTTTCGGTATTTTGAATTTGTTTGAACTGCCTTGCTTCGTCCTCCTTTTCCCCGCTGGCAGCTTGAGTTCCGTTTTCTGGGCTGGAACCTCCTTCCTCATTAGATCTAGTTCTTATTTGGACCTGCCATGTTTTTTCCGCCCCTTCTCCCTTTTCAGTATGTTGGGTCTGTTCTAGTTGTCTTTTTGAAATTCCGAGGGTTGGCGTGGATTCTGCGGTCAGCCGATAGTTAGATGTTATATGCAACATCTGATTCGTATTCTCTTTGGAAGTCGCAGCCAGAATTCTTGGTGCATTTTGCTTTGTATTAAAACTGTTACAATCCATTGTATGATTTGGTTGATCTGGGCCCGTCATTGGATCCTCCATTGTACCTACTATTAATGCTTTATTTTCTTTCCTTTGTGTTTTTTGATTTGTAAACATAGGGAAGATTTTCTCTAATTTTGTAGTTGATTGAATAATATGTTTTGCCCTACCCTTTCTAGCATGTTTTCTTCGTCTTTTTGTGAGTTTTGTAGTTTTTGAAGTATCAATAGAGCTCTGTGTAACTTCGATTTGCTGGTCCCTTATTTCAGAATCCAGATCCTCTGTTTCCTCTTGTTCTGTTTCTCCTTTGTCAGTAACACGTATCCCCTTGGATGTATTTTGTCCTTTGACCGGATCCTTTCCCTCATCGTCTTTTTGAGTTACCCCTTTCTGTTTGAAATTTGTTGTTAATTGCACTGCCCCTAGGATATCACTTAATATTTCGGGCAGTTTTGCCAATTTATCTGTTATTTTACTACAGCCGCAATTGAGCTGCTGGTTACGATTGTTTGTGTGTAGTTCAGGGGTTGCCCTGCGCATTACAAGGGAAGTAATTGAATCCAGCTTGGTGTTTATGCCTGCGATGTGACCAGCAATTAGGTCAATCTGGATTTCCATTTTATCTGATTGAAAGTTCAGAACCCTGATTGCTTGCTCCAGTGTACTTAATAAAGTATTACTCCATGGGGCCGTATGCAGTTCATCAAGGGAATTTCCAATATCCTTAGACTCGTGATCACTCCTGCTTACAGATGAAATTGTTATCGGAGATGAAAAGTTTAATTGATTTATATTTGTCGAAAAGCTTCCTTCCTCCTGTGCTTTCACCTGTTTGTCAATCCTGCTGACCGATGAAATTGTAATTGGTAATGACAAGTTTAGTTGATTTTTTTTCATTGACAAACTTCCTTCTTCCTATGCGTTTGTCTGTGGGTCTTTTCTTTGAATCTGATTTGATGGAGTAGATACCACCATTCCTGCTCTTCCCGATGCCCCCTTCTCGATATGCGGTGACGCGATATTCCCTTCCATTACATCGTTCGGGGATTCCTGGATTTGGGAATTGGTTTCTAGTATTTGCAACATGTTGGCATCATTTGATATTGAAAATGAGCTTGCCCAGGCATCGTCCAGTTGTGTTTCCTGATCATCTGGTTTATTTTTTGTTTCCTCCAGGTGCTCGTCTTTGTTGTCCTCATTTGAGCCGCTCCCTGGTGCTTGGTTTGTTGACGTGGTGATGTGGTGTATCTGGGCTATTGCTGTTACCAATCTTCTTACTTGCGCTTCCATGATTGGTTTCTGTAAGTCTGAAGTTGTTTTTTGTGTATTGGGGGTACTTGGCTGTTGCTGTATGGAAGGGGGACTTGTTTTACTGGAGGTAGGTTCACACTTTTGCTGTTGCTTGACTGTTCCTGAACTATCGTAACCTTGCAATTCTGCCACCATTTGTACTGGACACTGCCTATTTGGCCCTTATGTCCAGCTCTCTCTTGCTCTAATCATGTGCCAAAATACATTTCTTTTCCTCTAAGGCACGAGCGTTCTTGCTCTCCTCTGCCATCTTTTCCTTCTCTATGGCAGCTTTTTGGTTCTCCATTTCCAATTGCTTCATCTGGAGCCACTTAACCTCCAATTTATGATCTCTGGCCCTTTGCCTGCCCTTCAATTCCTGGATGAACCATTATTGCCAGCCACAGAGGCTGCTCTCCCTACAGGCAAATCCTGAGATCTGAAGCCGCCTTCTGGCACACCCCCATCCACATCTGCATGATCTGTCTCCTCAGCTTGTCTGGCCTCCCACCAGGCCCCTAAGGCATTCTGTAGCTCCTCCATCCTAGAGTGGCTCCTCATGGGTCAACCAGAGCTCCTGCAGAACTGCTTGAGTTGCTCTACTTTGTGTTATATGTGAGTCCAGCCACTCACCTGAAAACCAGATCCGTCTGCAGGTACGATGACAGTTCCTCAACCCCCCCTGAACACCTCTCAGTGCTGCTGACTAAAAACAGAAGCCCTGGCAGGTGCTCTAAGAGGGAAGGGGATTTGGAATGCGAGACAATAAAGAGAGACTGCTGCTCTTCACGCTTTGCCAAGAAGAGGGTGTGTGCCGTCTGGGCCAGCCAGGTTCTGTAATTTGATACGGCGAACCACTCGTAACTCTTCCTAAAATATACAGAGGTAGATAAGCACAGAATGCCCTAAAAACTCTTTAGACTACAAGCAATACCAACATTGCGTCTTCTACTACTTCTGATTACCTTTTAGGCGTGATGGCGCTTCGAACAGTTTGTCTCTCAATAAGCATTTAAGAAATGTATTTACAGGTTTCTATGAACATAAAACATGAATTTGTATTAGACTGTGTATTCTATGTTATGAATTCACGTAGTAGATTTGTTCTTTTGTAATACCTAATGATCTCACCTGATTGTGCATAAGACGTTTCCAAATATATTTCCAGAGTTCAATCCAAGCCTGTTTAAAAACACACTAAGCAACTGTGCCTTAAAATGCTACCCAAAATATCCAGTAACTTTAAGAATGGCGCACTAAAACGCAATTGCGCACAACAATATCGGAAAAGGCACACTTAACATATAGTCTTTGGCGCTTTACAATGTTATCAAATGTCCCCTTACAACTGCCAAAGAAGTGCACAACCAAAATCAGTCAATTTCAAAATACAAGGAGAGTTGTTGTCCAAACACAATCAGAAAACGTGTGCATCAAGCATCAGAAAGCTTAAAAAACGCCAGGAAGAATTGTTGCCCATTTTACAATCAAACACATGTGCAACAATACCAGGCAGTTTTCCAAATTGCATTCAAAAGCAATACCATTAATTTAAAAGCCAAGTTCTTCACTTAAATAGCACTAATGATCATTTACAATAACAACAAAAAATGTAAAGCTTCAATTTAACTCTTAGCTCTTGATCATTTACAATAAAAACAAAAAATTTAAAGCTTCAATTGAACACCTAGCTCTGAAGCGCTTTTAAAATGAGTCCAGAAATGTTCTTATCTGATAGACTAAAAGCCGCAGATTCCTTAGCGTAGAATTATCCCCAAGCGTGAGACTGGACCCGGGAAACTTTCTTGCCCAGCATCTCTGCGCGCCGGGGGGCGGTATCACGTGACTCTGCCCCTACGTCTTCCGCGGGCGTGGCGTCAGCGAGGTCACATAAGCCCCACCCCGGCGTGCTGACGTCAGTTTTCTTCTTTTCCGTGTGCAACGCGGATCCTGATCGTGTTCCTGGCCTGTTTTCAGGCCTTCTTTTTGCGCTTTGCGTTTCCTTGAGAACAGTGTGCAAATGCCTTCAAGACGTGCTCGTCGTGTGCGCGCTAGATGTCGTCGACGGACCCTCACCCCATCTGTATGTGGTGTTTGGGGGAACACCACGACTCCACGGACTGCAAAGCTTGTCAGAAGATGAAGCCGAAGTCCCGGCCGGAGCGACAGATGAAACTCCTCTCGGCCCGCATATCCAGGTCGGTGTCATCGCCGCGTTCGCCCCCCGCGGAAAGCTTCAAGAACCGCCGGCTCCATCTCCGACATCGTCCCTCTCCAAGGCTGCAAGAGTGTCGCTCACCTGTTGGTAAGTGTCGCAGTTTGTCCCCGAGGCCCGGTCCTCGGCCTGTGGGGAGTGTGGGTTTTCCACGGGTTGTGCGGCCATGCGCGTCACCACCCTACCCACCGTTTCCCAGCGCAGGGGCCACCAGAGCCCAGATGGAGACCTATGCGGTGGCCTTGCAGGCCTCGTTGGCTCTTCCTTCTTCTCCTGTTCTTCCTGGGACGTCTGCGGATCCCTTGCCATGTGCTGGGACTTCAGCAGCACTGCCGGCAGCTCCGGCGCCGACAGGTTCGGCTCCAGGTTCTGGAGATGTGGTGCCGTTGGGGTGCAGCCCTCCGGGATTCCCTCCTTTGGACCACGGCGCCTCTGCCTCGCCGCAAACCCCCGCAGGGGTCCCTGTGGTGTCGCGGGAGGTTGCCGGTGGCTCGAGGCTCATCCTCGAGTCCCTCTCGGTCCCCTGGACAGGTGGCGGCCTTGTCCGAGGCCGAGCTGATGCCGCTCAGGCAGCTGCTGGCCCTGGCAGTGCCGCAGGGGCTGGCAAGGGGCCGGGGCATGTCCCTGGGCCCCCTCGTCGCTCCACGCAGGCGGCTGCCTCGTCGGAGGTCGAGTCAACGCCTTTTCGGTGCCATTCCTTGGCCGCCCCAGCTCTGACCCCGTCCCGTTCTCCCGCAGCACGCGTTGTGGCAGAGGTCGTTACTGCGTCCCCCTCGGTGCCGGTCGACGTTGAACTGATGCCGGTGGCAGACTCTACGGCGTCGTGCTGGCGTCGGGTCATTGATTAGTCTTTGGATGCCCCCTCTTCTCCAGCGGTTCGGCAACTGTTTGTTTCATCTTCTTCGGAGAGGGGACGCTGCGTCGTGGCCTTTTCCCTGGCGTCTTCCAAGGACGGCTCTTCGCCGTCCCCGTGCCTGCAGTCTTCCCCGGAGGCGCCTTAGGTTCCCCACTCGTCTGTCAACCTTCCCCCCACTCCGAGTTTGGCCTTTCCTTCCTCCGGTTGGGCTGGGGGACGGCCGGCTTAGCTTACAGCCATTGCCCACGGAGCAATTGCATTCCTCGCCGTGCTGCTCTACGGAGGCGAGTGCTGCCTTCGCCCGGGCTATCTCCACGGCTGCGAGAATCATGCGCATGGGCGACACGGCTGCCCATTTCCCCACGGATCATTTGCTGGAGGTTCTCCATCAGGGCTCTGGTGGACAGGAGCTGCTTCTTCCCTTCGAGGCTTCGCTTCATAATTCTCTTTTGGGGGCCTGGGGACATCCTGCCACGGGGGACCCAGTTCCCCAGCCGGTTCCGCACCGCCACTGTCCTGCTCCGCATGATCCTGTCTGTCTTTCTTTCCACCCTTCTACCAGGGGGCGTCTTTTGCAGACTGCCTTTCCCTCCTTGCCATCGGTGTTGTCACGGGAGGCCCGGTGGTTGGATTCCTGGGGACGCAACATCTTCGCCTGCTCCAGTGCTGCCTTGCGGGCGCTTAACACACTTTGTTTGTTGGCCAGAGCCACTTCTTGCTTGTGGGATTCGGCGGAGTCCCTTCTGTCTTCCGCTTCTCAGGAGGGTGCTTGCGCTGATCTGCGGCACCATGGGTTGGATGGCCGGGAGCTGGTGGCGTTTATTCTTCGCTCGCCTCTGGACGTTTCTGAGGTGCTTGGTCGCACCATGGCTTCTTCAGTGGCCCTCCGTCGCCATGCTTGGCTGAGGTATAGTGTTTTCCCTGAGAATGTTAGGGAGCGGCTGGTTGACCTTCCCTTCGAAGGCGCTCTTTTGTTTCACGCCCCTGCTGATTCTGCCATTCAGAGGTTCTTTGCGGGGCTTCGTCCTCCTCCTCCTCCTCTCCCTCCTCCTCCTCCTCCTCTCCCTCCTCCTCCTCAGTGAACCTGGATGTCGGTCTGTGTTCTTGGAGGTGTTCTCCCATTGTTTTCTGGGGCAGAGTAACAAGTATCCCCGGTTGTGTGTTCTCTGTGGTTGGTGTGCCTTCAGGGTCCTTCCGTTGGACCTTTGGTGCTGTTGGCGGCTGGTCCGGCCCTTTTTTGACTTGTGGTTTTGGCTGTTGGTAAGCCTGTGAATGCCCTGAGATTTGGCCTTCTGTGTCTTCGTATTGGCCGATTGGCAAGCCGTCTGCGGTTTTCACCACAGGTCTTTCTGTTTGTCCTCTGCTGCGGAAATTTTTCCTAAGAGGTTTTCCCATGTTTCTTGGTACGTAACATACCCTATGTGGGGTAATGGTAACTATTACATAGCTCTGTCATGTGCTGGGTGAGGTGTGGTCGCCCTTCAAGCTCCTTGCTCTCCGTGGCGTCACGGTATGTCGCAGGTGCGATCTTCTTGCCGATTGTTTTGAAGCAGCTTGCATTGCGCCCATGTCCGTCCGTCCTCCTGGTTCGCTATGTCGCTAGCCTAGTCTGGCCTGCTGTCTGCGGCATCGTGTTGTAGCGGTTCTGCACTTCTGTCCGGTGTTTCGGCGTGGTCCTATGTCTGGTGTTCCAGGGGGACTGGCTTTCCCTGGCTTCTGTGTTCTGGTGGACGGCTTGGTCCGTCCTCCTTCTCTCTTTCTTTTCAGCCTGGTTCCACTTCTTTTGTGGGTCAGCGTGTGTGTTTCTGGCCCCGCCCCTCCCTTGGGGAGTGTCCTGGCCCTTCCTGGCCTCTGCCTTCGGCTGGTGTCTGGCTTGTCCTGGGTGCACCGTTCCGTGGTGTTGCCTGCTGCTGGCTGCGCATGCCCGTGCAGGCCTGTTTGTTCTAATCCACCGTTGTGGCCCTTGATGTCTTCCCTTGTGCCCCTGCCTCTGGTTCCGCTGGGGCTTTGCGCAACTGTGCCTTTCTTTTCCGTCTGCACTTTGGCGGTGGGGCCGTTCCTGCCTTGTCTGCTGCTTGCGGCTAAGGGTGTTCAGCTTTTTCTGTCACTGGTCTGTGTTTCTTACGGTGGGCCCTGCATCCGGTCCTTCCTCTTCTCCTTAGGGTTTGAGTTGTTCCTTGGGGCTTTCGGGCGCTGTCTGCCCTTGCGGGGTGTTGGGCAGTTCTCCCTTGATAGGGCTTAGGATATCCTGGCCTTTCCCTTCTTGTTCCTCTGACATGTCCCCTGCTGGGGCCCTGTGTCTCTCCTGGTGGTGAGGCTCTTTCGCAGGCCCTCTTCCCTTCTGGGTATGGCTAGGGTATCCATTCTACGTTAAGGAATCTACGGCTAGTAGTCTCCATGTTATGTTATAATGGACTTATACCGCGCACAAATACTCAATAGTGTCCTTGCGCGCAAATGTATCAGATGTACAAGTTACTTACCTTCGGTAACGATGTATCTGGTAGAGACGATTCTAGCCGCAGATTCCTTCACGACCCGCCCTTCCTCCCCGTTCTGCGAGGACCCTCTGCTTGGGTTTCTGCAGTCGCCTCCCTCTGGGTGGCTTGTCTTCTGTGGGTGTCCTCTTCGTTTTCTTCCGGTCAGGCATCCCTCTATCTGGTTTCTTTCCAGCGTGAGGGCCTACTTTTGCTCTTTCCCTCTGTTGATAGTTTCTGATCCCCACCCAGTCTTCTTCGTTGGGGGTTCTTTTACCTGTCCTTTGACCTCCTACTCCTTTCAGGGGTTATGGCCCTCCTTGGCAGTGTGTTCTGCGGATCGCTTACCTGTCCTTTGACCTCCTACGCTTTTCAGGGGGTAGAGCCATCCTTGGCAGTGTAGTCTGTGGATGGATTGCTGTTGCTCCTCTGTTCTGGGCTTGTGGCCCTTCCCTTTGTGGTTGTGGTTGCAGACTCTCTCTCTCTTTCTGTCACGGCGCTTTCACATGCTTGTGCCTCCAGGATGGCTCTCGCCTTGGTTTGCAAGGTGGTTCCACGGAGTGGTGCTTTGTGCTTTTCTTGCTATGGCTTCGCTGCTCTGGCCTTCTGGTGCTTTACTGCCAACTGCTGCTTTCGCCTTGGCTTGCACAGTTGTTTCTCAGAGTGGTGCTCTGCTCTTTTCCTGCTCTGGCCTGCTGTTGTCTCCTTCTGGTGCCTTGGTGCCACCTGGTGATGTTTCTTACCTTTTGTTTCTCTCTATTTTTGTTTCTCAGTTTTTTTCGCAAACTGTTCCCATGCTCTTCTCAGTTTTGTAGTGATGGCTCCGGGTTGTGGCGTGGAAAAGGTTCTACGAGGTAAACTGACGTCAGTGCGCCGTGGTGGGGCTTATGTGACCTCTCTGACTTCACGCCCGCGGAAGACGTTGGGGTGGAGTCGCGTGGTACCGCCTCCCGGCGCGCACAGATGCTGGGCAAGAAAGTTTTTCGGGTCCACTCTCAAGCCTGGGGATAATTCTACGTTAAGGAATCTGCGGCTAGAATCGTCTCTACCAGATACATTGTTACCTAAGGAAAGTAACTTGTACATCTCAGTCCTGAGCCGGCTCAAAGACAGGGAGAATTTCTGCTGGCAGAGGTCACAAGGTGAAATCCTTCTCTTCAGCTGACGGTCCGATGACGTGAGTCTCCAGGGAATGCCTGTGGCAGGAAACAGAAAGCCAAGCAAAAGGTGTCTGCAGATCGAGGCTATTTATAGCCATGATCCTGGGCGTTGTCGGGCGTGTTCAATCCATGTGCTCAGTACAGTTACAGCTCACGTGTTAAACCCACTGCAAGCACCTGCACCTGTGTCCCCTGATCCTCAGATATCTAACAAGCATTGGCAAGGTCCAAACAAAAAGAATAAACATTGGCAAAAGCAAATACATTAAAGAAAAAACAAACATTAGTCAAGGTACTTATTGTAGGAACACTGCAATATGATTGATATTCCCACCATATGGGTGTTGACAAACAATGCAGGGGACTCTGTGGATTGCATGACAGGGGTTCCTGACAGTCCTCCCTCTCAAAAGTCCTGGTAGTGGTTGTGGCTTAGAGGGATTTTGTTGGTGGAATTGTCGCACTAATCGAGGAGCATGAGCAAGAGGTGGGTTCCCATGAATTGTCTTCAGTACTGTACCCTTTCCATGCCAATAAATAATGCAACACTCCCCAAATTCTCTTCGAATCCAAAACCTTGGGTACTTCAAACTCCCATTTTCCATGTACCTTCACCGGGGGTGGGGGTGGTCCTGGCCGAGAAGAGGGAGAGTTGGGCCGATGGGAGTTCTAATCTTACTATCACCGGATTGATCATTTTGGTAATGGTAAAGGGTCCCAGATACTTTGGGTTTAATTTAAGAGACCAATCATTGTTCAAATTTTTAGTTGAAAGCCATACTTGGCCTCCTATTGCATATTGTGGGACTGGCAGCCAATGCTTTTCCGCTTGTTTTTTAACTTGTTTTTGGTATGACTCTAAGTGTTTCTTAACTTGTGTCTGGATTTGTGCTAAGTGGCGATGATGTTCATGGACTTCCGGTACCTGACTAACAACAGATGGCTGCAGTAGTGGGAGCTTTCTGGGGTGGTAACCGAATACACAAAAAAAAGGAGAGACTCCAGTAGCTGCAGGGGCTGAATTATTATACACAAATTCCGCCAGTGTTAATGCCTTATCCTATTCACTGGTCATGGTAACAAGAAAACAACGCAATGATTGTTCCAAGGTCTGGTTAAGGCATTCTGCCTGTCCATCCATTTGAGGATGGTAGGCGGAGGACAGACAAACATCAATTTTCATAGAGGAACAAAAACTTCGCCAAAACCTAGACACAAACTGTGAATCCCTGTTGGACACAATTGCTGTTGGTAAGCCATGTAATTTGACCACATGTTGTATAAACAGGTCTGTTAATTCTTTTGCTGATGGCATGTGCTTTAAAGGAACAAAGTGTGCCATTGTTGTTAAATAATCTACCACCACCCATATAATGGAGAAAACGTTTGATGTGGGTAAACGGTTGGTAAAAGCCATACTAATCGTATGCCAAGGTGCAGGTGGGATGGGCATTGATTGGAGTAGTCCAGCAGGAGCAACATGAAGGGGTTTGGATTGTGCACAGGTTGGACAGGTTTTGACGTAGCTTTCAACATCTGATGCTAGGGTAGGCCACCAGAAATCTCTCTGGCATAATTCCACCGTTTTCTTTACCCCTAGATGACCAGCAAATGCTGAGTCATGATGCCAATTCAGAACAGTATCACGCAACTCCTTAGTGGAAATGTACAACTGGTGATCATGATACAGGAGGTCTCCCTTTTTAAAAGTATGAGGAGGTGTGGACACTTTTTGTTGTGCTACTTCGACCTGCTCTATGAAATCGTTGGGGGAATTCAATTCAATGATCTTATGTTTCGGGATAATAGCAGTAGGTGTGTCAGTACCCTTGTCCGGAGCTGGAAAATGTACTTGTGACAGTGTCTCAGCCTTCTGCTGTTCTTTTCCAGGCCTGTATGTGATTACAAAATCAAATTCATTGAAAAACAAAAGCCAACGTAGTTGTCGTGGAGTTAGCGCTTTGACATTCTGATAAAATTGCAAATTACGGTGATCTGAGTAAATTTTTATTGTGTGACGGGCTCCTAGCAAATGGTGGTGCCACTAATGAAAGGCAAGTTTGATGGCTAAGAGTTCTCGTTCTGCCACCGTATAATTTTGTTCAGCAGGCAAGAGTTTTTTCGAAAAATAGGCCACTGGATGTAGATGTCCTGATGTAGGATCTCTCTGGGACAAAATACCTCCAACAGCAAACTGAAATGCGTCGGCCTCCACATAGAAGGGTTGTGAAGGATCTGGGTGATGTAACAGTGGGGCTTCGGTAAAGGCCTGCTTGAGTTTCTGGAATGCTTCTTCTGCTGCTGAGGACCAATGAAAATTAACCCCCTTCTTGAGAAGGTGAGTGATGGGTGACACAACGTAGGAGAACTGTTGGATAAACCACCGATAAAAATTGGCGAAACCCAAAAACCTCTGAATATCCTTTAAGGAGCTGGGTGTTTCCCATTTCAAAATGGCCTGAACCTTGGAATCATCCATAGCTATACCGTTGGGCGATATTATGTAACCCAAAAACTCAATGCGGGTAGCATGGAAGAAGCATTTCTCTATCTTAACAAATAGTTGATGCTCTCGTAGCCGTTGTAACACAGTGCGGACATGCCCAATATGTTCTTCGGTTGTTGATGAAAAGATCAGGATATCATCTATGTAAACTATTACAAAGACGTCCAGGAAATCCTGCAGCACATCATTGATGAAAAATTGAAATGCTGCAGGAGCATTACACAAACCGAAAGGCATCACTGTATATTCATAAAGACCGAATTTAGTCCTAAATGCGGTCTTCCACTTGTCCCCATCTTTTACTCTAATTAGGTGGAATGCACCTCTCAAGTCTAATTTGGTAAAAATAGTGGAATGCTGTACCTTATCTAATAATACCGGTATTAATGGGAGTGGATAGCGTTTTTTAACCGTATCCTTGTTTAAGGCGTGATAGTCTATGCAGGCGCGAAGTCTTTTATTATTTTTAGGGACGAAGAAGAGTGGCGAACTAACGGGGGATGTAGAATGTCTAATAAACCCCTTTAGTAATAAGTCGTCCAAGTATTCGCGTGAATATTGGGTCTCAGGTTCCGACAAGGCATACACACGACTGCACAGTAGAGAGGCTCCGGGGATCAAATCAATACGGCAGTCGTACGACCGGTGGGGTGGTAACTGGGTTGCCTGTTGTTCAGAGAACACATCATTAAAGTCACTGTTTGGTAAGGTGATTTCTGATTCCTCCGCTTGTATCAAAGCTGGGTTGTCAACCATGAAGGCACAGTGCAAGGGCGTTAGAGGATACTGATCAGTGGAATAGCATTTCTGCCAACAATGCGCGGAATGCAATGTCACTGTGCGTTTGCACCAATCAATTTTAGGATTGTGTAATTGGAGCCATGGTATACCCAATATGGCTCCGCACACAGGGGTGTCAATAAGATCAAAATGGATCTGTTCGGTGTGTCCGTCAGCACAGATCATGGTTACTGGGAAGGTCTGAAACAGTATTAAACCAGAAGATAATTCTGAGCCGTCTAAGGCATGCACAGGCTCAGGAACCTCTTTCGTGACAATTGGAATGTTTAAGGTTTTATCTCAGCCTATGTCCAGAAAATTTCCTGTAGCTCCACAATCCAATAATATGGTAATAACTTTTCTGGTCTGGGTAGAAAAGAGCAAGGTAACTATTAAGATTAAATGACGAGGTGCAGCAGTCATAGCGTTTCCTAAATGATGACAAGAGGCCAATTTGTTGTTTGTTCTCAATAAGGGGGCCTCAATCCTTATCGGGCCGGGACGTTTTCCGACTGCTTAGTTTCAACAATGGGAAGAGGGGAGTCAATAACAGCGACTGCCTTTTTGGGGGCATTTTTACTCAAACAATCCCGGGCGAAATGCCCAGACTTCCCGCAATATAAACAAAGATTAAGGCGACGTCTCCTATCCTTTTCCTCCTTGGACAAAGGTCCCCTAAGTCCCCCAATATGCATGGGCTCGGTATGATCGACCAAAGTATTGGCATTGGATGTGTCTTTTTTCTCATGTTTAACTACAACGACTCAGGGCATGTCGCCATGAGTCTTTTCACTCTTCCTTTCTCCCAGACGATGATCCAACCGGACCACTAAGTCAATAAATTCAACACAATCGGATGGCAAGTCAACAATTTGCGCCAAAGCATCTTTTAAGTCATCTCGAAGGCCACAATAGAAAAGTGATGTTCTTTTCTCATCTGGTCATTGTGTCTCAGCAATTAGCCTATTAAAGGACATGATATAAGACTATTAATTCTTATTGCCCTGACGCAGGTTCAGCAGCTCATTGTCGCTTACCTGTATAAACTGGTGCCTTGCAAAAAGCTTTTGCATTGTTTCCTTAAAACGGCTAAAGTTATGCAAAATCGGGTCATCCCTTTCTACGAATGGTATTGACCACATGGCGCCGTACCACCTAGATAGGATAGGACAAACGCCACTTTTGAGGCATCATCAGGAAAAGCTGCAGATTTACAGAGGAAATGTAACTGGCATTGATTCATAAAAATGCTAAACTTTGTCTGGTCTCCAAAGAACCGTTCAGGGGGAGCCAATGGAACTGGAGTAGGAGTGGTGACATTGACATTTACAGGTTGGGCTGCCCCTGCTCCCGCTGTAGCCAATGGGGTGAACGTAAAGCGCTGCGGTTGAACCACTGGTTTCGTTTTGACCGGGGTGTTATCCCAAGGGTTTTCTTGTAGCTTATATCGTTGCAACTCGCAGTGTAGCGTGTGGTTTTCTTGTTTTAATGAGGCGACTTCCTGCTGTAAACTTAACACTATTCTAGACAAGTCTTGTACTGTCATGGTGTTTTCTTCTGTGGTGATGTCCATCGTCCAGGCAGTCTTAATTTTTGTGGCTTGGCTTTATGTTATATGCGAGTCCTGCCACTCACCTGAAAACCAGGTCCGTGTGCAGGGACAATGACAGTTCCTCAACTCCCCCTGAACACCTCTCAGTGCTGCTGACCAAAAACAGAAGCCCTGGCAGGTGCCCAAAGAGGGAAGGGGATTTGGGATGAGAGACAAGAAAGAGAGACTGCTACTCTTCACGCTTTACCAAGAAGAGGGTGTGTGCTGTCTGGGCCAGCCAGGTTCTGGAATTTGACACGGCGAACCACTCGTAACTTTTCCTAAAATATACAGCGGTAGATAAGCACAGAATACCCTAAAAACTCTTTAGACTACTAGCAATACCAACATTACGTCTTCTACTACTCCTGATTACCTTTTAGGCGTGATGGCGCTTCAAACAGTTTGTCTGTCAATAAGCATTTAAGAAATGTATTTACAGGTTTCTATGAACATAAAACAGGAATTTGTATTAGACTGTGTATTCTATGTTATGAATTCACGTAGTATATTTGTTCTTTTGTAATACCTAATGATATCACTTGATTGTGCATAAGACTTTTCCAAAGACGTTTCCAAATATATTTCCATAGTTCAATCCAAGCCTGTTTTAAAACACACTAAGCAACTGTGCCTTAAAATGCTGCCCAAAATATCCAGCATCTTTAAGAATGGCGCACTAAAACGCAATTGCGCACAACAATATCAGAAAAGGCGCAGTTTACATATAGTCCTTGGCGCTTTACAATGTTATCAAATGTCCCCTTACTACTGCCAAAGAAGTGCACAACCAAAATCAGTCAATTCCAAAAAACAACGAGAGTTGCTGTCCAAACACAACCAGAAAACGTGTGCATCAAGCATCAGAGAGCTTCAAAATCACCAGGAAGAATTGTTGCCCATTTTACAATCAAACACATGTGCAACAATATCAGGCAGTTTTCCAAATTGCATTCAAAAGCAATACAATTAATTCAAAAGCCAAGTTCTTCACTTAAATAGCACTAATGATCATTTACAATAACAACAAAAAATGTAAAGCTTCAATTGAACACTTAGCTCTTGATCATTTACAATAACAACAAAAAATGTAAAGCTTCAATTGAAAACCTAGCTCTGAAGCGCTTTTAAAATGAGTCCGGAAATGTTCTTATCTCAGTCCTGAGCCGGCTTAAAGACAGGAAGAATTTCTGCTGGCAGAGGTCACAAGGTGAAATCCTTCTCTTCAGCTGAGGCTCCGATGATGTGAGGCTCCAGGGAATGCCTGTGGCAGGAAACTGAAAGCCAAGCAACAGGTGTCTGCAGATCGAGGCTATTTATAGCCAAGATCCTTGGTGTTGGCGGGCGTGTTCAATCCATGTGCTCAGTACAGTTACAGCTCACGTGTTAAACCCACTGCAAGCAGCTGCACCTGTGCCCCCTGATCCTCAGATGTCTAACAAGCATTGGCAAGGTTCATACAAAAAGAATAAACATTGGCAAAAGCAAATACATTAAAGAAAAAACAAACATTGGTCAAGGTACTTATTGTAGGAACACTGCAATATGATTGATATTCCCACCATATGGGTGTTGACAAACAATGCAGGGGACTCTATGGATGGCGTGACGGGGGTTCCTAACACTTTGTAACTACTTAACATTTTAATGTCAGTCTTCAATTCTGTAGCCTCACTTGATCATTTAACATTCAGAGACATGGTGCATGGATACTTCAAGGGTCAATCAAAAATAGAACTAAAAATAAAACACAGTATGTGGTTGCATAGTGGTCTGCACTAAAATAGTGATGTACACCAATCACTGTGGATCAAGCACAAATACAAGTTCAAATCCCACCGCTGCCACCAATATTAGAAATGGGGGTCTCTAGTTGGCAGAGGTAGGTACCTTTGTCCAAATAGGAAACCTTGCTTCTAATCAGGGTGAGTGGGATACACACTTCTGATAACCCCTGCTCACCCCCTGGGTAGCTTGGCACACGCACACAGACTTAACCCAAAGGCAATGTGTAAAGTATTTGTACTCAAAACACACACTAATATAGTGCTAACACCACAAATGGACACCACGCCAGTTTAGAAAAATAAAGTATTTTTATTTAAACTCAACAAGACCAAATCAATAGAAAATCCAACATACATGTAAAAAGAATATGACTTTAAAAAGGTTTCAAACAATGTGGCCCATAGAAAACTATGAAGGCTTGTTTTCCTGTACCTGTAGATGCGTCAAAATTAACAAGGCCAAACAGCCGCAGAGGTGGGAAGCGTCGAGAAACAAAGAGCTGCGTCAGTTCTCGAGACCATGGGGAGGCGATGCAACAGTTCTGCTCCACGCAGGAGAAGTGGTATATCAACTCCAAGACAGTTCTGGTCTGCGGGTGATGCGTCAGGAAAACTTGCCGCACAGGTACTATGCGTGGAAATCGGGGCTGCGGCGGCAATCGATGCGGCGGCGAGTGGCGCTGCGCTGGTTTCTTCAGCCGCGAGCCCTCAATGCGTTGGTTCTTGCAGCGGCGACATGCGCAGTGTTGGTTTCGGCAGCGGCGCTGCGATGCGTGGAGATTCTTCTCACACACCGGTGCTGCGTCGGAGAAACGGCAGCAAGAAGAGTGATGCGTTGATTTCTTTAGTTCTTTGAGTTTCTTACAGCTCCCAGCAGCAAGCACAACCTCCAGAGGCCCAGAACTGGAACAGGCAGCTCCTGGCAGGGAAGAAATCTTAGCAGCAGAGTTTAGGGGAGATGGGGGTGAAGTCTTTGTGTCCCTGATACTTCAGAACAGGGGGCCAGCACACACAGGCCTTTGGAGATGTCCTTCAAGCAGGTTCACAGCAGGTTCCAGTCTTTTTCCTCTTCTTGGCAGAAACAGCAACTGCAGGCCAAACCCACACAGCAAAGGAGCAGTACTCCTCCCTACAGCTCTTCAGCTCTTCTGCTTGGCAATGGTTCCTCTTGAGTCCAGTAGTAATCTTAAGTTCTGGGGTTTTAGGTCTAATACTTATACCCCAAATTGTCTTTGTTCTCTTTGTGCAAGGGTCTCTGAGCCCAGTCCAAACCAGTTCTGTCCTCACTGGTGCATTATAACCACAGGGGGAGGAGACATCATTGTGCAAGGGAGACAGGCCCTATTCAGGTGCAAGGAAATCTCCTCTCACTACTCTGAACGCAGCCACGTCGAAATTAAGGAATGGTCTCCCATTCATTCCTATGGGCCTACAGGCCTATAGGAATGAATGGGAATTGCATGCGCAATTTGCGGGTACCCAATTGGTACTCGCAAATTGCACATGCAATTTCAAAGGTGCATGGGTACCAAAAGGACACCCTGTTGCACCCCTGAAATATGCATGTGTGCAGATGTTGTGCACACATATGCCCCGAGGGCATGTGTGTGTTTAACATGGAACTTTGAAAAATGCATTGCATCATTGATTGCATCATGCATTGCATTTAGAGAATCGCAATTTGCGATTCCCTTAATGCAATCACAATTTAAGTAATCACTATTTTAGCGATTACTTAAATTGCGATTTTTTTGCATTTGGTATGATGCATCCCAAATGCAAAAATACCGGTCGCAAAGGAGCAGATTCTGCGAATCTGCCCGTTTGTGACCGGTTTTTCGGTTGATGCCTGGGGCCCAAAATGCCTACTTTCTAAAAGTGACATTTTCAAACACACGATTTAAAAAACATCTTTACTAAAAGATGTGCTATTAAATTCTGAGTTCTGAGAGCCTAAACATTATTTCTCCAACTTGTCCCAATGGGAAGTTATACTTGTAAGATGTTACAAAGCATTTCCCATTCTATCCTATTGGACAGAGAGCCTTTCAATAGTGAAAAACTAAATTGGCAGTATTTCACAATCAGGACATGTCACACACACCAATACATGTTCTACTTTTCACATACACTGCACCCTGCCCATGGGGGTACCTAGGGCCTACCATAGGGTTGGCTTACATGTAAGAAAAGGGTAGGTTAGGGCCTGCCAAATGCGTGCACTTACCAAGTTGACATGGCAGTTAACAACTGCGCACAGACTACAGTGGCAGGTCTGAGATACCTTTTCAGGGCTTATCATGTGGGTGGCGCAATCAGTGCTGCAGGCTCAATAGTAGCATTTGATTTACAGGCCCTGGCACACTTCGGTGCACTGTACTAGGGACTTACCAGTAAATCAAATATGCCAATCAGGGACAACCAATTGTAACAACAATTTACACAGGGAGCACTTGCATTTTGGCACTGATCAGCAGTGGCAAAGTGCCCAAAGCATCTAAGCCAGGAAAAACAAAATCCAGCACAGCATCAAAAATACAGGAGATAGGGGCAAAAAGTCAACGGAAACCACGCCAAAGATGTCAGGTCTAACAGTCATCGCAAACTACCTCCACACGATGGCGAACCTCCTGACATCACTGGGGTTCTTGGTCAACGAGCAAGAGTCACACTTGACTGCTTTACAGAGGGTTATTTATGTAGGAACGTTTCTTGACTGGGTGCATTTCATGGCCTTGCAATGAGCCCAGGCTTTTGAGTTATGAGCCTTATGTTCCAGGCTTGGTCCTGGATTTTGGTCAGATCAGCTATGAGACTTCTTGACCTGTTGGCCTCATGCATTCTGCTTGTCCACTTCTCCATATGGCATATGCAGGCTCCGCAGTGTGATTTGGATTCTTACTGGACTAAGCACCAAGGGAAGCTGGCGGACTACATCCAGGTTTCAAGTAAGACTGCCCAAGATCTGCAATGGTGGCTGCACAACCTAAATATGATCAGCAACAGACTCCTCTCCCAACCCTACCCAGAGCTGACAGTGACAGATACATTACTGCTGTGTCTGTGAGAGGTGGCGATCAGAGGTCTCTAGTGTCCGGTAGAAACTCAGCACATAAATTTGTTGGAGCTGCAATCCATCTGCTTAGCATTGAAGATCTTCCTGAAATCCATCAAAGGAAGGCTGGTACAGGTTCTCATGGACAACCCCACCACCATGTGGTACTGCAAGAGGCGCTGCATCTCTGGAGTTGCTTGGTGTGTTGGGGCTGGCAAGCTCAACCAGGGATACTTGGCCCCAAGGTGGCACATGCCATTTTTAGACAGTCAAAACGTCTGTGCTTTGAAGTTCCCAAGAACGCTCGAACTAGGAGACGTATTCAGTCAAAAGTGGAGCTTGGGACTCCTGAATGCCTTTGTGCCTCTGCCAAAGTTCTGCAGGAGATCATGAACGACCAGGCCCAAGTCATCCAAGTGGCTCAGGACTGGGCCAGGAGGGTGTAGTACCTGAAACATCTGAGCATGAGCATCTGTACTCCAAGCAGGCTGACCCTTCAATAGGATCTTCTGTTGCTGCAGGCAGGAAGGGTTCTACAGCTGCACATTTTCATCTCCATATTTGGAGATTGAGCAGCTGCAGTTGACTGCATTTGTTATGCCACCTGAGGCATTGGATGTCATCCTTGCTGCCAGGCGTCCATCTGACGGGCTTTGGGACAAATTTGTGGGTTAGTGTGGAATCTGTAAAAAAAATAACTCTTTGCAAGCCAAACTGACAGATGTCTTATCGTTTGTTTTGTCTTTGGGCCAGCAGGGCCTTACAGTGGGCACAATTAAAGGTAATTGTCTGCCCTTTCATCCTTTTGGGGTTTTCCAAATCCCCCATCCTTATTTAAGTCACCTGTTGTGATGCAGTTTATTTAAGGGTTGACACACATTCTCAAACCGTTTGTGATGCCACAGTGGGATCTTAATTTTGACTTGAAGTTCCTCATGTACACCCCCTTCAAGCAAATGAACAGCTGCTTATTGCATCTTCAGATTCTCAAAACTCTTTTTCTTACCGCGATCACATCAACTTATCTTGTGAGTGAGGTCCGGGCTGTCGGTGCAGCTATCCTACAACACCTTTTTTTCTGACAAACTAGTGTGGAGGACCATGGCATCCTTATTTGCCAAAAGTCTTGACATATTTTCAGGTTGGGCAATCCATCATCCTTGTTGCGTTCTTTGCTCTTCCTCGAAAGAGGAGGAGAGACTCCATCAACTGGACCCTAAAAGAGCCTTATGCTTTAACATAGATATTACTAAAGTCCATCAGACAGGCAAATAGCTTTTTGTGGGCTTCCTGGGTGTAAAGAAACGTAAGGGTGCGCATTAAAAGACTTTTTCAAGGTGGATAGTTATCTACATTATGATCAGCTGAATTTACTTCCAAAGTCTGAGGCCTCATTCCACACAGTACTAAAGCTGCTATCACTGCATTGGTATGCAGAATGCGTGTTCTTGACTTCTGTCAGGTGGCAGCCTGGATGCCAATACACATTCACAAAGCACTACTGCTTTGATAGCCAGGCAGGATGGGATGGTTATTTCACCCATTAATTCCTACACAACTTTGTAGTCTGAGCCCACTCCAAAGTCCCTTCGCCTTGGGGTGGTACTGGTTTAATATGTATACCAAAGGTAAGGAATCTGCTGTTTCAAGTGTCCATCAGAAAAACAGGTTTCTTAACTTCAATAATTCTCTTTCTTGTGAATACTCTTGTTCTATTGTTTCATTATTACTATCAACAGTTGAGTAGATGAATTTGGTATAAGTAGATGGATGGGATTATTAGTGTATCATCGTTTGAAAACCTTATCCATTCTGTTATGGCCAGATTCATGATTTCTACACTAGACTGACCTGAGGTGAGAATGAAATGCAGTAAGCTGGCATTTCAGCACCTCTTGCGTGCTATAATACCTACTTGCAACCTTATTAGGTTGTGTTGTAATATTGTGCCACATTTAAAAAAAGAAAAGAAAAAATATTTAATTGTACATTTTGTTATCTTTGTTCTTTTGCGACTAAAGGAGCCTATGGTTCCAATAACAGTAAGGCACATTTAAAATAATATTTTTATATTAACTTTCATTACTATAAAAGCACAAAGAATAGATACAATAGTATTGGATAGTAGTACTAGATTTCAATGGTTAATCCATAATGCAATTAAAAACATGAAATAGGCTGTAAGGCTAATGGGACACTTCCAGGCTGTCGCAAAAGACCTTATGTCAAGTTGTCCCTGATCTTGCCCCCTAACCATCTAACAATTGTGAATACATTGGTCTCCAGTCTGTCAGATCTTCAACAGCAGTTCATGTGTACTGTTTGTATACAGAGTTCTTCCACTAATATCCATTTGTTTAAATTGCTGTCCAGCTTTCAATAGACAACTCTTTGCAACAGAACCAATTAATTGTGATACATCTCTTCGCAAGTGGGCAGTACAGTGTCACCTTTTCATATCTCACTTTTCTCTTCTTGGGCTTTGTGTGCAGATCCAGTATACATTTTTTCAGTGGTACCTCAATTGCCACACCAATGGAGCCATACAGTTGTGTCACAATGTTATTCCCAAAACACTTGCACTACCGGCTACGTGCAATCATGTGCAGCAAATCAGCACATCTTATACTGGGGTATAGTTTGTTGTGTGTAAAATTTTTAATTATTTGTTGGGAAATTTGGTGTTATTTGTCCCTGCCTAAGTATAAAACAGTGACATTTTACATTAAGTATTGCATAATGAGCTGCCCAGGTCTTCTTCCCATTTCTCTAACCTTCAGCTCCAAGGCAGGGAAGTCATCACAGAACACTCTGTTTAATTCAGAGATAGGCCTGCATCTTCCTGCATTGAAAATAACTCAGCAAGCAACTTAGAAATGAGTGATCTGCCAAAGAATTGCCCTTAAGTTCCCCTCTCCGCTGGCCAATTGTGCATAGATCAAACTGGCCTGTTGGAACTCAAAATTAGACTTTGCCTTCTAAATTGTTTAAAGAAATTACCATCCTTGTATCGTACCATCCTGGTGCAACCATTTGCTTTCCTCTGTGCAATACCTTTTTTTTTTTTTTAAACTCTTTTTATTATAAGAACTTCGACAACACGGCATAAGTTCACAGAGATACAAAGTAGGCAGTGGCATATACAAGGAGTCATAAGTACACAATATAATATTACAGTTGGACTCACGGGGAGGGGGAAATATCTTGTTCACTCTGTCGGGGGGGGGGCACAAATCTCGCCTCGGTACATGTTCCAGGGGGTCCACACCTTAGACCACTTCCGGGGGCATCCCCTCGCAATGTAAACAGATTTTTCACGGTGCATGCACCAATCAAGGTCCCGTTTCCAGTCTGCGATTTTAGGTGCCTGCGGGGCCCCCCAATGTTGTGCAATATTACGTTTAGCGATCATACAGGCGAGCGTGACCCATTGTATGGCGTAGGGATTGAGATCCGTGGGCTCCCAGATATTCAGGATACACCTGGGAGCCTCAGGTCGGATCTCCACCTCCAGGACTTCACTAAGAATCGAATGTATCCTATGCCAGTACTTCTGAATTATCCCACAGTGCCATATGATGTGCATAAAAATACCTGGTTGGGCGCACCCCCGTCTGCAGGACCCATCAGCTTGTTTCCCCATGTGTACCAGTTGCGGCCCAGTGAGATATGTTCTGTGCAAAATTTTGAGTTGCACCAGGCGGAGTCTTGCTGATATCGCGACTGTTTTAGGGGACGAGACCGCTGTCTGCCACCCCTCATCATCTAATTCTATACCATCCCCCGCCCATCGTTCTCTCAGTAGGGTGAGGGGGTCGTGCATGTTGTTGATCAGCTTTTTGTATGTCAGAGATATGGCTCGCTCGGGCAGATATCCATCAAGGAGTCTATCCTCCAGGGGGGTGCTAGCAGGTGGTGGGGTGTCCCTTGGCAGAGCGGTCCTAAGTGCATGCCGGACCTGGAGGTATCGGAATCGCTCCGTGTCTGCAAGTGAGTATTGGGTCTGCAGGGCATCAAACGGTTTTATTCCCCCCGCCTCCCAAAGGTCGCCAATGGTGGAGATACCGATCAAGTCCCATTTGTCAAACCCCTTGGAATCTCCCAAGTATCCTAGCTTTTGCGAATCCCAAAGCGGGGTGGCAAGCGTCAATCTATTGGCCCAACCCAATGACTGTGTAGCAGTGTGCCATATCTTAGTCGTGTGTTTGGTAGGTCCTGTCAGGGGGAGCTTACCGGGGGCAGAGTACAACGCCCAACCATACCCCCCGCCGGGGAGGAGCCAGCGATCCATACGGAAGCCGGGGTCATCGGGGGAGCCATAGGTGCCATGGTTGACAGCGATTAGATGTGCTGCCCAATAGTATTTTTTAATGTCCGGCAGTCCAATTCCGCCGTCATACCAGCCCAGCGTGAGCTTCGATAGTGCTATGCGAGACCTACCTCCCCAGAGGAGAGTCCTCTGGAGGCTCTCTATCTCCCTGTGCAATACCTTTTAACATCCTCAGGGCCGTAAATCACTGGAGGTCTGAAATCTCACCATTAATAGAAAAAGGGCGGCGCTCACCGCAACAGGTGACAGATAAAGTTTGCCCATAAATGATCTGCTGTAGCAGCCAGCTAGTGAGAAGCACTCTCTATTTGGTTGTGTGTCCAGCCACTAAGACAAATGATGCAACTGTGCATCAAATTATAACACTCAAAATCCAAAAGTACTACTGCTCCCCGGTTGTATGGAAATTGAAGTACAGTATAGTAATGTTATTCTGGGGTGAGTGCCAGTCCACAGCAAGGAAGTGACTATCTGCTCAGGGGCAGGGGGTGATCATAATCATGATCTGTGCTTGCCTGGCCCCAGAGGGACAGTATTACGCCAGACCAGAATGCAGTAGATCTGCGAATCCACTTCTGTATTTTACCAACATTTAATAAAATACTGTCCACCCCCAAAATGCCTACATCCCCAAGAATTTCACTAAGTTGCTGCACCATGCCCAAATGGGGGAAATATCAGTTGTCTGCATGCACCAGCGTATCCAAAGAATAGAGACCAATTCATACAGCCTTGACTACTTCACTTAGCAAATTAATCTGATAAAATGTTACAAACAACTGCGTACTATCTAAATAAAGAGTCACAGCAGTGTAATGATTGCCTTAATTATTGTCCTAAAACTTATTCTTCGCAACTTATGAGACATTAGTGTACTTGGCCCAACATTGTTCTTTCTTAAAAACAATGTTAAAAGATGGAACGGTAATAATATTGTTTGACTGAGATAATATTGCCATTCCTCTCAATTTATCCAACAGAGGACTTTTGCCATATTTGTGTGGTTTCATATGTTCCCACAGTATCTAACAGTAGATAGAAGATGTTAACATATCATGTCTGATAGCTAATCTGTGGATACAGAATCTATTGGGACCTGTGATTTATTCTGTAGATCTCAGAGTCTGTCACAGATGCCCCATGTCGTCTTCTGTATTCACACTGGTTGGTCTCATAGTTTGCTGACTTTATCCTACTGGGCATATACAGTACATTTAGGTTGCAAAATATAAAAACAGCAAGGTGATGGAGTGAATGCTTGACCACCGGCAATCGCTCAGGGATTGCCTGAGCGATTTCTAGTGGCTGAGATTAATTCAAGCATTCCATCCATCACCTCTTTGTTTTCGCAGCAGAGCCACATATAGGCACCACCCATGTGCCCATACTTCAGTTTTTTTTTTTCTAAACCCTCTGATGTAGATCCAGGGAAATGTCTTTCCTGAAAAATTCAGGTTTAGAACTATGCCATGCCTCTGAGAGAAGCAGATGTTGGTCATGGCTTCACACAACGTCCTTCGTTGTTGTCTGGATCCCCGCATGATTCTGTGAGATAATTGCTCCCTGATGCATCCACATCCTGTCAGGAAGTTGTACATCGCCAAGCGTAACAAGTGTAATCTGAAAGGGACACGTTAGTGATAGATTCCTTACCTTAGAATATCCCCTGGCGTCAGACTGGATCCGGAAAGTTTTCGTCAGCAGTAACCCTGTGCGTCGGTAGGCACCGTCGTGCGGCTCCGCGTACGTCGCTGGCGTCGTAGCCGCCGAGTTGACGTCGTCGGAGCTACTTAGATGCGCCCACGCGTGCTGACGTCAGTTCTTTCTTTTTCCGCGGCAGCAAGCGCAGGTCCGAGAGAGAGCGGTACTGCAAGTCATATTTCTGGCTTGTTTTCTGAGACTTGTTTCTATTGTTTTGTCGAGTACTCGACTTCTGGTGCAGTAGGGATGCCCGGGTCTCAGTCCTGTGGGACTGCCGTCGGAACATGACGGCAGAGGACCCTCATGTCATGTGTCTCTTCTGCTTCGGGCACGTCCATAGCCCCGAGACGTGCCCCAGTTGTCGGGCCATGGCGCCGAAGACTTGCGGGAGCACTCCTGCCAGTTCTTTGAGGCCTGGCAATTGTACCGCGCCACTCAAGGTCCCGAGGGACCGGTCGCGGAGCTGCACCATCATTCGTCAGCATCGGGGTCAGGTAAGTCGAAGCGCCATACCAGGTCGAAGACGCGGCATCGCTCTTTGCCTACCCCTCACCAGTCACGGGACGCAGTGGAGGGGGCGGGTGGTCACTCCCCCGCGGCTCTAGTGGAGCCTCCGTTGTTGCCTGCGGTCTAGCTGCCCTCCACAGGGCCGTACGCAAACCCGGAAGGAATACAGATGTTCCTGTCGGCCATGGGCCGTTTATTTGCCCCTTCGGGTCCCTCCGGAGCGCCTTTGGGCCCCGTGGAACTATTGGGTGGTTCTGCCCCCGTGCCATTGCCTTTGGCCCCGGCTACGCCGGCAAGATACCCTGAGGCGCTGTTGACTCTGGCCTCAGCCCCGCCGCTGGCTCCGGCCTCGGCCCCGCCGCTGGCTCCGACCTCGGCCCCGCTGCTGGCTCCGGCATCAGCGCCGTCAATGGTTTCGACCTCGGCGCTGCTGGTGGCTCTGGTCTCGGTGGCTCCGGGCCAGGCGTAGGACACGGCGCTGTTGCCTCCACGGCCGGACTATGACGGTCTTGCATTGACCTATTGTCTACCGATTCCTCTTCCGGGAGGGCAAACATTCTCCCTTTCCCCCGGCCTCCTCGTCTTTCTCGGCCTCTCCAACGGCCCACAGATGATGGCACATACTGGGAGGGGTCGGAGGTCCCTTTCGCAGCTCAGTGTGAGGATGCACCACACTGGACAGCCAATGTGGAGGATCCATGCGCTCTGGATTTATCTCAACGCCCAGGTACACTGTCCCCTTCCTCCGTGGCTACGGAGCAGGATGGTACATTTTCTGTGGTGTTGCGCAGGGTGGCTGAGGCTCTTAACCGCACCTCTGGATGGGGAATCCCAAAACCTTGAGCGGTCTGGGAACAAGGTTTTACCTCTACCCCTTCGGGACTGTGGACAGTGCATGCCCTTTGGCCTCTTCCAAGCAATTAACCAAGAGGTGAGATGCGGAAACATTCACTATACGCGGTGGCCTCAATACCGCCGACTCCATCGGCAGGGCGATTTCCACGACAGTGGCGCTCCGCCGTTCCACCTGGCTTGGAGGAACGGGCTTCTCAGGGGATGTCCAGTCTCTTTGGTGACAACTCGGATAGCACGTTGGTACGTTTGAAGGGCTCCCGGACAACGGCCCAGTCCTTGTGCCTTTCCGCCATGCGCACTCCCTCAGGGTCTGCCTTTAGTTCCTTTCCTGGCAGGGACGGGGCGCTCGAACAGGTTCCTTTCAAGGCCGCAGGTCTGCGCAGCAGTAGTCTCGGCGCAGCTGCGAAAAGGGGACCCGCAGAATTGGTCACGGGGCCAGCGGCCGGGTCAGTCCGCCATCGCCCCTGCCTCCACGGCCTCCAAACCTTCCTAGTCCGGGGTTACCAGCCAACCAAACGGCCGTGGGTGGCACGATTCACCATCACCTCCCCCACTGGTGCACTATCACTTCTGACAAGTGGGGTTTGCAGTTAGTCCGAAAGGGCTACTCCCTTCCCTAACACACTGCCCCGCCGGCCGTGCTCCACTGCATGTCAGTTAATCACTTGTCGCTTCTCCAGCAGGACGTTCCAGCCCTCTTGGCCAGAGGGGGCCGTCGAGCGCGTTCCGACGCAAGAAGTTGGTTGTGGTTGTTATTCCCACTACTTCTTGATTCCAAAAAGGAACAAGGGCCTACGTCCTATTTTAGGCGTACAGTACGTCGCTTACTTCCTCTGGAAGGAAACGTTCAAAGTGCTCTCGTTTTCAGTTCACCATGCTCCCTTTCGGCCTTACCAGCGCACCTCGGGTGTTCATAAAAGTTATGGCGGTGGTCGCAGCTCATCTGCGCATATTGGGGGTTTCAGTCTTCCCCTTTCTCGACTACTGGCTGTTGATGGCGGGCTCGCCCCGGGCAGTCATCTCACACCTCCGACCAACTTCCTGCATTTGCTTGGGTTCTCATGCCGTAGTCGCAGCTGGTTCCCTCTCAGAAGCTCCTCTTCATCGGAGCGGTTCTGGATACGGCGCAGTTTTGGATTTATCCTCCCACAAAGCGAGCCCGGGACGTTCGGGCTATGATTCCGATCTTTCGGCCCTGGTCCTGGGTTTCGGTCACGAAGACACTGAGACTGCTGGGCCTCATGGCCTCCTGCATTATGCTGGTCAATCATGCCAGATTGCATATGCGGGCTCTGCAGTGGGACCTGAAGTTCCAGTGGACGCAGCATCGGGGAAACCTGTTCGGCTACGTCCAGATCTCGAAAGGCGCTGCACAGGATTTGCAGTGGTGGCTCACAACCAGCGTTGGGTCAGCGACAAATCCCTCTCCCTTCCCCAACCGGAGCACACAGTGGTCAGTGGTGATGGACGCATCCCTCCTGGGCTGGGTCGGCCACATGGGAGAGGCGGAGATCAGAGGTCTCTGGTCTTCGGCGCAGTCCAAGCTCCATTTCAACCTTTTGGAGCTCAGGGCAATCCTACTTGCACTGAAAGCATTCCATCCCTCTGTCAAGGAGGGAGTAGTGCAGGTGTTCACCGACACCACTGCCATGTGGTACTGCAACAAGCAGGGCGGGATGGGGTCGTGGACCCTATATGAGGAGGCTCTGCGTCTCTGGACGTAGCTGGAACGTCACGGCATTTCCTTGGTGGTTCAACACCTGGCATGTTCCCTGAACTCCAGAGCGGACGAACTCAGTCGCAGGTGCATGTTGGATCACGAATGGCGACTTTACTCCGAGGTGGCGCAAGGTCTCTTTCAGCAGTGGGGAGAACCTTGGTTAGATCTATTTGTCACCGAAGAGAACGCGCAGTGACAGCAGTTCAGCACCTTGGAGTTTCCAAGGCGGCACTTGCTCGGCGATGCTTTTCTTCGCGAGTGGAGTTCCGGTATGTTGTACACCTTTCCGCCTATACCACTTCTGCCCAGAGTGCTGAAGAAGATCAGGCGCATCCGGGCCCAAGTTATTCTTGTGGCTCCGGACTGGGCTCGAAGGGTTTGGTATACCGAGCTACTCAGTATGAGCGTGGATCCCCCGATCCGGCTGCCTCTTCGGGAGGCTCTTCTGTCACCGCAACAGGGGACGTTCCTCCACCCAAACCTGTCCAGCCTCCACCTCCTTGCATGGAGATTAAGTGGCGACAGCTGATTACATTTGACTTGCCTCCTGCAGTCTATACTGTGATTCTGGCAGCCAGGAGTCCCTCAACTAAAACTGTATGCGCATGTCAGTGGACAAAATTTGTGGCATGGTGCACAGCGAAAGCTGTAGACCCCCCTTTCTGCCCCTCTTTCTGAGGTTCTTTTGTTCCTTCTCTCCTTGGCCCAGCAAGGCTCTGCTCTGGGCACTATCAAGGGCCACTTTTCTGCTCTTTCAGCCTTTCTTAGGCTGCCTGATCAGCCCTCTCTTTTCAAGTCCCCCATTGTCAATATATTTCTCAAAGGCATTACTCACCTTTTCTCTCCTTTTCCTTTTGTGATGCCTCAATGGGACTTGAACCTGGTTCTCACCTATTTAATATGCGTTCCCTTTGGGCTTCTTCATAACTGTGCTTTGCAGTTATTGACTTTGAAAACTGTCTTCCTGGTGGCATCACCTCTGCTAGGAGGGTGAGTGAGCTCCAGGCTCTTTCCTGTAAACCTCCTCTCCTGGCGATTCATTGGGATAAGGTGGTGCTTCGACCACGTCCCTCCTTTCTACCGAAAGTAGTCTCTCCCTTTCATCTTGGGCTCCACCGTCTGGACCCAAACCGTGCACTTTTGTTCTATCTGAATCGCACACTACAATTCCGGGTGGATGACCAGCTCTTTGTTGGCTACGTGGGCGCCAAGAAACGCCGGCCTGTGCACAAGCGAACTATCTCCTGTTGGGTTGTCCTGTGCATTAAAGCCTGTTACTCTCTGGCTAAAAAGGAACCTCCGGTAGGGCTGTGCGCAGTGCTTAATTTGTAAAATAATAAGTGCCGGGGCTCTGGTCAGGAGGCCACTGCAGCTTGCAACACACGTAGCCCCTGCAATGCTGCCAACGATAGAAACATCACAAGTACTAGCCATCAAACAAGTGTGACTATTCGGACTATTTCAGGCCCCCAAAGCTATAAGAATGGCTTGGGAGGCAGGTAATCGTCATTTTAATGTGCATTGAATGAATAAACCTGTTGTGTGGTCTTCTGCAAATTAGCCAGACATCGCTACCTTGTGGCAGCTGTCACCAGCGCTGGTTTTGAGAATTAAGTGCGGATCGAGCCCTGGTAACCACAGCTCAAATTAAACCCTGGATGCAAATCACACCTCCCGCTGATGAGGGAGGGATAGCTTTCAGCTTATGTCACCAATTGAAGTTAATGACCTCAACCAAATCAGGAGTTTTCTGTAAAAGTAATTCACTGGATTAAGCAATGAAAGAAAATCAATCATTAAAATGTCAGCACCTGCAAAACTCCTCTGGAGCATACCCATGGCTCTCAATTATATAGACCAGGCCCTGTGAAATAAGTGCCGGTGCTTACCACCGGAAAGCACCGGCACAAATTAAGCACTGGCTGTGCGCCCATTCTACCAGGGCGACAGCAGCTACTACAGCATTGGGACGCGGTGTCCCCCTGCAAGACATCTGTCAGACAGCCACTTGGGCCTCGCTGCATACTTTCACTAAGCACTATTGCCTTGATAGTCAAATCCGGAGGGACAGCTTCTTTGGCTGTTAGGTTCTCCGTGACTTTCTGGTGTAATCTCACTTCGCAGAACCACCACCGGGGTTGGTATTGCTTGGGTATGTATTCTAAGGTAAGGAATCTATCACTAACGTGTCTCTTTCAGATGCATGAGTTTCTTACTTGTGTAACGATATATCTGTAAGAGACATTAGTTAGTGATAGATTCCTTACCGCCCGCCCATCCTCCCCGTTCTGGGAACTGTTCTCTAGGGTTCCGGTCATCCCTTTCAGGGCCCTAGTTCTATTGCACCAGTAGTCGGTCTCTGACATGGCTCTGTGTTCCTGGCGCGGAAAAGTCGTGTATAGAACTGACGTCGGCGCGCGGGCACGTCTAAGTAGCTCCAACGATGTCATCTCAGCAGCTACGACGCCAGCAACGTACGCGGAGCCGCACGACAGCGCCTACCGACACGCAGGGGTACTGCTGATGAAAACTTTCTGGATCCAGTCTGACGCCTGGGTATATTCTAAGGTAAGGAATCTATCACTAACTAATGTCTCTTACAGATATATCGTTACACAAGTAAGTAACTTGTGCGCCGATTGCTTTCCAAGTTGTGACCCAGTCCAGCTCTAACTCATGGACCCGCTGCAGCTACAAGTCATGATCCTGATCTCCAAAGTCTGGAAGTCAAAGGCAAAATCCAAAGACGAGAGTAGACAGGAGGCTCCCTCCTTACCTCTCAATCCAAGGAGGGGCAAGCCTTTGGCACCCTAAGGTCCGTGCTCGGCAACAATCATCTGATTCTGGCCTATTCCACAGTTGAAGCAGGCCATCTGCAACTCGGGAGCAGGCAAAGGCTTTCTACAGCAAGTCTTCCAGACGCTTACGGGTCCCCCTGGATCACCTTCAGGCATCACAGATCCACTGGGAGACCTAGTCGATCTGCTGCTAATGGTTACCCTCCTGACAGCAATTGACCCCACTCAGCCCCTATCCAACCCAGCGCTGGCACCAGCTTATGATTCCATTCCCTTGCCAAAGTCCATGTTGGTGTCTACAGTGCTGGGCATGATATGTTGGTTCCAGAGAGGCTGGTTCCAGATATACTCCTATGCTGATCTTGGATCCAGAATAAGTTTTGTTAGATTCAGGCCAATGTTTTGTTATGAAATCGCTAATACTCATCAAGTAGTGCTTGAGGATCCTGCAGCAGTTTCTTTGCTTGGGTGCCAGCCTCTTCAGCAACTCAAGACGATGTTCCGCTCAGACTTAGATGTACAGGAGATTTCCAAAGCCCATGATAATGAAGATTGCCTGACAACATGCTCACTCACTATGTTGAAAATGGGACAGTACATGACCTCCAGGATAGTAGTAGATTTGAAACAGAATTGGATTCCCTATTGGAGTCATCTAATGAAGAAAGTGCCTCCTTTGGTGTGTTAACTACAGGAGACACCCGTAGTCTCAGTGAGACCTGGGTAAATGTGGTAACAAATAACAATGTATTGATGGGAATCAATGAGGGGATAAACTTGAAAGGTAACTTAATTATCATACAGACTAAATGATAACAAAACTAGTCCTAAGAATATACTTAAATAAAGTAATATTGTCAGAAAGGACAAACCGATCAGAATTGCAAAAATTAGGTACCAGCCGCAACCATGCTTTTGCAGTTGTGTGATAAAGTGAAATAGTGAACACTTTGTGCTCGTGAAAACATATTAATGCCGCAAGTGAAAAGACATAAATAAAAATTGTTACAGCACATTGGACCAGCATTGAAACTTAAGTTGCGCATGAGTCAATACAGTTGGGAAAAGATATAAAATCATGTCATAATTCAAAGACCAAATTATCGGTTGTGCAAGTCAAAAGCATTTCAACCTTCATGACTTGAGGTCATCATCAGGACATAAATAACAGAACAATGCGTGATAGCTGCCTGCAATAGTCATGGACACGTAAAAGGATTTGCCAGTATGGTGAACCCAAATGTCTAGGCGTCAGTCCTGGTCTCACGTCTGAAGGGGTATGGACATCCAAACAAAAACCACGAGTTGGACAAAATTGGGGTAACCTCAAGGAGGGAGGTCGTTCGGAGAGAAACTCCATGAAAAGGGTCCTAATGAGGTTCCCTGGAGCGGGTGAATAAATCCAGAAAAGTATCACAAATCTCTCATTCCCGCTGGATGGGCGGTATCACAGCTAACAAAATGGAGGGCCTCATTCAATATATGGGATTGGGGTGAAAGCAATTCTCCCCCAAGGCACAACTGCTCCGTATAACAGCATGCCATAAATGAATCGGGACAGGATGTATACAGAGTAGCATCAATTCTAGAGCTACAATTGCCTACTTTTGAAACTAATGCTAATATACTGACTGAGTTAATGCAAACTGGTCGTTCATCTTCCATGCCTTTTCTTACTTTCAAGGAAGCTCTGACAGATGCCCTTATTGTGTCATCTGCACCTCCATTAAGCTGCCCCATAGGGTAGCACAACAGACGTTTTTTACCCAGCAACCGTCACTGGAAAGTCTTGTCGTGCAGGCTTCAACCAGCACGGTAAACCTGAATGCCTTTTCTACTTCTCCCCCTGATAGTGAAACTAAGCACATTGACACACTTGGTAAAAGGGTATTTTCAGCCATCAGCTTCGCCGTACAGGCCTTGAATGTGGTGTGTCTACTAAGCACACACACTTTGGGATATGGTGACTGAGATCTTGCATGTTCTCCCTTGAGAATTTCAGAACATTTTCACCCAAGTGGTCCATGATGAGCAGAACATAGGAAAGTACATCTTGCAAGTTGGCCTGGACATTGCAGGCTGTACAGGCCACACTATGGGCATTAGCGTAATTTGTAATCGCATTTCTGATGGATACATCTGCCTGTGTATTCCTCACCTTTTGAATTACCCCTTGCGCAGCATTCCACAAAATCTTTTCTCCATAGCTCTCCCACGTTGACGAGAACGTCACAATAGAACGGCTTTGCTCGCGACCCTGCGCAATGTCATCAGAGCCATAAGAAGACCTCGTTGGCGTGCTGACGTCAGTTCCCTTTTTTCCGCGCCGCCGTTGCGTGACGGTTTTTCCAGGGCTCTCCATTTCTGAGTGCTTCATTGTTAAAGGTTCTCCTGAAATTGTAGCAGTGCAATGGCTGCTCAGAAGAAATCTGGTTCCAAGCCTGGTAGGGTATGCGGGTGTCATATGTCCATCACAGACCCCGATGATGATTGTCTTTGGTGTCTGTCGTCGGACCACGACGTCAAGGGATGTTCGTCATGCAACCGCATGAATCCGAAGGCCCTCAAAGAGAGGGAGGCCAAGTTGTTCATGGCCAGGGCGAGTAGGCAGAAGAGGGGCCGAAGAAGGACCAGACGAAGTCCAAGTCGCCGACTCTACACACCTCGAAGTCATCGAGGAAGCACAAGAAGAAGCGTCATGTCTCCAGACGTCGTTCTTCTAAAGATAAGTCTGCGTCCCCAGTACTACGGCGTCACAGAAAGGATGAAATCTCACCTTCCCCTTCGTCTCGGGTGACTCCGGCACACACTCCGGCTCTGAGAAGCTCTCCCATGCCCAGGGAAGTGACGCCTTCGCCTCTGGCCACTCCGCCTCCAGCTCCATTGTCTCTGGCGCCAGAGCCAGTTTACAGCCGTGAGCCTTTCCTAAACAGGTTGTTATCGGATCCGTACCCACACTTTCCGGCTCCAGGTATGGATCCTTTGCATTTTTTTAATGCGATGTATGGCATGTTCGCCAGGGCGTCTGTTGGCCCAATGGAACCGCTGTCTTTCAACCATGGAGGCTTACCACCTCATTTTGCACATGCACCTTTTATGCCATTCTTGCCGCTGACCCCGGGAGGTTGGCCTCTCCCGATGCCGAGATACTTGACATCGGTACAATCCCTAGAGGGAAGAATGGAGTATTCTTCAGCACCATCTGGCTCTGGTCAGGCTATCCCTGTGGAGCCGCGCCATCAACGCCGGCCGAAGTCACCGGCGCCGCGTCTGGCACTGCAGACGACAATTCCCAAGTTCAGATCTATAAGGGAGGAACAGCGGCCTCTGGAGGAGGAAGAATTCCAGGAGCAACAGGACGAGGCTGAAGAGGGAGAAATGATTGATCCCATACAGGAGTTTGAGGGACTGCAGGAGGCTAGTAGAGTAGATACGTCTCCGGAGTAGGAACTGTCTTCTCCCAAGGGCCTTCCTTCGCAGGAGGTCTCTTCTTACCACTCAATCATAAGGAAGGCAGCGGGGTTACTGGACTTGCAGTTGTCTACTGCGGATATCAAATCAAACATCCTTACAGAGGTTCTTCACTCTCCTTCATCTGAAAGAGACTATTAGTTATGGATTCCCTACCTTAGAATTACCCCCAGGCATCAGGCTAGATCTGGAGAATTTTTTCTCAGCAGTACCCCTGCGCGTCGGCAGGTGGCATCAGTCGACTCCCCGTTCAGTGATGGCGTCGTGGTGGCCGTTGTGACGTTGCAGTATCTACTTAGACGCCGCCCCTGCGTGCTGACATCAGTTCTTTCTTTTTCCATGCCAGCCAGCACAGATCCTGAGAGAGCGGTACCCTTAGTCGATTTTTGACAAATTCTTTTTTGACTTTTGTCGACATCTTTTTTCAAGTCTTCCGACTCCTGGTGCACGTAGGGATGTCGCGTCCTCGGACCGGCATCAAGCCTTGTAAATTGATGTCCGTCACGGATCCGCACCTCGTGTGCCTCTGGTGCCTGGAGTGCGACCACGACCTAAAGTTGTGCTCTGTCGGGCCATGGCCCCAAAGTCTTTGCGGGAACGGTCTCGAAAGCTTCTGGAGGCCCGGCAGCCGTCTCCACGCCGCTCGAGGTCCCGGTCGAGAGGAAGGACGCGGGACCGGTCGCGGAGCCACCACCACCACCACTCTTCATTGATGTCTTCTTCGGGTAAGTCGAAGCACAAGAAGAAATCGAAGAAGCACAGTTGCACTTCGCCTTTTCCCCATCGTCGGCCGACACGACCTGGGATGCAGAAGGTAGTCATCCTGCGGCTCCGCCCGTGGAGCCTATTGGGTCGGCTCCGAATTTCCCCCCCTTTTCCAGGAGCCGGAGCGACCCCTGCCTAACTTCGTACATTTTACAAAGCCCTCCACTCCATCTTTGGGCAGCCTGACTTTGCCGTCACGCCTTCGGGCCCTGCAGACTCAGTTGGGGGCTCTAGGCCTTTGATGCTAGCGGCTTCGGTTCCTATGCCATAGGGCCCCTAAGATCCTGGCCTAGATCCGAATCAGTGCCGGTTGACCTCACGACACCTCCTCCGGTACCGAATCTGTTGGCGACACCTCTGCCGGCGCCAGCCGTGCCCCCGGCCGGCGTCGTCCCCGACCCTCCCCTCGACTCAGAAAGGGAGCTGACGCCGGATCCGACGCCAGAAGGCAATTTTGTGCCTATTTTCTATCCTGGCATCTCTTTCGCCCTGATTGGTGGCCAGAGGATGAGGAGGAGGACTGGGAGGGGTCTGGGTACCCTTTAACAGACGAGCTACAGAGCCAGACTGGAGAGAGGAGGGTGATGCCAGGGGTCTTGACACATGACCAGACCCTGGTATGCTTTCTCCCCCTACCGTGGCTATGGAGGAGGGAGCTTCCTAAGCTGTGGTGTTGCGTAGGGCGGCTGAGGCCTTGGGCCTTGAGCTTCTTATGGTGGCGGTCAGGACTAACCTCCTGACTGAGGTGCTTCAGCCAGCGGCAGTCTCTTCGAATCCCCTGCTGCCTTTTAACAAAGCCCTCACAGACATCATACTGGGCACTTGGTTCAAGCCCAATGCAGGGGCTCCTGTGGATAGAATGATTGTCCGACGCCACCGACAGGCTCCGGGCGACCAACTTTTCCTCTCCCAACACCCTACCTTCGAGAGCCTCAATGTCCGAAGGCGCGTTCTCTACTGCTCCCCCAGATAGGGAAGCTGGACCATCTTGGGAAGAAAAAATCCCATGTCTGTTGGGCCGTTAATCCCACTCCGTGTGAGATATGGTCGCGCAAGTGCTGCCATAGTGCCCGGAGGAGACCCGGACTGTACTCCCCTGTGTGCTTGTCGAAGGGAGGTACTCAGCATAGTTCACCATCCACTGTGGGCTGGACACCGCCGACTCGCTAGGCAGGACAATTTCAATGTCAGTAGCCCTTACACTCTATGCCTGGCCGAGGTCCACTGGCTTTTCAGGGGGTGTCCAATCAACACTTTTGGACATGCCCTTTGATGGCCGTCGCCGGTTTGGCGACAAGGCAGACAACGCGCTTGAGTGTTTCTGGGACTCTAGGGCTACTGCCAGATCCTTTGTCCATGCAACCACCTCGCGCCCCAGGCAGTCTGCCTTTCGGCCCTTTCGTGGCTACAGGAGGGGTGCCCTGCCACGTTCCGCCCAGAGCCACAGGCTTGCGCAAGCTTCCCAGCCTCTGCACGGCCAGGGACATTGGACCCAGCAACATGGGTCTGGGGGCCAGCGGGCAGGCCAGTCCCCTAGTGCTCATTCTGCAGCAGCCTCCAAACCTTTCTAGTCTGACCTTTCAGGGACACCAGTTGCCAGTGGATGGCAGGATCTGCCATTACCTCCCCCACTGGCACAACATCACGTCGGACAGGTGGGTTTCGCAAATAGTCCGAAGGGGCTGCTACCTCCCCTTCGAGACTACCCCTCCACCCATGCCACCTACATCCCGTCGCATGTCGGAGGATTACTAGGCCCTTCTCCATCATAAAGTTACTTGGCCAAGGGAGCAATCGATCACGTCCCTGTCCCAGAAGTAGATCCTGGTTACTACTCCCACTACTTTCTGTTGCCCATGAAGGACAAAGGCCTGCATCCTATTTTAGACCTCACGGCCATCTAGCGCTCCCTCTGGAAGGAGAAGTTCAAGATGTTGATATTGGCTCAGGTCCTGTCTGCCCTCGACCCTGGAGACTGGATGGCAACGTTGGACTTGTAGGACGCTTATTTTCACATCCCCGTCCTGCCTGAGCACCGGCGTTACCTACGTTTCACGGTAGGCCATGAGCGTTTTCAGTTTACCGTGCTCTCCTTTGGCCTTACAAGTACCCCTCGGATGTTCAGAAAGTGATGTCAGGGGTTCCAGTCTTCCCCTATATTGACTACTGGCTGTTGAAAGCAGGCTCTCCCCAGGCTGTCGTCTTCCCACCTCCAGACTACGGCGGACCTCTTGCATTAGCTGGAGTTCACAATCATCGTGCTGAAGTCGCATCTGACCCACTTCCAGAAGCTCCTTTTCATCTGAGCCGTTCGGGACACAGCTGAGTTTTGGGTCTGTCCTCCCGAACAGCGAGTCCTGGATATTTGGGCTATTATACCGATGTTCCAGCCTCTATCCTGGCTTTCGATTTGGATGACCCTGAGGCTACTGGGCCTCATGGGCTCCTGCATCCTGCTTGTGTATCCTGCCAGATGGCATATGCGGGCTCTGCAGTGGGACCTGAAGTTCCAGTGGGCACAGCATCAAGGGACTCTGCCCGATGTCGCTGAGATCTCGGTAGGGACTGCACATCAGTTGCCGTTGTGACTTACTAACCAGGATTGGGTCCAGGGCAGATCCATCTCCCTTCCCCAACCAGAGTTTACAGTAGTGACAGATGCATCACTTCTGGGATGGGGTGGTCACATGGGAGAGGAGGAGATCAGAGGCCACTGGTCTCCAGGCTCCACATCAGCCTTCTGGAGCTCCGGGCAATTTGTCTGGCACTGAAGGCATTCCTTCCCTCTGTCAAGGAAAGAGTAGTGCAGGTGTTCAGACAACGCTTCAGCCATGTTGTATTGCAACAAACAGGGTGTAGTGGGGTCATGGACCCTATGTCAGTAGGCTTTTCGCCTCCGGAAGTGGCTGAACAATCAGGGCATGTCCCTGAGGGTTCAACACCTGGCAGGTTCTATGAACGCCAGGGCGGATGAACTCAGCCGCCGGTGCTTGATGGATCAAGTATGGCAGCTTCACTCGGAGGTGGTGCAAGGTCTCTTTCAGCAGTGGGGAGAGAGTTGGTTAGATCTATTTGCCACCGAAACGAATGCGCAATGTCAGCAGTTCTGCGTGTTGGAATTTTCAAGACGGCACTCACTCAGCGACGCTTTTCGTCACGAGTGGAGTTGCGGTCTTCTATACGCCTTTCCGTCTATACCACTTCTGCCCAGAGCGCTGAAGAAGATCAAGCGCGACCGGGCCCAAATCAATCAATCAATCAAGCTTTATTCGATTAAAAAAGAATCATAAAAGCACATTAAAAACAGTAAAAAACTCATGTTACAAATATAAGTAAGAGACCACAAGATTATGGAATAAGTTATACAATGCAAATTCTCACATGAGGATAGTCTTTCTACAGTTGAAGACAGACTTTAAAAACAGCGTAACAATTACAAGTTCTTCCCCAAGGGATTGCATAACTATGAACGCAGGACGGCATTGTCTCAGAACTAGTGTTCTAAGCACCGGAAGTATCCACCTTTTCCTCTGGACTGTGTAAAATTTGCAAAAGAATAAAACATGCATGGTGGATTGTGCTGACAAGTCGTCACGTGGGCAATTGGATAACTGCCTGGACCAATCATTATTTACTGGAAATGCCCATCCTAAAGCTTGTTAATAAAAATCTTTCAGAGGCTACAAAAATAAATAAGGCTGCATCTTAAAAGTAGTCAGAGTGTTTTGGTGGGCAAGAACTGAGATTTTTAGGATCTCTGTATTTAATCTAATATTTTCAAGGTATTGCAAACATCTGAGTTTAAAAACATTCCTATTTACTTTAGTCAAAGTGATGGGGTTATCAAAATATTCTTGATGGCCTAATTTGCACAGAAATTCCTTGACATACTTGAGCCAACCTATGTGATACCCCGTCTAACCCACATCAGTCGCTGATCATTTGACGATTTAAAATGATCTTCTCTGTAGTCCAAATGTGATGCCAGAGGAGGATAGGTTGAATGCCAATGACATCCGCTAAGTAAGGTATACCCAATTCCGAGTGGCAATTAAAAGTAGAGACGCTAACCGGGACAGCAAGCAGGTGTCTAAGAAATCTATTTTCGGCCCTCTGCAGAGATGTCATATCTGCATGTCCCCGGATAACTGCTCCATAGGTCGCTATTGCGACGCATTTAGCTTTGTAAATTTGAACTAATTCTGACGGGGGCGTCTCGCCAATTTCCTGCAAAAATTCGCCGAGGCTGCCAGTGACTTTGAGAATAACAATCTCCTTAGATTAACAGCCTGTGTCCATGTGCCAGTGCGATCAAATTAGACCCCCAAGTTTGAGAAAGTGTTAGCACAATCTAGACGATTCTTCTCTAAGAACAACGGGCAACACTTTTTGCTCTCATTTTAAAATAAATGTTTTGGAGGTATTAACTGTGAGACCCAGGTCGGTTATGAAATTCGCAAAACTGATTAATACCTTCTGAAGACTATTCGGAGTGCGGGCCATAAGCACCGTGTCATCAGCATACATAAGCATAGGGAGTGAGAGCTTTCCTACCGCTGAGAGGTCCTGGCACTCATCTCTCAAAACCGGATCTAAGTTGTTAATATACAAGGTGAAAAGAAAGGGTGCCAGGACACAACCCTGCCTTACTCCTCTTACGACGGTAAAGTAATCGGTGCACTCATGCCCTATTCCAAATCGCACCCTGGACCCAATATAAAATTGTCTCATTAAGGAGATTAGGGATGGTTCCATTCCCATCCTCTCCAGAATCGGCCAGAGTTTATTGTGGATGATGCAGTCGAAGGCCGCAGAAAAATCCACAAAGGCCAAGTAGAGAGGGCCCCTTTTGGCCTTAGAATATTTGGCAATAGTTAATTCTAAATTTAAGCACTGATCTATAGTACTCAGGCCCTTGCGGAACCCATATTGTATGTTGCTGATGATAGAATGGTCGTCTGCCCAGTCCTGCAATCTGGAAAGGAGTACTCTTCCAATTATTTTGACCATGGAGTCTAAAAGCGAGATAGGCCTATAGCAAGCTGGGTTGTGCCTATCCCCTTTTTTAAAAATCGGAACCAATATCGATTCACTCCAGGTGGGGATAAGGCTGGTCGAAATGCACGCGTTAATGACTTGTGTTAAAATGGGTCCCCAGAAAGCTATGTTATGTTTAAAAAGGTCCAAAGGAATGCCATCTGGCCCTGGGGCCTTACCACCCTTGCTCATTGCAAATGCCTCCTCAATTTCGTTAAGATCCAGTTGGAGATGCAAATGGTGATTTACAGTCTGGGGTTCTACCCTGTCCCCTGCCAAGTCGCTACTACTTGGTTCAGGGCAGGGTGTAGAATATAGTTTAGAAAAGTGGTCAAGCCATTCGTCCTTGGTGACCGCTATCTCTATGGTTTCCCTCCCTGCATCAACTAGAAAGGGAGCATTGACCGCTTTCCAGAATGCTGAAGAGTCTTTAAATTCTGATGCAGCTTGCAGGGCATTCCATGCCTCATCCTTTAAACATTTTTTCCTCGCTTTTAAGGCACATCTATGTCCTTCTGGCTTCTTTTATTTAGTTGTGCTTTTTAACCTTTCTATGAAGTGCAAGTTTAAGTTTGGAGTGGGCTTTAGAGCAACTGGAATCAAACCATCCTTTCTTTTGAGGGATTTCCTTGCTTGAGTTTACATGAAGGGTATTACCAATGAATTCTGCTAGGACATAAAAACCCTCCACTATATCCAACGCGGAATAGCCATCTCCTAGACATTTTTTAATAGCTTCACTACAATTGGATATCACCTTACTCATAAATTAATCTGGATCTATTTTTTTCCAACTCAGCGCATAGCCATTTTGTCTGGCCAATATAACCTCATTGACAGGTAAGTAGAAGGGACTTTCCCTTTAGCTAGTCTGCGATCAACCTTGACTCCAATGCTCTGCAGGAAACGATCACTAAGAGAGATGTCATGGGTTTGAAAGTTTATGACTCTAGAGGCATATCTAGACGAAATTAGGATAAAATCAATGGTAGAGGACAAGCCCCGTCCATAAAACGTTGGACTGAATGGAACCGGGGTACTGCATAAATTATTTGCGAAGCCCATATCTCCTGTAAGCATTGTATCATTTATAATATCACAGGGACCAGAATGATTAAAATGAAGAAAACTAATATCTTTGTTACATCCAAAGGCACAGACCCCAGTATCCCAGTGTTCGCATAAATTGATGTTAAAATCTCCACCCCAAATTATAAAAAGATCTTTAGAGGAGGCTGCCTGGATCTTGGTAATGTGAAGGGATATAGCCCCCAACATTATGCCAATTGTTTTATCCAAATCTGCCCCTATTATTTGCAAATAACGATCAGCAGTCAATGTTGCAATATTCCCCAGATTTAAGTGGTATGCTACATAGGTGCACAGTGTAGGAGAGTAGGGTCTGCTTTCTATGTTCACCCCCACTTTTTGCTTTTGCTTCACTGGTTTTCGACTTAGATGTGGCTGTGGGCCTGCTAATCAGACCCACAGCCCGTCTGTTCTCTCTCTAAACTGACACTATGTACATCTGAAAGAAACACGTTAGTTAGATTCCTCACCTTAGAATATCCCCAGGCGTCAGACTGGATCCGGAAAATTTTTCGTCAGCAATACCCCTTGCGCGTCGCTAGGCGTCGTCTGCGGCTCCGCGTCCGTCGTCGGCGTCGTGCGCCGGAATGACGTCGTCGGAGTACTTAGACGCCGCCCTCGCGCGCTGACGTCAGTTCTTCTTTTTTCCGCGCCAGTAAGCGCAGATCCGGGAGAGCTACCCCTTTAGTCACTTTTTGACTAACTTTTTCGATCCTTTTTGATCTTGTCTCGACTCCGGTGCCGGTAGGATGCTTGGTTTTAAAGCCTGTGCTGACTGTAGCCGCTTGATGTCGGTTACGGACCATCACTGCCGGTGCCTGTACTGCTTGGGCCTCGACCACGACGCGGAGTCGTGTTCGGACTGCAAGGCCCTGACCTCGAAGGCTAGACGGGAGCGGTCCCGCAAGCTTCTCGAGATTCGCCACTCGGCTCCGCGCCCCTCTCGATCCCGGTCCAGGAGGAGGTCCAAGGATCGGTCGCGGAGCCGCAGCCGACGTCATCATCGGTCGTCGGGATCCAAGTCTTCGGGTAAGTCGAAGCACTCCAAGAAGTCCAAGAGGCGACACCACTCTTCGGACTCCCCTCGCCGGTCGCGCGACTCGGCCGAGGGTGGTTCCACCCCTGCGGCTCCGGAGGAGCCGCAGGCGCCGCGCAAGTCCCCATACCCACCGGTCCCTGGGACTGACGCGACGCCGGCGGAAGTCAGTGCCTGCCTCTCGGCCATGAGGAACCTGGCTCCGCCATCGACGCCCGCTGGCGCGCCTTCGGGCCCCGCGGACCCGACTGGGCAAACTTGCCTGCCGGCGGCTCCGGCCCGGCGCCGTTGACGGCTCCGGCCTCGACGCCGCAAGCGCCCGAGGGACCTCGTCACGCCTCCTCCGCCGGCGTCGACACCGGTACCACCTCCGACGCTGCTCGGCGTCGATCCCCAGTTCAGCCCCGCTCCGGGCCCGGCGCCGTTACGGCGTCGATGGACGCCGCGTTCGGCGCCGCTAGAGACACATTTTGTCTATCGCCCGGCTCCGATCCTTCCTCCTGTATACCAGGAATCGGATGATGGGGGCGAATGGGAGGGATCCGAGGATCCTATGGTCGTTCAGGCTCAACTGTCACCGGACTGAGCAGATGAACTGGGTGAGGCCAGTGGTCTGGATACCTCTCCAGACACTGGATTCATCTCTCCTCCGACTGTGGCTTCGGAGGAGGGTGCTGCTTTCTCTGTGGTGCTGCGCAAGGCGGCCGCAGCCCTTGGGCTCGAGCTACCTGCAGTGGCTGTAAGGACTAACGTCCTCACCGAGGTGCTTCAGTCTGCAGCAAGCTCCACTGAGCCTCTGCTGCAATTCAATGAGGCCCTCATTGACGTTCTGCAGGGCACCTGGTCCAAGCCCTCCACAGTTCCTCCTGTGGACAGGAACGTCGACAGGCGCCACCGCCCTGCTCCGGGCGACCCCAGTTTTCTGTCCCAACACCCTACCCCCGAGAGCCTGGTTATCCAGGCCTCTACCTCCCAATCCTCCTTCCCGACCGCCCCGCCGGACCGGGATTCCAAGAGACTGGAACAGTTTGGTAAAAAGCTGTTCTCCTCCCTTAGTTTGGGCCTGCGGTCTTTGAACACCACCTGTCTCTTGGACCGTTATTCCCACTCTCTGTGGGATACGGTGGAGGACGTGCTGCCCCTGTGTCCGGAGGAGGTCCAGACACGACTTACCCAGGCTCTGGCCGATGGGAGGGATGCAGCGCGGCATGCTATCTGCTGTGGGCTTGACACTACGGACTCGCTGGGTAGGGCGATTTCTACCACGGTGGCGCTTAGACGTCACGCCTGGCTGCGGTCCACGTCCTTTTCGGGTGATGTCCAGAGCACTCTCATGGACATGCCCTTTGATGGCACTCGCCTTTTTGGTGAGAAAGCGGACAGTGCGCTGAATCGCTTTAAGGACTCCCGGGCTACGGCCAAGTCCTTGGGCCTCTCGGCCCCGCGGTCGCAAACTTCCGCCTTTCGCCCCTTTCGTGGCCAAGGAAGGGGTGCCTCCTCACGTACGCCTAGCCACCAGCCGTAGAACCAACCTGCGCGCGGTCGCGGACGTGGTTTCCGCCGAGGCGGTTCTGGAGAACGACGAGGTCAGCCCACATCCACCCCGGCAGCATCCGCCTCAAAGCCTTCCTAGTCCGAGCTTTCAGGCCCATTCCACGCCAGTGGGCGGCAGAGTTCGCCATCACCTGCTCCACTGGCGGTCCATCACATCGGACAGGTGGGTGCTGCAAATCGTCCGAAGGGGCTACTCCCTCCCCTTCGAGATGACCCCTCCAGCCATGCCACCGCAGCACCACCGTATCTCGGGGGTATCATTTGAATCTTCTCCACGAGGAAGTTTCGGCCCTCCTGGCCAAGGGGGCCGTCGAGCGCGTTCCGAGCCCAGAAGTAGGTCGTGGTTGTTATTCCCACTACTTTCTGGTTCCCAAGAAGGGCAAGGGGGGCCTACGCCCTATCTTGGACCTCCGGAACGTCAATGCCTTCCTCCGGAAGGAAAGGTTCAAGATGTTGACTTTGGCTCAGGTTCTAGCTGCCCTAGACCCTGGAGACTGGATGGTAGCGTTGGACTTGCAGGACGCATATTTCCACATCCCCGTCCTGCCGGCCCACCGGCGTTACTTGCGGTTCACGGTGGGCCCAGAGCACTTTCAGTTTACCGTGCTCCCCTTCGGCCTCACCAGTGCCCCTCGGGTGTTCACGAAAGTGATGGCGGTGGTCGCAGCTCATCTGCGCAGATCAGGGGTTCCAGTCTTCCCCTATCTCGACGACTGGTTGTTGAAGGCGGGCTCGCCCCAGTCAGTCGTCTCCCACCTCCAGACTACGGCGGATCTCCTGCATTTGCTGGGATTTTCCATCAACGTGCCGAAGTCACACCTGAGTCCCTCTCAGAAACTCCTCTTCATCGGAGCGGTTCTCGATTCGGCGCAGTTCCGGGTCGATCCGCCGGAACAGCGGGTCCGGGATATTCAGGCCCTGATTCCCATCTTTCGGCCTCTATCCTGGGTTTCGGTCAGGCTAGTGTTGCGGCTTCTGGGGCTGATGGCCTCCTACATCCTACTAGTGCATCACGCCAGGCGGCGCATGCGGGCTCTGCAGTGGGACCTGAAGTTTCAGTGGGCCCAGCATCACGGCAACCTGTCCGACCATGTCTTGATCTCGGAGGGCACTGCACGGCAGTTGCAGTGGTGGCTCACGGACCGCGATTGGGTCATGGGCAGAAGCCTCTCCCTTCCCCAACCGGAGCATGTCGTAGTGACGGATGCGTCCCTCCTGGGATGGGGTGGCCATATGGGAGAGGCGGAGATCAGAGGCCTCTGGTCTCCGGTGGAGTCTCGTCTCCACATCAACCTGTTGGAGTTGAGAGCGATCTGGCTTGCACTGAAAGCCTTCCTTCCCTCTGTCAGGGGAAGTGCCGTGCAGGTGTTCACGGGCAACACCACCGCCATGTGGTATTGCAACAAACAGGGCGGGGTGGGGTCGTGGACCCTTTGTCAGGAGGCTCTGCGCCTCTGGACGTGGCTGGAACACCAGGGCGTCACCCTAGTGGTTCAACATCAGAGCAGACGAACTCAGCCGCCGGTGCATGATGGATCACGAATGGCGTCTGAACTCGGAAGTGGCGCAAGGTCTCTTTCAGCAGTGGGGAGAGCCTTGGTTAGATCTATTCGCCACCGAAGAGAACGCGCAATGTCAGCAGTTCTGCGCGTTGGAATTTCCAAGGCGGCACTCGCTCTGCGACGCTTTTCGTCATGAGTGGAGTTGCGGTCTGTTGTACGCCTTTCCGCCTATACCACTTCTGCCCAGAGTGCTGAAGAAGATCAGGCGCGACCGGGCCCAAGTCATCTTGGTGGCTCCAGATTGGGCACGAAGGTACTGGTATCCCGAGCTACTCAGTATGTTGACCGATCCTCCGATACGTCTGCCCCTTCGGGAGGATCTTCTGTCGCAGCAGCAGGGGACGGTCCTCCACCCGAACCTGTCCAGCCTCCACCTCCATGCGTGGAGATTGAGCGGCGCCAGTTGATGCCATTTGACTTGCCTCCTGAAGTCTGTGATATAATTCTGGCAGCCAGGCGTCCCTCCACAAAGACGGTATACGCCTGCCGGTGGAACAAATTAGTGGCATGGTGCACAGCAAAGGCTGTGGATTCCCTTTCCGCCCCTCTTTCTGAGGTTCTACTGTTTCTTCTTTCTTTGGCCGGCAGGGCTCTGCCCTGGGCACCCTGAAAGGTTATCTTGCTGCCATCTCTGCCTTCTTGCGGCTTCCTGATCAGCCTTCTCTTTTCAAGTCCCCTGTTGTTACACGCTTTCTAAAGGGCATTACTCACACGTTCCCTCCTGTCCCTTTTGTAATGCCTCAGTGGGACTTGAATCTTGTTCTCACATTTCTAATGTGCGCTCCCTTTGAGCCTCTTCATAATTGTCCTCTTCGTCTGCTGACGCTTAAGACTGCTTTTCTGATAGCCATCACCTCGGCTAGACGGGTGAGTGAGCTCCAGGCTTTATCTTCAAAGCCTCCTTTTCTCTCTGTTCATCTGGACAAGGTTGTCCTCCGGCCTCGTCCCTCCTTTCTTCCGAAAGTGGTGACTCCATTTTATCTTGGGCAGTCTGTCACCTTGCCCACCTTCTTTCCGCCTCCGCATCCTTCCAAAGAGGAAGAGAGGCTCCACCGTCTGGACCCAAAACGTGCGCTCTCCTTTTATTTGGACCGCACAAAGCAGTTCCGGGTTTACGACCAACTTTTCGTTGGATACGTGGGTGCTAAGAAGGGGAAAGCTGTGCACAAACGGACCATCTCTTGGTGGGTCGTTTTGTGCATCAAAATTTGTTATTCCTTGGCAAAAAAGGACACTCCTGCTGGGCTGCGCGCCCATTCTACTCTGGCCACGGCGGCTACTACTGCTTTGGGACGAGGTGTCCCTTTGCCGGACATCTGTCAGGCGGCAACGTGGGCTTCGCTACACACGTTTGCCAGGCATTATTGCCTTGACAGCCAAGTCCGGAGGGATGGCTTCTTTGGCCGTTCTGTCCTCCAGGACTTTCTGGTGTGATCTTGGTTCGCAGACCCACCACCGGGGATGGTATTGCTTGGGTATCTATTCTAAGGTGAGGAATCTAACTAACGTGTTTCTTTCAGATGAACAAGTTACTTACCTTCGGTAACGATGTATCTGTAAGAAACATTAGTGAGTTAGATTCCTCACCAACCCACCCATCCTCCCCGTTCTGCGAACTGACATCTAGGGTTAAGGTTATCCTTTTCAGGCCCCTAGATTTTATTTTTGGCACCAGTGTCGGTCTTTGCATGGCTCTGCGTTCCTGGCGCGGAAAGCTATGTACAAGAACTGACGTCAGCGCGCGAGGGCGGCGTATAAGTACTCCGACGATGTCATTCCGGCGCACGACGCCGATGACGGACGCGGAGCCGCAGACGACGCCTAGCGACGTGCAAGGGGTATTGCTGACGAAAAATCTTCCGGATCCAGTCTGACGCCTGGGGATATTCTAAGGTGAGGAATCTAACTAACTAATGTTTCTTACAGATACATCGTTACCGAAGGTAAGTAACTTGTTCTTTAGGTGCATAACCCAATTGGATAGGATCACCTTATTGGCCCCTGTACAGTGTACCTTAGGTACCCAGGGCATAGGTGTACCCTAGGCCTACCAGGGACTGCAGCATGTATTATGCCACCCCTGGCCTGGCCTTCCATTATGACACAACTGGCTGATCACTCAGCTGGGGCAAGGTTGTGTAATTGCTTGCTTAGGTGTAGTATTCCTATACCTACCTGATATATAGACACATGTGTACCACTCCTATGGCAGGCCTTAACAATCCTGGAGGCAGAGTGCTTGGTAACATGTGAGATGGTGCTCTAGCATGAGCTGAGCCTGTCTGCAGCTTTCGGAACCATGTCCTTACAGCTGTTCTATGATATGATGTTCGTGGAGAGGTGTGGCTCACTAGTTAGAGGCGGCAGACCCGTAAGCAGAGAATCGGCCAGGGACCAGGGTTCAATTCCCGACGCGGCAGGGTCGTGGACCAGGGTCAAAAAACGGACTCGATAATTCTCGCCTCGGTACCTACTCTAACCAGGAACACACTCGGCAACTCTGGGCATTAAGCTTGCCTCATCTCTACAACGGCCCCCCACAGACACCGGGGATGCCTGGTTTCACCTTGGAGATACCCAGAAAGGGACCATCTCACAGGGATAGCCAGGACGGGTTCCCCAGCGGTCTACAGCGCCGGGACGGCCCGTTGCTGGGGCAGCTGTGCGCTTTACAAGTCTACAACATTTACATTTACATATAGCCTACCATATACTCTTAAAGTACCTTATAATCTTAAACGGTTATGGTATCTATTGTTTGGCTTTATCGAAACATGTCGTGTGAGGTGTTTAACACTTTGAAATAATACCCCCATACCATTTCTGGCAATGAGGATATTATTCCTCCCTTCCAGAGGGAGAAGACATGTTGAAACCTACTTACCCGGTTAAAGTTAACCAGAGCCCCAGCATCACAAAATGGATGCTGCTGCCACAGACACAAGTCTGACCTCCTGCTGCTGGGAGTCCTTCCAGCGAGGGAGGCTTGGACAATAGGTTTCCTGCCTTGGGAGGTGCGAGCACCACCCCAGACAGGAGTTAGTGTATTGGGGCAGGGAGGGATGAAAGAAACTAGACACTGCCTGGGGCACACAAGGTCTCCCATGCATAGTCCAGTTCAAACCGGCGCTGGGGCACTCCAGCCCCAGCTCTGGCGCGAAACTGGACAAAGGAAAGGGGGTGTAGCCACTCCCCTTCCTGGTCCCACCCATAGGAGGGACCTTGCAGGTAGCCCAGCCCACTAGCCCAGTATATCAGTAGCTAGCTGAGCCCTGCTAAATTAGATTAACCTGAATCTGCAACTTGAACAGAAACTCTGGACCTTCGACATTCGACCTCAGGAAGAAGACTGAAGAAATCTCCCTTGTGGCCAAGAAGTGACCACCCTGGGCAACCAGGCACCATCCAGCAACCGCTGCTTGCTTTGTGACTGAATCCTACGAGGGACGACTGCAGAGACTGACCAGCGCCGAGACTTCCAGACACCTCTGAACCAGATCCACATCTCCAGCGAAGCTGAGATCCGTGGAGGCGACGAGGGACGTGGGACCGGCGACTTGGGAAAAGTGGCTAGTAACTGACTAGCGCCACTTCCGAGGCTCCCTCGAGGCTGTGCTTGGGGAATTGGGAAGCCCCACTCCCGAGCACCATCTGCAAAGAAGACCAGCTCCCCACACTTCACGTGTTCTGCGTGGGGCCCTTCTGCACCTGTGTTGCTCGACGTGTTGTCCGGTTGCTGGCCCGTTGGCTAGTAGCCTCTGCGACGACAAACCTTTACTTTCATCTTGCTGGTCCGGCTCCTCCAGACTGGCACCCGCTCCTCTGTGAAAGAGAAGCACCCCAGACCTTCCTGGTCTGCACCAGAAGCAAGTCCTCCATCCTGCGTGTGTTCCGCTTGCCAAGGCTTGTTGGGTCCTGACTCGACTTCGACGCAGCCGACAGCAAGAGCCTTCGTGGGACAGCTCACCTCCTGGTCCTGGTCGTCCTCGACGTCTCCTGGTACCCGTGGCTGCTGCGACAAGCTTCACCTCTTCACCTGCATCTTCACGACATCGCCTGGTTCCTTCCTGGTTCCTTCCCGGCTCCTGGCTGGTGACCTAGACTCTGTCCCTTCTGCTTGCTGGTTCCTTCCTTCTTGATCCCCCTCCTTGGGATCCACCGGACACTCTTCACTGACTGCCTGTCAGCAACTTTCCTTCAGGCATCCATAGAAGTCAACGACGAAACCCGACGCAAGTTCACACCTATGCACCCGCAGCTTGTGGGCTAGCTAACTTGAGTACTTCGGTGCTCACAAGGGTATTGACTATCCTAGGGTCTAGTTTCCGAGTCTCGACTTTCTAGCTATACCAGAAGTGTCCTAAAACTGTTAATTTCTAACTGCTAGTAATTCTATCGACTTTTACGCATTACGCGTGAGCGTTTCCACTCTGCACCTGAATCCCGTGGGCCTCCCACTTCCTAACCTTTGGTAGTATAGTGTAGCCCCAGCGATTCCCTGGGCCTAGGCCTATCCTGTGTTCGTGACAGTGGTTCTTATACCACTTACTTAGTATATGGTTTGCGTGGCCCCTTGGGCCTAACTGTATTACTTACCTGTGTGACTTAATGTATGCTTGAATAAGACTGTGTTGTACTTACCTCGAATCTCATAAAGAGTGCTGAGGGTTTGACTAGAATAAATACATTCTATTTTTATATATATCTGTTGTGGTGTCCTTTCATCTGGTATTCAAGGGATTACATATGGTATAACAGCTGGCTTCACATGCCATTCAGAGTTTAGCCTAAGACTGCTCTTGTCCATGCTACCACTAGGATAGCTGGTCTATAAGGTTGACTTTACAACCAATCACCATAAGGGTTGTTTGGACTGATACAAGGTGTACACTAGAATTAGTGACATCATATATCAGGCCAACTTCTCACACACAGCCCCCCCATTGCTCTCCCATGCAGTGATGCAACTGCGGGCAAGTGAAAGGTTTTGAAACCGTTAATATGGATTGGGTCTTCCACCCATGTCTCCTGTATGCATAATACATCAGACCCAAGTGCAAACTCTGTCCACTGTGGGTTCACAATCTTTGGCTTTAGGTCAGCAATATTCCAGAACAAGAAGTGACAAATGCTGTCTTTAATGATTCCCTTTGTATCCCTCGAGCTTGTTCAAGAGGCAGTGACAGTGCCAACTTCAGAAGAAACTATTGGACTATTGTCTAAGCTATGCGCAAAAGGGGCAGCAGGAATTGGAATATTACCTATGGGCTTGTCATCTGTACTCATTAGGGAAGGATGGATATGGTTCTTGTGGTTGTCTGTTGGGTCAAGCTCTAAGGCTAATGATACACTTGCTATGATATTTGTATGACTCAGCTCGGTTACTCCCTGGGCTAGTGATCTCGTATTTATGATAGCCAGTGTGTTTGGCAGTTTTGATCCCTGGGTGGCCATGGGGAGTCAATCCACCTGCTCTAAATGAGAGAGGAAGTCATAACTGTTTTGGACTGGGAGATTATATAATGGTAACCGGTAAAGTGCTCCTTACCACATGAGTACGAGCGATTATATTGGGAAGGTTGATAGAAGAAACCCAGGGGAACCACATTAATGTCATGTGAGGAGATAGAAAAATTTCAAACCCTGGTCAAAATATGCTGTACCCACTCTATTGACTTAAAAGTCAAGATCACACAGTCCCCTGACATAGACTTCCGTCCCTTCCCTAAACAGCTTTTAAAGTTAGTAGTAAAGCCAGTTTTAGAGCCTAGCCAGAATAATGATTTATTCCTTAATGTGTCCCAATGCTCTACAGCCCCCGCAGGTAGTCGTGGTACATTGGCCAAAATGACTGTATATGGGGGTCACAGCTGGAGGAAGGTCCAGGACTGTCATGGACGGGTCAATTACTTGGTTATAAATAGGGGCTAAAACATTGGGTACAGGGCGATTGGGAACTCCTGAGTGATTTATCTGTTGGTGGCCTGACTTGAGGCCAGCATCAGGGCAATAGGAAGAACCCTTGTTAAAAATGGTTTGGACAGGCTTAGAAATTCCCTGCAGGGTATCTATGGATGGAATCATTGGATTGGTGCCTAAACTTATACTGCTAGTTGGCTGATTATGACTTTTTAAGGTCACACAATTACTAGGAATAATGACACGCTTAGGAGACAGATTATTGACATGCCCTTCTAAGGCAGCGTCCCTATGGTGGATTGTATTGTGACCTTCAGAGATAAAAGGCTGGCAAATTTCTAGGCGAGTCGACAATAAGTCTTCCAAGGTGCCCACTCTGCTGATAAGATTAGATAACGTTTCTCACAGGTAAGAGTCCAGAGTATCAAACTTTCTATTTAATATCGCCAGTTCTTTTGGAGTGTTATATGTCGGGCCTTTGTTTGTGTTGCCCTTACGGCCTTGTGTCTCCGACGCTGATTTAACCTTTTTTGCAGTTTTGTCCCGTGCAGTACATGGCGCAGAGCTGTTAGTGGTGACTCCATCCTCGGGCTGGCTATGAGGGATGTTAGAAGGATTGATGGTAGGATTGATGGTATTCCTCAATCGTTTGGTCGGGGGTTGGGAGTCACCATCTAGGTCTAAGTCGCAAATAGGAATGTGTTCCGAGAGATTCAATACGCATCCACTAGTATTTTCGCTAGGCTTCGGGGGCTCTATAGCGACTGGTGAGTGGGTGAGCGTCTCTTTCCCAGTATCATGCCCTACGTCCAAACCAGATCTTTCAGAGTTCATGACCTCCTCCACGGAAGAGATCTTTTGCTCTATCGCCCCCATGGCTCCGGTCAAGTATTTTAAGAGAGACTGGCGATTTCCCCCCGCCCTCCTTTTGGGGATTTTTTGGGCACATAGTTTTCCTTTTCCCCATGGGTAGGTATTTACCAACAATTTGGCTCAGATATTAATAAAAGAGGGGAAGACCAAAGTCTGCAGATTATGATACTAGGTAACACCTAGCGGCACAAACTCACCCTGCTCTGTCAGCTGGCGTTATGAAGCAACAGTCACTGTAGGATTGGCGTAGGCAGTCACACGTCACTTGTCCTTGGCAGCACAGCCAAGAGCCGTGGCCCAGCCTTCTTTGGCCTATGACGGGCTAATACGGGCCCGTCTTGGTCCGGTCTTCGCGTTGCGGGACCTGCTCTGTGACTTTCAAGGTTCCGCCTGCCTCCAGTGACAGTCTGTAAAGTGCGGTGTGCTTTCTCCGGTACCCAGCAGGGCTCAGGGCAAAATCGTGCTCTACCGGTGCAGAGCAGTCTCCCGCGCTGCGGGACCTGCTCTGTGGTTTTCAAGGTTCCGCCCGCCTCCAGGGACAGTCTGTAAAGTGCGGTGTGCTTTCACTGGTACCCAGCAGGGCTCAGGGCAAAATCGTGCTCTCCCGATACAGAGAGGTCTCAGAGGGCCAAAGACATTCTTGTGGCTCCGGACTGGGCACGAAGAGTCTGGTATCCCGAGCTCTTGAACATGGCCATCAATCCTCCGATCAGACTGCCTCTTCGGGAGGATCTTCTGGCGCAGCAGCAGGGGACGGTCCTCCACCCAAAACTGTCCAACCTCCACTTCCTTGCATGGAGATTGAGCGGAGACAGTTCACAGCTTTCAACCTTCTTCCTGAAGTCTGTAATGTAATCTTGGCTGCCAGGCGTCCCTCCACCAATACGGTATACGTCTGTAGATGGAACAAATTTGTGGCATGGTGCACAGCAAAGGCTCTGGGTCCCCTTTCTGCCCCTTTTCCAGAGGTTTTCCTCTTCCTGCTTTCTTTGGCCCAGCAGGGCTCTGCTCTGGGCACTCTCAAAGGCTATCTTTCGGCCATTTCGGCCTTCCTTCGCCTTTCTGATCAACCTCCTATTTTCAAGTCCCCTATTGTAAATCGCTTCCTTAAGGGCATTACTCATCTTTTTCCTACTTTTCCTTTCGTAATGCCCCAGTGGGACTTGAACCTTGTTCTGACTTATTTGATGTACGCGCTATTTGAGCCGTTACATAATTGCCCTCTCAGACTCTTGACTCTGAAGACTGCCTTTCTCGTTGCAATCACCTCTAGTCGCAGGATGAGTGAGCTCCAGGCACTTTAAGCCTCCTTTCCTTGCTGTTCATCCGGACAAGGTTGTCCTTAGAACTCGACCTACTTTTCTTCCCAAAGTGGTTACCCCTTTCCACATAGGACAGACCATCACTTTGCCCACCTTCTTTCCGCCTCCGCATCCTTCTAAAGAGGAAGAAAGGCTCCACCGTCTGAATCCAAAACGTGCGCTTTCATTTTATTTGTATCGCAGAAGACAATTCCGGGTGTATGATCAGCTCTTTGTTGGATATGTGGGCGTCACGAAAGGTCGGGCTGTGCAAAAGCGCAATACCTCTCGATGGGTCGTTCTTTGCATAAAGATCTGCTACTCCTTAGCGAAAAAGGAATCGCCAGTAGGGTTGCGCGCCCATTCCACCAGGGCGACGGCAGCCATTACTGCTTTGGGAAGTGGAATTCCCCTTCATGATATCTGCCAGGCGGCCACGTGGGCTTCATTGCACACGTTCACTAAACATTACTGCCTGGACAGCCAAGTCCGAAGAGATGGCTTCTTTGGCTGCTCTGTTCTCCAGGACTTCCTGGTGTGAACTTGTTTCGCCGACCCATCTCCTGGGTTGGTATTGCTGGGGTATCTATTCTAAGGTAAGGAATCCATAACTAATAGTCTCTTTCAGATGAACAAGTTACTTACCTTCGGTTACGATATATCTGTAAAAGGCATATATTAGTTATGGATTCCTTACCGCCCCACCCACCCTCCCCGTTCTGCGAACTGACTTATAGTATTAGGGACTCCCTTGCAGGGCCCTAGTTTTTTGCACCAGTGGTCAGTGTCTTGCATAGCTCTGCGCTTTTGGCGTGGAATGTCGTGTAAAGAACTGACATCAGCAGGGTTTGCATCTAAGTAGATGTCAGGACGGCGACCACAACACCATCGACGAACGCGGAGTTGAACGTCGCCACCTACCGATGCGCAGGGGCACTCCTGAGAAAAAAATCTCCGGATCCAGTCTGACGCCTGGGGGTAATTGTAAGGTAAGGAATCCATAACTAATATATGTCTCTTACAGATATATCGTTACCGACAGAGCCTCTGCTCTCATTTAATGAGGCTTTGACGGAGGGCATCTTAGAGGTATGGCAGAAGCCTATGACTGCCCCTGCTGTGTCCAGATCGGTGGCAAGAAGATACAAAGTAGCACCTGGGCATCTGCCTTTCTTATATACACATCCATCTCCTGAGAGGTTGGTAGTTCAGGCGTCATGCTCTGCAAAGCAGTCTTCTGGCTCTTTTGCATCCACCACTGGAGATAGGGAATCTAAGAGGATGGAACAATCCGCTAAGAAGGTGTTTTCCTCTACCAGTATGGCTTTAAAATTGACAAATGCAACATGCCTACTGGGTCTCTACATTAACGCTTTGATAGATTTGGCTAAGGAGGTGATCCCTAAGCTTCCAGAGGACGTTCAGGGCCATTTTGCAGAGGTTCTGTCAGACACTCGAGCTGCGTGCCATCAGGTCATTCAATCTGGGCTTGACACAGCTGACTCTGTTGCTAGGAAGATGGGTTCCTCTGTGGCAACTAGGAGACACGCCTGGCTAAGGGTGTCTGGTTTTTCCCCGATTGTGCAGGCCACTTTTTTGAACTTTTCTTTTGATGGCTCTCGACTCTTTGGTACCAAAGCAGACTCAGCGCTTTAAGGATAGTAGGGCCACAGCTAGATTGTTAGGTCTGCAGTCCCAGCCTAGAGGCTTTGGCTACCATAGATTTCGAGGGTTTTGCATGACTACTCCTTTCCCTCTTGCCAGGGCTTGTGCTCGGAGGACCATCTGTTGTTCCTGCAACAAGAGGTTCTGTCTTTACTACAGAAATGTGCGATAGAGGTTGTTCTAGGGCAGGAAAGGGGTCAGGGATGCTACTCCCTGTATTTACTGATCCCCAAAAAGAAGGGGCGAATGAGACCGATCCTAGACCTTAGGATCTTAATTTTTACCACAAACAGGAGAAATTCAAGATATTGACCCTAGCTCAGGTTCTTCTGGTGCTGCAGCAGGAAGACTGGATGGTGTGGATTGATTTACAGGATGCTTATTCACATTCCCACTCTGAAGTCATTTCGGAAGTATCTCCGTTTTATGGTGAGATAGCAGTTTGCGGTCCTTCCGTTCGGTCTTACATCCGCCCCACGGGTCTTCACGAAGGTGATGGCGGTGGTTGTCGCACATCTACGAAGATTGGGGATTCCTGTTTTCCCCTATCTGGACGACTGGCCGCTCAAAGCAAAGTCACCAGAGATGGTGCTGTATTATCTACAAGTACCAACACGGCTGCTGTTCGACTTCGATTTTTCGATAAATGTACACAAATCTCACCTGGTGCCCTCTCAGTGCAACCTGTTCATAGGGGCAGTACTGGAAACTACTGTGAGTCACACTTTCCCGCCTCCTCTGAGGATTCTCGACATCTAGGCTATGATTCCAATTTTTCAAGATGGAATAGCTGTTCCAGTCCTGAAAGTCTTACGCCTGATCCGTCTCTTCGTTTCCTGCATACTGTTGGTAAACCATGCACACTGGCACATGAGGGCACTCCAGTGGTGCCTCTGCAGGCAGTAGTTTCAACACGGAGATCTTGGGGAGGTGTTCAGAATTTCCAGAGACACCGCAACGGAGCTGTTGTGGTAGAGTGTTTCGGACAACCTGTCTCAAGGCAAGCCATTTCAACATCCTCCTACGGTGGCCACAGTGATAACTGATGTCTCCACTGGGGTGGGGAGCTCATCTGGGGGATCTGAAGATCCAAGGCCCTTTGGTCTCCTGAGGAAAGAATGCTTCACATCAATCTTCTAGAATTGCGGGCCATACGTTTGGCTTTCATGGCTTTTCTCCCCTCCCTTCGCAGTAAGTCAGTTCAGGTCCCGACGGACAACACTACTGCAATGTGGTACATATACAAACAGGGAGGAGTAAGGTCATATTGTCTTTGCAGAGAAGGCTCTGCGACTCTGGTCTTGGTCTCAGGACCATCAGATTTATATAATAGTCTCAGTCAGCAGTTCATGGCCTTTCACGAGTGGCGTCTCCATCCAGAGGTCGTCCATCACATTCTCAGAATGTGGGGGTTTCCTCAGTTGGACCTGTTTGCCACTCACTAGAAAGCACCCTGCCCGCTGTTCTGCAGTCTTACGTATCCGATACGGTGAGCGATTGGGGACGTGTTCTAGTTACACTGGGGTTCACAGCTTCTTTACACATTTCCTCCTATACCCTTGATTCCTCAAGTTCTGAGGAAAATTTGCCAAGACTGGGCCCAAGTCATATTGATCACACCGGACTGGTCAAGAAGGGTGTGGTACACAGATCTCCTTTACCTCTCATCGCACCATCAGCTCCTTCTCAGGGCAGCCTTCCTCTCGCAGGTTCTACACCCCCCACCTCCATAGCTTGCACCTTCATGCCTGAAGATTTAACGGGGCAACCCAAGTTCCTTCTTTCTCCCACCGGATGTGATAGATGTTATTTTATCAGCCAGGAGACACTCAACCAAATCTCTCTATTCTGGTAGGTGGGTCAAGTTTGTTAAATGGTGTGTAGAGAGATCAATTGATCCTTTGTGGGCCCGTCTGTTTGATATGCTGAGTTTCTCTCTTTCCCTGGCTCATCAGGGTTGTGCAGTGGCTACTGTTAAAGGTTACTTGTCGGCCTTTCTTTGCTTACCAGACTGACCCTCTTTGTTTAAGTCTCCCATAGTCATGAGATTCATTAAGGGTCTCATTAACAATTTTCCTCCCACTCCCTTTTTTCATGCCTCAGTGGGATTTGAATTTAGTCCTTACTTTCTTGATGAGGTCCCTTGTTGAACCACTGCATAGTTGTCCATTTAGATTTCTAGCATTTAAGACAGTTTTTCTGATTGTGATTACTTCTGGCAGGAGGGTTAGTGAGCTGCAGGCCCTTCACTCTAAGCCTTCTTTTACCTCAATTCATGCGGATAAGATGGTTATTAGGACCAGAGCTGCTTTTCTGCCTAAGATGTTCACTCCCTTCCCCCTAGGGCAATCTATCACTTTACCCACTTTCTGTACTTCTCCCTCACCCTTCTAAGGAGGAGGAGAGACTTCACCGCCTGGACCCTAAGAGGGCGATCAACTTCTACCTGGATAGAACTAAGGACTTCAGGTTGGACGATCAACTTTTCATCGGCTATGTGGGCAAGATGAAGGGCAAAGCTATCCACAAAAGAACACTGTCCAGGTGAATCATCCTCTGTATCAAGATCTATGCCTTGGCCAAGATGGAGCCTCCTGAAGGTATTCAAGCTCATTCCATTAGAGGTAAGTAGTCTTCTTCGGCTTTAGCTAGAGGTGTTTCTGTTGTAGACATCTGCAAGGCTGAACCTTGGGCCTCCCTCCACACTTTTGCGAAGCATTACTGCTTAGACTCAGAGCTGAGGAGGGACGGCCATTTTGCACATTCTGTGCTGCAAGATTGGCAATCCTACATGGGGTTTCGCTGAAAGCTGAGCATCTTCCAGGAAATCTCAACGAGACAGCAGATATACTAAGCAGACTAAAGTTGGTCTGCTACGAGTGGGAGCTGGATCAGAAGACACTGGACTGCATCTTCCGGCTATGGGGAAGCCATCCATAGATCTGTTTGTGACACCGGAGAACAAGAAATGCCGGTGCTTCGCAAGCTGGCATCACCATCCGGGATCCTGGGGGAATGCGTTTTCGATGGCATGGTCAGGTGCCTTTGTTTGCTCTTTTCCCCCCATTCCTCTTCTGCCAAAGCTTCTCATGAAGATGAAGGCGGAACCCTGCAAGATAATCCTCATAGCACCATCTTTGCCTTGCCAGTATTGGTACTCAGAGCTTCTTCTTCTGTCGGTGGAACAACCGATTCTCTTTGATCCTATCCCATCATTGCTGACGATGTCCCAGGGCCAAGTGTTGCATCTGGATCCCAGATCTCTTCAATTGTCAGCATGGCTCTTGAACACAGAGAGTTTCTCGACCTGAATCTGTCTACAGAGTGTAGAGACATCGTTTCTCAAGCTCGAGCTCAGAGTACGAACTAGACATACCGAATGAAGTGCAAAAAGTTCTGTCTCTAGTGCCAAGAATCGGGAGTTCATCCTTTCTCTTCTTTGGCTCAGGAGATCTTCCTTACATCCTTTCATTGGCCAAGGCTGGCTTAGCTCATGCATCCATTAAAGTTCATCTCGCAGCCATCTCTAATTTCAGAAGAACATCTTCAGGCCCTTCTCTATGGTCAGCAAGAATAATAAAGCCATTTATGAAAGGGCTCTTTAGAGTTTTCCCTCCAATCAAATCTCCTCCACCACTATGGCACCTAAATGTGGTATTGGTTCAGCTCATGAAACATCCCTTCGAACCTATCCAAAAAGCAGAGTTAAAATTCCTTTTGTGGAAGGTGGCTCTTCTTCTGGCGCTAACATCTGTAAGACGGGTTAGCAAATTGCAGGCACTCACTATCCAGGAGCCTTTTCTTCAGTTCAAAAGTGACAGAGTGGCACTTCGTACTAACCCCAAATTCATCCCTAAGATGCCTTCGGACTTTCATCCGAATGAATCTCTGGTTCTTAAGACTTTTTTCCCTCAGCCTACTACACCGGCTGAGAGATCACTTCCTTCTCTGGACATTCAGCGTTGCTTGAAATTCTATCTCCAAAGAACTAAGCACTTTAGAAAGTCACCTCAGCTCTTTGTAGCTTACATTGCTCCTCGTAGGGGATTTATCCTGTCTAAACTGGGCATTGCACATTGGATTTCCAACTCTATCCAGTACTGTCAATAATTGGCTGAGAAACCCCTCCAGGGTAAAGTCCGTGCTCACTCAACAAGGGCAGTTTCTTCTTCTACATCCCTCTTTGCTGGGGTACCGATCGGGGACATCTGCAGCACAGCCACCTGGAAGAGTATCTATACCTGTACCAGACATTACTGTTTGGATTCTTTGGCGCGCAGTGATACTGCAGTGGGCCAAGCAGTCCTGAGGAACCTGTTTCTATAGTGGTGAGCTATCCGTTTCATCGCACATTCTTTGGTAAATGTATTGTTTCTTGGTATATTGTCTACATATTAGCTTTGCGCATTCTGAGGATGCCTATTGCTGCACCGATGATTCTTTGTAATTAATTGTATAGTTAAAGCTTAATATTTAATGTTTGTCTTGAGACTTTACAGGAAACGGTTTCCTCTTTCTACTCTTTTCTGTGCTTATGTACTGTTTTTTAAAGAAGAATTAGACAAAAATGTGCTCATAACTGCTAGCTACTCTGATTCAAGCATGTGAATCTATGAAAGTTCCAATATTGGAGTAAGAAAATCAGTTACTTACCTATAACTTCAGTTCTCCGGTATTGGAACCTTTCATAGATTCACATGCAACCCACCCTCCTCCCCTGGGAAAGCTCAACCTGCTTTTCTGACCTCTATGGTTTATCCTATGGCACTACTGCTATGAAAATCCGAAGGTCTGAGGTTCTCTCACGAGGATTCTAGAGGGTGAGGCTGACCTGATTGGTTGTGTGTTTTGTTTGGTCTTTTTTACAAAGAGAGGTGGATATGTTATAACACTGAAATGGGCCTAGACCTAGTTTCTAGTTTGTAATAACTTTGCATTGCTATTTTGATGTACCGGGGACTCCCATCTCGACGACGGGGAATGATTCAAGCATGTAAATCTATGAAAGCTTCCAATACTGGAGAACTAAAGTTACAGCTAAGTAACTTATTTTCTTTGCTGTTCTGTCCTTTGGGCTCAATCTGGCCTGTCAGATATTCATAAGGGAGGTGGTGGTCGTCGTAGCCCGTTTTTACAGGCCGACAGTGCAAGTCTTCCTGAACCTCAATATCCGATAGAGACTACTAGCCGCAGATTCCTTAACGTAGAATTATCCCCAGGCATGAGACTGGACCCGGAAAACTTTCTTGCCCAGGTTTGACGTCAGCGAGGTCACATAAGCCCCACCCCGGCACGCTGACGTCAGTTTTCTTCTTTTCCGCGTGCAACGCGGACCTGGATCTTGTTCCTGGTCTGTTTCAGGCCTTCTTTTTACACATAGCGTTTTCTTGGGTACAGTGTGCGAATGCCTTCGGGCTTCAAGACGTGCTCGTCTTGCGCGCGCCAGATGTCGGCTACGGATCCTCACCCCATCTGTATGTGGTGTTTGGGGGAGCACCACATCTCAACGGACTACGAGGCATGTCAGCAAATAAAGCCAAAGTTCTGGTGGGAGCACCGGATGAAACTCCTTTCGACATGCATGACCAGGTCGGCGGCGGCGCCGCGTCCGTCCCCCGCGGACAGCTTCAAGAACTGCCGCTTCCGTCTCCGACATCGTCCTTCTCCTAGGCCGCAAGGGCGTCGCTCACCTGTTGGTAAGTGTTGCAGTTTGTCCCCAAGGCCCGGTCCCCGGCCTGTTGGGCGCGCGGGCTCTCCGCGGGTGGTGCGGCCCGCGTGTCACCACCCTATCTGCCGTTCCTTGCCGCGGGGGCGACCAGAGCCCAGATGGAGGCCTTCCTTCTCCTTCTCTTCCTGGGATGTCTGCGGATACCTTGCCGGGTGCTGGGCGTCGCCGGCGGCTCCAGCACCAACCGGTTCGGATCCAGGTTTGGAGGATGTGGTGCCGTCGAGGTGCGGCCCTTCGGGGTTCCCTCCTTCGAACCACGGCGCCTCTGCCTCACCGCAAACCCCCGCGGGGGCCCCTGCGGTGTTGCGGGAGGTTGCCTTGTCCGAGGCCCAGGTGACGCCTCTCAGGCGCCGCCGGCTGCTTGCCCTGGCGGTGCCGCAGGGGCCGGCTAGGGATCAGGGCGTGTCCCCGGGCCCCCCTCGTTCCTCCATGCAGGCGGCTGTCTCGTCGGAGGTCGAGTCCACGCCTTTTCGGCGCCGTTCCGTAGCCGCCCCGGCTCCGACCCATCCCCAGTCTCCCACACCGCACGTTGTGGCGGAAGTCGTTACGGCGTCCCTTTTGGTGCCGGTTGACGTTGACCTGATGCCGGTGGCGGACTCTACGGCGCCGGGCCGACGTCGGATCGTTGATTCGTCTTCGGACACCCCCTCTTCTCCAGAGGTTCGGCAGCTGTTTGTTTCATCTTCTCCGGAGACGGGTCGCCGCGTCATGGCTTTTTCCCCGGCATCTTCTAAGGACAGCTCTTCGCCGTCACCGTGCCCGCAGTCTTTGTCGGAGGCGCCTCAAGTTCCCCATTCATCTGTCCACCCTCCCCCTTTTCGAGCTTGGCCTTTCCTTTCTCCGGTTGGGCTGGGGGACGGCTGCCTTGTCTTGCAGCCGTCACCCACAGATGAACTGCTTTCCCCGCCGCGGGGCCCTACAAAGGCGAGTGCTACCTTTGCTCGGGCTGTTTCCACGGCTGCAGGAATCTTGCGCATGGGTGATCCAGCTGCCCATTTCCCCACGGATCATCGGCTGGAATTTCTCCATCAGGGCTCTGGTGGACGGGAGCTGCTTCTTCCCTTCACAATTCTCTTTTGGGGGTCTGGGTGCGCCCAGCCACGGGGGACCCGGTGCCCCAGCCTCTTCTGCACCACCATTGTCCTGCACCGCATGATCCTGTCTGTCTTTCCCGCCACCCTTCTACCAGGGGCCCTCTTTTACAGACTGCCTTTCCCTCCTTGCCATCGGCATTGTCTCCCCCGCCACGGGAGGCCTGCTGGTTAGATTCCTGGGGGCGCAACATCTTCGCCTCCTCCAGTGCTGCTTTGCGGGCCCTTAACGCTCTTTGTGTGTTGGCCAGAGCCACGTCTTGCTAATGGGATTCGGCAGAGTCCCTAATGTCTTCCGCCTCTCAGGAGGGTGCCTGTGTTGATCTGCGGCACCATGTGTTGGATGGCCTGGAGCTGGCGGTGTTTATTCTTTTCTCGGCTCTGGATATTTCGGAGGTGCTTGGTCGTACCATGCCTACTTCGGTGGCCCTTCGTCACCATGCCGGGCTACGGGATAGTGTTTTCCCTGAGAACGTTAGAGAACGGCTGGTTGACCTCCCCTTGATGACACTCTGTTGTTTCACGCCCCTGCGGATTCTGCCATTCAGAGGTTTCTTGCCTCCTCCTTCTCCTCCTCAGTGACCTGACTGTCGGTCTGTGTTTTGGGAGGTGTTCTTCCGTTGTTTTCATGGGGCCTTGTAACGGGTAGCCCAGGTTGTGTGTTCTATATGGTGCCTTTGGGGTCCTTTTGTTGGGCCCTTGGAGCTGTTGGCTGCTGGTCCGGCCCTTTGTTGACTTGTTTTGGCTGTTGGTAACCCGGTAGGCTCTGGGATTAGGCCTTAGGGGTCGTCTTTATTGGCTGCTTGGTAAGCCGTCTCTGGGTTTTTTCTGAAGGTCTTTCTGTTTTGTCCTCTGCTGCGGAATATGTTTCCTAAGAGGGGTTTGCATGGTTCTTGGGACGTAACTTACCCTATGTGGGGTACTGGTAGCTATTATATAGCTCTGTCCTGTGCTGGGGAGGTGTGGTCACCTTTTCGGGCTCCTTGCTCTCTGTGGCGTCACGGAATGTCGCAGGTGCGATCTTCTTGCCACTTGTCTTGGTGCAGCTTGCGCTGGGTCCGTCCTTCTCCTTCTCGCTACCTTGGGGTGTGTCCTGGCCCTCCCTGGCTTCTGCATTCGGCGGGTGTCTGCCTTGTCCTGGGTGCGCGGTTCCGTAGTGTTGCCTGTTGCTGGCGGCGCATGCCCGTGCAGGGCTTCTTGTTCTACTCCACCGTTGTGATCTTGTTGTGTTCCCTTGCACCCCTGCCTCTGGTTTTGCTGGGGCTTTACGCGCTGGTGCTTTCTTCTTCTGCCTGTACTGTTGGCGGTGGAGCTGTTCCGGCCTTACCCGCTGCTTGCGGCCATGGTGTATTCAGCCCTTCTCTCTCTCTCTCTGTGCTTGTGTTTCTTACGGTGGGCCCTGCCTCTGGTCTACCTCTTCTCAATGGGTTCGAGGTGGCCCTTGTGTTCCTTGAGGTTTTTAGAGCGCTGTCTGCCCCTGCGGGGTGTTGGGCGCACTCCCTTGGTTGGGCTTAGGATATCCTGGTGGGGAGGCTCTCTTGCAGGCCCTCCTCCCTTCTGGGAGGAGGGCCTGCAAAAAGGTTTCCCCCCCAGCAATAACTCTAGTGTTGGCAGGTGGTGCCATGTGACTCTAGTTGCAAGGATGTGTCAGTAGAAGGTGCCTTCTTGTGAACTGGCTTCAGTTCCTTTTTTTCTCCAGTGAGCTTACGTGGGTAGAGAGCGACTTTTTTTTCTTCTATTTTCCTGCAACAGTTAGGTAAAATTTCATATCTTAAAGTCTTGGTATTTACACCCTCATGATGATGTTGGAGATGCTGGAGAAGGTGACCGGCTACACAGACCTCGCTAGCGCTAGCAGCGCTTTTTGGATGCTTTCTCGAATTTTAAAATTCCCGTTTTGTATTTCATTTTATTTGTGTAATTTGTACCTTCTTTTTAATAGTACTGACCTCCCTGGCCTCATTCTTGCACTATAGAACCCCCTGGGGACCATCTACACCGCCTTTGGCGGGTCCGGGATCACGGGGAATCGGGGGCCACGATTTTGAGCGCCATTTTGCTTTGGGCTGGGGCACTCTCGCGTAATCTCGCGAGATCTTGCCCTTTGGAGCCTACTTGAGGCAGCGAGTGGTGAGAGGTCAGCCTGGAGAAGGTGACCGGCTACACAGACCTCGCTAGCGCTAGCAGCGCTTTTTGGATGCTTTCTCGAATTTTAAAATTCCCGTTTTGTATTTCATTTTATTTGTGTAATTTGTACCTTGTTTTTAATAGTACTGACCTCCCTGGCCTCATTCTTGCACTATAGAACCCCCCTGGGGACCATCTACACCGCCTTTGGCGGGTCCGGGATCACGGGGAATCGGGGGCCACGATTTTGAGCGCCATTTTGCTTTGGGCTGGGGCACTCTCGCGTAATCTCGCGAGATCTTGCCCTTTGGAGCCTACTTGAGCCTCTTTCGGTCGCGCAGCGGTGACGCGCAGCGGTGCGCCTTCATCGCGCCTGAGTCCAGCCAGAGTCCTGCCCGTCTGCGCTCGTCAGCGCTAGGCAGGGCCTGGCAGGGGACTCCGGACTTTCCAGGATGATATCTGCTGCGAATTTGCGTCTTTTACGCCACCAGGTATGTGACTGCTGCCCCGGCTCCCTGGATCCTCTCAGTGGTCCCTTTCAATGCCCCACTTGTCTTTTTAAACTCCCTACACCAATGTGTATTAATAGTCTCCAGTGGAGGCCCTCGGTGGCCACTCAACCAACTTTTACCATAGGCACAGTTAATCAATCCATCCTCAAAGTTATGCATCTGAATGTCAGATCTTTGTCTTGTCACTCCCAAGAAGTCCTTTCGCTGATTTCTGATGATAATCCGGATATTTTTTTCTTTACGGAAACTTGGCTGCACGACCAGTCCATGGCGGTCATTAATCTAGCCCTTCCTGCAGGCTACATTATGCACTCTCTCCCTCGCAAGACCAGAGGTGGCGGCATTGCAGTTGCAGTAAAATCTTGCTACCCCTGCATATGGAAATCTATCGCCATAGCCGGTTGCGAGAGTGCTCTATTTAGCATCTCAGTGAACCCCCATTTTACCTTCACGGGACTTCTAATTTACAGACCTCCTGGGCCTGAGGCCGCCTTCCGTCAAAGCCTTCCGGAGGTAATTTCTTCCTTAGCTTTAAAATCTGCTAATTTTACGATTGTCGGCGATCTCAATCTGCATATGGACGCGCCACTTTCCAACTCGACCCTTAGCCTGCTTGCTGATCTTGAGGCGTTCCAACTGATTCAAATGGTACAATCCTCTACTCATATAGGTGGCCATCTATTGGATCCTGTTTTGACAAACCTTTCTACGAATATTTCAGTGCTCCATCCCAGACCCATGGCATGGACTGACCACCATCTCATTGAATTTCGTATTACAACCTCCTGCTCTCCATCTAAAAACAATCCCTCAGCCAGTCTTAGACGCCCTTGGAGAAACTTAAATCTAGAGCATTTCCATCAGCTCTTGATGAAATTTCATCCCCTACCCCCCTCTGAAGTCTCCCGCGGCTATGACTGCTTTTGCGAGTGGCTAAATAACGCATTGGATTCACTTATTCCGGCTAAGTGGAGTAAGACCAGATCTAGCCCTTCTAACCCCTGGTATAATGATTCACTCACAACTCTTAAAATCTCCTGTAAAAAGGCAGAACGCGCGTGGCGTAAAACGTATGATACTGACCTCAAGGCAGCCTATAGGGCTTGCACTAGAGTGTATCATCGGGCCATATGTGCGGCCAGGGCGGCTTTTTACTCCCAGGAGATCAAGAATAGCATTAATCCCACCAAGATCATTTTCAGGATATGTAAGGACCTTACCAGTAAAAGGACTGATACTGCTGCCCTTCAACCCTCTATGACGCATTGTGAGGATTTAGCCTCATTTTTTGTCGAAAAGGTGGAGGCTATCTATAAGTCATTTGCCCAGCTTCCTATTGTAGAGACTAGCCATACGTCACTGGTTCATAAACCATTACTGATTATTCCTAGTCCGACCTTGGATGAATTCTCTGCCTTGACGATTAAAGTTAAATCCGGCTCCCCGGATGATCCCATGAGACCATCTCAATTCCGGGAATTCGCTGAAGGCTGCTTTCCTGCTCTTCATGGTCTCATTAATTTGTCCTTCAGCACGGGTAGTGTCCCTAAAGCTTGGAAACAGGCGACGGTTATTCCAATTCTTAAAAAACCCGCCCTTGATCCCACCAAGCCCGAACACTACCGACCTATCTCCCTTCTGCCCTGGCCTGCTAAATTAGCTGAAGCTCATGCTAACGCTATTTTATCTTCTCACTTGCAGGAAGCTAATATATTGGACAATTCCCAAAATGGGTTTCGTGCTGGCCACAGCACAGAAACTGCCCTCCTGGCTGTGGTGGAACACATCAGGCAGCTGCTAGATCGGGGTCAGACGGCGGCACTGATCCTGTTGGATCTCAGTGCCGCCTTCGATACGGTGTCTCACCAGATTCTTTTACACCGCCTGATGGAAGCAGGAGTGGGAGAGGTGGCACTGGAGTGGTTTCGCTCTTTTCTTAAAGATCGAGCCTTTAAGGTTTCCACACCCTCTCTTGTTTCTGCTTCACGCCCCATACTCCAGGGTGTTCCCCAAGGGTCGGCCCTGAGCCCTACCTTGTTTAACCTATATGTTCAGCCATTAGCGAAGGTAGCCCATAGTTTTGGTCTCTCCTTAGTGTCATACGCCGATGACACGCAGCTGGCGGTGGCTCTCAATGGTGACCACAACATGGATGCCCCCACCTTTCAGTCCGCTTTAAAAGCTGTGGCTGGCTGGATGGCGAACAATCGACTCCAACTGAATGCCTCTAAGACCGAGGTTATTATTTTTGGTAGGGATAGTGAATTATGGGGAGATCAGTGGTGGCCTTCCGATCTTGGCCCCGTTCCCTCCCCTGTAACTGAGGTTAGAAACCTTGGGGTGTGGTTCGACCATAAGCTTTCTTTTACTTCCCACACAAAACGTGTGGCTGGTACCTGTTTTGGTACCCTGCAGTGTCTCCGACCTATTTTTAAGTTCTTCGATGCGGAGACCAGACAGATTATTGTCCAAGCCCTGGTTCTCACCAGGCTGGATTATGCTAGCTCCCTGTTTCTGGGTCTTAATCAGGCCGAGTTATCTCGTCTTCAGAGAGTTCAGAATGCGGCAGCTAGGATGCTTGTTGGCCTTCCGAAGTTTGTCTCGGCCCGTCGGACTATTCAGGATCTTCATTGGTTGCCGGTGGGGCAGAGAATTAAGTTTAAAGCTCTTTGCTTAACTTTTAAGATTCTCAAAGCAGCCTCCCCTCCCATCCTTGCACAGACTATCCAGCACTATGTTCCTGCCAGAGCTCTTCGCTCTGCTGGATCTAATCTGGCCATCGTGCCACGTTTCCAAAAATCTAGGATGGGCGGACGCTCTTTCTCAGTGTTGGCGGCTACTCTTTGGAATTCTCTGCCTGCCCCTCTGCGTTCCATCCCTGAGTTGCTTCCTTTTAGAAAGGCTCTTAAAACTTTCCTTTTCACCACAATTTAGGCCCATCTTTTTCATTTTTTCTGTTGTGTTGTGTTTACTATTCTCCAAAGCGCCGGGACGCCACTTTGCTGCGGCATCCGTGCGCTATATAAAATTATATAACATAACATAACATAACATGTTGAAGAAAGATGTCGATGTTAAATCCCCACATACGTATGTTTTGTCTGGGGCCCAACCGCAAGCAGGACTCCTGCATCTCCATGCATCTCAAAGACTATAAAAGAACTAGAAGGCAAGCTATTTTTGGCTTGACCCCCTAAACAGTCCCTTTTCCCTTCTTCTAGTAAGTATCTTGACAGGGAACGGTACCGTAGAAGGAGTAAGAAATGCCATAGGAAGGAGAACTACTGTTTTCCTTGTGGAAACATTCCCACTCTTGTGACCATTGTGAGACTCGTCAGTGCTGTTCCCCCATGCCGTTCTCTTCCTTTTTATCTTGGAGCTAATCCCAGTTCTGAAGAAACCCAACCTATAGTTTCTGGCTCCATATGTTGATCTTTCCCTGGTTGTGGCTTTTCAATAGGCTGTGCTGGATATGTTCAGGACTGCCTCTCATCCCTCCAAATCTGACTGAAATGGTGGGAGTGGTCTGGCTTAGCAGGATCTAGCCCACTCTTTGGGTACCTCTCCCTTTGAGTATATTACCTGATAATGGAAAGGTAAAGGACCATTCATGGGTGTCCTTACAGGCTGAACCCAGAATAGATTGGCTTCCTGCTCTCTGATAACCTTCGGGTGCATGGATGTTTAGGAGCCACAGGCTAAAGGATCTATAATTCTGGTGGCTCTGATACCAATGCTAAATAGCTCCAGGCTTTGACAATCTCCCACCTCAGTGTCTATCTCAATGAATCTACTGCATATGAAGAGGCTTGCCTGATTACCTTTGATGCAGATTCACACCTCGTCCCTGGAGCTGCCCACGTAGGTGCCTTAAAATATCTGTGTGGCTGGAACATCCCACAAGGATAAACGTCTTCCTGAGCATTTCCCCAGATCCCAGCCTGTGGAAGACTTGAATGCGAGAGAATTTAACCTCTGGAGTACCTTCATAGCTGACAAGCAGTGCTTCACAAATCCACCTTATGTTTATATTACATTACAATAAAGGTGTAAGATTATGTTTATTACGACAGTAGTCTATGCTTATAACGGACAGTAATGTTTTGAAGAAAAAAGATTTCATATTGAAGAGGTGATCGGGCCATTCTATTTATAAAACATTTATCATCCGTTACAAGCATATTTAACCCCTTCAGTGCCCATGACGAGCTGGACTCGTCATGGGCTGCGGTGGCGCTGTGCCCATGACGAGTCCTGCTCGTCATGAACTCCGCCCGCTAATACAAAGCGCGGCACTGGGCGGGGAAAGGGGCGGGCATGCAAGGGGTTAACATTTATACTCCACACAATTTCAAAGGTCATGAGCCGCCACTGAAAGTTACTACTAATAACTTTTGACACTTAGACGGAGATGTCCGCCACAGGGGCATAGATCTCCCTACGTCAGTATTTCTCAAATTCGGGTTGGGACCCACTGATGGGTCGCAAGCCGATTTTTGATGTGTCATGAAATTCCAAGCAATAACTAAAGAATTCGGTATTTATCATGCCACATATGCTGCCTTTAAAGACAGCGGTCAAATGTTAGGCTGTGTCTTCCGATAAATTGCTGCTAATTTGTTTAACATGGGGATTTGTGTATACAAACTCCTTACTTTGCAGTCAGAAAAAGGTAAGTAAAGTGAATTATGTGATAATCCTGCTCGGATACAGAAAGTGTAAAATGAAAGTCTGTAGGATGTCATTTTTGGTACAATATCACAAAATGTAATTACCTTTTAAATTAACTATGCATTCATCATACATGAAGGCAAAAATGAGGCACATCGTTTTTGTAATTCTGAAGTGTGATAGAAGCAAAGATCTTAATAGGAGCAAAACCTATCTAGACACCTTACTTGGTGATGCACACATGATAAATATTATCTGAAACCCTATTTCCACACATTATCTTTTGTGTGCAATATAATTTTATCAGTAAAAGTGTATGTCTGTGCACATTTAGTGCCTATTTCAATAGAAAATGTGTTCTCTGTAAATCACAGTGCTATACCTTAGTTACAACAAAAAATGACCCGCCTCATGTCCATTAAAGCTAAGTGGATTGCGATAGCTGCCTTTGAAACTCCAGCGCACAGTATTGCTGACACTGCACGTTTTCTTCGGAGGCAAATAGATCTAACCAAGGATCTACCCAGTGCTGAAAGAGACCTTGCGCCACCTTCGACTGGTGACGCCATTTGTGATCCACTATACCTCCGACTGGAGACGCCATTTGTGATCCACTATGCACCGATGGCTGAGTTTGTCTGCCCTGATGTTCAGAGAACCTGGCAGGTGTTGAACCACCAGAGTTATGCCCTGCTGTTCCTTTCTCGAGACGCAGGGCCTCTCGAGAAAGGGTCCACGACCATACCCTTCTTGTTGCAGTACCCCGCTCCCGCAAGGTTTTCGGAGCCATAGCCCAACAGTCCAAGCACAACTTTGAGGCATGGGCGCGCTTGAGACACTAAAGACAGACTAGATGGGGGTCAGTTACCAACATCATGCGGTGACGGGCACTGCACGGTTTAAATCCTGTCTTCCTCGAACACAAAAAAAAAATGACAAAATTGACAAAAGTCAAAAAGGCCTGTCAAAAAGGGGTAGCTCTTCTTCTTATCGGACCTTTACTGGCGCGGAAAGAAAAGTACTGATGTCTGCGCCCCTGTGTGGCACCTGTATAGGTGACCACAATGCCATAACTGACGCTAACAACACCGATGACGACGTAGGAGAGTAGGATCTGCTTCACATGGGTACCCCCACTTTTTGCTGGTGTTTAACTGTTTTTCGACCTTAGTTTGGCTGTGGCCCTGCTAATCAGGACCCCAGCCTAGCTGCTTCCTCTCTAAAATGGTTTCCATGTACATTAGGTACATATCTAATTGGATTCTGGAGTGCCTTATAAGCCCCTAGTATATGGTATACTATGTACCTAGGGCATAGGTACCTCAGAGGCCTACCAGGGGCTGAAGCATGTATTATGCAACCCCTGGGAAGCACTCCAAAATGGCACCACAGGTCTGCTACTGCAGCCTGGGTAAGGTGGTACTTGCACCACTTACAGTGGTATAGGCTACCTATATCACTACCATTGCACACACATATAAAACCTATAAGCCACTCCTATGGCAGGCCTTAACAATCCTGAAGGCAGAGTGCTTGGTTTATATGTGAGAGGGTGCCCCTGCATGAGCAGAGCCCCTCTGCAGCGTTCAGAGTAGCTCCTCTGATGCGGTTTGGGGTGCAGCCTCACCATATACCCTTAAGTGCATTATAACCTCGCGGTAAATGCTAACTTTGGGATGGCTGCACGGAAACATGTTGTGTTTGGTGTCAAACGCTTTGGGTCCCTAGAGTATGTCCAACCCCCCCAAACTTAGTATAAGTATGGGAACCCAGTCCTTGTGACTTTGGATTTCCATTGACGGAACTCTGCAACATATATCCTGGACCTTCGACTTTCTGTTTCGAGTGGAAGACGGAAGAAATCTCCCTTGGGATCAAGGAGTGACTCCCCTGCTTGGTAGGCATCAAAGAAGCAACTGACCGGTCTGCATCGCTGAAGCTCCTGCCAGACGCCGAAGTCTGTGCATCACCAGAGGTGGATTTCCAGACTTCCCCGAGGCTACCCTGAGTCCACAGTAAAGCTGAGGCCCGTGGCTATCGTGGGTGACGTGGAACCGTGACCCCTGGACACCGCAAACTTTTGCAGCAACACTATCTTCTTGGACTTCCTCGAAGTTGTGCTTTGGGCTCCGAGTAGCCCCAGCCATGAGCACCTCCTGCACCGAAGATTACTGGCCTCCACTCCACGAGTGACCCGTGGGCCAGTTTCAAGTGCGACCGCTCGAGGCTCCTTTGCGAACGCTAGCCCGTTGGCTAGTAGGTCCCCACGAAGGCAACTCCTCTTCTAATTGGGTTTTCCTGGTTGCTCCAGATGTGCCCTGACTTACCCTCGCTGGGTGAGTCCCTCAGACCTTGCTGGTCTGCACCGCAGTCCTTTCTCTGATTTCCGGTAACTTGCCGTTGCCAAGGCTTGTTGGGTCCAATCTGGTCGCCGACACCGCAGCACTCGACAGACAGCGTGGGACAGCTCGAATCCAGCTCCTGGTCCTCATTGGCAGCTCCTGGTCCTCATGGGCGCCTCCTGGACCTCGTGGCTGAAGAGTCAAGACACCCGTCAACTCACTTGAAGCACCCGACATCTGTAGGCATTGATCCATCCTGCCCTAGGTCACTCGCAAGTGACCCAGACTCTGTCCCCTCTGCTTTCAGGTTCCTTCCATCCTAGATCCAGGCTTGGATCTCTTCGTACACTTTTCCTCTTCACGGCAGCAGCACTTCTTCGCCAGCTTCCATTGGAATCGACGACGCGACCCGACACCAAAAGACACCTATGCACCCGGCTTCCCTGGGTGAGGTAACCCCAGTACTCGGGTGCTAGCCCTAGAACTTCCTAAGTCCAAAAGGGTTTGGTCCTAACTCGATTCTAAGTGTCCCTAATCTTTAATTTTCCAACCGCGACATTGCCAATGGAAGCCAACGGGAGCTTGCGGCTGTGTTCACACACTGCACACGGCCCCCGTGGGTCCCCTGTGTCACTACCTTGGGTGGTTCCTTGGGGTCCCTGCGATTCTACAAGCTCTAGGCCTTGTGTCTAGTGCAGTCGTGGTCCTTATACCATTTTTTTGGTATATGGTTTGGTACGCCCCTAGGGCCCAAACGTGTATTTGTGCTATTACTGTTGATTGCTAACTTGTAAATGAAGTACTTTGACCTCCAGTCTCTTACAGAGACTAGAGGGGTGTGTTTTATCTTAAATACATATATTTTAAATATATACCTGGTGTGGTTGTCCTTTCATTTGATCATTCAAGAGATTATAGACTGGTAAAACAAGCTGCTTTACATTCCTTCAAGACTTAGCCTGAAGCCTGCTCTCCATAGCTGCCACTAGGATAGTTTTCAATAAAGGTTGTCTTTAACCTATTCACCATAAGGGGTTGTTTGGACTGATACAAGGTGCCCACGATAATTAGTGGACAGCATATATCAGGCCAACTTCTCACAGACGTCACACGGAGCTGTACGGAGCCACCCGACGGCACATGCAAGGGGTATTGCTCAGGCAAAAGTTTCCGGATCCAGACTCATGCCTGGTAAATTCAAAGGTAAGGAATTTGCAGCTAGATATTATCTCTACCAGATAATGAAAGGTAAGTAACTTGTTCGTTAATTATTTAAAAAATAGTTCAAATATTTTAATGTAAGTTAGAAATGTAAGTTAACTTAAAATAATTTATTAAGCTACATTAAAAAAATAAAATGTTACCGTACACTATCTCATCAAATGTAATCTTTAATCAACGAAGGAAACACAGAACAGTTTGTGTGCCTATTGAGGTAGCTGTTGAGGAGTAGAGATTTGAGGTCCTTTTGGAAGAGGAGTTGCAGCAGAGATCTTTGGGTAACAAGTTCCAGATCTTCAGAGCTTTACCAGAGAAGGAGCTACACTGAGATGATATGTTCTTGAAGTTGGGAGGAATGAGAAGAAGAGCATCAGAGTATGAGAGGCTGGCCTGGTATATGATGTGCACTTATGTAAGTGAACACCCTGCACCAGTCCAGGAAACCCTATGATGATTTAGGAGGTCTTAGACAACCTTAGAAAGCTCTCTAGGTGGTAGCTGCAGAGCCCAGTAGGAGTGTAAAGCAGTTTCTCTTTCAGGGGATCCTCATCAATAGTCATATGCACTGAATATTGTGAGGGGACCCCGGAATTTAATAAAAATTATATGTGGAAAACATATATATATACGTGAACGGCATGGCTGGCAGTATTTCAGTCTTGGATCGACCCACTGGGGTTTGTGATTTTTAAACACGGCAAACTTACGGCGGCACCCACTGTGGTGTCATAAGTGGAACTGCAAGTACCATAAAGCCACACGGCACACGCCCACTTGGGCGGGACTTGGGACAATTAAAAAGTGCTCCACTTGGCTGCCGTTCTTCTGTTTCCAGCCAGTGATCAAGGGCACGGGTTGCCCGAAACGCGTTTGGCTACATTGGGATCGGAGTTGAAAACTGTGAGCAGTGTCATCCCCATTAAAAGAAGGTGAACAACTCTCTTGTGTGCAGGTGTCCTTAATGCAAGGCATTTTTGTTGGATATATATATATATATATATATATATATATATATATATATATATATATATATATATATATATATATATATATATATATATAATTTTTTCTCATACCGATGCAGCTCCCAACTAAGGGGATAAACAATGTAATAACACACATAAAGCTGCATTTGCAAATATATAAACACACAAGAGAGGGCAAGTAGCACTTGAACTCTGTTTTTTTTGAATGAGCAAAAACTCATGAAGAAAGAACACTGCAAATAAAGCAGACTTTGTTAGCCTACAGGCTGCATTGTAAACCAATAACATAGAAAATGAAAGCATTTCCTTACAAAAACTGGTACCATGCCTTTAAGGCAGCTATTACCACTAGCTTCCAATCATGCCTCAGGGGTGACAGGGCAGTTGTTCTTTTCGGCTCCTTCTGTCACTGGATTCACAGCTCTCTCTTTTTTTGGCTTTTCTGTCAAAACTACCTTGTTTTCTTGTGGGTTTTTTGCCTTCACTCGACGTCTTTTGATATTAGAGTGAGGTTTAAACAATTTTTTTGTGGCAGAAAGAGTTTTTTTTCTGTCAGAAATGCCCTCTTTGTTTGATCATTGCCCTGCCTGTGGCAACAAGAAGTGTGCATTGTCTGCCTCCCTGAGTCTCACTCTCCTGCTTCCTGTCAACACTGCAGGAAGTTATCTAGGAGAACCATCAAGGACAGGGAGAGAATCCGGCTTTATGGCCTCTCAGAAAGAGGTAGGTCTCCTGTGAGCAGAAAGAAGAGACCGGGGACGAGGAGCAAGGTCTCGATATGTTCTCCTTCAGCGTCTGGCTCAACGTCGAAGCACCAGCGGTGGAATCGTCATCGTGGGCATAGGCGCAGGAGCGCCGTTCTTAAGCTTTGAGGGCCAAGTCTCCATTGGCGTTAGAAAAACATCCGCCGTCGACTCTACAGCGATGATAGACGTCGAGACACAGATCATCGACATCAAGACACAAGTCACCATCTTCGAAGTCGAGACCAAAGTCCCAGTCCTTGACGTCGAGGCAGAGGCTTCTGTCGACGTCAAGACACTCGACCTCGAGGCAGGGGTCTCTGTTGGTTTCACAGCCAATGTCGAGACAAAGTCCTCTGTCAAAGGAACGTTCGACGTCGAGGCTGACCCCTCTGTCGAAGAAACGAAAATCGATGTCGAGACAGGAGTCTCTGTCGAGAAGGATACGCTCGATGTCGAGGCAGGAGTCTCCGTCGAAGCGAGGACACGGGTCTCCGTCGAGGCAGTCTGCGTCGAGGCGCATGTCTCAACCGGGGACAAGAAGATCGACGTCGAGACAAAGATCTCCGTCACGGATGGCGTCGAGACAGAGGTCTCTGTCGGTGTCCCCGTTAGCTTCTCTCCGTCTCCTTCATCGGCGTCGAGAGCAGGCTCCCACCGTTCCATCGCCAGGTCCGGTTTTCCAGAGGTGGTTATTTTGTCCTCAAGCAGCCGGGACTCTCCCTCTGGGCATCAACGTCCAGTAGAAAAAACTCATCAGAAAGGACGGAAATCTCCACGTCGTTATCCTGCTAGAGCAGGGAGGTCTCCATCAATTCATCTCTCTCCTCGATGGAACCGACCATTACACCTCTGGGCTGAGCATACTCAGGCGACAGGTGTTAGACGGGATCCGAGTCCTGCTCACAGGTCCCCTCTGGCTCACCTAGCACAAGTTGCAGATCTTTCTCCACCAAGAGGTAGAGCTCGTACTCGCTCTCCTGCACCACCCTCCAGGAGGAGATCAAGATCACGCAGCAGAAGGAGGCGGCGCAGATCTCCAACGCCTTCCACCTCCTCAACATACTCCTCAAAAAGGGACTATTCGCCCACCCTTACCGATAGTCCACCATTGAGGATCTCTCTAGTGGACGATGTGAGCACATTCCAACACGTGCTTTCCAGGGGGGGCTACCAAACTGAACATTCCTATGCCAGTTAAGCAGAGTACTTTTACGGTTAGTTTAGAAACCTTGAACCAGAAGACGTCTTCTGACCATTACTTCCATTGGTACCGGGTCTTCTTAAGCCGGTTATGGACATCTTTCTCACTCCGGCCACTCTCAAGACAGCACCAGCGAGAATTCTAAAGAAGTATCGTACACACCTGAGGGGGATCCCTCTTTCTTGAAGTCCGATCCACCACCGGACTCTGTGATTGTGGCTGCGGCTAGAAAGACCCATGCAGTGGCCGCATCGTCTACAGTACCATCAGACAAGGAGAGCAAGACACAAGTTTCTGTGGGAAGAAAAGTATGTGGCACTTCTGCATCCATGCTTAAAGTCTCCAGTGCGTCAGCTCTATTAGGACGTTACAATAGAGCTTTGTGGGACTCTCTCCAGCGTTTTCCAGAAAAACTACCCAAGGAAGATCGTAAGGACTTCGAGGAGGTTTTGCAAGAGGGCAGCTTGGTCGCGAACCAAGTGATTAGTGCTGCGGCAGATGGAGCTACACTTTCAGCCCGCTCCTACGCCCACAGAATTTCTGCCAGAAGATCTTCCTGGCTTTGCCTGACAGCTCTGAAGCCGGAGGAACAATCCCGGATTCTTAACCTGCCATTTTCCCGTGGGATCAAAGGTCTTCTCGCTGGGAAGACAAAATCTGTCTATCACACGCAGCCAGAGCATCCATTCCGTGGTGGATGAAGAAGGACAACCTGAGGGTAGGAGTACCGTTCCATCAAACTCCTCCCTCTCAGACTCTGATCACAGACGCATCCCTGCAAGGATGGGGAGCCCACATGGGGTCTCTCCAGACGCAAGGCTTATGGTCCTCAAAAGAGCAGTTGTACCACATAAACATGCTGGAGCTAAGGGCTGTTCATCTGGCTCTCAAGGCTTTCCTCCCTTCGATTTAGGTGAGTTCCATCCTAGTACAAACGGACGATACCACCACCATGTACTACCTGAACAATCTGAAAGTAACACGTTAGTTAGATTCCTCACCTTAGAATCTCCCAAGGCGTCAGGCTGGATCCGGAAAGATTTTTCGTCAGCAATACCCTTGCGTGTCGCTAGGCGTCGTCTGCGGCTCTGCGTCCGTCGTCGGCGTCGTGATTGCCGGGATGACGTCGTCAGAGTACTTAGACGCCGCCCTCGCGCGCTGACTTCAGTTCTTCTTTTTTCCGCGCCAGTAAGCGCCGATCCAGGAAGAGCATACCCTTTTAGTCATTTTTTAACTAAACTTTTTTGAACTCTTTTGGTTCCATTCTTCGTCGACCTCGACTCTGGTGCCGATAGGGATGCCTAGCTTCAAAGCTTGTGACTCCTGTCACCGACTGATGTCGGTAACGGATCACCACCGCCGGTGCCTCTATTGCCTTGGGGCTGACCACGATGCCGAGTTGTGCCTCGACTGCCGGGCCTTGACTTCGAGTTCCGGCAGTCGGCTCCGCGCCGCTCAAGGTCCCGGTCGAGGAGGAGGTCGAGGGACCGGTCGCGGAGCTGCAGCCATCACCGCTGGTCGGGGTCAAAGTCTTCGCGATCCGGTAAGTCGAAGCACAGCAAGAAGTCGAAGAGGCGACATCGCTCTTCTGGCTCCCCTCGCCGGTCGGAGCCGCAGGAGTCCCGTCTGACCCCATACCCTCCGGTCCCTGGGTCTGACGCAACTCCGGCGGAGGTCAGGGACTTCCTCGTGGCCATGAGGAACCTGGCCCCGCCGTCGACGCCTGCCGGCGCGCCTTCGGGCCCAGCAGGCTTGACTGGGAGGCCTAGCGAGCCAGCGGCTCCGGCCCTGGCGCCGTCGTCAACTCCGGTCCCGCCGCCGCAGGCCCCCGAGGGATCCAGGCCTGGATCCCAGTCGGAGCCGGTCGACCTCACGACCCCTCCGCCGGCGCCGACCCCTCCGACACCGATGGGTGACAGGTTCATCTTCCGCCCGGCTCCGATCCTTCCACCTGTATACGAGGAATCGGATGGCGGTGACGGCTGGGAGGGGTCTGAAGACCCTCTGGAACGTCAGGGCCAGTTATCTCAGGACTGGTTAGACGAACTGGGGGATACCAGTGGTCTTGACACCTCCCCTGACACTGGCTTCATCTCTCCTCCGACCGTGGCTTCGGAGGAAGGTGCTACATTTTCTGTGGTGCTGCCCTTGGGCTGAAGCTGCCTGCTGTGCCTTGAGGACTAATCTCCTCACTGAAGTGCTTCAACCGTCAGCAAGCTCCTCGGAGCCTCTGCTACAATTCAATGAAGCACTGATTGATGTTCTGAATGGCACCTGGTCCAAGCCCTCCACAGTTCCTCCTGTGGACCGGAAGGTGGCCCGGCGCCACCGCCCTGCACTGGGTGACCCCAGTTTTCTGTCGATGCACCCCACACCCGAGAGCCTGGTTATCCAGGCCTCTACCTCCCAGACCTCCTTCCCGTCCGCTCCCCCGGATCAGGAATCCAAAAGGTTGGAACAGTTTGGGAAGAAACTGTTCTCCTCCTTTAGTTTGGGGTTGCGGTCTCTCAACCCCACGTGCCTTACTCCCACTCCCTGTGGGATACAGTGGAGGATGTGCTGCCCCAGTGTCCGGAGGTGCCCGGACACGGCTCGCCCAGGCTCTTGCCGAGGGGCGGGATGCGGCACGGCATGCAATCCGATATGGACTGGACACAACAGACTTGCTAGGCAGGGCAATGGCGACCACGGTGGTGATTCGTCGCCACGCCTGGCTGAGGTCAACGAGTTTCTCCGGTGATGTCCAGTGCTCTCTCATGGACATGCCCTTCGATGGCAGTCGCCTTTTTGGCGACAAAGCGGATAGTGCGCTGGAGCGCTTTAAGGACTCCAGGGCTATGGCTAAGTCCTTGAGCCTCTTGGCCCCGTGCCCGCAAACTTCCGCTTTTCGCCCCTTTCGTGGCCAATGAAGGGGCGCCCCCTCATGTCCGGCTAGCCACAGACAGCAGAACCAACCTCAACGCGGTCTTGGACATGGATTCCGCCGATGCGGAGCAGGGGGACAACGAGACAGTCCGTCCACATCTACCCCAGCAGCATCCAGCTCAAAGCCCTCCTAGTCCGAGCTTTCATGCCCATTCACGCCAGTGGGAGGCAGAGTTCGCCATCACCTGCTCCACTGGCGTACCATCACATCGGACAGGTGGGTGCTGCAAATCGTCTGAAGGGGCTACTCCCTCCCCTTCGAGGCGACCCCTCCAGCCATGCCACCGCAGTGCCACCGCATGTCGGGGGATCACTTGAACCTTCTGCGGGAGGAAGTTACGCCCCTCTTGGCCAAGGGGGCCATCAAGCGCGTTCCTGGCCCAGAAGTAGGTTGGGGTTGTTATTCCCACTACTTTCTGGTTCCCAAGAAGGGCAAAGGGGGCCTACCCCCTATCTTGGATCTCAGGAGCGTCAACGCCTTCCTCCGGAAGGAGAGGTTCAAGATGCTCACCTTATCTCAGGTTCTGGCTGCCCTAGACCCTGGAGACTGGATGGTAGCGTTGGACTTGCAGGACGCTTATTTTCACATCCCCGTCCTGCCGGCCCGCCGGTGTTACCTGTAGTTCACGGTGGGCCACGAGCACTTTCAGTTTACCGTGCTCCCCTTCGGCCTCACCAGTGCCCCACGGGTGTTCACGAAAGTGATGGCAGTAGTCGCAGCTCATCTGCGCAGATTAGGGGTTCTAGTCTTCCCCTATCTCGACGACTGGTTGTTGAAGGCGGGCTCGCCCCATGCAGTCGTCTCCCACCTCCAGACTACGGCCGACCTCCTGCATTTGCTGGGGTTTTCCATCGGAGCCGTTCTGGACTCGGCGCAGTTCCGGGTCTATCCTCCGGAACAGCGGGTCTGGGATATTCAGGCTCTGATTCCCATCTTTCGGGCTCTATCCCTGGTTTCGGTCAGGTTGGTGCAGCGGCTTCTGGGTCTGATGGCCTCCTGCATCCTGTTGGTGCATCACGTCAGATGGCGGATGCGGGCTCTGCAGTGGGACCTCAAGCTTCTGTGGGCCCAGCATCGGGGCAACCTGTCCGACCATGTCTTGATCTCGGAGGGCACTGCAGGACATTTCTAGTGGTGGCTCACGGACCGCGATTGGGTCAGTCGCAGATCCCTCTCCCTACCCCAACCGGAGCACGTAGTAGTGATGGATGCGTCCCTCCTGGGATGGGGGGGCCACATGGGAGAGGCGGAAATTAGAGGCCTCTGGTCTCCGGCGGAGTCCCGGCTTCATATCAACCTTCTGGAGCTGATGGCGATCCGACTTGCACTGAAGGCATTCCTTCCCTCTGTCCGGGGAAGTGTAATGCAGGTGTTCACGGACAACACCACCGCCATGTGGTATTGCAACAAACAGGGCGGGGTGGGGTCGTGGACCCTTTGTCAGGAGGCTATGCGCCTCTGGACATGGCTGGAAAATCAGGGCATCACCCTGGTGGTTCAACATCTGGCGGGCTCTCTGAACGCCAGAGCAGATGAACTCAGCCGCCGGTGCATGATGGATCACGAATGGCATCTAAACTCGGATGTGGCGCAAGGCCTCTTTCAGCAGTGGGGAGAGCCTTGGTTAGATCTATTCGCCACCGAAGAGAACGCGCAGTGTCAGCAGTTCTGCGCGTTGGAGTTTCCAAGGCGGCACTCGCTCGGGGGGCGCTTTTCGTCACGAGTGGAGTTGCGGTCTGTTGTACGCCTTTCCGCCTATACCACTTCTGCCCAGAGTGCTAAAGAAGATCAGGCGCGACCGGGCCCAAGTCATCCTGGTGGCTCCGGATTGGGCACGAAGATACTGGTATCCCGAGCTACTCAGTCTATCGCTCAATGCCCCGATACAACTGCCTCTTCAGGAGGACCTTCTGTCGCAGCAGCAGGGCACGGTCCTCCACCCGAACCTGTCCAGCCTCCACCTCCATGCGTGGAGATGGAGCGGCGATAGTTGATGTTATTTGACTTGCCTCCTGAAGTCTGTAACGTTATTCTGGCAGACAGGCGTCCCTCCACAAAATCGGTATACGCCTGCAGGTGGAACAAATTTGTGGCATGGTGCACAGCAAAGGCTGTGGATCCCCTTTCCGCCACTCTTTCTGAGGTTCTCCTCTTTCTTCTTTCTCTGGCCCAGAAGGGCTCTGCTCTGGGCACCCTCAAGGGATATCTTTCAGCTATTTCTGCTTTCTTACGGCTTCCTGATCAGCCTTCTCTTTTCAAATCCCCTGTTGTTTCTCGATTCTTTAAGGGCATTGTAGGAGAGTAGGGTCTGCTTCCGATGGTCACCCCCACTTTTTGCTTTTGCTTCACTGGTTTTCGACTTAGATGTGGCTATGGGCCTGCTAATCAGACCCACAGCCCAGCTGTTCTCTCTCCAAATTCATACTATGTACTTTAGGTACATAACCCAATTGGTAAGGATCACCTTACGGGCCCCTGTACAGTGTACCTTAGGTACCCAGGGCATAGGTGTACCCTAGGCCTACCAGGGGCTGCAGCATGTATTATGCCACCCCTGGCTGGCCTCCCATCATGACACAACTGGCTGATCACTCAGCTGGGGCAAGGTCGTGTAATCACCCCTTGCTTAGGTATAGTATTCCTATACCTACCTTATATATAGACACATGGGTAACCTTTAAGCCACTTCTATGGCAGGCCTTAACAATCCTGGAGGCAGAGTGCTTGGTAACATGTGAGATGGCGCTCTAGCATGAGCTGAGCCTGTCTGCAGCTTTCGGAACCATGTCCTTATAGCTGTTCTATGATATTGCCTACCATATACTCTTAAAGTGCCTTATAATCCTCGCGGTTATGGTAACTATGGTTTGGCTTTATCAAAACATGTTGTGTAAGGTGTCTACCACTTTGGAATAATACCCCCACACCATTTCTGGCGGTGAGGATAGTATTCCCCCCTTCTAGAGGGAGAAGACATGTTAAAATCCTACTTACCCGGTTAAAGTTAACCAGAGCCCCAGCATCACAAAATGGATGCTGCTGCCACGGACACAACTCTGACCTCCTGCTGCTGGGAGTCCTTCCAGCGAGGGAGGCTTGGACAATAGGTTTCCTGCCTTGTGAGGTGCTAGCACCACCCCAGACAGGACTTAGTGTATTGGGGCAGGGAGGGATGAAAGAAACGAGACACTGCCTGGGGCACTCAAGGTGTCCCATGCATAACCCGGTTCAAACCGGTGCTGGGGCACTCCAGCTCCAGCGCTGGCGCGAAACTGGACAAAGGGAAGGGGGTGTAACCACTCCCCTCCCTGGTCCCACCCATAGGAGGGACCTACCAGGTAACCCAGCCCCCCAGATTAGTATAAGAGTGGGAGCTGAGTCCCTAGGACTTTGGATTATCCTGAACTGAAACTAGACACGAAACTCAGGACCTTCGACATTCGACGACAAGAAGACTGAAGAATCTGCCTTGTGGCCAAGGAGTGGCCACCCTGTGCAAACAGGCACCAACAAGCGACCTGCCGTTTGCTTTGTCCAAGTTCTACGAGGAACCGACTGCTGAGCCCAACCAGCGCCTTGACCTCCAGACTTCTCCGACCCTGATCCACATCCACACCCAAGCTGAGATCCGTGTCTCTCCGTGGAGGAGAGACGTGGGACCAGCTACTTGGGAAAATTGGCGAGTAGCTTCCAGCGCAGCTTCTGAGGCATCCTCGAAGTTGTGCTCTGGGGATTGAGAAGCCCCAACCCCGAGCACCATCTGCACCGAAGATCAGCCCTCCACACTCCACGAGTTCTGCGTGGGGCCCTTCTGCATTTTCCTGCTCGACGCGTCTGTCCGGTTGCTGGCCCGTTGGCTAGTAGCCTCAGTGACGACGAACCCTTAACTTTCCACCGCTGGTTTGGCTCCTCCAGACTGGCCCTTGCTTCCCTGTGAAAGAGAAGCACCTCAGACCTTCCTGGTCTGCACCTGAAGCGAATTTCCATTTCCGCTTGGATTGCCTTTGCCAAGGCTTGTTGACTCCAATCGGGACGTCGACTCCGCCAGCAGCAAGATCCTTCGTGGGACAGCTCGTACCCTGATTCTGGTCGTCCTCGACGCCTCCTGGTCCACGCAGCTGCAGAGACAAGCTTCAAGACATCACCTGTGTTGTGCACGACATCGCCTGGTTCCTTCCTGGTTCCACACGGTCACTGGCTAGTGACCCAGACTTTGTCCCCTCTGCTTGCAGGTGTTCTTCCTTCAAGATCCATCCTTGGATCCAGCGGACATCTTCCTCCTGGCCGCCTGCCAGCATCTGTTCTTCAGGCATCCATAGGATCCAGCGACGACACCCGACACATATTCACACCTATGCACCCGTCTCCTGTGGCAGAGATAACGCGATTACTCCGGTGCTACAGTGGATATTTACTATCCAAGTGTCTAAGTCTTTAGTTGCTTCCTCCTAGTTACTTCGGAAGTGTCCTTATTCTTCCTATTTCTAACTGTTATATTCCCATTGACTTTAATGTAACCCGCGTGTGTGTTTCCACACTGCACACGCTTCCTCTGGACCTCCCACTTCCTAACTATTGGTAGGGTAGTGTAGCCCCAGCAATTCCCTAGGCCTACTCCCTGTTCGTGACGTGGTACTTATACCACTTTCTTAGTATATGGTTTGCGTGGCCCCTGGGCCTAACTGTATTTTCCTGTGTAACTTAACATTTGCTACTTAAGAAATTGTTTGTACTTAGACCTCTGAACTGATAAAGAGTGGTGAGGGTATATGCTAGAATAAATACATTCTAATTTTATATATACCTGGTGTGGTGTCCTTTCATTTGGGGGGCCTTTTACCTGGACATTGCAGGACGCGGGAGAGTCCGGGTCAGCGGCAGTATCTCGGGGGCAGCACAAGTGAAGGCCGACATCGCCAAGAGTCACCAGTGCCCGAACTACTCGCGCCGCCGCCCCGGGACTACACTTACCGGTAGGCTAAGCGGCGGCGTGCCCCTGTGACACCAGAAGAGCGCCAGGAGGCGCATTTAAACAGCGCGGCCCCCGGCAGGAGCGGGGGGCCTTTTACCTGGACATTGCAGGACGCGGGAGAGTCCGGGTCAGCGGCAGTATCTCGGGGGCAGCACAAGTGAAGGCCGACATCGCCAAGAGTCACCAGTGCCCGAACTACTCACGCCGCCGCCCCGGGACTACACTTACCGGTAGGCTAAGCGGCGGCGCGCCCCTGTGGCACCAGAAGAGCGCCAGGAGGCGCATTTAAACAGCGCGGCCCCCGGCAGGAGCGGGGGGCCTTTTACCTGGACATTGCAGGACGCGGGAGAGTCCGGGTCAGCGGCAGTATCTCGGGGGCATCACAAGTGAAGGCCGACATCGCCAAGAGTCACCAGTGCCTGAACTACTCACGCCGCCACCCCGGGACTACACATACTGGTAGGCTAAGCGGCGGCGCGCCCCTGTGACATCAGAAGAGCGCCAGGAGGCGCATTTAAACAGCGCGGCCCCCGGCAGGAGCGGGGGGCCTTTTACCTGGACATTGCAGGACGCGGGAGAGTCCGGGTCAGCGGCAGTATCTCGGGGGCAGCACAAGTGAAGGCCGACATCGCCAAGAGTCACCAGTGCCTGAACTACTCGCGCCGCCGCCCCGGGACTACACATACTGGTAGGCTAAGCGGCGGCGCGCCCCTGTGACACCAGAAGAGCGCCAGGAGGCGCATTTAAACAGCGCGGCCCCCGGCAGGAGCGGGGGGCCTTTTACCTGGACATTGCAGGACGCGGGAGAGTCCGGGTCAGCGGCAGTATCTCGGGGGCAGCACAAGTGAAGGCCGACATCGCCAAGAGTCACCAGTGCCCGAACTACTTGCGCCGCCGCCCCGGGACTACACTTACCGGTAGGCTAAGCGGCGGCGCGCCCCTGTGACACCAGAAGAGCGCCAAGAGGCGCATTTAAACAGCGCGGCCCCCACGTCGCGTGACGCGAGCGGGACGCAGGGCGAAGCCTGGGCAAAGGGCGGGCCCTCTGTGGCCCTCAGAGGAGGCTGGGCTGGGCCATGGACCTTGGCTCCGTCTCAAAGATTTCATAAACTAAGTGAGTCTCTTATATTTTGTCACTAGAGTAAAGTGCCTGTGTTTACCTACCTTGGTTATTCGCGTTGCATTGTGGCATATAGGCAAGTTGGACCATGTCTAAGTCTAAGACCGACAAAACTGTATTTGGGCTAGGAACCATGGACAACTACCTGGTTAAAAAGGTGAACCAAATTAATAATGAGCGTAGGGCCTCACTAGGTCGAGGAGATCACCCTGTCTCACACGAAGAGGTGCCTTTCCCACCGATGGACCAGGCTGTAATTGATATCCTGGAGGGGGGCAATAGGGGCACCATTACGGCTGAAGCACAGGTCCATGCTGATATAAATGTTGTCCTACCTGAAATAATTAACGAATCAGCAGAAGAAGAGCTACCACCCTCCCCTAGGCCAGTGAGACTATGCAGAAAGGTACAAACTAAACGTGGGGGGAAGAATAGCAAAAAAAGAGTTGAAAAAGGCCATTCTGTCCCGAATAGCGCTGTGGCTATAACTGATCGACAGGAAGGTATAAGTCTGGTTGGCACAAATCTAAACATAAATACGGAGCAACTTGCCCTTTTAACTTATTCCATAGAAGCAAAGATAGAGGCAAAAATCATAGAGCTGATGAAACCCCTGATATCTAAAATAGATACAGTGGCACTAGAAGTCGAGAGATTGGGTGGGCTGCTAGCAACACACCTGGCCTCAGCAGCGGCAGGAAGATCTAAGGTGGTGGAAAAGAGATCAGTTGCTGAGGGGCAGTGTAGGAGAGTAGGGTCTGCAATCCTATGATCACCCCAGATTTTTGCTTTTTGCTTCATTGGTTTACGACTTTTCCTGGCTGTGGGCCTGCTAATCAGACCCACAGCCTAGCTGTTCTCTCTCTAAATTGACACATGTACCTTAGGTGCATTTACTAATTGGAACTGGGCCACCTTATCAGTCCCTGTATCAGCATACCTTAGGTATCCAGGGCCTAGGTGTACCCAGGACCTACCAGGGGCTGCAGCATGTATTATGCCACCCCTGGCTGGCCACCCAAATCTGACACAACTGGCTGCACGACGGCTGGGGCAAGGTGGTGTAATCACTCTTTGCTTTAGATATAGTATTCCTATATCTAACCCTAAAATGGACACATGTATTCCTATCAGTCACTCCTATGGCAGGCCTTATCAATCCTGGAGGCAGAGTGCTTGGAATTATGTGAGATGGTGCTCTGGCATGAGCTGAGCCCGTCTGCAGCTTGCGGAACCAAGTCCTAATAGCTGTTCCAGGATAACGCGTACCATATACTCTTAAAGTGCAGTATAATCCTCGCGGTTATTTGCTAACTTTGGTATCGCATTATCAAAGCATGTCGAGTAAGGTGTCATACGAATTGGGATACTAACCCCTCGCCAATTCTGGCGACGGGGTTAGCATTCCACCCTTCTAGAGGGACACGACATGCATGTAACTGTGAACCCCGGTTAAAGTTGACTCGAGCCTCAGCATCACAAAATGGATGCTGCCACCACAGACACAAGTCTGACCTCCTGCTGCTGGGAGTCCTTCCAGCGGGGAGAGCTTGGACAAAGGGTTTCCTGTCAGGGGCGGTGCCCGCGCCATCCCAGACAGGGTTTTGTGTATCCCAGGTAGGCAAGGCTGAGAGGAAGGTGACTGCAAGTGGCACCCCGGTGCTCACTGTGCATAGGCCGGCTCGAACCAGTTCCAGGGGCACCCCAGCCTCTGAGCTGGGGAGAGACCGGACAAAGGAGAGGGGTGTAACCACCCCCCCCCTGGTCCCACCCATAGGCAGGACCTAGTCACGGGCCAGCCCCTTTTCTTAGGATAAAGGTAGGAGCGGGCCCCCTTCCCAAATTGGATAATTCTGAATCTTGAACTACTTTCCACGAAAGGAACTCTTGACTTTTTCTGAAGACTCTCCCTTGTGGCTAAGGAGTAGCCACCCTGCACCAGCAGGCACCACCTAAGCGCTTGCGGTTTGCTGCACGTCCATCCTCCGGATCCAGACTGACCAGCTCGACGAGACCCGGATTCCCTGCCATCTCTGACCTCTACCTGCATCATCAGCCCAGCTGAGATTCGTGGGTGTGACGAGACCTGCGGGACCGGCCATCATCAAAACCTGCACGACGCTTGCCTAGCACAACCACCGAGGGACCCTCGAGTGAGTGCTCCTGGGGTTTGAGAAGCCCCAACCCTGAGCAGCTCCAGCACCGAAGACCAGCCCCCCAGCATCCCCGAGATCTGCGTGGGGGCCCTTCTGCTCTTTGCCGCTCACCGCGTTGTTCGGTCACTTGCCGTTGGCTAGTGGCCCTCCTAACGACGCACCACGACATTTCCGCCGCTGGTCTGGTTGCTCCAGACTGGCCCTGGCTCCCCTCCAACAGAGAAGCGCCCCGGACCCCCCTGGTCCACTCCAGACGCCATCTTGACTCCACCGCGTGGGCTTGCCTTTGCCAAGGGTTGTTGCCCCAATCCTGGGTCCAGCATCGCCGACAGCAGACACCCTCGTGGGACAGCCCGCCCCTTCTGCCTGGTCACCGACAACGCCTCCTGCACCGAGGGACAGCAGAGTCCAGCGTCACCCACTCACCTGATCGCGGTGACTACCTCCGGTGCCATCCTTGTGCCAACTCAATCACTGGCTAGTGGTTAAGAACTGAGTCCCCTCTGCTTTCAGGTCATCACCATCACCGATCCAGGCTTGGATCCCTCCGAATATCGACACTGGTCGCCTGCCAGCAACTTCTTCTTTCAGGCTCCTGAGACTACCACGAGGACTCCCGACATCTTGCTGAACCCCACTCAGCTGCAGCCTCTGGGCTAGGTAACTCGGGCATTTCGGTGCTCCATCGCAGGTTCGCTCTACAAGTGTCCAGCTCCTTTTTCGTTTAGTCCCACTGATCGGATTTCTCCAGAATCAGTAACTTTAGACTCTCTAACCATTCGCATTCCACTTTTAGTGTATATGGTTTTTCGTGCCCCTCGGGCATTTGTGTAAATTGTGCAACTTGAAGTATTTTCATAAGAGTTTTGTATTGTGCTTAGCTCCCTGACTCATAAAGAGCCAGGGTAGTCTTGTTATAAATAAATATCCTTTATTTTCATAACTACTTGTGTGGTGTCCTTTCACGTGGTGTTCAAAGGGTAAATGTGGTGGTAAAACAGCTGGCTTAACACGCCCTTTAGAGTTTAGCCTAAAGACTGCTCTTGTCCATGCTACTAGGATAGCTGGTCTATAAGGTTGACTTACAACCAATCATCAATAAGGGTTGTTTGGTATGATACACAGTGATCACTAGAATAGTGAACACTATATATCAGGCCAACTTCTCACAGGCAGGGAGCTGGTAGAGCAAACTTACAGCAAACCATCCAACCAACATCTGTAACTGAGCCAGCCCCACTTGAGTCTATCCCTCCAACCACTCAGAATAAAAAGGCCACAGTAGATCTTGAAGGAACGCCAGCTCCCAGGTATGCAAAGAAAAACCGCTATGCTAACCTCCCTCCTGATTGCGCACCTTATGTGGTTGTTCTTACAAATGTCCCCCCCATTGAGTGTCATCCTCACCAGGCCTATGAGGAATCCCATGATTCATTAAAAAATAGAACAGTATCATGGTTGAATAAAAACTGTGGGTTTCCAGTCACATTTGCTGACCAAATATTGTCAACAAGGAGGGTGAACTGGATTGGAAAACCCAGAAAATCAACAAATGGAGACTGTATTCTTGTTAATTTTAAGCATCCCCAACATGTTGCCACAGTTTTATTAAGAGCGGCATCCTTAGTCTATAATGTGAATAGTATATGTGTATGCCCACTTGGTTACTTCTATACCCATCTGATTAATGACCCACTGAATTCTGGGTCATTTTGACCATTCACTCCTATTCAGCCACCGAACCCTAACGGAGCATATTTGTACAATGTTGGTAATCAGTGTGGGAAAGGGCTCAATATTGTAACGCAGAATAGATTTGATACTCTCTCAGGTCTAGAGTCATGCGATTGACGTGAGGAATTTGTGGGTCAGGAAAATGGGAGATTGGAGGAAGTGGGATGCGCAGAGACAATCCGGGCAAAAATGAGTCAGAATAATGTAATCTCATGGAATATTGCGGGTCTGGGCACTAAAATGGAGGATTGCAATTGGATTAAGTACATTAAGCAGTACCAAATCATCTGCTTGCAGGAGACTTGGTCTACTGACTGAAACCATTTTCTCGAAGGGTACAAGGCTTATTATGTCCCTGCAATAGCAACTATTAGGGGCAGGCCCAAAGGGGGATTGGTTACATTCATCTCGGTTGCATTATCCTGTAAAGTACGTAGAGTCTCAACAAGCAATACTTGAATTATTGGTCTAGTTTTAACGGGGGAAAACTGTATGGCCGGTGTGGTTAATTTTTATAATGCTATTAATTTTTGCTCAGCTCCTAGCCAGATAGCAGCATTGAATGTTTTCATCAGTAGTTCTATGAAGGACTGTGCCCATAATCTTCTAATTATGGGGGATTTTAATGTTCATCCTTGCGGGGATCCTCTCTTTAAAAGTATCACAGATCTGAACTGTCCACGATCCGCGGATTTTCATTTTGAACATATAACTGAGGGGGAACACTTAAATGATATGCTTAATGATCTGGACTTAACAGTGACAATGGCATTGACTGACCCTACTATGCGTTTTGAGATACCGACCTTTAAGGGTCACGGGAGGGGAACCTTCATTGATTATGTATTATTAACATCATCAATGCAGTCCTTTGTGGGTTCCTTTACTATTGAAGTCAGTGAGTTCAGTGATCACTACCCACTCACTGTACACTTGAGGGGCCCGTGGTTAGTCAAAGAAGGAATGAATCTCTCCTCAGGTAAGGGGAGTACGACAGATGGGAGACGTTGTTTAAGATGGTCCAAGATCACCCCAGATTTGCTGTACAAAGAGATTAAAGTCGCCTGTGCAGATGAGATTACGGTTTGTACGCAAGAAGGTGCACAGCCACACAATGTCCTTAATGCTTTCCAAAGTTTAGCGGATAAGGTTTCAAAGCTGCTGTCAACTCCAGCAAAGAAGTTGGAGATCACGGGACCTAAATGGTTTAATCATGAATGCTCAAAAGCTGCTAGAAATTTAAGAATAGTACTGGCAGCCAAACCAAGGATAAAGGCAGAAGTTCAGCTATGTCGTAAGATATATAAAACTTCTATTGCCCGACACAAGGAATTCCTTAGGGAAGAGGCATGGAGTGAGATTCTTGATCCCTCTATTCTGCAGTGTAGCACTAGATTCTGGGCAGTGATGAGGAAACCTTTTTTGGTCCAGGAGCCGGGTGACGGCTTAGAATGCCATATTCCTAAGGAGGACTGGGAAGCACACTATAAGAAATTGTACTGTTGCTTGATGGATGAGTCCCTTAGCTCTGACTTCTCTGTCAGTGGTGAAACAATTAGCTTCAATAGAGATGAAGTTATTGAGGGTATTGTGGGTCTAACAGCTGGTAAAGCACCAGGGCCTGATGGGATCCCTCCGGACTTGTACAAGTCCGAGCCTAACTTTTGGGCACCCATACTAGAGTCTGTTTTTAATGCTGCTGTGAAAGATGGGTGCCCGCAATCATGGGGTGTTTCTACAATTGTCCCGGTTTTTAAGAAGGGGGACAAAGGTAGTCCACATTGTTATAGACCCATTTCACTAATAGACTCTATGGTTAAAATTGTAGGAAGAATTCTATTGCAGCGACTCTCTGACTGGGCAGAGGAAAAAAACATCATGTCCATTTCTCAGTATGGATTTTGTAGAGGTCGCTCTACAATAACTCAATGCCTTAACCTCTTTTTAATATTAAGTAAGTACACTGTAGTTCAAAGGGGCTCCATCCATCTCGCCTTCATGGATTTGTCCTCAGCTTTCGACTGTGTAAACAGGGGAAAGCTGTGGCAGTCCATGAGGGAGAAGGGGGTAGACAGTGGTGTGGTTGATTTTCTGGCTGATCTACATAACAACACCAGAGCTAACGTGAGATACTCCCAAGATCTGAGTGTAACGAATAACTTAAGTATTAGAAAGGGCGTTCGTCAGGGATGTATATTGGCCCCCTTCCTTTTTAATTTTTATATTAATGAGCTAGATAGCGTGCTACAGAATGTCCCGGCTGACTGTCCTAGAGTCGGTAGGCGGGGAATTCCTATACTTCTGTACGCAAATGATGCGGTTTTAATTTCGAGAACTGAGAAGGGACTTCAATCTCTCCTAGATGCTTTTAAACTGTTCATGACAGATAGAGATCTTTTGGTTAACAATTCCAAATCATTTGTCATGCAAGTAGGTCAGCAACCAAGGAGGACTTTCACATTTAAAATCGATGAAGCTATAATCCCCTTAACAAAAACGTTCTCTTACCTTGGGGTCCTCTTTGATACCAAACTTAATTGGGCCCCTCAGCTTGCAAAAAAGAAAGGAGAATTCGTGAGGGTTAATGCTTCTATTTTTAATTTTGCTGCCAAATTGGGGAAAAAACCCATTTGTGCCATGTTAAAACTGTATAATGCAAACTCAGTGGCAACTGCAATCTATGGCAGTGAAATTTGGGGGTATGTTGGTGGTGAGCAACTGCAGATTGCTGATAACTCTTTTTTGAAGCGTCTTCTATGTGTCCCTGCAGGCACGTCTAACCTTGTCGTACATAAAGAGCTAGGGACGCAGTATTTAAGTGACATGTTCTCTTTACGTCCCTTGACCTGTTGGCTTAAATTATGGTTGAATCAGGATATACCACTAACGCATTTGATTGTGAGGGATTTTCTGGGTCAGGATAAGGTAACGCGTACCCCTTGGATAAAATATCTGAAATCCAACTTTGCCAGGCTTGGCCGTCCAGAACTGTTTGAATAATTGTAAAAGGAGATCTGGAGCTCATTAAACGGGCCTTCCTTTTGGATAGGAGGACCCGGAGGGAAGGTGTGGAGCTCCAGAAACAAAGTGTGAGTAAATTTGCCATGCTGAAAACCTGTGAAACTATAGAACCGTACCTGACCGGCTCACTGACCTCCCAAGAAAAATTCCTGCTGACGAGGTTCAGGTTAAATCTATTCCATCATCTGTTGATCAGACCAAAAACAGACATTTTTAATAAAGCGGCAGCACCCTGCGGCTGCGACGGAAAGTCTCCGCAGGACATGCTGCATTTTATATTTTTATGTAAGTTTTATGAATTCCCACGCAAGCGCTATTTGGTAACTCTTAAACTTGATTTTACACAAATCAGACCGGCACTAATGTACTTACAACTTCTGCATAGTGACAGTATCCTACAAATGAAGGAATTTTTAAAATTAACTGTTAAATTGAGAAACTGTCTGGACCAGTAATGATTCACTGTGTATTTTGCACTATCTATGTCCTCATCTTTAGTATTGACTCTATTTTGTGGAAGAAAGTATAGTTATTCACTTTTGGCACTTTACCTGAAATGTGTTTACTTTTTTCTTGTGACATGTATTTTAAATTGTATATGCACTTTTATGGTTTGTAAAAGAACCAAAATAAAGTTTTTGTAATATATATATATATATATATTTGGTATTCAAGGGATTATAGTGGTATAACAGCTGGCTTCACATGTCATACAGAGTTTAGCCTAAGACTGCTCTTGTCCATGCTACCACTAGGATAGTTGGTCTATAAGGTTGACTTTACAACCAATCACCATAAGGGTTGTTTGGACTGATACAAGGTGTACACTAGAACTAGTGACATCATATATCAGGCCAACTTCTCACAGGCATTACTCACATGTTTCCTCCTGTCCCTTTCGTAATGTCTCAGTGGGATTTGAATCTAGTATTGACCTATCTGAAGTGCGCTCCCTTTGAGCCACTTCATAATTGTCCCCTTCGTCTTCTCACTCTTAAGATTGCTTTCCTGGTTGCCATCACCTCTGCTGGACTGGTGAGTGAGCTCCAGGCTCTCTCTTCGAAGCCTCCTTTCCTTTCTGTCCATCCGGACAAAGTTGTTCTCAGGACTCGTCCTTCCTTTCTCCCTAAGGTGGTAACTGCCTTTCACATCGGACAGTCTGTTACACTGCCCACCTTCTTTCCGCCTCCCTCGAAAGCGGAAGAGAGGCTCCACCGTCTGGACCCAAAGCAGGCGCTGTGTTTCTATCTGGACCGCACCAAACAGTACCGGGTGGACGACCAACTCTTTGTTGGCTACGTGGGCGCTAAGAAGGGGCGGGCGTTGCACAAGCGCACCATCTTTTGGTGGGTCATTTTGTGTATCAATGCCTTTTACTCCTTAGCTAAAAAGGAACCTCCTGTAGGGCTGAGGGCCCATTCCACTCGGGCCACAGCGGCGACCACTGCCCTGGGCCGGGGAGCCCCCTTGCAGGACATTTGTCAGGCAGCAACTTGGGCCTCGCTGCACACGTTTGCCAAACACTATTGCCTGGACAGCCAAGTCCGGAGAGACGGCTTCTTTGGCCGTTCTGTTCTCCAGGACTTTTTGGTGTGATCTTGGTTTGCAGGCCTACAACCGGGGATGGTATTGCTGGGGTATCTATTCTAAGGTGAGGAATCTAACTAAGGTGTTTCTTTCAGATGAACAAGTTACTTACCTTCGGTAAAGATATATCTGTAAGAAACATTAGTTAGTTAGATTCCTCACCGCCCCACCCATCCTCCCCGTTCTGCGAACCGATATCTAGGATTGAGGTCATCCCTTTCAGGGCCCTAGAATTTTTGGCACCAGTGTCGGTCTCTTGCATGGCTCTGCGTTCCTGGCGCGGAAAGCTATGTACAAGAACTGACGTCAGCGCGCGAGGGCGGCGTCTAAGTACTCTGACGAAGTCATCCCGGCGATCACAAAGCCGATGACGGACGCGGAGCCACAGACGACACCTAGCGACGCGCAAGGGTTTTGCTGACGAAAAATCTTTCCGGATCCAACCTGACGCCTGGGGATATTCTAAGGTGAGGAATCTAACTAACTAATGTTTCTTACAGATATATCGTTACCGAAGGTAAGTAACTTGTTCAACAGGGAGGAACTCGCTCGAGGACTATCTCTTTGTAGCAACAGACCCTTGGTCACTGGCTTCTGGCGAGGAATCTATCCATCACAGCAGTTCACCTGCCAGGAGAGCAGAATTCTCAAGCGGATGCCCTCAGCCGCCACTTCGAGGAACAGCAGAATTGGGTCCTCTACGACGAGGTGGTCGACGACATCTTTCAGGCTTGGGGCCGTCCAAGCATAGATCTGTTCGCGGACAACGATAACACAAAATGCCGAGACTTCGCCTCGAGGTACTACCGACCAGGATCGAAGGGGAATGCCCTTTTGATCGACTGGTCAGGGGCATTTGTATACGCCTTTCCACCCCTGCCTCTCATCCCGAAGGTGGTGACCAAGCTATCACGCTCAGACACCACAATGATACTGATTGCTCCGGACTGGCCGAGGCAGTGGTGGTACCCGGACCTTCTGCATCTGTCAGTATGTCCACACAAGAGGCTGCCGTGCAGACCGGACCTGTTGTCCAAGATGAACGGGAGGATTCATCACCCCAACCTTCCATCGTTGAGCTTGGCAGCATGGCTCGTGAGGTCCTCCAGTATGGACATTTAGGTCTTCCACAGGACTGCATGACCATATTGAAAGAGGCAAGGAGACCTTCTACAAGGCACTCTTATGCTTGCAAATGGAAACGGTTTTACATATGGTGTGCGCAAAATAATTGTAGTCCCACCAAAGGTCAGGAGGAGGTCGTTTTGCCTTATTTGCTACTCCTAGCCAGAGCAGGTTTAAAATTCTCGTCTATTAAGGTGCACCTAGCTGCCATTACAGCATACAGGCGTTCCCCTTCTCAACCCTCGTTTTTTCAGTTACAGGTGGTGAAGGATTTCCTGCAGGGTCTTAAGGTCTGCCCTCTAGTCCGACCTCCTTGGGAGCTGAATTTGGTACTATCAAAACTAATAGGTCCACCCTTTGAGCCTATACACAAAGCAATCTTACAACACCTTACGTGGAAGGTTGCTTTCTTAGTGGCCATCACCTCAGCTCGAAGGGTGAGTGAGATACAGGCCCTCTGTTCAAAAGAGCCCGACTTGGTCTTCCATCTCAATAGGGTAGTCCTCAGAACACATCCTTCCTTCCTTCCGAAGGTGGTGTCCAATTTTCATGTAAATCAAACCATTTCTCTTCCGACCTTTTTTCCTAATCCCTCCACTCCAGCTGAGAGGGCTCTGCATTCATTAGACCTTAAAAGGGTTTTGAAGTTTTATCTTGACAGGTCGAAGTCATTGAGAAAAGCTGATCATCTATTTATCAACTATGGTTCAATCAGAACAGGTTTTCCAGCATCAAAATGGTCCATCTCCAGATGGATTGTCTCATGCATCAAATTGGCTTACCAGTTAGCGCAAAAGCCTCTTTTGACCGCTCCCAAAGCTCCTTTCACGAGAGGAAAAGCGGCTATGACTGCTTTTCTCAACAATGTACCGCTCCCGAGATCTGTAAAGCAGCTACTTGGAGATCAGTGCATACATTTACAAGGCACTACTGTCTTGACTCAGATACTAGAGCGGAAACTCAAGTAGGCCAAGCCACCTTGAGGAATCTGTTCAACAGCTGATTTTTCGGTTGTTGTTAATTTGGTCTCTTTGTTTCTCATTTGCCTGCAGGTGGAAGATGGGCTTGCTATTCTATTCAGTGCTTATGACTATTGATGAAGATCCCCTGGAAGAGAAGGATACGTTACTTACCTGTAATCCTAGTTCTCTTCCAGGGGTATCCTCATCAAAGTCATTAGCAGCCCACCCGCCTCCCCAGGCAAATGAGATTGTTTTCATGGTTAAAGAATATCTTTGGTCCCTGTTCTTCAGGGTTACGCAAAGAACAACTGACCTAACTGTCACTCCTGAGGCATGATGGGAAGCTAGGGGTCATGGCTTCCTTAAAGGTACGGTGCCATTGTGTGTGTAAGGAAATGCTTTCATTTTCTATGTTATTGGTTTACAATGCAGCCTGTAGGCTAACAATGTCTACTTTATTTGCAGTGTTCTTTCTTCATGAGTTTTTACTCATTAAAAAAAAACAGAGTTCAAGTGCTACTTGCCCTCTTGTGTTTTTTATATATTTGCCAAGGCAGTTTTATGTGTTATTTTCATTGTTTAGCCTCCTAGATGGGAGCTGCATTGGTATGAGAAAAAATGATATATGTGTGTGTATATATATATATATACATATATTTAACCTCCATTCGCTTCGGTATGCCCACCACCTCCAGAACAGAGGGCGCGTCGACGGACGGACCTCCCAAGCTCGGTCCGATAATATTACGAGAATTCCTACAAAGCAGGAGAGTCGACGCCGTGTCAAATGCGCAAATATACTTTATTTGCCAGTCAGCTACAACGTTAAACGCGTTTCGCTTGTCCTGCAAGCTTGTTCACTAACGGTCTCCATAAAGTTTTGCCGCCATTTTTAAACTTTGTGTGTGGACGTAATTCATGTTGAACTACTGAACAATAAAAAGTGACAACAGACTCGTAGTTCATAGTGGATTACGGACTTCCTGGCGGCTCATCTAAATTACAAAATTCATTTTATAATCACAATCAATCTGCTTTACGCAATGATTAATAATTTGAAGTGTAAATAAAATTGAAGTCTAATACAATTTGCATTGTGCAGAGCTCGTTATAGGAGTATTGGCAAAGGTGAAACAAAACACAAGTATTGCCCCAGTGGGCTAAAATACAATACCCTTTGTTATTTTCGTTGAAAATACCCTAGCACAAAAAACTCCCTCAATTCTGCCCAAGTGGGCTTTTAGCAAGATTCTCAGCCCCCTTATCAAGTCCAACTAATATACTCTCTGTTGTAAAAACAAGACTATAAACAGTGCACGTGAATAAATCATACAACATAACTTTAAAGAGATACAATTAAAACCATTCTACATTTCATTCTTTTTCAGGCATAGGGAGTGAAACACAGTCATTTTATAAATGCGTATGAAAGTCTTCTTCCATGTTCAAACCTTCGTGGATCTTGGTGTTGAGCCTAATAATATAATTAGACTCTAACCTTCTCAATTTCTTCACTCTATCTCCCCCTCTCTCGCTCACTGGGACTGCATCAATGACGTAATACTCAAAGCCTTTTGTACTTCTGTGGTGGACTTGATCTGGGGTGAACTACGAGTCTGTTGTCACTTTTTATTGTTCAGTAGTTCAACATGAATTACGTCCACACGCAAAGTTTAAAAATGGCGGCAAAACTTTATGGAGACCGTTAGTGAACAAGCTTGCAGGACAAGCGAAACGCGTTAAACGTTGTAGCTGACTGGCAAATAAAGGATATTTGCGCATTTGACACGGCGTCGACTCTCCTGCTTTGTAGGAATTCTCGTAATATATACATATATATATATATATATATATATATATGTGTTTTCCATATATAATTGTTATTATTTCTGGGGTCCCCGCACATGGGCGGGAATATTCAGTGCTTATGACTTTGATGAGGATATCCCTAGAAGAGAACTAGGATTACAGGTAAGTAACTTATCCTTGTTTTACCAGAATGCAATCTTATAGGTATAGATTAAATGAAAAAGAACCACACAAGGTTATGTATAAAAATATGTATTTATTATATAATGCTCACTAACTGATACTCTGAGATATGCACAATGCACACAATCCTTTGCATAGAAATTACGTAAATAGCACAGAAGACACAGTGAACCCCAAGGGGGGACAAAACTATATATTAAGAAAGTGGTTTAAGAACCACAACTCGTGTCAAGACAATGTCCAGAGGAACCACCAATGGTGAGTGACTAGGAACCCCACGGAGATTGTGTGCAGTGTGGGAACATGACCGCGTTCTTCGTACAAATCGACGTGTAAATCGTGATTGCAATTTCAAAGAAAAAGTACCCTTCCCAGTGGACCCTGAAGAAACCCTGTGGAAGACAGAAGGTTGGAGAGCCACCCTACCCGTGGATGCCCTAGTACCCACGTTACCTACACCAGGGAAGCCGGGTGCAATGGTGTGAATTTGTGTCGAAAACCATCGTCAAATACAATGGAGGACTTCCGGAAAGTGCCGCTGCTGGAGAAGGAGAAAGTGTCCGGTGGAATCTGAAGGTGGATTCAAGTTGAGAGGTACCTGCAATCAGAGGGGACAGAGTCTATGTCACTTAGGAGTGACCCGGAGACCTGGAAGACGAATGCCCACTGATGTCTGGTATTGCAGGAGAGTTGACATCGACTCTGCTACTGTGAGGACCAGGTGATGCTGAGGAAGACCAGGAGCTGTGAACGAGCTGCCCCACGTCAGATGTCAAGAGTTGAGGGGTTGGTGTCCGTCAGGAGCACCAACAAGCCTTGGCAACTGCAAACAACGTGGAAATCGAAGAAGGTACAATGCCAGAGGCACTGGAGGACCTCGAGCAGCTCACTAAAAAGATGCAGGCCACAGTGCAAACAATGCGGTGTGGACGAAGATTCTGGTCACTGGAAATGCTTGAGGTTGGGCTACTTGGAGCCTGAAGCTCTTGGTGGAAGGAAGCCAACAAACCTTTGCAACTACAAGTCGACGTGGTGCACAGAGGTTCAGGTCCAGCGGCTCCTACGAGGGATACTGGCCTCCAACATGGTGAGGGGGCAGGGCAGGCCTCTAGAGATGTGGAGAACCACCACCTGTGTTGCTGAGCCTTTCGAAGTCCGTGGGAGCTCATGATCAGCAGACCGGTCAGCTTAGTTGCGGTGCCTGCAGATGCAGGGAAGTGACTCCTTCACTCCAAGGGTGATTCCTTCAGGTGCTTGGATGCCAACAGGCCTTGGAAGGTTCTTGTATGGTGCACAGACGATGCGGCATACTGGAAGGGGGAGGAAGTCAAGCCTAAATGGAGTCCAGAGAAGTCCAGAGTGCTCATACGGTAGAAGTTGAAGTGGTGTCTGAATTGAATCGCGTCCCACGACGAATCTAGGGACCTTCACTCAGGTAAGCCCTTAAGTAGCCTAAGGAAAGGGTTGGGGTGATTCAGGGTTCCCTCCCAGGGGAGGGACTGGACAGTGAGGAGGATACTCCCATGTCCTTTTTCCAGTTTGGCGCCAGAGCGGGAACCAACGGCTCCCAGAGCTGGTTTGAGCTGGACTATACAAGGAGGCACCAAATGTGCCCTTCATGCAGACTGAGTGGCGCTGGGAAGCGCACCCACCCGGCCCCTGTGAGAAGTTGGCCTGGTATATGCTGTCCACTAGTTATAGTGGGCACCCTGTTCTAGTCCAAACAACCCATTATTGGGTATAGGTTAAAGACAACCTATATTGATAGCTATCCTAGTGCTAGCTATGGAGAGCAGCCTTCAGGCTAAGTCTTGAAGGAATGTAAAGCAGCTTGTTTTACCAGTCTATAATCTCTTGAGTGCCTAAATGAAAGACAACCACACTAGGTATATATAGAAAATATATGTATTTATTACTAAACACACCCTCATAGACTCTTTATGAGACTAGAGGTCAAAACACATAAGTTACACTTCAAATATTACAGTAAAATAGCACAAATACACGTCAGGCCCTAGGGGCGAGCCAAACCATATACTAAAATAGTGGTATAAGGACCATGACTTAACTAGGCACAAGGCCTAGAGCCTGTAGAATCGCTGGGACCCCAAGGAACCACCCAAGGTAGTGACACAAGGGACCCACGGGGGCCGTGTGCAGTGTGTGAACACAGCCACAAGCTCCCGTTAGCTTCTAAGGGGAAAGTCGCGGTTAGATTTTTAAAGATTAGGGACACTTAGAATTGAGTCAGGACCAAACCCTTTGGGACTTAGGAAGTTCTAGGGTCAACACCCACGGGAGCACCAGAGTACTTGTGTTACCTTACCCAGGGAAGCCGGGTGCATAGGTGTCAAATGGTGTTGGGTCGTGTCGTCGATTTCAATGGAAGCTGGCGAAGAAGTGCTGCTGCCTTGTAGATGCGAAGTGTCCGTAGAGATCCAAGCCTAGATCGAAGATGAGAAGAACCTGAAAGCAGAGGGGACAGAGTCTGGGTCACTAGCCAGTGACCAGGAAGGCGATAGGCAGATGCCCACCGATGTCGGGTGATTTCAGGTGAAGGAGGTGAAGCTTGACTCTTCAGCCACGAGGACCAGGAGGCATCGAGGACAACCAGAAGCTGTATTCGAGCTGTCCCACGAAGGATGTCGAGTGCTGCAGCGTCGGTGCCCGGATTGGACACAACAAGCCTTGGCAACAGCAACCCACGCAGAAACGAGAAAGATGCTTCGGTGCAGACCAGCAAGGTCTGTAGGACTCACCACTTGGTAGGGAGTCGGGGCACGTCTGGGGCAACCAGGGAAGCCCAAGGAAATTCAAAGTTACCTCCTCAGGGACCCACCAGTCGACGGACCAGGGATCGCGAAGGGACCTCGAGACGAAACACAAAATGACGGCCCACGGGTCACTCGGGGTGACTAGGCCGACAATCTTCAGTGGATTCTGTGTTCGAGGTGGGGGCTACAAATCAGCGCAAGCACGACTTCACGAGACTTCGAGAAGTCAATGCACTTGCAAAAGTGCACGGTGACCAGGAGTTCCGGTTCCACGCTACTCACGAGGGCTGCGGGTCTCAGCTTTGCTGGAGACTCGGGTCGGCCTGTGAGACGTTTGGAAATCCTCTTCCTGGGCTGCAAATACTTCGGAGTCTGGCGGGAGCTTCGGAAATGCAGACCAGCAAATTGTGTCGTTGGTGCCTGCCAAGCAGGGGAGTCACTCAGTCACTCCTTGACCCCAAGGGAGATTTCTTCAGTCCTCTAGTCTTGAGTAGAGCGTCGAAGTTCCAGGATTCAGCTTCAGAGTTTCGTCCAGGGATATCTAAAGTTCTGGATACAGAGGTTCCTTACTTATACCTAAGGAAGGGGTTGGACAAGCTCTGGGGACCCACCTATCGGAGGGTTTGGAAAGAGGGGTGGCTACACCCATTTCCTTTGTCCAGTTTCACGCCAGAGCAGGGGCTGGAAGCCCCTGAACCGGTTTGAGCTGGACTATGCACAGGGACACCAAATGTGCCCCCAGTGCAGGACTTCAAAGCACTCAGAGAGTGCTCCCACCCAACCCCAATACACATAAGCCTGTCTGGGAGGTGGTTACACCTCCCTGTGACAGGAAACCTATTGTCCAGGCCTCCCCTGCCAGAGTTTTGGTCAGCAGCAGGAGGCCAGATTCGTGTCTGTGGCTGCAGCATCCATTTTGTGATGCCAGGGCTCTATTAAGTTTCTACCGGGTAACCCAGTACTGCCATATCTCTCCCTCTAGAAGGGTGGGATCATACTCCCACACCAGTTAATGGTGTGGGGGTATGAGTCCAAGGTGTTAGACACCAAACACGACCGTGCAGCCAGTCCAAAGTTATCATTTACCGTTGGGTTATAATGCACTTAAGAGTATATGGTCAGGCTGCACTACAAACAGCATCAGAGAAGGGACTCCGAGCGCTGCAGAGGGGCTCTGCTCATGCAGGGGCACCCTCTCACATAAGAACCAAGCACTCTGCCTTCAGGATTGACAAGGCCTGCCATAGGAGTGACTTATAGGTTTATATGTGTGTATATATGTAGTGATACAGGTAACCTATATCACCGTAAGGGGTGCATGCACCACCTTTCCCAGGCTGCAGTAGCAGACCTGTGGTGTCATGTTGGGTGGCTTTCCAGGGGTG